>NC_090266.1:1001848557-1002513835 GCF_040414725.1 Anabrus simplex
ATAGCTACTAAACAGGTAGGCCTCTTCAAAACAAGCTTCCTACCAGCCTTGCACCTTATCATCGTCTACAGCATCGTCTCACGACTCGAGCTGGAGTAATACTATTGGAAACAGGCAACCACTTCCGAGTGGTTATCCCACTTAGTCTACGCAGACAAGTTCTCGACTTGTTACATGAAGGTCATTGGGGAATATCACGCACCAAGCAACTCGCCCGTCAACACTGCTATTGGCCCGGTATTGACGCCGACATTGAGCGACACATCCGCCACTGTGACCCATGTCAGATACATCAGAATGCACCGTCATCTGACCTCGCTCCATGGCCTCCTGCTGCTTCTCCATGGGAACGAGTACACATAGACTTCCCTGGACCTTTTCTCAATTCTATGTGGCTCATAGTAATAGATAATCTATCCAACTTTCCTTACGTCATTCTACTACTACAGAAGCTACCATTCACACACTTCAGAAGATTTTCACTACTGAAGGTTTACCTCAAGTGCTCATTTCAGACAATGGACCCCAATTTACTGCCACTAACTTCCAGAACTTCAGTACTCATAATGGCATTCCGCATATCCTGGCACCGTCTTTTCACCCACAGTCTAATGGTGAAGCTGAACGTTTTGTACAAACATTCAAGAAAAGCATGAAGAAAGCTGTATCTTGAGGTTTAAGTCGGATGACCTTCTTAATGCCAAAAGTCTAAGGACCGGGGATTTTAAATCGTAAGAATCTGTTTTACAGTCGGTTGCCCTTTCTGACGCCAAAGGTATAAGGACTGGGATTTTAAATCGCAGTTTCCATCATGTGGGGTTGAGCTTTTAGCAAGAATCAAAGATAGCTTTGTTGACGACAATGCAGGAATCTGTTTTACGGCCGGTTGCCCTTCCTGACGCCAAAGGCATAAGGACTGGGATTTAAATCGCAGTATCCATCATGTGTGGTTGAGCTTTTTTTAAAGCAAGAATCAAAGATAGCTTTGTTGACGACAACGCAAGAATCTGTTTCACGGACGGATGCCCTTCTTAACGCCAGAAGTCTAAGGACCGGGATTTTAAATCGCAAGAATCTCTTTTACAACCGGATGCATTTCTTCACGCAAAGACCGGGATTTTAAAATTCAAGAATCCTTTTTACGACTAGTTGCCCTTCCTGATGCCAAGACCGGGATTTGCAAATAGTGTCCGCCTAACAGACAAATCACGATCAACAGCGTTATGCAGTGCGAAGTAGCGGGGTTTAAACTACAGTGTTGTCAGCTCTGGTAATTTTACACCAGGCAAATGCTGGGGCTGTACTTTAATTAATATTACGACTGCTTCCTTTCTACCTTTCCTGCTCAGCAAGAACCTGTTTTACGGCCAGATGCCCTTCATGACCGGGATTTAAATCGCAGTATCCATCATTTTATTTCTGTAAGTGTCTGACTTGCGTGTATGCATGAACAAGGTCATGCGTATTATTCCTGAGATAACATGTCACTTCCGTTCACGGTTTTGCAAGCTCTAGCAGAAACTAACAGTACTGCTCCCATTTGGTCTTACAACTTGGAAGAGACAACATGCATACAAAAAATGTATGATTTATTCTTTCTCTTCCTCCCCCTTTTTTTTTACATGTAAGTATTCAGATATCTGTGTGTAAGTGTTATATCCACTGATCTCTATACCTGGATGGCTGGTAGCTTGGGTAGCAGTAAGCCGAATAGAAGATGACTGGCGTCGTAAGATGGCAGCGAGCGCATGGTGCAATAGACCACGAGAAGCGCGCTTGCTTTGTTTATGCTTAGTTCAGTGACGCCAGGCCTCTTGATTGTAGTTTCACGAGTGTTCTGTGCTGTGTTATTGCAAAGTAAATAGTAGTGTATTTTACGAATTTAGGTTCGTTGCCTTGTAGTATGCTTGTGAATTACACGATTAAATTTAAATATGTATGTGTTTATCTGAAATATGAATGAAGAAACATTCTACGGGGTATTAACATACCACAGTATTCAGCTTATGGATGTACAAACAGAACCAATCAGCAGAAGGAGAAATCATTTCATCGGGGAGTTTTAATAATAATGTTATTTGCTTTACGTCCCACTAACTACTTTTTTAAGGTCTTCGGAGACGCCGAGGTGCCGGAATTTAGTCCCGCAGGAGTTCTTTTACGTGCCAGTAAATCTACCGACACGGGGCTGTCGTATTTGAGCACCTTCAAATACCACCGGACTGAGCCAGGATCGAACCTGCCAAGTTGGGGTTAGAAGGCCAGCGCCTTAACCGTCTGAGCCACTCAGCCCGGCTCGGGGAGTTTTATACTCTACATAAGAATCGTCCTAGGGTAGTGTTTGAGTTTTAGGTTTATTGTATCTTATTTCGCATATTCCGGGAGCAAAATGGCAATTAATTTTTGTAGGTTTCCTTTCTCGAGACCCGAACATCTAAGATCATCGATTAGGAGTATCAGGCGGGAGAATTGGGAGCCTTCTAAAACAGCTGTTCTCTGCTCGGATCACTTAGAGGAAGACTGTTTTGATAGAAATGGACAAACTGTACACCTTAGAAGTGATGTACAGCCAACTGTTTTCAATTTTGCTGAACATTAACTGCAAGTAATGATTTACTTATATATATTTTTTTCTCATAATTAAACTGACGGTTTCGATGAAATAATTGACGTGACCTTATAACAATCTTAGAAAATGAAGTCTGGAGGAATTCTAGAGCTTATTTACATCAGTAATAATTATGGGTTTCAGACACTGGAGTGGTGGGAGAAGGGAAAGTGTGGTGGGTGTTTGGGGCTATTCCATTATACTATTCGTGGTATTTGGGACTCTTTTAACTGGTGTTACATATTTCTGATGATGGCTATCAATATCGCTTTGCTAGCTGAATTTAATTAAAGAGGTCTGTAATAGTACATTAAGCTGCAGGTAATGTGATATATTGACTAGTTTTGAATATTTTCTGGTTTTATAAATGTGTACATTTGCTTCAATGATATTTTAATTTGATAATATGCGCGTTATTTCTTGGAAACAGGAAACAGACATTCATTATCAAGCACCGATTACGATATGTCGAATCTAGGCCTGTATATTGAGCTACGTTTATAGGTATATCATTTTAAGAATGCATAATTTCGTGGCATACATGTATACAATTTACAGCAATGTTTCCAGAAATTGGTTTTCACTCGTATTGTGTTACCGATCGCTAATTGCATGTATTCAGCACCTAAGTTAATATTTGCCGGCCGTTCTTATACACTCATTTTTATTGCTATCCCGGAGATTTACTGACCTCGGAATGACGTGTCAGTGATCCCAATGTCCTTATGCTTTGAGTGAACATGACTCTATATTTTTAATTATTCCAATGCGCCATTAATTGCGACTTAAAATTGACTATATTATCATTGCTTCCCCATAAGGAGAGCTCGAGGTTGGGTACGCCAACATGGCGAACCGCGTGTTCAATTTGGCGTACTTTCTCCTGCAGCGGAGACCTGCCATCAGCGATCCATGTATAGAGATCAGTGGTTATATCGCAACATTCTTGTCCGAGAGTTTCGAAAAAAAGAGTGACGTGTATGCGTGTATCAGTGTTCTGAACGATAACCCGTGTTGCAATTACTGAGCGTGTTAGCTGTGCGGTATCTGAGACCGAGCGAGTTAGCTACGCAGTATGGTTTTTTATTTTCGCATGACGTGTATGCGTATATCAGTGTTCTAGTCGATAACCCGTGTATTTGCAATCACTGAGCGTGTTAGCTGTGCGGTATGTATAACCGAGCGAGTTGGATACGCAGTATGGTTTTTGATTTTCGCACAAGACAAGGCAAATCATTTGAAGTTGTATGTTTGATATATTCATATCATCGTTTACTGAGCGAGCTGGCTACGCAGTACGTGCACTGCGTTGTGCATAAAATCGCGGTGTATGTTCGATAGAGATATGTCTTAACAGAGCTGGGTCAGGAGACGGCGGCGGAGGAAGAAGAGGAGGTTACAACAGCCGCTATCTTTCGCAAGCTGTTCAGAATTCTAGTCTTGTTAGCATTGCAGTAAGCGATATTTTTTCCCTGTTCGTATCCATCTTAGTACAGAGGTATTTCTTAACATGTTCTCATCACATGTTGAGAGTAACAACACCGAGTATCGTGTTCCATTCTAGTCTTGTTGTGTTTTAATCACCTATTAACACATCAATCAGTGTTCTAAACACATATTCGACATCGAGTACAGTGTTCGATTCTTGTCCTGTTATGTTTCAATCTCTTCTTTAGTAAACTGAACACGTGTTGTAACAATAAGGTTAGAATCTGTCGAGATAGCTACAAGCGATGTTGAAAAATCATGTAAACGTAAGTTTTTATTTTCTACCGCTAGAGCGTGTACGCACACCTATCGATAATGCTTGCATCGACTATCGTACTAAAATTCTTCCGCCAGAGCGTGCGGCAATCTCATATGTGCGCGCGCACCTATCGATAATGCTTGCATCGACTATCGTACTAAACTTCTTCCGCCAGAGAGTGCGGCAATCGCATTTGCGCGCGTGCACACCTATCGATAAATGCTTGCATCGGCTAACGTACTAATCTATTCCACTCGAGCGTGCGGCAATCGCATGTGTGCGCAGATCGATGAGCAGTAGATAGCAGAAAGTGCGCGCGCACATAATCTACGCATTCTCTAGGTATAAATACAAGTATAAGTCGATGTATCCCTCGCGTGCCTCGTTAGAGGCGGCCGTGCCCTGGCCTTCCCAGGGCAATATTTTTTTGTAGAAGACCCATTGCTACGGCAGTGGACCTCTAGAGAGAGCACATGACTCACTCACCCATGCCTTATTTTTGGTAAGGGGAGGTAGGGGGAAGAGGACTCCCTCTTTAAAAACCTATACTCCCCCGAAATCGATAAAGCATAACTATTTACTTAGGTTAGCCTAAGATAAGAGACGTGGAATTTCGCGCGCCCACGTGCCTAAAGTAGCAACCATGAGGATTTTGCTCTGTTAAGATGCAAGCACTAAGGTTAGCGATCGTCTGTTGTTTAAAGGTGGTAGGTGAGAGCTGTCAAAAAGCACGTGGAATTTTCCCGCCCGTGAGGTTTAGTGTCGTAAAGAGGGCAGCACTGAGGTTAGCGATGCAGGATGGCGAATGACAGCTGTGAAAAAGCACGTGGAAATTTTCAAATTGCCCGCAACTACGTGCATGAGGTGGTACCCATGAGGTTTAATCCCGTCACGATGGCAGCACTGAGGTTAGCGATGCGTTGTTGTATAAAGATGGCAGCTGTCTGCTTGACAGCAGTCAAAAAATCACGTGGCTTTGTTTACAAACAAGAGCACGTGGGCATGACATCATAGTCACGTGACCGGGGTCAATGACCTCGGGTGCTGACTCAGCAAAAAAATGCTGACGCTAGTGATTCTGAACTCTCACAGCTCCCCTAATAATAATAATAATAATAATAGTAATAATAATAATAATAATAATAATAATAATAATAATAATAATAATAATTTTGTGCATAAGAATTTCTGCATTTAGAGAGGAAGAGGTAAGGCAGAATTATGCTCAGAAGTTAGGGGAAATACTTCAGCAAAGAGAAAGAAGTACCTGAGAGAGGTTGGAACTTAGAAGAGAGATGGAGTGAATTTAAGACGAATATTATTAAAGTAGCAGAAGAGGTCTGTGGGAAATCTACAGTAAACACACGAAGGAAACGAACAAAGTGGTGGACTGACGAAGTCAAGGAAGTTGTAAGGAGGAAAAAGGTAGCTTGGAAGGAGTGCATGAGAACAAGAAGGGTAGAGGACTGAAGGAACTATGTTGAAGCCCGTAATGAAGCAAAGCGGTAAGTACAAGAGGCAAAAGAAAGGAACTGGCAGGAATTTGGTGAGGAAATGGAATCAGAATACAGAAATAATCAGAAGAAGTTTTGGAAGATACTAAGAACCCTCCAAGGCAAAACTGGGCCACGGGACATCCTTGATACATGGAGCACGTAGTATGAGGATGTGTTCCGCGCAGACCAGAATTTACAAGACGACGCCGGTAAGAAGAACTAGAAGAAGGGGAGAATTATGCAGAGTGAAGTAAGAGAGGCAATCACTGAAATGAAGGTGGGCAAGGCAGCTGCTTGGGATGGAATTTCACCGGAATTGATGAAGTATGGAGGAGAGGCAGTGGTGAAATGGATGACAAGGATATGCCAGCAAGCATGGAGCATTCAGAAGATTCCAAAGGATTGGGAGAAGAACATTATTGTTCCTACCCATAAGAAGGGCAGCACTATGGACTGTGCAAACTATCGAGAAATTTGTCTTTCCAGTGTGGCCGGAAAGATATACTCTCGCATACTGGAGAGATGGTTGAGACAAGAAGTAGAGGAAAAATTGGAAGAAGAACAGTGTGCTTTCAGGCCAAGTCGACAAACACACCACCATATATATACACTAAGAACTGTTATAGAGAAAAGACTTAGTCGAGGGAAGGATGTTCTAGCTGCATTTATCGACCTAAAGGCCGCATTTGACTCGGTCCCTAGGGAACAGCTGTGGGCAGCACTTGAAGACGAAAAGGTAACAAAGACTCTCTTATGCCGCATTAGGAGCATGTACAATAGAGTCCAAGGAGTGGTGAGAATAGCTGGTGAATGCTCTAGGGAATTCGAAATGGTGAAGGGAGGAAAGCAGGGTGACAGCTTGAGTCCTCTTCTCTTTGTGATCTTCATGAACCAAGTCATTAAGCAGTCTAAAAGAAGAACTAAAAGAATTAAGGTTGGCAACTGGAACATGAGACCAATATATGTCCAATCCCTGGTCTATGCAGACGACATTCTGATTTTGGCTGGGAAAGAGGAGGATCTTCAACAAGCTCTTACTGAATATGCTTATGTCTTCCAGGACCGTGGGATGGAAGTGAATGCGAGCAAAACCAAGGTCATGCAGTTCACCAAAGGAGAAAAAGTACAGCTTCAAATCAAGTGGAACAATGAGGATATTGAACAAGTAGAACAAATTGAGTATCTGGGCACCATTTTCAGAGATGACGGAAAATTAGAGGCAGAAATAAACAACAGAATTAGAAAAGCTAATCAAGTTTACTATGGTATAAGCAACACAATCATAGGGAAGAAAGAAATTATTAGAAACACAAAAATGCGGGTATATCATGGCGTGTACCTGCCAACCCTCCTGTATGGTGCAGAGAGTTGGACAGTGCATAAAAAACTGGAGAGCCGTCTGGTTGCCGCTGAGATGAGATATGTACGGAAAGTTGCCGGGAAAACTCGAAGAGACCATATTAGAAACACCACAGTAAGAGATGAGCTTCAGCAGGAGCCAATAATGGACGTCATTGAGAGGAGAGGATTAGGCTGGATTGGTCACCTAGAAAGAATGGAAGATGAAAGGAAAGCGAAGCAGGTGTGGCGAGCCAGACCAACAGGAAGAAGAACACGAGGGAGGCCACGGATTGAATGGGAGGAGTACATCTTGGGACTGATCAGGGAGCGAGGGAAGACCCTGGGTGAGATTCAGAGAATGGCGCACGATAGAAGAAAGTTTAGTAAATGGCTGAAATGTCCCGACGCCTAACGGCACAAAATGAAAGAAGAAGAAGAAGAAGAAGAACTTTATGCAGAGATTGAATACCTTACGAGTTCATCCAAACCCTAGGGCAGAATCATGCTCATTTCTACAAGTGCTCCTAAATCGTCGAGATCCTCTAGAAATTCAAGATATTCAAGAAATTCGAGATATTCCATCTCGGAAGATGGTGCAGCTGTAAATGAAAAATGCAAACCCGCAGTGTACCAGTTCCAGACCAATCCAAGGAGAGACACTTACTGTACCTTCTGTACTTAGGTGATGTTGTATTTTGACCTTTACTTTATGAATAAACTTGTCATCAAACTAAGAAAAATTACATTATACTTATTTCTTGCTACCCTCTCCTCTGTAACGATTCATATGGAGACCGGACACACCCTGTGTCAAGTCTCATGCCTTGCTAGCCGACGTAATGAACTTTCACTGTTACAGAGAGAGAAAGAATAAGTATAAATGGCGCCAAACTTGGAGCCCGATATGAATAACATAAAAGGGTGTATAAGTATAAAAGGTACCCCTGACGTTAAGGACCGATCTGAATAGCATGATAGGACGCATAAGTATAAATCGATGCGAATCACTATAATAAATACTTAATTATTAAATGAAGCTCAGAGTTTTTGGACTTGATAAGTGTACAAGTAGAACTTACAGTCACTTTCAACTGAAGCAAAGAAATATTAATGAATCATTTCAGATCATGTTAACTTTAATACAGTGCAGTGAAAAAATACCAACTTTGATCGTGTGTCATTTCATCAGAGTAAATTTTGAAATTAACAGACATATTTTGGAACTTAGTGGAATTTATTTAGAAGTGATACTTGGTAATTTAAGGAATAGTGAACTTCAAACATAATTTCTTCAAAGTGATACAATATGACTGTCTTGACCTTTGATGTTGTATGTTGAAATATTTTCCAGTGTCTAAGTGATATTTTATACAAACTGTCTACCATTGAACATTAATGGTGATTGTTACAAGTTTAATAAGTGTTTGATAATTGCTTGTTTATTATATTTCTGTTCAAATATAAATTTTCAAAATGGAAAACATATTAGTAGCCATAGAAGCTCTAAAAATTAGCTTGAATGAAAGAATTTCGGAATCTAACACCAATTAAGGACGACGTATTCAGGAATCTAATATTAACTTGGAGGCGCGTATTAATGAGTCCAACGATACCACTAATCAACTCGGCGTTAATTTGGAGGCGCGTATTAATTAATTCAGCGCTAGCTTAGGAGCCCACATTAACGAGCCCAATAAAACTTTAGAAGCTAGTATAAGTCAAACCAGGGAGTTAAATACTGCAACCAATACCTATCTTGAAACTCGTATTACTCAGATGATAGAAAATATAGATAGTAAGTTTTCTGAAGTTAATACGAATCTTGAGCATAGACTTGCTAAAGCTGGTTCGGAGATCGAGAAAAGATTTTCTGGAACCAATGCCAAAATTAATTCCCAGTTTACCGAAATCAGTGAACGCCTTACTCCCGATTTAGACCCGGTAAAAGAAGATATCAAACAGCAAGTAGTTGCAGATTTAAAAACTGCCTATCCTACTTCGCAACAATTAATTGAGCAGGTAGGAAACTTAAAACCAGAATTTCAAGAATCACATGGACATCTTTCTCAAGTACAAGCTAAGATCCCTTCAATACAAGATAATATTCGAGAATCTTTCAATAATGCCATTCACAAATTAATCAGCGAAGTTGAGTTGTTAAAAACTAAACAAGAAGAGACCGACAAGCATGTTAGATCCCAACTAGATAGCCCGCACACCCATATTACTCGCATAGGCCGCGATGTTGCCGAGGTCAAACAAGATCTCGAAAGAGAAGTTCAGGAGGTAGAAGTTTCAATTAGTGGTCAGGTCAGAACCATTAAAGTAGAACTTCAAGGTAAAATTGAGACACTTTGTAACAATGTTTCTCAAATTGAAAAGGACAGACCAGTGCCAAATTTTCAAAGTATTAGCGGAGAAACTCCTAATATTTCTCCTGTTATAAGAATTTCAGATGACAAAACTGCGATGTTCTCAGGGAAATAGGAACATACCGCGAAAGAATTTTTCCTTAACCTTGACGAATATTTTTTTGGAAAATCAAGACAGATCTGATTGCAAATTACGAATAGCTTCCCGATTTCTAGAAGGAAGAGCGCTAACATGGTACTCAGCGTTCAAATTCAATATTAAGACGTATAATGACTTTAAAGAAGCATTACTGAAAAGTTTCTGGAACTCGGAAGTTCAGCATTAAATTACGCTGCAATTATATTCAAGAAAATACAATACAGCAATTACTTCCTCACGTTATTCCGATGTTTTAATTTCTCAATTAAAGAAGATGCAGTTTTTCGATCCACGTCTACCCGAGCATGAATTAATTCAGACAGTACCAATTCAGTTCCCTGCATACGTTCAAGAGATTCTCGTAGCAGCTAACGTTCAGGACTTAGAGCAGCATGGCGATGTTCTGAGGAGATTGGACACTGCTCACACGCAGAATCCAACTAAAACTAACAAACCGAAGGATGGCACAAATAATCATGTGGAAGTAAATTCGCAGCCGCGATCGAACCCTGAACCTCGCGCGGAAATGGAAGAGAGAGGAGATCCACCTCCTCGTTTCCGAAGATTTCGAAGACGCCCATTTGATGGTAGAACACCTTATAATCGTAATCAAATCTGAAAAAATCCCACTGAATCAGCTGGCCCAGATCGAGGTACTCAAAGGGCCGAAATAGAAAGAAGGTGGAGGGACACTCGTGAATACATTCAACCTAGGAACCAGGACGAAGGATTACCAGGCGCCGCTTCACTGGATTATCAGAAAATACTGGTAGACTTAATGAGACGTCCGAGCCAAATCTTGAATCGAAGGGCGCAATAAAAAAACTTCAATTTCCCAGCAATACGATTGCCTGAAAACCGACGTGGAGAACAGATCTTTTGCATAACGAACATCAATTATTGGCACCTAGATGATAATGACTACTGTACGAAGGTTCTACAATTGTCAACCATACAATACAACGTAGTCTCCCAGTCATTAATGTCACGCTAAGCCATCTCATTATAACTGCCTTAGCCGATTCCGGGGCTCAATCTTCATTTGTCTCCGACAGCTTGATTGACGAATTAAAGAAGACAAAGGAGGTACTCTTAATGCCAGTCGCTCAACTTAAGTTTAAAGGGATTGTACCTAACAAATTCATCAAGTGTAAGACACAAGCATTATTAACAATTATAATTGAAGGTGTCTACTTTGAACACGCATTTCTAGTAATCACACAGATGAAATTTGACATTGTTATGGGGTCTGATTTTCTGGTCAAGTATGGTGGTGTTATTGACTATCCTGCCTACAACTTGAAGTTTTTCAATGTTAACTCTGTAGAGTTACACGTGTTGAATAGTGAAGATATTATGGGCCAGGGTTTGGATGCCCCTGTAATTAATTCCGAAGGCAATAAGGGCGCCTATCGATAAGGAGGGTATACCCAATGAAGAGGGACCAGTCGAGGGAGAGGAAGAGAGGGAGAGGAAGCGCCCTTCAGTGAAGATGAGTTCGACTTGGGTAGTTCTGACTTCGTATTTTCTATCAGTGTAACTGAAATCCCAGAGTTAAATGCTCAGGTGGCAGAGGCGACCCAGACATTGTTCAAAGAATACTCAGACGTCTTCAATGACAAGCCTGGTGTGAGTGAGAATTTACAATACAATTTGATTGTCAGGGATACTTCACCGTACAGAAAATGACCTTATCTTGTCCCAGAAAATTACCGGAAAGAAGCTAGGACTGTAATCCGGCAGATGGAAAACGATGGCAATATTTTTAAGTGGATTACCCCTTATTCAATTCCTCTGGCTATTACAAGGACTTTAAAGGGTTACAGAAGTCCTTATCAATGGAGCCTATAAAGTAAGCAAGTTGAATGGAAACCTGGAGGGAATTTACAACTCCGCTAATTTAAAGAAGTATTATCATCGGGAACACTTGAAAAAGAAAATCCGGAACGTGTTTCCATTCTCATGGAGAGCGGGAAAATATACAAAGAATGATGGTCCGAGATAGAGACGCCGATATATAACATTATATTCCGCGCCAATATATCACATCCGGCAGCCTGCAAGCACGACAGCTGAGAGCGAGGTGGAGTTGTGACGTCATGGCCTGAGGAACACGGTCAAGGCCAGATTATTTATTTTTTTTTTTGCTAGGGGCTTTACGTCGCACCGACACAGATAGGTCTTATGGCGACGATGGGATAGGAAAGGCCTAGGAGTTGGAAGGAAGCGGCCGTGGCCTTAATTAAGGTACAGCCCCAGCATTTGCCTGGTGTGAAAATGGGAAACCACGGAAAACCATCTTCAGGGCTGCCGATAGTGGGGCTCGAACCTACTATCTCCCGGATGCAAGCTCACAGCCGCGCGCCTCTACGCGCACGGCCAACTCGCCCGGTAAGGCCAGATTACGCCAGCTGATAGAAAATTCTATACGTTCCATCGTCAATATATTTTGATTGGATCACCGTACGGGAAGATGAACAACATCGTCGTGTAGCCCAATTTTTTATGATCATTATCCCCGAATTTGGAATAAATGTGTCAAATATTAAGGGAGATATTGAATAAGATAAATTAGCTTCAATTCTCCGAGATCCAGTATAAAAAGACAGGCATTTCGCTTGTTAAAACAGTCTACTTTGTGCCACAGTTGAGGCCGGTCGGTCGGCTGATGGTCATTCTTCGCCGTAATGTGAGTCTCAAGTTCGACCTTGGCGAATGTTCAAGTCCGCACTATGAACTCTAACTCCGCAACGCTTCGATCAAACTTAGAATATTTTAGCATCGTGTTGCGTGTGACAATACAAGTTCTACTACAAGACGTGTACATTTCAAATGACTAACTATTTACGTGAACAGTTTGGTTCGAACTTATATTTTTTCTCAAGAGAACGATTCTACTTTACCAAGCACTTGAGCATAATTTGATGTTTGAATTTCATGTGGTAATAGAATTTATATGACAGTGTAACATCAAACTGTACGTTTTCTTGACAAAGTGATTTAACATAACCCCGCATTTTCTAAAAGTGTTAGAACTTTCCTGGCCGTGGAACGTCAAACTGTACATTATTTAGTATTTAAATTTACCAAGGTGATAGAGAAATTTCATCGAATTTTAAGTTTACTTTACCCAAGTTACTGACATAATTAATTGAGTATAACTGTGCCAACGAACTTAGAATTTTTCAAGTTGGTAGAACTCAGTCTCAAATCTGTGAATAAATTAACTGGTGTAATTAACGTTCATACGACTTTTATTAATTGTTAGGATAGGACTTATGTCAAACCCAGGATAGTTCTAGAACAAGCAGTGTTTTCATTTCAGCGGAACTAAATTCACAGAATAAGAATCTATAGTTACAGTTTATATCAAGGATAAATTCGTAATCGAACTGTGTGAACTTCAAAGTGAAATACTTTAATTTCTTCGTCATTGTTCAGCCAACATTATTCGTACTTGACTGTGATAAAATGACCTGTTTATTTTGTTTCTAAGTGGCTGATACACCACAGATTCAATCTCAATTAACATACGAGTTCAGTTTGATTTTTTAATTTATTGACTGTGTTAACTTCGACATCAGTAACATTATATCATCGTCAAGTTCGATCAAACTCTTAGGACAGTCCATCGTTACCTGTGACCTGCTGGAAATCGTCAGTAATAATAATAATAATAATAATAATAATAATAATAATAATAATAATAATCATAACAGTAATAGCATTGTTTGTGCAGAGATTGAATACCTTACGAGTTAGTGCAGTGTCATTCCCATTTCTACAAGTGCTCCTTAATCATTGAGACCTTCTAGAAATGTAAATGAACATTGCAAACCCGCAGTGTACCAGTTCCAGACCAACCCAAGGAGAGACACTTACTGTAACTTCTGTACTGAGATGATGTTGAAATTTGACCTTAACTTTATGAAGAAACTCTTCAACAAACTTAGAAAAATTCCATTATACTTATTTCTTGCTACCCTCTCCTCTGTAACGATTCAGATAGAGACCGGGCACACCCTGTGTCAAGTCTCATCCATTGCTAGTCGACGTAATGACCTTTTACTGTTGTAATTTGCAATAGACACGTATTAGGCCTTTAGCCACCTCACTAGTTACATCAGAAAAATGTATAGTCATCTTGGTAAAATGTTGTAGGTCAGCTCCGAGGCCCTGAAGTCGTCCCCAAATGTTATTTCCTATATAAGCCATGCATACGTATTAGACCTTACCCCTAGTAAGTGATCCCATACGAACAATGGGTAGTCACCATCGCGTTCAGAATACCAAGCTCAGTCCCAATTCCCTGAGATTGTTCGCCAAATATTACCTATACAAGGCATACCTATTAGATATTACACCACCGCGTTATCCCCATAAGAACAATTATATACCTCCTCACGAGCCACCTACGAACAATATATAGCCGCCATCTATTTCAGAATTCCCGGTTCAGCTCCGAGTCCCTGATATCCCTCTCCAATGTTACTCTATAAGCAATGCATACGTATCTGGCCTTACACCACATCGCTAGCCCCATGAGGAAAATAATCAGTAGCCACCTCCTTCTTTCCCTAATTTTTGGTCGGGGTCAGGAGATGAAACCCGGGAAGGGGGAAAGGACACCCTCCCCATCAAGAAAACCCGATCGCTAACCTGACCGATAAGGCTCCCCCATAAACAGAGTGTGTGAGGTTAGGTTAGCGTTCATGGTAGCAAGGTTACAATATCACGTCGTAATGACGTCCTAATCTCACCTAAAGGACTTCTGACCAATTCGACTCCACCTAGCGTAGCCCTGAGCTTAGGACTGCCTTCGTGCATAAGGTTATGACTTCTTAACTTCACCTAGGCACCGAAAATTCTACGAAATTGCACCCAATGTCCTGACCATTTGGGCTCATCCAAGGGATCCTGTAAGGTTAGGATTGCTCTCGTAGGTAAGCTTTCAACGTTATTTAACATCCTAGCCGCACATATTAAAATTGCATCCATCCGGAACAGTCATTGTCTTACTAATACGACCCTTGGCCCAAAAACCCCATTGGCCTTCAACTAGGAGAATATGCTGACTCTGTGTGGAAAAATGCTGACTAAGCACCAATTGTCCCAGAATATACTTAACGCTTACTGCTGCTAAGTCCATGAAATGACAGCTATACTCCAATACATACTGTATTGTACTTTTGTACACTGTACGGAGTATATGTGAGTCCAAACCCCATGTTCTTTTTTTAAAGAGTTCATAATATTTACTAAAATTTCTGTTTTCGAGATAACACAATCTATATGCTCTATCCACACGACTTTATGGCTATCTTCATTTCTAAACATTTCGATGAATTTTATATAATAAATTCATTTTCGTCGATTTTTATTGGCGTACGGTGATATTTTTGTTTTCTTATAGAGATCATTGTTGTAGTTTTTATATTATTTTACTACCCCATTATTTCTTTTTTTGTCGGAAAAACTAGCAACAAGATGGCGACTACTGTGTGTGAGTCTGTGATATCCGTGGTGGATAATGGTGTAAGATGCAGTGAAAACAGCGGCAAATGCAGAAGAGTAGTTAAAAATGGGATTCTGTGTCGTAAATGTGATGAATGGTTTCATTTTTTGTGCAAATATTATAGATAGGCGTGATATTGAAGAAAGTGTGTGGCTGTGTCCCGAGTGTAAACAAACCGATAGTGAGGCAGAACAACAAGAGAGAGAGAGAGAGAGAGACTTACGAATCTATGCTTAAGATTTTAGGAGTGCTACAAGAAGACATATGTCCTCTGAAACTTGAAAATGAAAGCTTAAATGACAGAAACTGGAAGATAAAGAAGGCATTGGAGTATAAAGATCGCCGCGGACGGAAGTGACGCGTAGCCACTTTAGGCCTATTGTTAAACATATGGGAGAAACTACGTACACTTAAAACCGGGAAAAAACTTTGCAGTGCCAAAATAGATTTCAGTCACTGCAACAAGTTCCAGAAGAAGACACAACAAGTTTTCCGAATAATTTTAAATCCAGTGGAAGTAACTTACAGAAGAAGAAAACAAACCGAACGTCAAGATCGCCAAAAATTAATCTATACGCAGACAGTGAAGGGCGGGGTGTGGCAGAAGGCATTAAGGATGACCTGCAGAATCCAGAAACTGAGGTTTTAGGACTAATAAAACCAGGTGCCAAAAGTGAAGACGTCCTTTCAAGTTGTGATACTGTGTTAGAGAAGGACAATTATGTGGTGGTTGTGAGTGGTACAAATGACATTGCTGCAAATGAAGCTGAGGAAATAATTACGACCCTCAGAGGTAACATTTCCAAACTACCTGACTCAAAAGTAATTGTAGTTAATGTGCCACCCAGGTATGATCTTTTAGAGGACTCGTGTGTGAACAAAGCTGTACATTATGTAAATATAAAAATCAAGATATTGTGTGAGAGCTTTAGAAATGTGTATGTAGTAGATACTTTAGGTTTTGGCAGGCAAAAGTTCACTAGGCATGGGTTACATCTGAATGGTAATGGAAAAGCAACTCTCTGTATAAAAATCAACAGAGGTTTGCAAACTAATCTGCACTTACGAAAACCCATACCACTAAACTGGCATAGATAGGGAAACGTGCCAAGAAACGCAGATCCTTAAATCAAGATCTATGTACAAGGATCTGGGTTCCAAGGACGTTCTCAACTCATGAGTCAAATGTTACCCAATTGCAACAGTCAAGTTTTAGGCAGGAAAGGGTTCCGAGATTGCTCATGGTAAACTGTCAGAGTGTAGTAAATAAACAATTAAAATTCGGCACATTGATGGAATCTTATGAGACTGATGTGGTGATAGGAGTGGAATCGTGGTTGAGAGAAGGGGTGGGTAATAGAGACTTATTTCCAAAAGTGTATACAGTCTATCGTAGAGACATAGGAGATAAAAAGTGAGGGAGGTGTTTATTCTGGTGAAGGAAACTTATTGTTCGCGTGAACGGTTTACCGATGAAATGGACGAAATACTAGGGATAAAATTAGTTTGTGATAATATGAAAGAGGTGGGAATGATAGGAACATATAGGCCTGGAAGAGAGGAAAGAGATGTGGAAATATTTGAGAAAATAATAGATTATACTCATAAAAACCATAATAATGATATGGTAATAATTGAGGGAGATCTAAACTTGCCTGAAATTGAATGGAATGGAGCTGCAAGTGAAGCCCATGAACAGAAACTGGCAATAAGTTAATTTGGGAGGGAGGATTAACACAAGTAGTACAAGAACCGACTCGTCTCAATAACTTACTATATGTATTCTTGGTTAAACCACGGGAAATTGTTGATAAAACTGAGGTAATTGAAGGAATAGGTGACCATAAGGCTGTAATAATGGATGTAGGACTGGTACCAAAAAGGCTTAATAAGAGGGACACACAAGACAAGAAATTATACAGAAAAACTAAATCTACAATAATACCACTTTATAAAGGAAAGGGTGATAAAAGGAAACCAGAGAACTACAGACCAATCAGCCTGACCAGTATATTTTATAAAATACTTGAGAGTTTTATAGCAAAGTACATCAGAGGGATATGTGATGATAAAAATTGGTTCATGAGGAGCCAGTATGGATTTAGAAAGAAATTTTCTTGTGAGGCACAACTGTTGGGATTTCAGCAGGACATATCAGATCAGTGGGATTCAGGAGGCCAGTTAGATTGCATAGCCATAAATCTTTCCAAAGCCTTGGATAGAGTGGAACATGGAATATTATTAAAGAAATTGGAGGGAATACGATTGGACGTAAGGGTTCAGGGTTCTAAATTCAAGGGTTCAGAAAGTCAAAGTAGGAAATAATATATCACAGGAAGGGAATTGCACAGGGTAATATAATCGGTCCGTTACTTAATATACATAAATGATTTAGGGAACAATATAACATCAAAAATCAGATTGTTTTCAGATGACATAATTGTTTATAGGGAAATAAATAACATTGAGGATTGTTCAGAATTACAAAGGGACCTTAGAGTATCCAACAATGGGCTGAAGAAAATAATATGAAGGTTAATGGGGGCAAATCAACTGTTACAACATTTACAAACAGGAGCTTTAAAACTGAATTTGAATATACTTTGGATGAGGTAGTTATCCCAAAAGATGGCAAGTGCAAATACTTAGGTGTGAGATTTGAAAGTAATTTGCACTGGATGGGTCAAGTTGATGACATTGTTGGGAAAGCATACAGATCGTTACATTTCATAATGAGAATACTTAAAGAATGCAACAAAGAATTAAAAGAAAAAGTTACTTAAGTATGGTTCGTCCATTATTGGAATATGCAAACAGTGTTTGGGATCACCAAGAATACCTAATAAAAGAAATAGATAGTGTGCAGAGGAAAGCAGCAATATTTGTAACAGGGGATTTCAGGAGAAAAAGTAGTGTATTAGAAATATTAAAGGAACTTGGATGGGAAACTTTAAGTAAGAGAAGGGAGAAAACTAGACTTATGGGATTATATAGAGAAATATTAAAGGAACTTGGGTGGGAAACTTTAAGTAAAAGGAGGGAGAAAACTAGACTTATGGGATTATATAGAGCCTATACAGGAGAAGCAGCATGGAGAGAAATCCGTGAGAGGCTTCAGTTGGAAAATATTTTTATCGGCAGAACTGACCACAAATATAAAATTAGAAGGAATTTTAGCAGAAGCGATTGGGGTAAATTTTCATTCATTGGGAAGGGCGTGAAGGAGTTGAACAGTTTACCAGGAGTAGTGTTTGATCCTTTTCCAAAATCTGTACAGATATTCAAGAGAATAAACAGCAACAGAGCAAATAAATGAAATGATAGAGGGCATTCGACCAGTGCAGGCTATTGTAAATAAAAATGTGTGTGAAAAAAATTAATTCCATTCCCTGGTCTATGGAGTTTGGACAGCCAAAGTACGGGACTGCCTGTAGGGGTGAAGTACAGTGGGGACTTCGAGGGCCCGGGGACCGCTACGGTAGCTGTGAAGGTCCTTCAGGAACTCTGAAAAGTGGTAAAAGGGGCTCTGGTTAAGACGCAGCAGGTCGTTATGCTACTTAGGTTCCAAAATGGGTAAAAAATAAATAAGTAAATAAATGCAATGTAAATTTTAATCTTATACCAGTTGTAATAGTATTATATGAAGTAGTTCCACATACTGTATATGAGTTGACTATGTTTGTAAGTATAGGAGATATTATAAGCAGAATTTTGTAAACAATACGAATTTATTAAGGATGAGCTGTTTGTTTAATAGAAAAAAATTGTTAGCATAAATTGTACATTATTTTTTTCTAGAAAACATTCCTTCTTCTCTTGTTAATTTAAAATGTAGTGCTTGACAAAAATGTACTTTAGTGTACCTTTTGCCACCGAGGTAGACACCTCATTTGCAAATAAAGAGATTTGATTTGATTTTGATTTCTAAACCATTTCTCTAAAATCCTTCATGTTTTCTCAAAAGTATTTCGAGATGCTACGTTGGCAAGTCAAAACAATAAGTATTTGCAATTTTACTCTACTTGTCTTTAGATTGATTCTATGGCGGTGTGTGCTCACCAACTCCTAAATATCACGGTTTTCTACGTCTGTGGTAGGTTTCAGCGTTATCAGATCAGTACAGATCGCGCTGTTGAGAGGTAAATGTGGCTGCGCCACTCTCTGTTTGCACCAAGGAAGAGCAGCCTTCCGCAATCCGTTTGCTGTGGTATATGGGTGTGCCACGAGCGGAAATTCATGGAGGACTTTCAGCACATTAGGGGGAAAATGTTTTGCCGCAGCCATTTTACCACCAGCGGATTGCACAATTAAAAAGAGGTCACACGAGCGTGAAGGTTGAGGAAATATACGGGCGTCCGTCTGCAGCCGTAACTGATGCCAGTACTGAACTATAGTATGCAATGACGAACATTACAGACTTTCGGCCCAAATACATGTTCGCGTTGCAAAGAGAAAAAGAGAAAATATATGAACTACATCTACCATGTGGACGCAAACCAAAAAATAACTAAATCTACTATGTGGACACTCACATGGGCGGGAAACCTATCCACATATGAGCGTCACCCTTATAACCACCTTATTGATCGGCCGTGCCGTCTCGCCCCCCCCCCATAGTGAGGGAGAAAAGGAGTCGCCCTCCCTGGAACAGCACCTTCGGCCCTCTACACAGTTGACAAAGCTATATTCTCACCATTCCGTTTGATTACAGGCAAGCTCGCGCTGGAATCCAGCACCCTAGGCGCCCCGTCTCTCTCTCTCTACCTCTCCACCTCCATCTATTCACCTTTTTTTCAAAACCTTTGGGATAAGCCCACCTTAACCCTCCCTCTTGGGCCTTTCCCCCCTCCCCCTTCCTAAAAGACAAATTCTACTGTGTGGACGCTCACATGGGCGGAAACCACTCCTCATATGATCACCACCTCTATACGAAGTCTACTATGTGGACGCTCACATCGGCGGAAACCAATAATCACATGAACGCCTCCCCTATGACTAACTTATTCTAAACTCCTCTACCTTAATTCTTACAGACACTTGTTTACTTATGACCTTCAGACCTGCCCTATACTATTCAGACCTCTTAAAATAAACATTTCATCCTCAGCAGAACACTGCTTTCCAGCTCCGCTTATTTAGCAATCTGTTAACCGCAGCGCATATACCTTCATTCTTGCCTAATCGCCGTATTCGCCTACTGACTTAGCAACTCTTAATATTACTTATGCACTAACCTACTTCCAAGTACATTCCGGATCACTTGTGAGTCAACAGTTGAGTCACGTTTTTCTACTACTATTTCACAGTCTAACCTAGTCAGCGTTCGGTGGCAGACGTATTGTGTGGAGGTGTCAGGAGAGCCGGCGTGGAATGTGAACGGTGGGCAGTAAAGTAATTCGAGAGGGAAGAGGAAGATGATTGGCGTGGATCAATATCATGTGGCTATTGGAAGATGGCAGATGAAATGGAAAAAGGAGATAGCTAGAAATAAAGGAAGTATAACGGAAACAAGAATTATGGACGAGATGATATTGGCGGCAGTGGTGATTATGATACTACTAGCTATAAGAGGAGTAGAGGTATACCCCGGCCCGACTTCTAGTGGCAACATGAACTGGGAAGACGTGGAGGTCATTAGAAAGGTGGTGAAAGAAGTGGTGGAAGAAGTATGCCCGTTTGAGCAGATGAAGAATATGATGAAAGAGCAAATGAAAGAACTTGAGCATATAAGGCGGTGGATACAGGGAAAAACAGACGAGACAATGAATAGAGTAGAAACCAACGAGAGAGATATCATATCACTCAAGTCAAAAATAAGGGAGATGGAAGGAGAGGTGGTGAAGTTGCGAACGAAAATTGAAGGCTGTAACCGAGAACGGAGGAAGAAATGCCTATTCATATATGGAGTACCGGAAGACAAAGCAGAAGATAAAGTACTGACAACATACAAAGTTGTGGAAGTCATCCAGAAAATGATGAGAATTAATTTTAGCGAAGTCGATATTGATGATGTAGAAAGGATAGGTAAAAAACGGGGTGATAGACCGATAAAACTGAAGCAATTCTCCACCTTGATGGCGGAAGTAGTGATAAGAGGTGCAGATAACATACGGAACACAAGAATTTGGGTTAAAGAGGACATTGGTAGAGAAGGGGTAAAGAACATAAACATTTTGAAGAAACATTTGGCCAGGGCTAAATTACAGGGGTTAAGAGCTCATATTAAGGGTCAAAAATTAGTAGTGACCAACGGTATTTGGACTAGAATGTGGACTGTGAAGAAATTACGAGAAATGGAAGATGACAGGAATGACGAAGTGGTAGTGGGAAAGAGAGTGGAGGAAAGACAAGCCAAAGACTGTAAAGTGGGGGATGACGGACATGGAGGCAAAGAAAGTAACAAGGATAATAAGGTAAAGGAACCAAGCTCACAGCACGAAGGAAGTAACTTGATAGATTTGTTAGCCAAAGGGAACAGGGAAGCATTTGCAGAGATGAGGAGTGTGATAAGGAAGGAAACCAGGGAGGCCTGGGCATCAACGGAGGAGTCCAGGACGGAGGCCAGTGGGAGAGAAGAAAGAAGGTTACAGGGAGAGATTGTGGGAGTAGCAACACAGGACGTAACAAGAGCAAGCAAACGAAGTGAAAACACGACTGGGAAGCAGGAAGAAGAAGCAAGAGATGCCCTAGTGAGAGGGAGAAGTCTGAGCCTAAGAGAGTTATTGGGCAAAAAGAACAGAGTAGACGAAGGCATAGTGACAAGAAGCAAAAAGTTAATGTCTAGTGAGAAGTAAATGGCTGTATAAACGATAATAGTGGAGTGTGTGCGTGTTATCCATAACTATGTTAAGAGTGAGTAAATAGTGAATTAGTAGAGGTTGAAGAGTGATCAACAAGAAAGAAATATAAAGTGTCATAAATTGCGCATCGGCACTACAGTGGAGATAACACGTAGTCAGGTTCGCAACATAAGTAGAATATAAGAAATGTCAGTGTCTAAGAGAGAATGTGCTGAGTGCGAACCCGGCCGGAAGTGGAACATTCTTTGGTCTAAGTGCAAACTCAGCCCGACACAGTACTGTACTCTGCTCAGTTATATGTTGCCAGGTTTAGTTTCACATTGCCATTAATGCCATACTGTCTATAGATGGAATTACCTTGTTGCAGTAGTTCTTTTAGTCTTCGTTTTACCCCTTTTCTTAATAGCAATATTGAGTTTTTGAGGTTTTGTTTCGATCTGAAAAGATATCAGTGACGCATTGACATTTTATTATTATTATTTGCAGTACTATTAGTTTTCATTTATCCCTGGTCTTAATAGCAATATTGAGATTTTTTGAGGTTTTGTTTTTATCTGAAAAGATAACAGTGACTCATTGACATTTGATCATTATTATTTCCAGCAACTTTGATTTTCCACATTTGATGTTAGTTATGTTTACTTTACGAGTATTAGTATATGTGTATAACATCTTAAGCTGTCTAAGTTGGGCATATTATTTTTCTCCCTTAATGGATCAATAAGGCTTCATCGCTGTAGATCTGGAAGAAAAATAAAGGCTTTGTTTGCTTGCTACTACTATTTCAATAATACGTCTATGTCTTGCCATGAATGAATGAATGAATACTGATCTGCATTTAGGGCAGTCGCCCAGGTGGCAGATTCCCTATCTGTTGTTTTTCTAGCCTTTTCCTAAATGATTTCAAAGTAATTGGAAATTTATTGAACATCTCCCTTGGTAAGTTATTCCAATCTCTAACTCCCCTTCCTACAAATGAATATTTGCCCCAGTTTGTCCTCTTGAATTCCAACTTTATCTTCATATTGTGATCTTTCCTACTTTTATAAACGCCATTCAAACTTATTCGTCTACTAATGTCATTTCACGCCATCTCTCCGCTGATAGCTCGGAACATACCACTTAGTCGAGCAGCTCTTCTTCTTTCTCTCAATTCTTCCCAACAAAAACTTTGCAATATTTTTGTAACGCTACTCTTTTGTCGGAAATCACCCAGAACAAATCGAACTGCTTTTCTTTGGATTTTTTCCCGTTCTTGAATCAGGTAATCCTGGTGAGGGTCCCATACACTAGAACCATACTCTAGTTGGGGTCTTACCAGAGACTTATATGCCCTCTCCTTTACATCCTTACTACAACCCCTAAACCCCCTCATAACGATGTGCAGAGATCTGTACCCTTTATTTACAACCCCATTTATGTGATTACCCCAATGAAGATCTTTCCGTATATTAACACCCAGATACCTACAATGATCCCCAAAAGGAACTTTCACCCCATCAACACAGTAATTAAAACTGAGAGGACTTTTCCTATTTATGAAACTCACAACCTGACTTTTAACCCCGTTTATCAACATCCCATTGCCTGCTGTCCAACTCACAACATTTTCGAGGTCACGTTGCAGTTGCTCACAATCTTGTAACTTATTTATCACTCTATAGAGAATAACATCATCAGCAAAAAGCCTTACCTCCGATTCCACTCCTTTACATGTATCATTTTTATATGTATAAGAAAACATAAAAGTCCGATAATACTGCCTTGAGGAATTCCCCTCTTAATTATTACAGGGTCAGATAAAGCTTCACCTACTCTAATTCTCTGAGATCTATTTTCTAGAAATTTAGCAACCCATTCGGTCACTCTTTTGTCTAGTCCAATTGCACTCATTTTTGCCAGTAGTCTCCCATGATCCACCCTATCAAATGCTTTAGACAGGTCAATCGCGATACTGTCCATTTGACTCCAGAATCCAAGATATCTGCTATATCTTGCTGGAATCCTACAAGTTGAGCTTCAGTGGAATAACCTTTCTTAAAACCGAACTGCCTTCTATCGAACCAGTTATTAATTTCACAAACATGTCTAATATAATCAGAAAGAATGCCTTCCCAAAGCTTACATACAATGCATGTCAAACTTACTGGCCTGTAATTTTCAGCTTTATGTATATCACCCTTTCCTTTATACACAGGGGCTACTATAGCAACTCTCCATTCATCTGGTATAGCTCCTCCGACTAAACAATAATCAAATAAGTACTTCAGATATGGTACTATATCCCAACCCATTGTCTTTAGTATATCCCCAGAAATCTGATCAATTCCAGCCGCTTTTCTAGTTTTCAAATTTTGTATCTTACTGTAAATGTCATTGTTATCATATATAAATTTTATTACTTCTGTGGCCTTAGTCTCCTCCTCTGTCTCGACATTATCCTTGTAACCAACAATCTTTACATACTGCTGACTGAATACTTCTGCCTTTTGAAGATCCTCACATACACACTCCCCCTGTTCATTAATTATTCCTGGAATGTCCTTCTTGGAACCTGTTTCTGCCTTAAGATACCTATACATACCCTTCCATTTTTCATTAAAATTTGTATGACTGTCAATTATGCTTGCCATCCTGTTATCCTTAGCTGCCTTCTTTGCTTCTTTATCTTCATATTGTGATCTTTCCTACTTTTATAAACGCCACTCAAACTTATTCGCCTACTAATGTCATTCCACGCCATCTCTCCGCTGACAGCTCGGAACATACCACTTAGTCGAGCAGCTCTTCTGCAAAGTTGCAAAGTTTGGGTTGGGAAGAATTGAGAGAAAGAAGAAGAGCTGCTCGACTAAATGGTATGTTCCGAGCTGTCAGCGGAGAGATGGCGT
Source organism: Anabrus simplex (assembly GCF_040414725.1). Taxonomy (NCBI): domain Eukaryota; kingdom Metazoa; phylum Arthropoda; class Insecta; order Orthoptera; family Tettigoniidae; genus Anabrus; species Anabrus simplex. The sequence continues at coordinate 1,001,873,464 of NC_090266.1, forward strand.
GGAATGACATTATAAACATGAACTGTCCTTTTCACCTGTACCTTTCAAATTACAATATCTTGCTACGTTCCCACTCATATTTACACTTCACACAACTTTCACATTCACCACGTAACTCCACGTTTAAGTGTCAACTATAACAAAACCTACTATATTTTTGTCATTAACTTCACATTCATTTGTAACCATACTTTTCCTACTTAACTTCACTAATCAACTCTACACTACTATATCTAAAAATTTTGCTTATCTCTCATACACACTCCTCAAATTCATTCTCACTTTACTCCCTTAACTCTTTATACTTTCTTTCTATGAACATTCCTCTTTTAACTTTATTTCACAAACTCTCCGTACCGCACATAAATACCTGTTTAATTCGCCTCCGTTCTCCCATTCTTTGATAATCCACCCTACGATATTTTACTCATCCCCTTTTTCAAATAATTCCCGATTATTGGCACTCAAGAATTTATTTCTTACATTTTCCGTATTTTTACAATTGCCTATTAAGTGTAGCTCGTTGCTCGATGTCCCACATAATACACATAATGTCATATCCTCACCCTTTGCCCATTCCTTACTCTTGTATAGGCCCATCAGCCACTATAGTAATCCTCCTATTTTTAACCTATCTACATTCCTAATATTTAACCCAGTCACTTCCACTACTTTATTAAAAACAGTAAGTGATACACTGTTCCTGCACTCTTTTAACAATTACTGCCTTTCTATATGTCTAAACCTCCTTGAAATCACCACCTGACCACTAGCTTCTTTCTTCTTCCAAACCTCTTCCCATATGTACCCCAATCCCAACCCCTCCAAGCTTAGGTTAATTTTTCCTAGCCAGCACCCCTTATGTATGTTTTTCATTTGTTGTTTGTACGCAGCTTAGAGCACCATCACTCCTTCCCCTCTTTTCAACCCCATCCAATATTTGACTATTCTTTTCATACACTAAATCTCTATTTCCTCCCACACATTAATTCCAACCCAGCATTCACTGTGCACTGAGGGAGCCCCATCACTGCCTTACCAAATTTACTAATAATTTGTCTTTAGTATACTCTCTTTTCTTCCAACCCCCATACTTCCGCCCCATATATTATCCTACCGACAATTACCGTTCTTAAGACTAATCTCAAGGTTTCACAGGTACTTCGCGGAATTTTGGCCACTAAAATATGACTGAGGCTAGGGCTGCCATCCCCTTACTCCTCAATCTTTTGATTTGATCCACCCATGTCCCTTTTCTGTTTAAAATCATCACTCCAAGATATTCTAACTTATTAACGTGCTCCCACCTCTCTCCCTGTACCATCGAAAGCATTTCTTTTTTCTCCCTTTATGTTTCTGCGTTACTAACACTTTAGATTTGTTCCCGTCAATTTTCAAGGCCCATTCCTTTGCATATTCTGACACTGCATATACTCTTTACTGCATCCCACCTGCAGTTAATGTCAGCAAAATCACATCGTCTGCAAAAATCAATCGCGGTATCTCCAATTCATTAAACACCGGTGCCGCCCATTTAGTCCCGCCGTGTCCATCCAAAATATAATTGATAAATAAAATAAACACTATCGGGGATAACTTCCATCCTTGTTTTAGACACACCTTAGACTCTAAGGGAGTACTCAACCTCTTTTCCTCCAGTTTTACACAGCACCTGACCTAATATATCGCCTCCACTGCACGTATCATCTTCCCCTAAACCGCCAACTTACCTAATTTTTCTACTAACGCCTTTTCAAAATCAATTGCCGCCACAAACACTTTGCCTCTTCCCATACGCATGTATTTTTCCAAAATCGTCTTCACTATCATTATATTGTCCACCGATCTTTTTCTTTTTCTATAACCCCCTTGGTAATCTGACAAAACCGCGTTCTTTTCCGCCCAATCACTTAATCTATTAGTTAAAACTCCGATATAAATTTTACTTAGGGAGTCAAACAGAGATATACTCCTATAATTATTAGGGCTGTTTTTGTTGCCTGTCTTTTTGTATATTGGACAGAGAATTCCTATTTCCCAAGAATAGGTTGTTTAAAAGTAATGTGAATTCGCTGTGCATGACGTTTGAGTGATGTGATGAAGTGTTCAATATAATAGGGTTTTTGAAATATGTAAATGGTTAATGTAATGTGAATTGTTATAGATGTGTCATTGAGATTGCGTATTCTTAGGATGATGCGATATGAAGATGCTGATGAAAGTTATTATAATAGGAATTGAGTCGGTCATGCGTGTGAATTTTAATATTGTCATGATGAATGATATTTGTTTGGGCATGAAGCCGTGTTTGGAATGATATTCTTAGGATTTCGTTTTGAGAACACTGATAGCATGGTCGTCAAATTTTGTTTCAATTAAATACAAGGTAGACAAGAGCGCACAGTATTAATGGAAACATTGAGGATCTTCACGAAGTAAATAATATTGTATGATATCGGATCACGTTAAAAGGATATGATCTTCGACGGTGAGTAAGTCAATTCTTTCTGCTAGTCGTATATTTCTGTAGATCATTTGAATTGGTGCCTAGAGCTGAAGTAGTTTCCCAGGCTGAACTTCGCAGAGGACTCCAGGGAGGCAGAATCAACGTAGTTAGAAAAAATCATTGTAGATGTTGCAATATTTCTTTGATGTCCATTGTCTAGGTGCAGATGTTGGTGAATGTCCAGGAGGGATCGAGCTTACTTCTCACTTGTACCATGTTGATGAATGATGTATTATGGTGTAATCCATGTCATTCGAACATTTTCTTACATGTGCGATGATTATGAACATAACTTACCGGTGTTTTCAAGTTGTCAAGTAGATTTTTCTCAACAGTCAATGCAATGATTTGAATAAGGAATAACGGAATATTGAGACATATTTGAGTAGGGATAGTTCTGCGATACGGATGATTTAGCAATTCCCAGTCACCTGTTTTAGGATGTGGGATGGACGATAAAATTTTTATCCACTTTAAGCCTTCAGCACTGGGACACTTGTCTCTTTTATTTTCGATCTTAATTGATGATATTACCGATGTACGTAAACAAGAGACGAAAGTTCAATTTTTCCTATGTCCGTTTGTGTTGCTTTCAATTTATTTACTATGTAACTGTCATTTAAAGTTTATTTTCTTAGTCATTAAACGAAAAATCCTTCCATAAAAGAAATATTTTCAGCGTTCTCATTTGTCGTAGCATAAGGAATGCTAGGATAATTACCTAATTTAGGATAGTAAGTGACAATCATTTCTTCACATCAACTGCCCCAATATTTTAAATATGTTTGACATCCAACTGTGGGATAATTACCTAACTTAGGATAGTAAGCGATAGTCATTTCTTCACGTTAACTATACCAATATCAGTCCACCGTAAGACCTGTGACCCAACTCATCGAACTTGCACGTCCCTAGAGTGGAGACTCATGGATCACCGCGTGATTCCTGCCGAGGCGTAACCCAACATTAAGAACCCTGAATTGAGATGTACGTGAAAGGTCACAGAAGGGGATAAATATTTTTGACACCCAACTGTGGGGCTAGAGTTGAATTATTTTATCGCCCAACAGTGGAGTTGTGTTTTACAAATCATTACTTAATGTCTATCGGTGGTGCCCAATATGAAGAGAACAGAGTAGATATTATTTACGGGATGACTACATAAAGAAAAACTCGAGACGATACTGGTAGTGAGAGAAAGCATTGAATTTATGACTTCTAATGTCGAGACACCGATATGATCGCCGGTGAAGAATACTTAGAATATTTATTTAATTGTAGATTTAATAATAATGTTGGAAGGATACGTCCGTTAAACAGTATTACGATTTTAGTTAATTTAATTTTATGACATTATGGAAGGATATTCCGTAAATTTCGACTCTTGTTAATCGGGATAGTGAGTCATCTAACTTGGATATATCATGAAATCTTGTTCCGTGTCATTCATCGTTGGTTATCCGTCATATTTCAAGTCAGATCCGGAGAGACTCATACGTTCAATTTATCGATTTTATTCGTGAGGTTTGTTAGGTAAGAATAGGGAGTGTTAAACGTAAACACTGACCAAGGACTGTTGAGAGATTGAGAGTTTATATACAATTAATAAATAACAGTATAGGAGAATCAGGAAGGCGTCTCTTGCGCAAGTAAATTCATTATTGGAGGAGCTCACAAGAAAATGAACAAGATGCAAGAATCACAGGAAAATACAGAAAAAAGGATTCAGGAGTCACAGGAAAACACAAGAGCGGAAATCCGTGAATCACGGGAGACTATGAAAAACGAAATCCGTGAATTACAGGACACTATGAGGACAGAAATCCACGAATCACAGGAGAGAATGCAGGGAACTTTCGACAAGATCACTGAGATGGTACGACACAACATGAATGTAATGCAAGAGGAAGTTGTATCGCTGGGATCGAAAATAGCTGAAGTACAAGGAGAGGTATTAAACTTAAGGGAGGAAGTAAACGCAGTAACGAATGAGAACAAGAGAAGTTTTCAGGAAAAATTCGAAGAGATGAGGGTTGATTTCAAGTCGAGCATCCAGGAGTTGCATGTTCAAGTTGATCAAGACCTCAAGGAGCTCAAAGAAGAAGTGGATGTAATGCAAGGAAAGATGAGAGAATTTGATGTTAGTTGGGACGAAACATGTAAGAAAGTAACGGATGAGGTTAATATTACCAATGAAAGTATACGGAAGGATATAGCCCAGGCAAGAGAACAAATTAGACAGATTTAATTTGGTAGCGGAAGAATCGGACGAAAATAAACTTTCAATGTGTCGGCAAATAAAAGGACTAAAGGATGATTTGAACGCTATCCAAAAGGACGTGCAAAATTTGATGATTGAAAATGAAACTAGCAAAAATTTAGTATCATCTTTGACTGATCGGCAAACACTGACTGAGGATGGAAGGAAGACCGAAATAAATAGTCAATTCGAGATGCCGCAGCTTAGCGTTGATGTTAATGACAATGGGATGGTTCACACAGCAAACGGGACCCAGATTATTAACATTATACGTACACACGAGGATAGACCTAAGAAATTTAATGGGAACATAGGATCTAGTATGACTCCCCGTGGTTTCCTTAGAGAGATAGAAGAGTACTTTCGGGAAGTGAAGATATCCACGGAACGTCAGTTGAAGACGGTGGAGAGACACCTAGAAGGAGCACCGCTTATTTGGTTTAAGGCTTTCCGATACATTTTTGAAGACTATGCGGGCTTCAAACAGACTTTTTTGGATAAATTCTGGGGCGTCGACATTCAACAAGGAATTAGCCTCGAACTGTATTTAAAGAAATATTCTCTATCGGGACCGAGCAGATTTGCAGACTACTTCACAATGCAATTTCACAGGCTGAAAGAACTTGATTCCCCACCTACGGAGACGGAAATGGTCCGTGCGATAGTCAAACAATTTCCCTCGGATATACAGAGATTACTTACGGCAGCGAACGTCCAATCTGCAGTGCAAGCGGAATCAGTACTTCGACAGATTGACGGCACGACGACGCATGTTAGTAGTCGGATAGTAAGACACGTCGATCCGACGGTAAATGTTATAACACCACCATGAGATGACGGAGGAGAAAGGAACGATAGATACAACAGTTACAGTCAAGGAGAGAGGCCGATGGCGAAAGAAGATTTCCGAAGAAACGGAACATCGGAATGGAAAGAATGATAAAACGCGCCAGAAGTGGATACCATTTCGAAATGAAGAACGAAGATGCCCTAGGTACTATAGAGGCACAAAGTGGAATCAGTGCAGAGACAAATGGCCGTATCGCAAGAACAGGTCCCGAGAGAATACGAGACGGTCGGATATTCGTCAGGATGAAGAGTTAAGCAAAGAAAGGGAAAAGTACCTTAACGAATTAAGAAAACAACAAGAAGGTAAACAGTGCGAACGAGCAATATTAAGTCAAGACATGAATGCCGATTGCGTAGGCGCGACAAGCCTACTGTATCAGCAGGAGCAAAGAAAAGAAAGCGCCGATAAAGTATTAAATCCCGCAGCTACACCATTTAATAACCACCAAGGTAATGACGGGGTGAAAAAACCTTCGTTCTGGAATCAGCATTAGGTGATAGAGTTAGTAGATCAAATTCAAATTACAAGCAACACGAATGGATTATAGCTGGAATTGAATCATGGGAATTCGAACCTGAGGAACTGCTAGATGAAAACGGACAACCCGAAGGAACGAGATTGAAGAGAGGACTACCCGTTATTTATGTCACGATACTTGTATTCGAGTATTATCGTTATTAGACACTGGAGCGAACATTATCATCATTTCCACGCTGTTATTTTTAGAATTACAAGATAAAACACATTTTCCCGTAATTCCAATAGCCAATATGAAAATCAAGGGCATAATCCCAGACAAAGTTACAAAATGTAAGATACAAACATACTTGCCAGTAGAGATTGGAGGAAATGTAATGGAACACCCATTTGTGGTAATGGATAAAATCGAGTACAACTTGATTATCGGATCTAACTTCATCAGAGAAAATAATGTAATAATCGATTTAAACAGGGAAGAAATAAGGGTCAGATGTGACGGCGAAGGAAAGCAGGATATCACAGCTAGGATAGAGAATAAGGAGACAAGTGAGCTGCAGAAAACAATAAATGAAGCTGCATACGTCACCGAGAGGATGATGGAAAGATATGACACAGAAGAGGCTGTGTGTGGTTATACAATCGACAGTGGAATAGGAGGAAGTCCTGAGCAGCAAGGGATAATTGAGAATCTGCTGAAGAAGTACAGCAATAATTTTAAGAACCAGCCTGGAGCAGTAAAGAATTTTGAATACCGATTACTGGTGAAAGATTGGAGGCCATTTAAAATTAAACCGTACCCGCTACCGGACAAATTCATGCCCGAGGCTAGGAAGGTGATACAGGAAATGATCGATAATGGCATAATATCTAAGGCACATTCTCCCTACATCAGTCCGCTGGTAGTGGTAAGGAAAAGCAACGGTTCAGTCCGTGTATGTCTTGATGCGAGGCAGGTATACGCCAAGTTAATTGCACAGTATGATAAGGCTCCAGTAATAAAGGAGATAATTAGGAGATTTAGGAACATGAAGTTTTCACGATACTAGGTCTGACTTCCTCATATTTTCACATAGTTTTGGAGAGTAAATCTAGACTATTTACTGGTTTCATGTTTGATAACCAAACATATATATTTGAAAGACTCCCGTTTGGAATTTCCAACTCAGGAGCTGCGCTTATAAGAGGTCTAGACAGAAATCTGAGGCCCGAAGTAAAGGAATTTTTTAACTATCTATGTTGATGATATCATACTAGCGACGGCTACTTTCGAAGAGCATGTAGTCAAGTTGGAGCAGTTGCTAATTTGGATGAGGCTGGATTCAAATTCAATCGATCCAAGTCAAATTTCTGCCAATCCGAGATCTTGTTCGTCGGACATGTGATTGACGGAACTGGTATAAGGCCTAACCCTGTTAAGATCCAGGCTATGCGTAATTTTCCAAAGCCCAGAAGGATTAAGCATGTGCGACAGTTCTTGTGAATGACGCGATTTTTTGCTAGTCACTGTCCAAGATATACAGAGGTACTGGCTCCCCTGCAAGATTTACTGAAGACCAATAATCGGTGGCGATGGAATGAAAGTTATGACCGAGCTTTTACTAATGCTAAGGAGTTGCTAGCCAATAGTATTAAACTTGGATATCCAGACTTTGATCTTGAATTTATTATCCAATCCGACGCATCATCAGTTGGAGTTGGAGCTGTCCTGTATCAAGAGAATGGTGGAGAGAACGATATAAATTATTTGGCTTTCGTAAGTAGAAAATTGAGGAATCATGAGCTTAAATACGCAACTACTGAACTCGAGATGTTAGCGATTATTTACGCCTTACAACAGTGGAGAAAGATAGTGTACGGGTATCCAGTAGTCATTAGCACTGATCACAAGGCGCTAACGTTTGTGTTAAAGACCACGTTATCTAGCGAGAGAGTATCACGATGGGCACTTTATGCACAGCAGTTTAACTTGAGAATCGAATTTCGCCCGGGTAAAAATAACGTGCTGGCGGACAGCTTGAGCCGAAATCCAACGGAAGAATTTCAGGAAGTCAATATGATCGAAATAACTCAAGAGGATGAGGAATGTTTGGAGAATTTAAAACGATTGCCGGAATTACAGCTTCAAGATTCGTCCTTAAGAGAGATTATTGAGCATTGTCAGAGGAGAACAGCTAATGATGGACCTGAAGATCAAGTGAATAACTACGTGCTCGCGAATAACATCTTGTATAAATACATAGATAAAGACAGGAGAAAATTAAGAGTGGTAGTACCACGCAAGTTAAGATGTGGACTTATTTGGTACATTCATAGGATGATTGATCATGGTGGATTGGATAAATTAGCGGCCACAATAGGAGAAACGTTTAGATAGACTGGATTCCGGAGGACCATAAATAGAATAGTAAAGACTTGTGACACATGTCAGAGGGTGAAGTACAACTCTGTATTATTGTATCAACCACCAATATCTGTGATACCAGATCGCCCTAGGGAAGTGTACGCAATGGACCTGTATGGAAGTTTACCCGTAGGTAAACGTGGAAACCGTTTTGTGTTGGTTGTCCTCGACGTAATGTCAAAATTCGTATCGCTTCAGCCCATTAGGAAGGCCAATTCCAAGTCAATTATTAGGAGTTTAGAAAGAGTGACAATACCAAAAATGGGTAAACCGAAGTGCATAATAACGGACCATGGAACGCAATTTACATCGGCTTAATTTTCGGAAGCTTTAAGGAAGATGAATTTCCAACACCGGTTTAGCTCCATAAGACATCCAGAATCTAATGCGGCTGAGAGGGTCATGAAAGAAATAGCGAAATATTGCCGAATTTTCTGTCATGAACGTCACTGGACGTGGACTTCATGTTTACCGACAATAGCTGATTGTATGAATTTCACATGGCATGAATCTATTGGCAATATTCCAAGCGTTATTCATATGAATGAACAACCAAAACGTCCCTGGAACGACATTATCGCTAGGCCAGTCGAGGAAAGACCTGATATCGAGGAGAACATAAAGCAAGCTCAGGCGTGCATGAGAAAGCAGGCCGAAAAACGATTCAAGAAGAGAGATTTCGTAAACCTTTGGAGGTTGGAACTTATGTTCTCGTGAGAAAACCGGCCGTATCCTGTCCTACAGCGATATTTTATTCTAAGTTTGCTCATCTTTACATCGGGCGATTCAGAGTTATTGAAGCGTTAGGCAATAACGCATATAAGATACAGAGTTTAGACACCAGTAACATTTCTGTTTTCAATGCCTCAAATCTTAAGCAGTATAGTTTTCCTATCGTTGATGAGGAAGAAATTAATCTCATTGTGGAAGACGAAGGAAATGAAGATACATGGGATGACTATTTACCGACAGACGAATTGGATAGCGAATGATGTGAAGCCTACACAAGACTAGAAGGCAGGATATCGTACTATTTCAGAAATAGAGTTATTTTCGATCGTATGAGACATGATAAGGATGATTTCATTGAAGACGCAAGTTACGTTTAGACCATGCATAAGCATGAAATTTCTCCTTTCATACGGAATTTCATTTTTGAGTAGGGGGGAATATAACCTTCCAATGTATGTCAGGATGAAGTTGGTAAATGCATTGGAAGTTTATGATGAAATTAACGTCAATGAAATCATATGTCCGATCATCATACGTCCAGGAGTGCCTGAACTCAGGTGACCCGTCTAATTATGTGAACGACAGGCGGCGGATTGAAGGTGTCGGCGGAATGGTGATAAGCTCTAAGCCCCGTGGTGCCTCGCAAAATTTCGGTAAATAATAAGACGTCGTGGTACATAATGTAGAATTAAAAGAATATTCCACGTTCCTCAAGTAAAGTTTGCTAAAATGCGTATAAATGGCGGAAAACATCAATGGTAGAAAGATACCGAAGGTCATAGAATGTGTTGAATTAATCGGAATAAGCTGGGTTTATATGTGATGGCCATACCTTGCTCATCTAGTCTGGTACGATTCGGTGATCGAGACTGATGACGAAATTATCGATTAATAACCTAAAATACGAGCAGTAAATTGTTAAACGAGTTCCTTTGCCGACACAAATGATTCGTACGGGACCACTACGCATTATGTGTCATGTGTTTTAATTGTTAAGAACATATGGGAGCCGGAAGTATGGAAAAATCCTTAAAAAAGCAAACCGTCTGTAATTATTAGAATGGTAATATGGAATTTGTTTCCTGATGAGGGTGAATCTCAATCTTGTTATGTCTTGGAAGGATTAGAGCTATTATATACGCAGAGAAAGATTGTGTAAAGCTAAACATAACGCGATATTGGCATATCATAGAGAAATAACCTATTGTAAAACAAAATATATATTTTGTTCTGTCAGAACGTTAAGGCAAGTGTGGTGCTCGAACTATGTAATTATACTAATGCATGTAACCCTATTCTAATAGGTATTTTAGGTTTCAGGTGACATGGAACCAATGAATATTGGATATGATTATGAAATGACAGCAAATTCCAACATGAGCAGTTAAGCAATAGAGGGACCTCAAAGGATCTGATGAGAAATATGATGGAGTCCAATGGCTAAAGTTAAGAACTGGAAGACGAGAGGTGTCATTGTCATGGGACTCGACCAAGGATGAGTACTTAAATATTGTCTCTCTATTCCGCAATGTAGTTTCTTTCTTTCAAATGTAGAGTAGCATATTACTTTATGTCAATTTATGACATGTAATTTTACAACTTGAAGGCGACCGTTTTCTTTCATTAATCATTGCTTTGCGTCGAACAAGATCGTTGTGTCTGGTGTGGTAGTTCAGTCTATGTCGTGATATAACGTACGATAGGTCGTGTGAATTCTTAACGATCTCTGGCAAAGTTACACGGGATGATTTAGGCATCGATGGTGCTTGTGTCGTAATAGTATCATTGTGAAGGTTGTTAATTTAATCTGTGGCTCGAAATACTTCGGAAGATCTTAATAATCGTGATGTGCGCAATTTTTAAAGTCATCAGAGATCATGTACTTGTACAAGATAGTGTTCGGGAATGCAGTCGCGATGTTATCGCGGTAATATTGTACTAATACGACGATAAGATTAGTAGTCCTCAACGTGAAATGCCTGAATAGATTGTTTAAAAGTAATGTGAATTCGCTGTGCATGACGTTTGAGTGATGTGATGAAGTGTTCAATATAATAGGGTCTTTGAAATATGTAAATGGTTAATGTAATGTGAATTGTTATAGATGTGTCATTGAGATTGCGTATTCTTAGGATGATGCGATATGAAGATGCTGATGAAAGTTATTATGATAGGAATTGAGTCGGTCATGCGTGTGAATTTTAATATTGTCATGATGAATGATATTTGTTTGGGCATGAAGCCGTGTTTGGAATGATATTCTTAGGATTTCGTTTTGAGAACACTGATAGCATGGTCGTCAAATTTTGTTTCAATTAAATACAAGGTAGACAAGAGCGCACAGTATTAATGGAAACATTGAGGATCTTCACGAAGTAAATAATGCTGTATGGCATCGGATCACGTTAAAAGGATATGATCTTCGACGGTGAGTAAGTCAATTCTTTCTGCTAGTCGTATATTTCTGTAGATCATTTGAATTGGTGCCTAGAGCTGAAGTAGTTTTCCAGGCTGAACTTTGCAGAGGACTCCAGGGAGGCAGAATCAACGTAGTTAGAAAAAAAACATTGTAGATGGTGCAATATTTCTTTGATGTCCATTGTCTAGGTGCAGATGTTGGTGAATGTCTAGGAGGGATCGAGCTTACTTCTCACTTGTACCATGTTGATGAATGATGTATTACGGTGTAATCCATGTCATTCGAACATTTTCTTGCATGTGCGATGATTATGAACATAACTTACCGGTGTTTTCAAGTTGTCAAGTAGATTTTTCTCAACAGTCAATGCAATGATTTGAATAAGGAATAACGGAATGTTGAGACATATTTGAGTAGGGATAGTTCTGCGATACGGATGATTTAGCAATTCTCAGTCACCTGTTTTAGGATGTGTGATGGACGATAAATTTTTTATCCACTTTAAGCCTTCAGCACTGGGATACTTGTCTCTTTTATTTTCGATCTTAATTGATGTTATTACCGATGTACGTAAACAAGAGACGAAAGTTCAATTTTTCCTATGTCCGTTTGTGTTGCTTTCAATTTATTTACTATGTAACTGTCATTTAAAGTTTATTTTCTTAGTCATTAAACGAAAAATCCTTCCATAAAAGAAATATTTTCAGCGTTCTCATCAGTCGTAGCATAAGGAATGCTAGGATAATTACCTAATTTAGGATAGTAAGTGACAATCATTTCTTCACATCAACTGCCCCAATATTTTAAATATTTTTGACATCCAACTGTGGGATAATTACCTACCTTAGGATAGTAAGCGATAGTCATTTCTTCACGTTAACTGTACCAATATCAGTCCACCGTAAGATCTGTGACCCAACTTGTCGAACTTGCACGTCACTCACGGATCACCGCGTGATTCCTGCCGAGGCGTAACCCAACATTAAGAACCCTGAATTGAGAGGTACGTGAAAGGTCACAATATGCACTATATATAAAAAGAAAGGAGCGAGGAGCAACCCCAGTAACTATAGGGGTATAACTCTATTAGATGCATCGAGTAAGGTGTACACGGGTGTACTAGCAAATAGACTGAAGAAATGGGCGGAAGAGTTAATCACTCTACCAAAGTGGGTTCAGGAAGGGACATAGAACAATGGATAATGTGATGATATTGAAGACAATAATTGATAAGTATGTGAGGAAGGAAGGAAGCAAGGTGTATATAGCAGCGGTGGATTTTGAAAAGGCATTCAACTCAGTTAGTAGGAAGGCGCTGCTTGAGAGATTGGGTAGGGTGGGAATTTTCAAAAAGATGAGACGGGCTATTGAGGCCATATATGAGGAAGTGTACTGTAGTATATGATTAGAAGAAGTGGCTCTTAAGTGTCTAATCGAATCAAATGTAGGTTTAAAACAGGGCTGCAAATTATCTCCCATTCTTTTTTTTGGTCTTTATCAATGACATATTAGAAGGGCATGGGAGGGAGTGGGCGAGTCCTGTATTGGGTGATATACAGATCCCTGGTCTGATATTTGCAGACAGTGTATTATTGATGACGTTGATGGGGGGAGGTTTACAGAGAAGTTTAAATAAGATTGCGGATTACGCCAGGAAGTGGTCGTTGAGAGAAAATAGTACTAAGACCAAGGTAATGGTATGTAGGAAAACAGGATTGGAAAGACAAAGAGGCATTGGGTGATAAATGGGGAGGTAATAAAGGAGAAAAATAAGTTAGAGTATTTGGGGGTTTGTATATGTAAGAATGGCAAATGGTCCGAACAAATTAATCAAGCTAAGTGGAGGGGGATAGCAGCACTTTCAGTTTTAAGAATGTTGGAATATAAATTCCCAGGGGTCGATTACAAAATTCAGAAAATGGTATTTAAAACAGTGGTTCTAAGTAGGGTGTTATATGGAGCAGAAATATGGGGAGTTGAAAAGGATTGTATTATATTAAATCAGATTGTTAGTAGATTTGGAAAAATTGTATTGCATCTCCCAAATTGTAAGGCTAACGCAGTGGTCACAGTCATGTGTAATGTGTGCTTAGAGGTTGATATCATGAAGAGAGTGTTGGGGTACTGGAGAAGATTGGTAACGGGAGAGGGCGGTCTGCTCCTGCAAACAGTCTACCAGAACCAAATGAAGAGTTCTTTTGGAGACAATTAGGTTGACAAGGTGAAGAATATCATTGAGAGGTTGGGGTTAGGAATTTATTGGGGGATGGATTGGGAAAGAAGGAATTTAGTTTGTTGGAGGAACACGTTAAAAAAGATTAAAGATATTCGCTTACAGGAGCTGGAGACTGATTGTGGGAGAAGAGCGTCCCTAAAGATGTTTATTAAAATGGAACAAATAGTAAGTGTAAGAATAGATAATGTGAATAGATTAGAGAGAAGAGCAATCATTTCGTGGATGATGGGTACTTACAGAAATAAAGGGTGGACAAGAATGAACGACAACTCAATTTGTTTATTGTGTGGAGAGACAAGGGAGGAGTTACATTGTTAATAGCATGTAAGGCAACTCGTGCGGAGAGAGAGAAATTCATGAGCGAGGGACAATTGGAAGCCATGAAAGTGTTGGACAATGACCAGAAGATTATTAACTGGATAGCGAGAGAGGGGAAAGAACCTGGAAACTTAAACAAGTTTTTAGAGGCTATCAAAAAACGCTGCATTAAGTTAAAGGAAACTGAAATTAGTAGAGTGTAGTGTGGCAGATGTATATACTGTTCTTCCTGTCGTAGCGAGTGTGTTGCTGAGAAGATAGGTCGACAGGGAGTGACGAGATAAGCCGCAGAGAATTAAGATCCTCACACTGCTGGAGAGCAGAGTGGGGGGAGATAATGGATGTGCATGAGCGGCGGCCTATGGCAGGGCTCGACTGCCTGAGTCTCTTGGAAGACTCAGTCAGCTGATCTAGAGCTCGCCTCTCGGACATACGTCCATTGTAGGGACGGCTAAAATTAGCCTTTTGTTTGTTTTTTTGCTTTGTTTGCCGTGTTGCCAAAGACTTATTCAATAGGATTTTTTCATTATTTACATCTTGTTTTGAATGTATTGTGGGTTGCTTTCTGTACGTTTTCCTTTTGGGTTGTTCTCTCCTTTATTTCTCCGTAAAGATTAATATGGTTGAGAAACTGTACAATCTGGAGAAATAAATAAATCTACTACTACTACTATTATTTTGTGAAACACACAACCTGACTTTTAACCCCATTTATCATCATACATCATCCATCTCACAACATTGTTGAGGTCATTTTGCAGTTGCTCGCATTCTTGTATCATTTTTATTACTCTATACAGATTAACATTAACCGCAAACAGCCTTATCTCTGATTCCACGTTTTTACTCATATAATTTATATATATATATGTGTGTGTGTATGCATGTTTATCCTCAGCCCGAAGGCTGGTTGGATCCTCAACAGCTCCACCATCAGGTCATAGATGGCCTAGGCATCAATGAAGAGGCGTACTAGGGAAATGAGGAGTGAGATAGTTTCCCGTTGCTTTCCTCACCAAGACAGAAGTTGCTATTACATATCAATCCGCCAAGCCCACCGAAATGCACGCACCAACCGACCCTATGAGCAATATTTTCACACCATTCATAGCAGGGACTTTCATTTTGTCAAAGCCAAAGATAAAGCTGAGACAGATCAATGAAAGTAACAAAATTGCTCTAGCCCATACCAGAAGACATAGTGCACTGTAAACACTAGGTCCCGCCAGCAAAGGCATTATATATATAAGGAAACATAAATGTCCGATTATACTGCCTTGAGGAATTCCCCTCTTAATTATTACTGGCAAAGCAAAGTCATCTGAGTAGAGGCAATGAAGGCCCTTGGAGGTGTGGAAGATAAAGGCTTCCACTATCCGTAACCTCGGCACTTGATGGGGTAGAGTGGTTAGCCCTACGCCCGGACGTCTTTGCCCCCAGGAATTAACCTGGTACTCATTGCACCTCCGAAAGTGGAAATCTCGTTTCTTAAATTTTACACCATCCTGACGGGGATTCGAACCCACGTCTTTCCGGGCAAACCGAGCACCCCTTTACCGCCTCGGCCAGGCAGCCCCTTAATTATTACAGGGCCTACTCTAATTCTCTAAGTTCAATTTTCTAGAAACATAGCCACCCATTCAGTCACTCTTTTTGTCAAGTCCAGTTGCACACATTTTTGCCAGCATTTTCCAATGATCTACCCTATCAAATGCCTTAGATAGGTCAATCACGATACAGTCCATCTGACCACCTGAATCCAAGATATCTGCTATATCTTGCTGGAATCCTACAAGTTGAGCTTCAGTGGAATAACCTTTCCAAAACCAGAACTGCCTTCTATCGAACCAATTATTAATTTCACTAACATGTCTAATATAATAAGACAGAATGCTTTCCCAAAGCTTAAAAGCAACGCATATTACACTGACTGGCCTGAAATTTTCAGCTTTATGTCTATCACCCTTTCCTTTATACACAGGGGCTACTATAGCAACTCTCCATTCATTTGGTAGTGCTCATCATGCAAACAATATTCAAATAAGTACTTCAGTTATGGTACTATATCCCAACCCATTGTCTATAGTATATCCCCTGAAACCTTATCAATTCCGGCTGCTTGTCTAGTTTTCAACTTTTGTATCTTATTGTAAATGTCATTGTTATCATATGTAAATTTTATTACTTCTTTGGCCTTAGTCTCCTCCTCCATCTCGACATTATCCTTGTAACCAACATCTTTACATACCGCTAACTGAATACTTCTGCCTTTTGAAGATCCTCACATACATGCTCCCCTTGTTCATTTATTATTCCTGGAATGTCCTTCTTGGAACCTGTTTCTGCCTTAAAATACATATACATACCCTTCCATTTTTCACTAAAATTCGTATGACTGCCAATTATGCTTGCCATCATGTTATCCTTAGCTGCCTTCTTTGCTAGATTCAATTTTCTAGTAAGTTCCTTCAGTTTCTCTTTACTTCCACAGCCATTTCTAACTCTATTTCTTTCCAGTCTGCACCTCCTTCTTAGTCTCTTTATTTCTCTATTATAATAAGGTGGGTCTTTACCATTCCTTACCACCCTTAATGGTACAAACCTGTTTTCGCATTCCTCAACAATTTCTTTAAACCCATCCCAGAGTCTGTTTACATTTTTATTTACCGTTTTCCACCGATCATAGTTACTTTTTAGAAACTGCCTCATGCCTGCTTTATCAGCCATATGGTACTGCCTAACAGTCCTACTTTTAAGACCTTCCTTTCTATCACATTTATTTTTAACTACTTTAGTATTAAGTCACCTCCTCTATCTGGACATTATCCTTGCAACCAACAATCTTTACACACGGCTGACTGAATAATTCTGCCTTTTGAAGATCTTCACACACACACTCCCCTTGTTCATTAATGATTCCTGGAATGTCCTTCTTGGAACCTCTTTCTGCCTTAAAGTACCTATATATACACCCTTCCATTCTTCACTAAAATTTGTATGACCGCCAATAATGCTTGCCATCATGTTATCCTTAGCTGCCTTCTTTGCTAGATTTCATTTCCTAGTAAGTTCCTTCAATTTCTCCTTACTTCCACAGCCATTTCTAACACTATTTATTTCCAATCTGCATCTCCTTCTTAGTCTCTTTATTTCTCTATTATAATAAGGTGGGTCTTTACCATTCCTTACCAACCTTAAAGGTACTACTACACCAGGGAATTGCTACCGCTAGACATGGAGCGGGGCTGTTGTGTATACATTCCGTCAGCTCGCCACGGTATGGCTGCGGCGGACGGGAGAGGGGCATGAGAGGGAACGCATGTACAGTCATACAATGAGAACAGTACCACTAACCTGCTTGAAGTTTCATTGTACTAGATGATGAAGGTCCTGCACACAAAGGATAGATACCAGGTTCTTCATCAGCTGTGTCGGTCTCACTATTCTCACTATTGTCTGTACCAGGTTCATTTGCAGTATCAGTATCCATATCACTTTGTTCAGTATTGTCATGACACTCATTTTCATTTGGATTTTCATCAACACTATCGTCACTGTCAAGGCCAACATTTATTATATTTTCTATGGCTTCCTCCATTAGCCCATCCCTGTACCAATAACTTTTCTCAATTGTTCGTACTTTTTCGCAAGCTTTCACCCAGTCCTCTTGAGTGATTTCACGTCAAGAAGTGTTGGTCAGTTCCTTTAGGGTTTTTAAGCTAATAGCAGAGACATTTTTAGCAGCAATGTTTTGTTTTAACAAATTCCAAATAAGTTCAATCGGATTAAGGTCACAATGGTATGGAGGGAGCCTTAACCCTGACATGAATATCGCTTTAGTTACACCACACGTCTCGAAGACGTGCCACTCAAAGCCTATTATTTAAAGTTACATTAAAGTTACCAGACGGGATGAACAAGGAATAGAGGTGGAGGGGATAACTCTCTCCTCCTTATGAGGACTAGATGGCATTCATTCGCACAACACGTCAGAAAATCGTATGGTGTAATTGTCAGGGTTAAGACAGTAAACCCCTTTTGTTCTAACATTGTATCCACTCTATATGCCGGTTTTGGATTATTACGTATTATAAGTTTCAAAAGTTCATCTCGTCTCCTAGTGGGATCACAATATATGTTATGCTGAGTAAGCCAGTCTACCATTTCAGCCTTACGAGATGCATTAGGGGAGACTTTATTGACTTGAACAGTATGAGAGGGCGCGTTATCGATAACAACTATGGCCTCGGGTAGAATATTTTGATTAAGTTTATCTTCTATCCATTTATGATAATTGCAGCTATTCATGTCAGCATGGTAATCTTATGATTTGGATTTTGAGTCATTAATTCTGCTCCCTCTATGAAACCCATTTTCCCTCCCGCATGGACAACAATAGCTCATTGTCCTGGACTGTGATTCGTCATAACCCCTGCGACGTCTTCATGTTGCCAACATTTTTTTACAGTGTAGTGTGTATGAACCCACGTTTCATCCGTGTACACTACTGGTTTATTTGGACCCTTCGCGTTATTTCTTATAGCTCGTAAGTAGTCCGCACATCTAGCAACAATGTCTGACCTTTCCGAGAGGACAGTTCGTTTATTTTTACACTTCCGGAAATAAAACCCCATTTCTTTTACAATTTTTCGGAGAGTTCATTTCCTCCCTTAAACTGTATTTCATGTTTCGCAAATACAAGCAGTTTCCGCAGTGTTGGAGTTTCTCTCTTTTGTTCATAATACTCTAGGAATTTTCTACGAATACGACATTTATCAAAGTCATCTATAGAAATCACTTTTCTTTCAGACCGTTTTTCCTTGTGGTGTTGTAACCTTTTCGCCGGTTTGCTCCGCCGTTTCAATGGCTTTCAAAATATTTCTTACGGTTTTTTCGGACTTACCAACCATATGTGCCGCCTTTAAAATAGCTTTTTGAAGAGTTATAATTACGTTGTTCTCTTTTTTCTCTTGCTTACAAAACTGTATGACATTGTACATCATATTCTTCACTGCGGAGTGAGTCAATTTCCCCCCCTTTTCTGTTTCGGCGTTTCCATTATTATTATTATTCGTACTATGTATTATGTGCTATATGTTAAAGTACAGTATATCTACTCCACTGCTCAACGAACAATATAGTCTATTAACTGTTTTCACTTACGTACACGGGTTCACTAATCTACATCACACAATGCAAGACCCAGCACGAATCATTCACTCACTCGACATGCGATGAGGTTTCACTGGCGACAACTGCACTTCTATCACAGGCGTGTGGCTGGGCGGAGCGCATTAGTTCCGATTTCCGCCACCGGCAACAATTCGCTGGCTGGGTTATACAAACCTATTTTCACAATCCTCAACAATTGCTTTAAACCCATCCCAGAGTATGTTTACATTTTTATTTACCGTTTTCCGCCGATCATAGTTACTTTTTCAAAACCCCTTCATGCCTGTTTTATCAGCCATTCCTTCCCAATTGACATTTCGTAAATTGAGATCTCCCGCTACAATCACATTCCTTTCCATGTAATTTCACAAATAGCTGGTTATCTTATAAAATAATTCTGAATCAGCGTCAGCGCTATCCTTTCCCTGTCTGTAGACTCCAAAGAAATCAAGCTGCCAATTATCTGTAGAAACTCATGTTGTAATCATTCTCAATCCTTGTGTTGTAATAATTGTGGACCTCACTGTTACTTATAGTCAATGTTTTGTTGTGCTAAATAAAGAGAATATATTTTGTAAAATATTTGGAAGAAAGAGTCATAATACTATGAGTTATGAAATAATGTTTGAATATACTTCGAATAGGAATGCGAAAGATGAGCCTTAGGATTTTGAATTGTGCACATTCTAGCAAGTTCTCCAATCACTTGTAAGACGTAATTATTTTGTTGTTGACATACTTTATCCTTGTGGTAGCCTTCTCATGGGGGAAGTTGTATTAATAATAAATTAATTGTGTTAATAATAAGACATTCACAATATTAATTGTCTGCATAACATCAGACAGCTTACCCATGGCTCAAGTGAGCGTTTATTACCCATAGTACACTTTTAGCATTAACATTGTGTCTACAATTTTTGGTAGCCCACGTTATAAAAATATTCCAGATGTTTATATTTTAGAGACATAGTTGACATCAATTTCCAAAACATATCACAATCTAGAACAATGCCTAAGAATTTAGTAAAATATCATGTTTGAACATATGTGACTTCAGCTGAATAAATTGATCACTGCAGGCCCGTTTAAAGTCAAATTCACCACATTCGTGTTTCTGGGAAGTGAAAAATCTGATTAAATGTTTTGAGAAGGCATTATGTTTTTGTACCATTGATACCCATTCTTTTCCCCACGTAATAACAGATGTGCGATCTGCATAGGATACAATAGTGGCGTTTACCATTCCTGGCATTACATTAACATACAGGAGATGGAGAAATGTTCCCAAAATAGTACCTTACGGAATACCGCTATTTGTGATTTCAAAGGTAGATCTACCTTCTGTTTACTTCGTTATAAATTTCATAATTACTTCAACGCACCGCTTACTTTGTTCTTATTCTTATAGTTCATCTTCAGATTTTCTTCAAAACATGTTTTGATAGCTATCACTTCCCTTGAAAGCCTGTAGTGTGTTAGCGCAGGCTCATCTGGATTGATCTCTCAGGTCTTCCCCCGTTGATCCCTCCTCCTGTGCCAACCCCAGTCTTTGAGCCATCACTCCACCACACTATATCTTCTTTTCCAGTAAACCATTTGTTGATATCCCAGTCTTCCTTTTTTATTATCTGAGTCTCAAAAGGTTTTTCAAAGTTGTACTTTGGTATCATATGATCAGATGGCATGTGTAGAACTTCCTCTGTTATTACACTGTAAAAGTGATAATTATACAGTGTCCTAGATTGGTTCTTTGTGCATTCCAGCACTCTGTTTATGCCAATCTATATGAACTCATTCCAGCCTGTCCTTTTAAGAAATTGCATAGTGATGGGAGGTCTAGCGAAGTATTCAAGGACTGGGCGAGTTGGCTGTGCGGTCAGGGGCACACGGCTGTGAGCTTGCATATGGTTTTCCATGCTTTCCCATTTTCACACCAGGCAAATGCTGGGGCTGTACCTTTATTAAGACCATGGCAGTTTCCTTACAACTCTTAGGCCTTGCCTATTCCATCATTGCCATAAAACTTATGTGTGTCGGTGTGACATAATGCAACTAGCAAAAAAAAAAAAAAAAAAACATTCTCTGTAGGCTATCCAATCTACTACTGACTTTTCCTTGGCTTACTTTCTGCCACCAGATGATTGCAGCAAAGGCCATCAACGGTCTAATAATCATTATATATATCCACATTACCACTGATGGTCTTAGGCCCCATGTCTTCCTGACAGCTCTTTTGCATGCATACAGCAAGTTCTTGGCCCTGGTTATGTTCCTTTCTATATGTGGATTCCAGGTTAGATTTTTATCTAACACTACACCTAGGTGCACTGCCTATTCATCCACATACAGGGTGAAGCGAAATTCACGCACTCGGGCGTTGCAGCGCGACTCCTCACATGCCAGCAATAAAAAAATGTCTCTCACAAAAGTTCGTCCTGCGAGTATATCCGAGAGAAAAAGAACGTTGAAGAGTGGCAATCTGGCAACACTGTAAGCACTTGTAGGGCAAATACCTCTGTCGGCACATACCAGTCGTGCTGCACAGTTGGTGCAGTGGGTAGAGTTCTGGGTTAGCAAGCAGGAGGTTGAGGGTTCGAACCTGGGTTGAGGCGCACTTTTTTATTTGCTAATTTCCATCGGACATTACATACTGTAATATAGTAAGACACCGTTTCTTAGGTCACATGTATCCTACATTTACGAAATTTAGTAACGCCGAACACGTTGCAACGCATCTAGTAGGTGAAGTGGTTCGAATAAATTCACGCCCACGACATGGAAAGGGATATTTCAAAGCTGAAAAATGAAAACGAATGTTTGTGAATTTCTAGGATCGTAGTATGTAAGTGCAAATGGTTTGTAGAGGACCCACTGCAATTGCTGTTGACGATTAAGATGCCAGATACCATACCACTTGGACTACATTTACGAAATATAAAAACATACGCCTCAAACAGGATCGACCCCCTCGACCTCATGCATGCTAACCCAAAACTCTATCCACTGCACCAACTGTACAGCACAGCTAATATGTGCTGACAGAGGTAGTTACCCTACATGTGGTTACAGTGTTGTCAGATTGCCACTCTTCAACGTCCTTTTTCTCCTGGATATACTCGCAGGACAAACTTTTGTAAGAGAGATTTTTTTACTGCTGGCATGTGAGGAGTCACGCTGCGACGCCCGAGTGTGCGAATTTCGCTTCACCCTGTATATATCTTGCCCAAAGAGCTTCAGTGATCTCTTTCCCTCTAATTTTCTCCTTCTTGTGATAGGGACCAGAGTTATCTTGTTCGGGTTGACTGATAGTTGTTCTTCCCGACACCAGTTCTCCACAAGGTTAAGTGATCTTTGCATGAGGTCCTGGATAACACTCATCACCTTACCTCGTACCACAACCACTAGGTCATCTGCGTATCCTTGCGTATAAAAACCTTGTTCGTTAAGCATAGCTATGATTTTGTTCACCACGAGGTTCCACAGCAGAGAAAGAACTCCTCCCTCAGCACAGCCTCGGGTGGCCCTAACCGTCAGCGTTTCTTCAAACAGGGTTGCTTTTATCTTCCTTCCGTCTAACGTGGATTTAATACATTTGACGACGGTTTTACTCACCTTCCTCATTTTCAATGCTTTGATCATAGAGTCATAGGTTGTACTGCTGAAGGCTCCTTCTATATCTAGAAATGCTGCCAGTGCAATTTCTTTATATTCTACTCTTTCCTCTAGTTTACAAACCAACTGGTAGAGTGCTACTTCAGTGGATCTGCTAAGTCTATATGCAAACTGATTTTCATGTAACGTTGAGTTCAGTTGCACCATTCTTCGGATATATATGTGTGCAGCATTTTCTCCATTGCTTTCAGCATGAAGGAGGTATGCTTTGGCTTGGGCATAATTTGGCCTTCCAGGCTTACGTATGAATACTGCTTTAACTTCAGACCATGATTTTGGCATGTACCCTAAAGCTAGACTAGCTCTGAAAAGGTCCGTCAGGGCATTGACGAGTATCTCCCGTCCTTCCCGTAGGAGTATCGGAATTATCTCATCTGGCCCCCGACATTTTATAGGATGAAACGTGCCGATTGACCATTGTACAGTGTTATGTTTTATTATTCTGTCGGCACAGTTCCAGTCTGCTCTTCGAGCTCCGGTCTCTGTTCCAACCATTTCCTCTTCTGTCATCTCCTCAG
This sequence comes from Anabrus simplex, assembly GCF_040414725.1. Taxonomy (NCBI): domain Eukaryota; kingdom Metazoa; phylum Arthropoda; class Insecta; order Orthoptera; family Tettigoniidae; genus Anabrus; species Anabrus simplex. The sequence continues at coordinate 1,001,897,028 of NC_090266.1, forward strand.
CCTCAGGAAAGTGACACGCCATTAGTATCTCCAGCGTGTCCCTCCCCGCCTGAGTAAATGACCCATTTGGTTTGTCCAGCGTTCCCACTTGATTTATATGGGTTGCTTTCAGAATCTTCTGCAGCCTTTCTGCTTCAGTATGTGATTCCACTTTCACACAGAACAGTCTCCAAGATTTTGTATTTGCTTTCCATATCTCTAGGTTACAACCAGTGAGTTTCCTCAGTCTCCAAGGTTTTCTTTTGTTTCCATATCTCTAGGTTACACTCAGTGAGTTTCCTATGATATACGTCCCACATACCATTTCTAGATGATATTCTATACAACATCCTAACCTCTTTTTTAATTCTGGCTAGTTTGTTGTTCCATCACCTTACATTTTTTTTTTCTTTGAGAGGAGAGTTTTCATGGAATGAGTCTATAATGGCCTCTTGTAATAGTTCCACTGCCTCATCGAATTCTTTTTGTCCTCTCACGTTAGTTGGAATATTTTGTACAGCCTTCCCTAGAACTTCTCTGTATCTGTCCCAGTTAGTTCTCTTTGGGTCTCTGTACATCTCAATCCCACATAGTCTCGCATCTATTGCAAAGTGGATGTGCTGGTGGTTTACCAATGATGGTTCCTCCAGCACCTTCCAGTCTTTAATAAAGTTTGCCATATGCGTAGTGCTTAGTGTAATGTATAATACCTCCCTATGATTATTTATAGCTACTTGCTTTATGTCGCACTGAAACAGATAGGTCTTATGGCGACGATGGGACAGGGAAGGGCTAGGAGTGGGAAGGAAGCGGCCGTGGCCTTAATTAAGGTACAGCCCCAGCATTTGCCTGGTGTGAAAATGGGAAACCACGGAAAACCATTTTCAGGGCTGCCAACAGTGGGGTTCGAACCTACTATATCCCGAATACTGGATACTGGCCGCACCTAAGTGACTGCAGCTATCGAGCTCAATATTTTTATTTATAAATGTAGGCTTGTTTCCTAGGTTGAGTCTTGTCAACTCGGTTCCAATAATAAACTCTAGTAAAGACTCGCCTCTTGTATTGCAGTTCGTGCTGCCCCAAGCCGTGTGGTGTGAATTTGCATCTGCTCCCAAGGACTAGGTGTTCGCCTTTCCTCTTTGAGTTGCAAATTAGGTTCTCAACTTCTTCTGATGGGGGCAGATTAGTTGAGTCACATGGAATGTATGCAGAGCCTATGGTTATTTCTGTGGGTCCCTTCCAATTTCCAAGTTTAATCTTGGCCACAGTTAAGTCCCGTGAACAGTGTTCCTGCAACATACGACATTTTAATTTCCTGTTCACAAGACGACACGTTCTGCATATTTCCGATGTTGTATCGTACATCAGCTTACCTCCAGATTCCGCCAGTCCTGCTACTCTGCCCTTGACTACCCATGGCTCTTGAATATGAGCAATGTCAATAGCCTCGGACTTAAACTTCCTGGCGAAATTGGCCACAGCTGCTTTTTTATGCTGAAGATTGGCCTGAAGGATCTTCAGCTCCATCTTTATCAACATTGTGTTTCCTTTTTCCCCTGATGACTAGAAACTTGATCTGCCCAAGTCCGGGCTAAGCCTTATGGCTTCTCTTTTTGAGCTCTTCAAAGTCTCTTTCACCAAGGGCTAAAACGACTGTCCTTCCTGTCTTGTCGATTGAAGTGGCATTCAGCACTCTCCACTCTTGTATTAGATGTTTGGTATCGTGCTGATTGATTCTGACAGCAGTCTGTTCTACTAGAGCTTCTGTTGCCTTTTCTTGTTTTGAGTCGGCGACAGCCTGTCCAATTGGGATTTATGTCTCAATTTTTTCATCTTGGGCTTGCTCCCAGATCTGCTTTACTGGAGCTTCCTTGGCTTCCCTCGATGTCATAGTTTTTGAAATTGGTTCTATTTAAGCATCCATATTTCAATCATAGAGTTTTTCCCCCTTCTAGGGTCCTGAGCATCGTTCTCACCATCCGTAGTGAGGCATACAGCCAGACATTGTCCTGTCGCAACTCGGGCTCTCCGCAGCAGAGACCACTCCCCTCAGTTGTCCATCAGCGGTCCACCCCTGGCCCGAACCCAGTCAAGGTTTTACCCTCTTCAGTAGGCTTACTCATAGGGTCTCCACTTGGCATTATCATGACTGTGTTCACAGCCATGACTTTCCCCCTAGGTTGGGATCACCCCTTTCCCAACCCGCGGCTTGTCCAGGCTACGTAGAGCAAAGTGATGTGTTGGTTTCTGCACCCTGCAGTGAGCTTTAACCTCAACCACCAGCCCCACTTTACCCGAACCACCGTATCACCCATGTGGAAGAACCATGGATGCCTCTCTAGCATGTGTGTGCGAGGCCTCCACTTCCAAGCCTTGACTTGGGCTAGTAACAAATGGAACTCCATAGTCCATTGTTTGTGTTCAGTGTTATTCTGAACTGTAGGTCAAATAAAAGAATTCAAAGTTAGCCAAAATGGTACCAAAGGATGCTTCTGATTTTGATTTTAAATCAGTTGCTTTTACATAAAACCTAACCAAGTGCCATACTCAAAATTGAAGCATATACAAAATGAGAAAAGTAGTAGTGAAATACAAATGCCCATTTTCAGATAGTGATTTTAAGGAAGTTAACATATTAGTGCACACTACGACAAGGTCTAATTCTACTGTAAGTTTACCACAACCACACGTAATTAGCACTGCAAGCTATTTCAAAATTCCCTACTTGCACCTAAAATATTCAAAAAGTAAAGGTATTTAATATTGATATTTAACATAATTACTGGTGTAATGTCGTGTGTTTTGAATCAAACTTGCATGCTTGAAGCAACATACATTTAATTAATATTACAATATACAGCAAATTGCACAGTGTAACAACAAGGTGCTGAGAAAGAAGGGTAGAGTTCATTATAATATCACATTCAGTCACATGCTCTACAGATGTTTAACTTATATTTTATAATTAACATACCTGCCAACTTTACAATACCAAAAATCAGGAGATTTTGATATGAAAATCAGGAAAAATCAGGAGAAACAATTGGTCAAAACTGGTTATTATACATGTCTTGTGCATACAGTACTATGATATTTTTATAACACTTATTGTCTCAAAGCCTGACAGTTGCTATACGAGTCTACAATGCTAAAAATTACACATCTCTATTCCCTCACAGGCGTATGTGAGTGAGATGATCAGTCCCTGATTAGCTTTCCGAAAATAGTATGAACTCATGCTCCACATGTATGAATACACTTAGATGCCACTACTTAGCAAATTCAAAGATTAATATATTGCATCAAGTGCCCGCATGATTACGCAAAGCGCAATGCTTTTGGTATCAAATAACTAGCTGATATACTCGTGCTAAGCTACAGAATTCTCAGAAAAACTGTTCTTATATTGTAGTTTTTCAGTACAAATGTTGCGATGAAAATCAATGCTGTCATATGAAATATTTGGTAAAATGAAAAACAGCGCATTTTCTCACTTTTAACGAAAAGTACTACGGTGCAAGAGACTATCCTCATTTTTCCATATTGAAAGTCTATTTAAAGGAGAAACAATAAAACTTTTGTATCCACCTATTCAATACATTAAAAGCAATTATAAAATTAGGATCTCATCCTTATTTTAATGCTTAAATATTAAAACACAGGACATGTTTTGTTCATATTTTGTTCATCTTCAGCCATAAATTTCTTACAAGATTAAATGGTAACATTGTTTTAGAACTTACACTTATGGTTTGCCTTTGACAAACTTATCCTTAATGAGCTTTAAAAAACCTCTTAAATATTAAAACGTTTGTATATTACGTCGTCTTATTGAAAATTATAATTTGGTTTCACCCTTTAAAACCTTACACTAATATTTAAAATACAATGTCAATACATTTATAATCTGTTGAAATTGCTTAATGTTTTCAAATTATTCGTTGTATACCCATTCAAACATTTTGTTACAACTGGCGTAACTTTTCACATATTATTCTGTATGGAATTGGAATCTTAATACACTCAAAACAGCTGAGGTTAGGCTTCAATATTATACTATTCATCCATAAAAGTGACAAAACTGATGTGCACTGTTGATTATAGGTTATGAAATATTTAACTTCAAAATATGTCGAATTCATAAATTGCTTGTAGTCTTGACCAGTGTATAATAGGGCAAACGTCCAGATGTAAGCAGGGACTCTGTCAATTGGTGATGAAAAAGCTTTGGTGACATGCAAATGGTAATTTCATCAAAGTTTACGTAAAAAAGTCTGTTGACATATTCTTTCTCCTCCTACCTGCATTTACTCTAGTGCACTCAGCTGTTTGACTGCTGCTTGTCATTCTACTTGCGAGGAGTGCAGGAGGAGAAAGAATATGTCAATAAACTTTGATGAAATTACCATTTGCATGTCACCAAAGCTTGTTCATCACCAATTGACAGAGTCCCTGCTTACATCTGGACGTTTGCCCTATTATACACTGGTCAAGACTACAAGCAATTTATGAATTCGACATATTTTGAAGTTAAATATTTCATAACCTATAATCAACAGTGCACATCAGTTTTGTCACTTTTATGGATGAAGAGTATAATACTGAAGCCTAACCTCAGCTGTTTTGAGTGTATTAAGATTCCAATTCCATACAGTATAATATGTGAAAAGTTACGCCAGTTGTAACAAAATGTTTGAATGGGTATACAACGAATAATTTGAAAACATTAAGCAATTAAAACAGATTATAAATGTATTGACATTGTATTTTAAATATTAGAGTAAGGTTTTAAAGGGTGAAACCAAATTATTATTTTCAATAAGACGACGTAATATACAAACGTTTTAATATTCAAGAGGTTTTTCAAAGCTCATTAAGGATAAGTTTGTCAAAGGCAAACCATAAGTGTAAGTTCTAAAACAATGTTATCATTTAACCTAGTAAGAAATTTATGGCTGAAGGTGAACAAAATATGAATGAAACATGTCCTATGATTTAATATTTAAGCAATAAAATAAGGATGAGATCCTAATTTTATAATTGATTTTAATGTACTGAATAGGTGGATACAAAAGTTTTATTGTTTCTCCTTTAAAAAGTAATACGGTGTCGATCTAACAGTTTAAAGTTCCACAGCTAGAATAACCAGGCCGCAAACAACTCCGAACACTCCTGTGTAATTATTCTGTTTAAGTGTGCACACTGCTCATTCCAATCACTGCCTCAGAGTAGGGATCGAATAGCTGGAATATTATGATGATCCAGTGTGTTACGTACCAGTAGTATCAGAAAATTTATGAACCAGATGAATGGTATGTTAAAGAAGAGAGAGATCTAACTCCCCAGCTACTTCCCGCCAATATTCAGGCAGACTGTTATACTTGATACGCAGCAGTAATCCCATCTATTTGAGATAAATAGCAGCAGAATACTGGCACACAAAGCACATCACAACAAACAATGGTCAATGTAATGTTATTGTTGATCCATTTTATGAGCTTTCTATATTGCAGGCCTTCACATTTAGTTTTCTTCCGACTCTGTGATATTAGAGCATCTAATGTAAAGTGAGTCATCCTTTCTTTCATGACTCCCTCTTGTGTTATTATTCAAGCGATCATTCCTTCACGACTCTTTTCTCATTCTTATAATCATCTTCACAATTTTATCACCATCACCACCAATATTATTATAGCTGGTACGGTAAAACTGAATAAGACATAAATAATTTGTTATGTATGTAAGTAAAAATTAAATTTTTTGCACCTTCCCCTAACCTACCATTTCGAACCAGGTGAATAAAATTATTTACAGCGTAGACTGTAGTTCCTTATTCCCCGACTTTATATAAAGATTTTCATTAAATTCTGTTAACCCATTTTCTCGTGGTTCGGTGTTGATATGGATTTACAACAAAAATCAAAATTCATGAATATCTGTTATCATAGCCGGTATAAGACACAAATGATAGGAAATTTAATAATATATAACTTTATAGTTATGTAGTATTTATCGACAGGGCCAATAATAACAAATATTTGAGAATTAAATTTTAGGTCTTCCCCTAAACTACCATTTCACTCAGTGCGAAGAAAATTATTTATGGTCTAGATTGTAGTGACTTATTCTCTGACTTTCATTAAATTCTCCTTAGCCATTTTCTCATAATGAGCATGCATACATAATTACATAAATTACGGAAAATTAAAATGTGCATTTCCCCTTCTTACTGTAGTCATGACCGATACAGAAATATCATTCTTTTCAAATTCTAAGCAATGTACAGACAAAACTCTCACTTGGTTTATATTGAGATAAATTAAAATTAGTCAGAATTGTCTCTAAATGGTTCCTAAAATCCCTAGAAAAGTCACTATCAGTAGTCACTACCACTGAAATTCTGTCACTAAATTACTAAAAGAAGACTCCATATCTAGTGACTAGTCTGTAGAATTGACTAGACTGATGTGAACTGTGAACGAACACGAACACAGCATGCGAGAACGAGAGATTGACAACTGATATACTATTTACATACTATTACATACGCGTCGCGATATACAGGTTTCAATAAACGTCGCACATTCGCGCAAATTTCTCGCATTAATAAACGTCGATATTTTGTCAGAAAGCGGCCAACGACCGAAGGACTTCCGGCCACTGGCGTAAAAAAGCTGAAATGGCAGGATTTGAAAACAAATGTTTGAAGTTCACCAAAAAGTAAGCTAAAATCGGGATAAATAATAGAATAATCAGGAGGCGGAAAACTGTCGAAAATCGGGAGTCTCCCACCTTAATCAGGAAAGCAGGTATGCAATTAATAACCAATCATAGATTTTCTACTATTTATTATTATTATTATTATTATTATTATTATTATTGCTAGTCTAATGAAGCTCTTCTAAGGCAGACCCTCTTACTAGGGTGGGCATCACCTACCATAGATAAGAAAGTGAGTGTTAGTGTAATAGAGGATAGTGCTGTACTGCTGTGTGTGATGAGTGAGCTGCAGGAATGCTGAGAACAACACAAACACCCAGTACTAAAGCTAAGGGAATTAAACATTTAGGATTAAAATCCTTCAACGTGGCCAGAAATCAAACCCAGGGCCCCGAGGGCAAAGGCCAAAAATCTTGGCCATTGAGCCGGACATGGACTCTGCTGAGGGTGGGTGATGTTGAGTAATGACATTCAGAACATGACTACAGTGCCTAAATGTTACGAAGGGTGCTATTCATAGGGCCTGCCATGCTGCAATAGCACTCTCTGGTCCAATGAGGAAAACAATGGCCAACTACCTCACTCCTCTCCATGTCTGGTACATCTGTCATTGGTTTTTGTGGTTTCTCTATAGCTGCGTAAACCTTGGTGATGATAACTGAGGAACTAATAATAAGAATAATAAATATTAATAGAAAATCCCAAGATTGGCCACCAAAGTCAATAAAGGTTCTATAAATACAACTAATAATAAAACCACATTTATTCAAATCTTAACATCTATTTTCCAAATATTTTTCTTACTTTATACCAAAAGAGCAACAGATGGAGAAAGTTCTACTGCACCAATATCATGGCCATTTCAAGGATGTAGACAAATTTCTAAAAATATACTCAAAGAAATCCTGAAGTTTAGCCAAACTTTTTATGAAAGGTAAAGAATGCTATTTTTGGAATACAGCAACTCAAATCGCAGCTTAAATATAACAAGTATTTGACAAATACATTATAAATGAACAGTATTTACAGTAACAACAAGCCGACATTGGTTCAGCTTTGAAAGCAATCCTCATCAGCTTCCAAAATCAGTCTGGAGTCACTCAAAATGTAGTCCTGAATAGATTATGATCCATGTTACCTGAAATGACAAATCACAAGATATACAATCTTCAAAAACTATCTAAATACATCTTCCACATTACTGTGTCAAAGAAAAAAAAGCACAACCACCACCTTCATATCCTTCGCATGCTGCCGTGCTGGAGTGGATTACCATAAACACACGAATAAGCAAGAAGCAGGCATAGACAAAATGATTACCTAGTATTCAGATGCAATAAATCTTCAGACATTTGTTTATACATTTTTAATAAGTGAAATTATCTTGTAGCTGAAGAACTCATATCAACGGTTCAGAGCAATACTATAGTAACTAGCATTTCTCAGATCTTACATTAAAGCAGACTAAAAGTTTCCGTGTATGCCAGAAATCATGATGGAGACTTTTGGCTGTCAGTATTGGCATAATTGATAACATCCTAGTTGAAGAAGAGGCCATCCAACAACTTGTGAATAGTATGTCCGAGCATTTTCAGATCACCATGCGCAAAAGGGGTGAAACACCTGTTTTTAATGACCAGAGTCCTCCTGAAGTGCAGTACAAACATAAAGTTTGTTTTGTTTGGCCATAAATTTAACAATTGGCAAAAAAAAAAAAAAAAAAAACCTGACAAACCTGAAAAACCTTAAAAATACTGAAAATTGAAAGATTTACAAAATGTAAGGAAAAAATTATGAGTACATGCGTGTTGTAAAATGTGATGGTCGGGCTGAGTAGCTCAGACGGTTGAGGTGCTGGCCTTCTGGCCCCAACATGGCAGGTTCAATACTGGCTCAGTCCAGTGGTATTTGAAGGTACTCAAATACGTCAGCCTCATGTCAGTAGATTTACTGGCACGTAAAAACTCCTGTGGGATCAAATTCCGGCACTTTGGTGTCTCCGAAAACCGTAAAAATAGTTAGTGGGACGTAAAGCCAATAACATTATTATTAAACATGTGCTGGTACTTTCTACAGCCAAACATCTACCACATGTTGTAAAATTTAAATTAATATCAGAAAACCAATATAATTTAATGGAATAAATGAAGATCTCACATTAAAAACTTCAAGCGTTCCACTTTATTTGCTGTGCCACGACCGTGGGTCGCAACACGCCCTCCCAACCATTTATGGGCACGAGCTAGTCTTGAATCCCCGACATCTGAGGAAAGGATCCTGAGAAATGGAGGAGCTAGATTTAAGGAAAGTGTACTTCAACATCAAGAAATAGTGAAAACAACTGACAGTGCAGAGTTAAGTGTATGGCAATCATTTTTAAGTTCATTAAAGCATTATTAAATGCATAACATTAGTATAAACCCAAAGCCTTAGAAGAACAAAGGAGTCCAGTGTTGTACATAATTTGTGAAATAAATTTCCAGTCAGACAAATGTCACTAAGGAGGTTTAGAACGCAACATGAGGCCCTTCAGGGAGGTTATCGATAAAAAGTAAACCATAAGTTATTTTTTTTTTTTTTGCTAGGGGCTTTACGTCGCACCGACACAGATAGGTCTTATGGCGACGATGGGATAGGAAAGGCCCAGGGGTTGGAAGGAAGCGGCCGTGGCCTTAATTAAGGTACAGCCCCAGCATTTGCCTGGTGTGAAAATGGGAAACCACAGAAAACCATCTTCAGGGCTGCCGATAGTGGGATTCGAACCTACTATCTCCCGGATGCAAGCTCACAGCCACGCGCCTCTACGCGCACGGCCAACTCGCCCGGTGAACCATAAGTTATAATTTTCATTTCCGTGTTGACGTAAAACTTATATAATAGGAATTAATTGAGGGATGTTCCACCATTCAACACAATATATAATACATAACATTTATTAAGTGAAAACCGGTTTTGATTCCCTCGGAATCATCATCAGTTCACAGTAAATAAATAAATCAAAGGATCTTAACAACAATCAACATGAAATCAGCCTTTAAATACATTTAAAATGGTTGACATGCAAGGTGTCTACAGAGTTCCATTTTAAAAATTCTAGTATATTCGTTTTAACTATTGGCAACATTCCGGTACCTAATGCTATGAATTTCTTTTAAGTTCTTTAGGAAGAATTACACCATTGATGATTTCAGGTTTGTAATTTTTTTGCCAACAAATGCATATTTTGTTTTTATTCAGTTAGCCCCAATTTTTTAAATACAAACATTTTTCAACATTTTTTACAGGGGCTTCCAACTCTTCTCACAGCCCTCCACTCCACCCACTGCTTTTAAATCTCTTTAATTAGAAAATTTATACAACTTTTGATTTGGGAAAAAATTACAATCCTAATGAATACAAAATTGTTTGTAAGACTATTAAAACAATTACAAGACAAAAAGTTGAGAAATTGCCAGTTTTATACAAATAAAAAGGAAAAAATCCTATTTATAGCTTCATACTGTATAACTGTTTGTTTTCAATTTACAATGCTATATTACACACACACTAAATATAATTGAAAAGTCTTATCTAACATCACTGCTTCTACGTGACAATGCACTTTTGGCTATTTGGTTCACTTCGTTAACACTTACCTCCAATAAACACAGCCAAAGAAAGAGTATCACATAACACACACTGTGGAAGTAAACCGTTCTTGAATAGATTTTGTACCAGGCTTATTCTAAGTAAAAACTTGTTCTAGATAATAACTCACAAGAAAGACATATATATGAAATCACTCTGATATGCATTACAGAAAAAAAAAAAAAAAAAAAGCATAAAATATGTTACTCTACATACAGCAGTTTTTATGCTTTATATTTATATTATATTATATCCCAAATCAAGAAAATCAGACACTTGATTGGAACACTAAACATCCTTACATTGACATGTAAATGTGAAGAACTGGTGGATTTGATGGAGAGGAGGAAACTTTGCATCCTTGGCATAAGTGAGAAAAATGGAAAGGCACAAGAGTAAAACAACTGAGGAAAGGATATAAACTTCACTGGATGAGTAACAAAACCGAAGCTAGGAATGGTGTCAGAATTGTATTGAGAGAACATGCTGTAAGTGAAGTGATATATGTGAATGATAGAATCATCAAACTGGATGTCTCCTTCAATAAGGTGGAGTTAACAGTCATACAGGTATATTCCCCACAGTATGGATGTGATGAAGAAGAAAAGGAGCAATTTCGATCTGACCTGGAGGAAGCTACTGAAGGAGTGGAAAATGTATTAGCGATGGGAGATCTGAATGCACAAGTGGGAACAGACAGACTTGGGTATGAAAATGCATTGGACCTGCATGGTTTTGGTACCAGGAACCAGGAAGTTGAACAACTTCTAGGTTTTTTGTGTGAGAAAAGGCTTAAAAATAAATAAAACCTGGTTTCAAACACAATTATCTCACAAAATAACAAGGTATAGTTGGGATGGACAATCCAAATCCTTCATATATTTCATAATATCAGACGGAAAAGCCGGTCAAACTATTTATGATGTTAAGGTTGTACCAAGTGAGAACTTAGATAGTGACCACAGACTGCTTCTTGCAATCATCAAAAATGTAAAAATCCACACACCAAGGAAAACAAAATAAAAAAATTAAAACCTGGGAACTGAAAAAAAGTAGAAAACAAAATGATGTATGCAAAAAAAAGTGGCATCCAAAATACCTGCAGACAGAACACAAGGAGGAAATACAGAGTGGAACAGATTCAAAGAATGTCTTGTTGGAACTGTTGTAGAAATATGTGGCAAAACTAGTAGTAAAGTAAAGGAAAGAAAAACAGACTGGTGAAATGGTGAAGTAAAGAGTGCAGTTCAGAAGAAAAATTATGCAAGAAAGGCTTGAGATAAAGAAATTCAGAAAGGAGATGAAAAGGATGAATTAAAAATAATACCAGATAACTGGAAAAGGGGAGTTATACTTCCCCTGTTCAAGAAAGGAAGTAAAAAAAAAATGCAGCAACTACAGAGGGATTACCTTACTTTTTTTTCTTTTTTGCTAGTTGCTTTACGTCGCACCGACACAGATAGGTCTTATGGCGACGATGGGACAGGAAAGGGCTAGGAGTGGGAAGGAAGCGGCCGTGGCCATAATTAAGGTACAGCCCCAGCATTTGCCTGGTGTGAAAATGGGAAACCACGAAAAACCATTTTCATAGCTGCCGACAGTGGGGTTTGAACCTACTATCTCCCGAATACTGGATACTGGCCGCACTTAAGCGACTGCAACTATCGAGCTCGGTAGGGATTACCTTACTGTCCCATGGTTTAAGAATATTTGAGAAGATTCTTGAGAAAAGATAAAGGAAAGTTATTGAACCCCAACTGCAAGAAGAACAATATGGATTTAAGAAAGATAGATCAACTATAGACCTCATTTTCACACTGAAAATGATATTAGAAAAGCACTGGGAGAAAGATCGTAACTTGACATTTGTGTTTCTAGACATCGAAATAGCATTAAGTAACACTAGTATATTTTTATTGTTTACCCACATATTCCATACAATACAATCTTAAAAATTAGGACTTTGTCCTTATCAAAATTGTTAACAATAAAATGAATCCACTGGATGGTACAAGTTTCGCCTTTCAATAGTAGGCATCATCAGCCATATTTTACCTTAGGAATAGATCAGGTACCTGATTGGAAATGACTTATGAATACTGTTAAAAAGTAACTATGTCTTGCAAAATTGATTAGAGATCATTAAATAACTATTACAATATAAAATGTAGTGTACTATTACTTAATAATATGTGTGTTAATATTTGAGTAAAAATGAAAGAAACATATATAGGCTGTTATTACAATGGGGTCGCCACTCCCAAGGTGATTTATTAATGAGTGATAAATGCTATGAAATGATAATGGAGAATGTTGCTGGAATGAAAGATGACAGGGAAAACCGGAGCACCCGGAGAAAATCCTGTTCCGCCTCCGCTTTGTCCAGCACAAATCTCACATGGAGTGACCGGGATTTGAACCACGGTATCCAGCGGTGAGAGGCCGACGCGCTGCCGTCTGAGCCACGGAGGCTCCCTTGAGTAAAAATACATGACAATTATTTGAGAATTATGACATAGGTGATTGATTCTTGATATTAAAAGATATTACAATAAAGTCAAAAATCGGAAAGCACATTCCAATTAATTGTCAAATGGCGTATTGTTAAAAACTTGAAGAAAGTTGAGCATTGGTAATAGTCCTTGGTTCTTGATGTTGATAAGTATTGATTTTCATATAAATGCTATAAATTTTAAAGAATTTTCATATGGCGTGGTTCTTTTTTGAGATAATATTAGTTAGAATGCTGGTGCCATAGGCTATATTGGAGTTCTGTAGACGTCATTAGGCCATCTTCTTTGATGTAATATTTGTGGGAAGAGTTAGTGATAGGTGTAGCTCTTCGTTGTTAGACGTGCTGAAGTGAGCATACTAGTCGGAAGGGAATGTTGTTGTAGTAAAAGTTGTCAATCGGTGGGTAGCCAAGTTGTGTGATGAAATTCTGTGATTAAAGAGTTATTTTGAAAATTTAATGAAGAACCATAACTGGAATTAGGGGGCTAAATAGTGGAAGTTAAATGAAAAATGTTGACACCCTTTCAACCGCTCAACTTATGAGAGCTTTAGAGCAACTGGCAGTCGCCGAGCTCTTAAGCAGACCCTACACGGCCAGTAATACTGTCAGTACCGAAAAATATTGACAGTAATACGGACCGCGTGTGGACTGGAATGATGGAATGAAGGCCAGTACTGAAGCAGATCCGGATTTCCTGATCAGTGAGCGTCAATACTGTAGAGTGGTGGGGATACTGACAGTTAAACTGGCAGTGTGAGTGCGCTCGTCATTATTTCTCTCAGTATTAACGGAGCAGCGATGGACGACAGCTGTGTTTCTGACCACGGCCAAGTAGAGGTGCTTGTGGAACCGCCAGCTGATCGCAGGGTATTGCAAAAGTTTATCGAGCTATATGAAACGCTGCCAGAACTGTGGGATGCTTCCAACCCAGAGTACATGAATAGGAATAAGGTATAGACGAGAAAGGTTCCACCTTATAAATACAAATTTATTTATACAAATATCTCCAGTACCGGTTTCGACTCTTTACATGTAGTCATCCTCAGCTGTACACCGTTACCTTCACATAAATCAAATTAGTCGATTTGCCTTGTCCATAATAATAGTCATAATGATAGGATATATCTTACTTCTAATTGAGCATACTTCAAGGTAAATTCGACTATGTACAATCTAAAATGTGTAGGTGAATCTTTTAGGCCTAAAATCATGTAAATGGGCTGTTATTAAAAGTACAATTACGTAAACACTTTGATAAATATATGTGATACATGTAAAAGTTGTCTTGAAATATACAGTTCACGTAAAATCCATTATAATAAATAAATAGGAAACATTTTGTTGGAATAAGTTTTCGTCTTGCGTACGCTGATTTTCTTCAATATGATGTGAAAATTGTATAAATGGACTATTATTAAAAGTACAGTTACATAAACACTCTTAAAAATATATATAGTACATGTAGGTAAGATAAGGGTTATTCTGCCCGAAGGCAGGTCCAAACCTCCGCAGAGGTGTTCCTGAGCCGGAGTTTACGTGCGGTAGGGTGGCTAGTTCCTTTCCGCTCCTCCATTCCCTTACCCCCACCAACAGTGCGTGGCAACCCATCCAACTCCTGACCACGCCCAACGTTGCTTAACTTCGGAGATCTCACGGGATCCGGTGTTTCAACACGGCTACGGCCTTTGACAGTACATGTAGAATGTCATCTTAAAATGTGCAGATTCATGTAAGATCTGTTACAATAAATAGGAGACAATTTTTTAGAGTAAGTTTCCGGTCTTGCATTCGTTGATTTTCTTCAATATGATATGGAGAATGTCTATGCTTTTTTGTAAGTGGTGCTCTTCTTTCTGCTGTATATTATGCTTATTCATTAGTTTATGGTTGACTTATCAATCATTAATAACAAGTCTGATGTATTGTCTAAGGTAGATGTGTGCAGCTGTGGTTGAATATGGCTGGAGTATTGAAAGTAATTTCTTTTCTGTGAGTGTCAAATGCAGGAAGGTGGGACTTCTCCGGTCTATAAATGCCGATGTGTGTCTGTAAGAAACGAAAAATGAAATTAAGAATTTGTAGTCTGAGGAATGCCTGTTTGTGTGTGTGTTTAATATAGAGTACTTACGATTGCTATTGTGGTTGTGATGCGCTAGCTTTGGCTGCCTGGCGTGCACTGTGTCGTGTTCTTCTGGTGTTAGTGTCCACTGCTGTAAGGGGAATGGAGGGGTGAGGGATGAGGGGAGTTGTTGTGGTGGGGGTAGGGGTAGAGTTGGGCGTGTCGATCATCTGTGTGTTGGCGCGTGCTGGATGTTGTTTATTGATTATTTAAAGATAACAGTTTTTTAGTGCGGGGATAATTTTATTGAATATGGTATTGGTTTTTTCTGTGATTTCATTTATGTTGTAATTAGGGTTGGTATATTGGTCTAGTGATATGTATAGTTCTTCTGTTATATTGAGTAAGGGACCTTTGGGGTTTATGTTAAGTATTTTCATGTCGTTTTCAATGTTCGTGAAATTATGTTTATATTCGTCGAGATATCTGGAACATTATAACGCTCAAAAACACAATAAGTACTCAGCGATGAGCCAGCATATGAGAGAAACGGGCCATCACTTTACATCCATAGAGAAAGATCTTACCATCATTAGAAGCATAGGTAAAGGAAAATTAATGAACTGGAAAACCTACACATCTTTTTAGACCAAACCTACAATAAAAATAAAAATCTCAACGACGTCAATGAAATTAAAAATCCTTTGTACGAATTAACACCTAGGTTAATTAATATCGTGAATTCAGATCAAAACAAAATCCCTCAATTATTTAAATCTCCACACTCAAATGCTTCATCCACCATGAAGTTAAACCCGCCCATATTGCTTCTAGAAACTCCCCTCCAGCAACAGCACACACGCCCACAGACCAGCCTACCCCCACTCTCCCTCCATGCTCCGCCCCTCCATTACCGCACCAGTACAACATCAGGAGTAGAAATGGTGATAAGACAGGCGCTGCCAGAACAGACAGGTCCATCTAGTATTAATTGAACAAGTAAGTCATTTTACAGTTAAGAGGTGTTAATTTAATACATTTTATCACAACGCGCGCTCTAAATTTTTAATTCAAAATTATTTTTCTACTTCATTACAGATATTCTTAAGATCCCTCCCAAAGACCAAGCAACACATCAACGGGAACAATTTTCACACAAGACTGTATCAAGTGTCTAGGAGTTTCTTCTCAATTAAGCAGCAGCCTAAAACTATGAAACAGCTTAATATTGTACTCTTGTCAATTCCTTGATGTTACATGAGACCCAAAGTCAAGACGCTAACAGTTTCATTCACAACGTTCTTGACCAGTCTACCTACAACAATCGGCTTTTAAATCTCCACTTGTGCATGACAACACATTTAAATATTAGTTACGTCAAGAACATGAAAATGAAAATCGTGGGTCAAATAAGCCCCAGTTTTAATATCACCCTTTCTCAAGACTTATGATTTAAGAAAAGAAGATCCGTTTCATTTTATTTTTATTTTTGAACATTTTAAGTTAACCAGAATAGAACTGCCAAGTTAAAACACATTTAATTTAAATTTATATTTTCAATCTTGACCAACCTACAAGCAACAATCAGTTCAAATCTCCACTTATTGTTGACGACACATCCTGTCACCAGACACGGTACGTCAAGAACTTAATATGATATAGGGGTCACATAAACCCCGATATGCAATCCTCTTTACCGAAAAGATCCATTTTAGTTTTGGACATTTTTCATATTAGATAGATTAGGACCAAAAAACTTAACTGTATTAACTTATGTTTGTATATATTGTATATAATGTATATATTGTATATAGTGTATATATTGGTATGTTTATATTGGTTAAAAAGGTGCCAAACCTTGACCTAAAGGTTGTTTACAGGCTGAAGATGCCCAAAATAATGGGTGAAACATGTACCTGACCAAATAAGTCTACATAAAATCATGTAGAGAATAACCACATTAAACGTGGAAAGTATTGAATAGGTGGTTTTTTTATTAAATTATCCTTGATATCTATGCCTAACGTCATCTTCAATACGGAACAATAATGAGAGTTGTTACTTGTAAGTTGACCTATTGCAGAAAAATTATTGCGTTGCACAGCATTAACGTGTTCATTGTACCCGATTGCAAAATTCCTACCAGTACGTCCTATGTAACTTATTTCACAGTTATTACATTTAATACAGTATACTCCTGAGAGGTGATATTTATTAGTGTTACTGATTGTCTTGGTATTATGTAATATATTAGTACTGTTGTGTGATGTTTTGAATGCTATTTTTAGGTTTTTTTTTTAAATATATTAGTTAGTGGGTATATGTGTGTATTGTTGAAAGTGAATAGTGCATAGTCCTTCTTGGGTTTATCTGTTTTTGTTAATCTGGTTTTTGGTTGGGACTTGATTTTCTGAATGATGGTGTTGACCATTTCTTTCTTGTAACCATTATTCTTAACTATCTCATGAATTAGTCGTATTTCTTCATTAAAGTCAGTTCTTGATAATGGTATGTTGAAGGCGCTATAAATCATACTGTAATATGCTGCTTTTTTATGAGTGTTGGGGTGGATAGAATCTGTTTTGATCGTGTTCGATGTGTGTGTGTGGGTTTTCGGAATATTTTGAAATATAAATGATTTTCATGCCTGGTTATAGTTAAGTCGAGGTAATTTAATTTCTGATTGTTTTCGGTTTCTTTCATAAATTTTATGTTCGGGTGTAGTGTGTTTAATTTTTCTAATAAGATGTTGTCGTTGGTGTGTCTGTTATCAATAATGGCAAAAATGTCGTTGACAAATCTGCACCAGAAGAATATGCCGTCTGTTTTTTTGATGGAGGTATGTTCTAGATAGTCTATGTATATCTCAGCTAATATGCTGGAAGCAGGTGACCGACCCCATTGGAAGACCTTGCTGTTGGTAAATTGTGTCATGGAATTTGAAGTAGTTATTATTGGTTGCAAATTCGAGTATTTTGATGAATTCTTCAATTTCTAGGTTGCTTAATTTGCTATGATTTTTGAGATTAGATTGAATTATTTCTATGGTTTTTTTGGTGGGAATGCTAGGGTACATATTGGTTATGTCAAACAAAGCGATGGTGTGGTATTGTTCTATTTGTAATTCTTTTGTTTTTTTGCAAAAATCTATTGAATTTCGTACGGTTTTGTTGGCTTGAAAAAAAGTAATGTTTCTTAAGAAATTTTTGGATAAATTGTGAAATTTTGTATGTTGGGCTTGCCCTGTAATTTATTATCGGTCTCATAGGTAGACTATCTTTGTGTATTTTTGGGTAAGATTTTGCAGTAGGTAGTTGTGGGTTCATAGTCGTGAGTTTCGTAGATTCAGTTTCCGTGAGTAAAAAATGTATGTTTTTTAGTAGAGTTTTTAGGTTCTTTTGTATGCTGTTGGTTGGGTTACCGGTAACGTGGTGCTCGAGGTGAGTTTCTATCTTAAAATTGCCTAATACCTTTCTTGATCCGTTAACGTCATACTTACATAGTGTTCAATTTCTTTTAGGTCCGTTTGAATCGAGATCTATCTAGAGTTACGTTTGACCACCTGAAAACATAGTTTTTCATGAAATCTCATCTGTCAATTACGGCCTCAGTCCACCCATATTTTTTAATATACTACTGAAATATAGGTTCAAAAACCATGTTATACCCTACTAAGTCAAGCTATTTCAGTAACATTTCAGCAAGATGCATGCCATGAAAGTTTTTCACTCGATTCTAAAAATCTGATTATAATCCTTGAGGAACTATTTTTTACAAACATCGGACAATAAAATGGTCTTCCCTTTTATACTATATAGTGATACTCTGAATAAATGAGCTAATAATGTATATATGCTAAAATCTCTCATGATAGAACGTTCAAAAAGATTTTATATATTGTTTCAAGGTCAATAGTCTAATCTTAATAAGCTGTTTAGACAGTCAAGAAAGAAGATTTTACACAAACTTGTTGGCTACTGTAATTTTATACACAATTACAGCATTTAACATCACCAGGTGATAGAAATAGGAATAATTTTACCTCTGTTCTAGAACTTTGTTATGATATATATAGGAGATATTTGTGCAGTCAAATGTTTTATGTTGTGATGCAATTATAAATTGCTAGGTATTTTAGAAGGTATCTGTGTACATATATATGTAATTTACTCAATGTCCTTGTTTGCTTAACCCTAGGCTGATGATGGCATAAAAAATGCCGAAACCGGTACCTAAAAAATGACAATAAAAATGTGACATTTTAATTATATCACATTTTAAATAGTATTGAACAGGTGGAGAATCCTACCCTTTATCTTTGAATGTAAACCTTTTTTTAATACGGACCAATGATGAAGTTTTTGACATTAAAAAAAATTGTTATTGTTGTACGGACTTGTACAAGGGTCTTTTCAGTACAAACACCATTGTTAACCTTTTATTGAAGCTTATCTTCATTACAAAAATATTTACACAAGTTGTCTCTTATTGTCCTGGCATATGTTGAGGTGTTCCTATTCAAAGTACCTCTCAGCTCTAAAAGTGTGCATTCGCCTCGGTTTTCAGTACCACTTGATTGTAAATACGTTTGATTAGTTTCTTTTACAAGAAAATTATGTAAATAACAGCAGGCCATTGTTATAATGGCTGCTTTTTTTTGGCTCGAGACATATAGACTTCTGAAAGATTCCAAATCTGCTTGACAGTACACCAAAAGTATTTTCTACTACACTTCGCACCCGAGAAAGGCGACAGTTAAATTGCTACCGTTCGTCATTCAATGTTTTCTGGGAATAGGGTTTCATTAGGTGCACATTTAAGGCAAACGCTTCGTCGGCTATAAACACGAATGGGTGCTTGTCGGATGAATATGGCAGTGTCGACGGTTCTGGTATTATGCTGGAGACCATTCAGCAAATTGAGAATGGAAAAGCACACCTCCATCTGATATGCGTCCATTAATGCCAGCATCTACTATGATGAACTCCTTGTTTGCATTAACCACTGCCAGGAGTACAATCGTAAAGAATCCCTTGTAGTTATAGTACAAGGACCGAGAATGAGAAGGCTTCTTTATAGCAATGTGTTTTCCATTGATGGCACCTACGCAGTTCCAAAACTGATATTGTGAGCCAAAACCATGTGCAATGCGATTCCATTCTTCAAGTGTTGAAGGCAACTGAAACAACGAAATAATGTACACGTATGTGTTTAAGTTTCCTTCCTAGTCTTAAAATAATTTTTGTTTCAACCCAGCTACAACCATGCTCTTTAATAATATTAACAATTTTATATATTGCGGTATCAATAATGATAGATACACACTTTGCAAGAGTAGGTCTAATTTTACTTTCAGAGGATAGAGCATGGAACACGTGTTTACATAAAGCACTGTTTAAGCAATCATTCCTGTCTATTTTCAGGGAGCCCAGCATGAATCATCAAATGATCTACACGAGTCACCTGTTGAAACAGGCCCGATGACGTCATCACCAACCTACAACATCCATGTCATCAGTAAACAAAATGCAGAAACCAATAAAAAATCGGAGAGTTCAAGGAAAGGCTTCCAAACAAAACAAACTGCTTGCTTTAGCGTGTGATTACTTGTCACGACCGTCAAATGACGATGACAAAGAATATAATGTAGCAAAGATATGGGCACAGAACTGAAAGAACTAGAACCTCGACAAAAATTGTACGCCGAAAAGGCAATAAGTGACATTCTATTTGAGGCTCAGTTGGGGAACTTAAATCGTAATTCAGTGCAAATCATTGTTAACACTAGGCATTCATATGACACAATATATTCTCCTTCTTGTTCTACATCTGCAAGTCCAAGTATTTCTGTGCATGTTCCGAGCCCCTAACCTGAAGTTCAGTACATTGAAACATCTGAAGACACTCCTATAGACGGAAATATGATCACCCTTTTCACAACTTTTAAACCTACCGGGGAATGAACGGACTAGGTTTAATATTCTGAATAATAGCCTACTGTGTACTATGTACTTGAATGTTGTTCTGTTTCTGATTATTATTATTATTATTATTATTATTATTATTATTATTATTATTATTATAATATGGATTATTTGATAAAACATAGACCTGATGTTCTGTAACTTCTGTTTATAATAAACAAATGTTTATAATGAATGTCTTACCTTTATGAACTCTTGCAGAACGTAACACAATACTTCACATGTTTCCACAACTGCTGTACTGATGGAAACTGGTGACATTATAGCAGAAAACTTTAAATCCTCAAAATTTCTACCAGTTACAAGATACCTCAATGTCACCGCTAATCTCTCTGCCACTGATAAACAGGTCCGCATGTTTGTATTTTGCCTTCCTAGTAATTTCGCGAAAGTACCCTCACTCATTCGGAGAGAGATCTGATAATCTTCTGCTTCGGTATATTGTATTTCCCACAATAAATTCATATGAGAATACTCTTCTCTTTTTCTAAGCCAATCTTTAACCCATCATTTACGTTTAACACTGCGTTTTGTGCAGAGTACTAACACGACAGCTACACATGCCCATCTTTCACGATCCATTCTGATAGAACACCGCAATTGTAAGCAAGTGCACTAGTACTGACGAAAACATTGACAGTAATAATGATCATGTAAGGTCACTACAGTACTTATGCGTACTGTCAGTATTACTGACCGTGTAGGGTCTGCTTTACTCCGCGTGTTGTATTTGTGAAGTCTTGGTGGAGGGGGTTGAGCTTGAGAAGGCGTGGCAAGTCTTATTCGTTGTGCGTGATGGGGAGTTGCCGGCAGCAGGAGAAGGGGAGGGGGGTGGTGTGTGTGTTAGATTGGTGGGAGTATTTACTGATTTGGTGCTAAATATTTTATAAAAATTACTATTTTGAAGGAATGGTTTTTGTAATAGAACTGGAATCTGTTCGTAAAGAGGACTTTTGTTATCTATTACGTTATTTACGTCTTTGTCTTTGTTAAATTGTTGATCTAGGAAGATGTATAAGTTTTCATATTCTGTCATGAGCTTACCTTTTCCAGTTCTATTTGTTCTATTTCCTTTGTAAACTTTATATTATTGTCTAAATTATTTAGAAACGTTAGGATGTTTTCATTATTGTTAAGTTGTTTATCGATAATTGCTCATGTGTCGTCAACATAACGGAGCCATAAACTGAGTCCGTTAATGTTTTTTACTATTTTGTTGTATTCTAGTTTGTTCATGTACATGTCCGCTAAAATGCCGGAGATCAGGTCTCCCATAGCTAAGCCTTCTTGTTTATATGCACTGACTGACAGAGCAAATGCAACACCAAGAAGGAGTGGTTCGAAAGGGATGAAAGTTGGGGAAAAAACAGAGACGGCACGGACGAATAATTGATGTTTATTTCAAACCGATATGCAGGTTACACAATGCGCACGGCATCGACTCAGTAGGATGTAGGACCACCGCGAGCGGCGATGCACGCAGAAACACGTCGAGGTACAGAGTCAATAAGAGTGCGGATGGTGTCCTGAGGGATGGTTCTCCATTCTCTGTCAACCATTTGCCACAGTTGGTCGTCCGTACGAGGCTGGGGCAGAGTTTGCAAACGGCGTCCAATGAGATCCCACACGTGTTCGATTGGTGAGAGATCCGGAGAGTACGCTGGCCACGGAAGCATCTGTACACCTCGTAGAGCCTGTTGGGAGATGCGAGCAGTGTGTGGGCGGGCATTATCCTGCTGAAACAGAGCATTGGGCAGCCCCTGAAGGTACGGGAGTGCCACCGGCCGCAGCACATGCTGCACGTAGCGGTGGGCATTTAACGTGCCTTGAATACGCACTAGAGGTGACGTGGAATCATACGCAATAGCGCCCCAAACCATGATGCCGCGTTGTCTAGCGGTAGGGCGCTCCACAGTTACTGCCGGATTTGACCTTTCTCCACGCCGACGCCACACTCGTCTGCGGTGACTATCACTGACAGAACAGAAGCGTGACTCATCGGAGAACACGACGTTCCGCCATTCCCTCATCCAAGTCGCTCTAACCCGGCACCATGCCAGGCGTGCACGTCTATGCTGTGGAGTCAATGGTAGTCTTCTGAGCGGACGCCGGGGCCGGGAGTGCAGGCCTCCTTCAACCAATCGACGGGAAATTGTTCTGGTCGATATTGGAACAGCCAGGGTGTCTTGCACATGCTGAAGAATGGCGGTTGATGTGGTGTGCGGGGCTGCCACCGCTTGGCGGCGGATGCGCCGATCCTCGCGTGCTGACGTCACTCGGGCTGCGCCTGGACCCCTCGCACGTGCCACATGTCCCTGCGCCAACCATCTTCGCCACAGGCGCTGCACCGTGGACACATCCCTATGGGTATCGGCTGCGATTTGACGAAGCGACCAACCTGCCCTTCTCAGCCCGATCACCATACCCCTCGTAAAGTCGTCTGTCTGCTGGAAATGCCTCCGTTGACGGCGGCCTGGCATTCTTAGCTATACACGTGTCCTGTGGCACACGACAACACGTTCTACAATGACTGTCGGCTGAGAAATCACGGTACGAAGTGGGCCATTCGCCAACGCCGTGTCCCATTTACCGTTCGCTACGTGCGCAGCACAGCGGCGCATTTCACATCATGAGCATACCTCAGTGACGTCAGTCTACTCTGCAATTGGCATAAAGTTCTGACCACTCCTTCTTGGTGTTGCATTTGCTCTGTCAGTCAGTGTATTTTGTTGTTGAAAATAAAGTAATTATTGTGTAAAACAAAACTTAGTAACTTTATGAATTCGTCTATTTCAATTCTGCTTAATGCGCTGTGTTTGGAGAGATTGTCTTTTATTATGGTGATAGTTTCATTGACGGGTATATTTGAGTACATATTCGTGATATCAAAGGAACATAAAATGGAATTTGGTTGTAAATTGAATTTGTTTAAAGTTTTGCAAAGTTCGATAGAATTTTTGATGGGATTTACATTGTGAAATTTAAAATGTTTTTTTAAGAACTTGTGGAGGAACTGAGAAGTTTTATAAGTGGGGCTGTTTCTGCTATTGATTATTGGTCTGATGGGGGTATCTTTTTTTGTGAATTTTAGGTAATGATCTTGCTATAGGTAATTTCAGGTTCTTCTTCTTCTTCTTATTTTATGACCACATAGGATCACTTTAGTCAGTCCGTCGTTCAGGTCTCTTTGAAGGGATTGTTCGGGCTTTGCGGTCCTCCCAGTACTTCTTCAGACGCTCCGATCTTCGTGCCCTTTCCTCAGTTGAAAATGTGCGTGTTGTTGGTTTGTTTTGTGTAAGGGTAAAGCGGAGGTTTGTATTCTTGAGTTTTGTATTAAATTTTATCTTATTTTTGGTGTCTTCTGTTGTAAGGCCTATTTCCTTCAGATCCTCTCTTACTTCTCTGATCCATTTACATCCTGTTGTGGTATTTTTTGAGACGAGATTGTGTTGTACTAGTTGTTTCAGAAGTCTCGAGTCCTGCATCCTCATGATATGTCCAAAGAATCCCAGTCTCCTCTTACGCATAGTATCTGTAATGGGTTCTAGCTCTTTGTACACGACTTTGTTAGGTATTAACCGCCACTGTCCATCTTTCCGATATTTTTTGTTGATACAGGTTCTTCCAATCCTCCTTTCAATTTTCTGAAGTCTGTCAGTCTTTGATTGTTTATTCAGGTAAAAGAGTGCTTCTGCTGCATATGTAGCTTCCGGTTTTATAACTGTGTTGTAGTGTTTTATTTTTGTATTTATTGATAGACATTTCTTTTTGTAGATATCCCATGTTAATTTTTGTGCTTTAGCTAATCTATTTGTTCTTACTTGGATTGAGATTTTTTCATTTAAGTTATATGTTATTACTTCTCCAAGATATTTAAACTGAGTTACTATTTTGATTTTATTACCATTTATGGTGACTTCTTTTAGCTGTGTTGGTTTTTGGGGCATAATTTCTGTTTTTTCAAATGATATTTTGAGGCCAATTTTATTTGCAATGTTTTGAAGTTCTGATATCTCGGTTTTTGCTTCTTTTATGTCCACTGCTAGTAATGCTAAATCGTCAGCAAAACCCAGGCAATTTGTTTTGATTTTTCGGCCAATCTTTATTTTGGGGGGACATTTTCTAAACCATTCCCTCATTACCATTTCTAGAGCACAGTTAAATAATAGTGGTGAGAGCCCATCTCCCTGCCATAGTCCAGTTTTAATTTCAAATGTCTCTGATGTTTCACCCCTAAACTTCACTTTTGACTTGGTATTGGTGAGAGTCAATTTTATCATATTTATTAATTTGGGGTGTAGTCCAAGGTGTCTTAAAATTTTAAACAGAGATTCTCTATGGATGCAATCATAAGCTTTCTTGAAATCTATAAATGTTATCACCATATCTCTGTTTCTTCTCCTGTTATAGTCCATTATCAACTTAAGACTCATGATCTGATCAGGACAGCTCCTCCAGGGTCTGAAACCTCCTTGATATTCTCCTAGTTCTTTCTCAAGTTGTAAACTTATCCTATTAAGGATGATTATTGAAAATATTTTGTATGTTATGTCTAGGAGCGAGATTCCCCTGTAGTTATTAGGGTCGGTTTTGTCCCCTTTTTTGTGCAGAGGATGAATGAGGGCTGTTGTCCAGTGTTCTGGTAGTTCTTCTTTAATCCAGATAGAGACAAGTTGTTGATGGAGGGCAACTTTTGCTGAGGTTCCTGCATATTTCCAGATTTCCGCAAAGGTCTGATCTTCTCCTGGCGCTTTGTAGTTTTTTAATTTATTCAGAGCTTGGTAGACTTCCTTTATTGTGGGGGGGATTGATGTTTTCTGGTGATGTTTTTATCGGGGTGTTGGTGTCCAAATGAAGGAGTTCTGCAGGTTCCTCACAATTTAAAAGCTTGTTGAAATGTTTAGCCAGAATTTCTGCATTGTCTTTATTGTTATGGGCCAGCTTACCATCTTCATCCTTCATCAGTAGGGTCGGGGGTTCATATTTCTGGAGCTGCTTTCTGAAGGTTTTGTAGTAGTCCCTTGATTTAATTTTACTGAACTGTTCTTCAATTAACTGCAGGGTGTCCTTATGATGTTGTCTTTTTATTCTTCTTAAGACTTGGGTAGTTTCTTTTCTCTGTTTTACTAGCTTTTGATAGGATATTTCTGTCTTTTGGGACTGATGTAATAGCCATGCCTGATGTCTTTTCTCCACTGTTTCATCACATTCACTGTTCCACCATTGGTGTTTTTTACGTGGTTTAATTGGAGCTAGGTCTTCTGCAATTTGTTTAAGGTTGTGTACTAAGTCTTCAAGTTTGTCTGTGATTTTTATTTTTTCAGTTGCTTTCTGGTAATTTTTGTTGTTGATTAGCTGGGTAGGATCTATTTTTCTTTTAGTTTTAAGGGCTTGCTTTTGTTGTCTCCTCTGGGGAGTGAGTTTAATTTTAATTTTAACTACGTAGTGATCTGAACCTGTGTCTATTCCTAGGAGGACTTTGACGTTATAGATCTCTTTGTGGTGGTATTTGTCCATGCAGACGTGGTCCAGTTGCCATTCTCCTTTAGTGTAGTCAGGGTGTTTCCATGTTTTGAGTTTTTGAGGTTTCCTCTTAAAACATGTAGATTTTGAGATTAAATTATGGTTTCTACACAGGTCAACTAGTCTCTCTCCATTTTTATTTGTTTTCTTGTGTGCTGGCCATTTTCCGATGATGTCACGGTATTTTCTTTCTCTGCCTAGTTGAGCGTTGAAGTCGCCTATTAATAATTTTATATGGTGTTTGGGGATGTTATCTATGGTCTGGTCCAATAGGTCCCAAAATTCTCCTGTTTCCTCCTGGTCTTTTGAGGAGTTGTTTTTATCATTAGTGGAAGCATGGGCATTTATTATAGTATAGATTTTATTAGATGCCTTTAAGGTGAGCGTTGAGAGTCGTGGAGACTGTGATCTGAATTCTTGAACCGAGTTTATTATTTTAAGGCTGACCAAAAATCCTGTTCCAAATTGTGGGATATTCTTCATCACTCTCTTCCCGGGTATACCTTTATAAAGTCTGTACCCTTGAGATTCCAAGGCATCCTGGTCAGTGTTTCTAATTTCCTGTAATCCCATGATAAGAATTTTGTGTTGGTCCATTATGTCGGTGATCACTTTTAGTTTACCGGTTTGCATGAGTGAGTTTATGTTGTGTGTAAAGAAGTATGTTATCTGCTTTGGTTTGATTCTTGATTTTGTCTCATTCGTGTATGTAGTACTGGGGTATTTCCATGCCTCCGACTTCACGGTATCTTTCAGGTGGCAGCCCACCGTATCCGAATGCTGCCTTCTCTGAACTCTTGGTTCAGCCGGTGGAGTATTCCTTAAAAGACCTTCCATGGTTGACTGTCAAGGTGTCACCTGTGTGGGACTAGGTCCCGAATTACAACTCTGGATGTGATCCAGTGAGGTGATAATGAGGCCGTTCCTCTGGAGTACAGACGCCTTGTGCAGCCGCCCCTAACCTGGAGAACAGACGCTGCATAATGGATTCCAGTGGCATTTCCTCCACTGTGGGGACCATCACCCCACCCAAAGGGGCTCATTCGCCCGAAGCCGTTGGCCCCCTTAGGGAGTCAGGTTATTTCCCGCCGCCCAACACTCGGCGTTGGCAATTTTACAGCTGGGTGCCAGCTGGGTGCCAGACCAGCAAATTTCAGGTTCATAGTGATAATTTTCTGATAGTCCTGTTCATTTAGTAGGAATATTGATTTTTTTAAGGAGTGTTTTTAGATTGCACTGTGTTTTTACTACAGGATCTTTATTGATTAATGTGTAGGTTTTATCGAAGGAAGAATCTTCTGTTTTCAATACTTATCAACTTCAAAAACCAAGGACTATTACCAATGCTCAACTTTCCTCAAGTTTTTAACAATACACCATTTGACAATAAATTGGAATGTGCTTTCCAATTTTTAACTTTATTGTAGTAT
This sequence comes from Anabrus simplex, assembly GCF_040414725.1. Lineage (NCBI taxonomy): Eukaryota > Metazoa > Arthropoda > Insecta > Orthoptera > Tettigoniidae > Anabrus > Anabrus simplex. The sequence continues at coordinate 1,001,924,868 of NC_090266.1, forward strand.
CTTTTAATATCAAGAATCAACCACCTATATGTCATAATTTCCAAATAATTGTCATGTTTTTTGACTCAAATATTAACACACATATTATTAAGTAATAGTATACTACATTTTATATTGTTGTTTAACGATCTCTAATCAATTTTACAAGACATAGTTACTTTTTAACAGTATTCATAAGTCATTTCGAATCAGGTACCTGATCTATTCCCAAGGTAAAATATGGCTGATGATGCCTACTAGAAACATGTACCATCCAATGTATTAATTTTATGTTAACAATTTTGATAAGGACTAAGTCCTAATTTTTAAGATTGTATTGTAATGAATAGGTGGATAAACAATAAAAATTACTAGTGTTACTTAATACAAATACTTTCGTTACAGATCCAAAAATTAATTATATCACGTGTAAAATTGAAAAAGCATCCGATACTGTCCCTAGAACAACTTTTTTAAAATTAGCTTTACATCGCACTGACACAGATAGGTCTTATGGCAACAATGGGATATGAAAGGCCTAGGGGTGGGAAGGAAGTGGGAAACCACGGAAAACAATCTTCAGGGCTGCTGACAGTGGGGTTCGAACCCACTATCTCCCGGTTGCAAGCTCACTCACAGCTGCGTGGCCCTAACCGCACGGCCAACTCACCCGGTCCTAGAACAACTATATGGGAGTGTCTTGTAGGAAATGGATATTCAGGCTGGTTCCAGATATCTAGAGGAGTGCAATAAGGCAGTGCCCTTTCACCATTACTATTCATCACCATCATGGATGAAATCATAAAAGAAGTTAAGCAAAACACCAATATGGATCTTAAAGCATTTGCTTTTGCAGATGATGTACAGTAGAACCTTGATAATTCAAAATCGGTTAACTCAAAATCTTGCCTGATTCGAAGAAGCTCTCGTTCCCTGAAACATGAGGTACAGTTTTGCATGTTATTTAAATTGTTTATTTCAAAATACGGATAGTTTGTAATTCGAAGAACAATGTCGGTCCCATTACCAAAATTCAGGCTTTTAATTCAAAACTGCTTTTACATTGGACAAAAATAGTACTTTACAGAGTACCAGTAATTTAAATTCAAGATTTCTCCGTGTCATGAACGAACGCGTCTTCCGGAACATGGAGGGGTAGGTAGCTTTCCGCACTTTCACTCATTCAGTGTGTCTACAGTGCGCTTCGTATGTGCAAAGTTCGAGTGAAATTGTAATTCTTTTGTATTCAGTGTTTTAAGGAATGCCACAATATCGCGTAGCAGGCAGTGTGCAGAGAAACGCAATCCGCGAACAATGACTATGCTGACAGTTAGCGAAAAAGTATGGCTCCTATCATCAATTTGTATGCACTGAAGAATATTGTCATTGCCGATGAAACTGCATTTTTTAATTTGTTTAATGCCGAGCCCAAACGGACTTATGGTTATAAAGGAGAGAAGTGCCAGCCTGGCAATTGCACAAGGGTAGGGGTCACTGTACTGTGTTGCAATGCACACGGAAGCGAGAGACTTCCTTCCCTCGTCATATGAAAGTTGGATAAACCACGATGTTTTAAGGGCGTCGGGCACTTCCTGTGCAAGTACACAGCATCTAACAATGCAAGTGGTACAGTAATCCAAGAGATAAAGCGTTTGCACAGGACAGCCAGCATTATCTGTCCTCATCTTTGAATTTTTTTTCTTCGTAGCGTGAGGTTATGTTTGCCAGTGTTTTATCCAGGTGCATTATTTCAATAATGTAAATGCACCTTGTTGGATACATTTTGGAAATAGTGTTCTCCACGGCATTTGAAAGGTTTAAACTGAGAGTCAAGGTGCTTGCATGCATTAATGGGTCTTAGAATCACCGTCTCGAGGATCTGTGATGCGGCAAGAGTTGGCGTTTCTAAATTATGAGACAAGGCGGCCATGGACAAGTGCCATGGTGGGATATCGTACAAGGATACTCACTGTACTGTGTTGTAATGCAAACAGAAGCGAGAGACTTTCTCCCCTCGGCATAGGAAAGTTTGATAAGCCACGATGTTTTAAGGGCATGGGTACTTTCCGTGCTAGTACAAGGCATCTAAAATGCATACAGTACAGTAATCCAATTATTAAAGCACTTGCACAGGGGAGCCAGTTTAGATTTCTCCTCGTCTTTGAATAATTTTTTCTTTATTTTTAAATTTCACTGCGTGAGGTTATGTTTGCCGGTGGGTTATCCAAGTGTATTATTTGAATAGGCCTACTGTAAATGCACCTTGTTGGATGGATACAGTTTGGAAATAGTTTTTTTTTTAATTTTCCATGGCATTTGAAAAGTTTAAACTGTGAATCAAGGTTAATTTCATGCAGTAACGGGTCTTAGAATACTTCGTGACGCCGCGAGGGTTGGCATTTTTTAATTACAATTTGGTGGTTAATTCAAAATCACGTAATTCGATTTTTGCACCCCAACAACTTCGAATTAACAAGGTTTTGCTGTAGTTATCTGGGGAAAAAGCAAGATGGAAGTCCAGGAAGGCTAAACGTCTCGAATGATCATTTGAAAAAATATGGACTGAAAGTATGTGCCACAAAAACTGCTGCAATGTCTGTTAATAGACAGAGAAGTAAAGATAATATAATGCTGGAGGGAGGGCAATTGGAAACAGTAAACCAGTATCAGTACCTTGGTTGCATAGTATCAAGTGACAACAGAATACAGCTTGAATTAAATAACCATATTCAGAAATCCAGTCAATTCTATCAGCAAGTTCGATATCTGCTCCGGAATAAACAAGGGCCACTAAGATCAAAACAAACTCTGTTTTGAACATACTTTGTCTCTATACTGACTTATGGATTGGAAACATGTACAACTACCAAAAAAGAGCTTCCGAAATGAAGTTTCTAAGAAGCATGCTTCAAAAGACTAGGAAAGACAAAGTAAGAAATGAGAAGATTAGAGAACAAGCTGGAATAAATCAGTCCCTGAAGGAGACCATAACCATAACCATGCAATGGTTTGGTCACGTCAAACGTATGACAGAAAGAAGAATTGCAAAACAATGGTTGCATACTGAGATTACTGGAAAAAGAGACCTGTTGGAAGACCTAGGAGGACATGGCTGGACCAAGTGAAGGAAGATATCACATCCAAAGGAATCAACTGAGATGAAGTCTTGAAGGGGAGCACTCGTAAACCACACCTGGGAAACTGGAGTGGAAACTTGATGATGATGATGATGATGATGATGATTATTACATATATGCAAAAAGCTGTATGCTATGCCATATAGTTTATACATTTTACAACAAATTTGTGAATTATTCCATCATCATAATCTTCATTTCCTGTTTCCAGCTTCCCTGGTCAGGTTGTGAATCAAGGACCTCCATCGCTGCCTGTCTCTCCACCACTCTTCTCCTTTTTTTTTAAGTACATCTTCTGGTTTTCCTCCCCTCTTCTCTATACACTCCCACACTCAATCTGTCCACCTTTCGGGAACTTCCTCGTGGTCTCTTTCCTGTTAACTTCTATGAAAAAGCTTTTTTTGGTAGTCACTTTTCTCCCATTCTCATCATATGCCCATACCACTTTAGCTTTGTTATTTCTATCCTGTCTTGAAGTTTCAAGATTTCTGTCTTTTTCCTTCTCTCTTCATTTCTAATTCTATCCTTTCTGGTCTTGCCCTTGATACATCTCAGGAATTTCATCTCTGCTGCCTGTATTCTACTCTCCTCTCGTTTTGTTGTAGTCCATGATCCAGCTGCATAGGTTAGTATAGGTTAATAATACGTTGAATATAATACTTTCTTACATTTCAGCGGGACAACTTGGTTCCACAAAATACCCCTTACACTCTGGCAGAATGCATGTTGTATTCTTTTCCCAATATCCTCAGTTATCTTTCCATCTTCTGTGATCACACTTCCCATGTACTTGAAACTTTTAACCACTTCCAGAATTTTACCATTCAGTTTATCTTTCCTCTTCTTTCCTTCCTTCCCCTTGTCATCACTATTGTTTTACTTTTCTCTGTGCTTACTTTCACCCCAAATTTTTCTATCTTCATTCCATACATCTATTTGTTTTTGCACTTCTGTTTCATCCTCACCCCTTATCACAATATCATCTGCAAACAACATGGCTTTTGTTGCCTGTCTTCCCAAACTCTGTTTAATGTTCTTATGAATTTCATCCATGATGAATTGTATGGAGGATAGTACACTTCCCTGTCAAAGACTAGTTTCAACTTTAAACCATTTTGTTTTTCCCATACTAGTCTTCACACTTCTAACAAAATTTTTGTACATAGCTTTTATCATTTGCACTTCCACTCTGTTAACTTGTTTTTTCCTTAATGTGTCCCATACCAACTGTCTGGGCACAATGTCATAAGCTTTCTCATTGTCAATAAATGTCATCACTATGTCTTTTCCAAACTCCCATCTTTTCTCCATCATATGTCTTAATGTAAAGATCAGGTCAAACGTTGATCTGTCTTTCCTAAAATCATACTGCTCTTCTTCCATTTCTCCTTCTAGCTTCCTCCTTAGTCTTCCTTCCAATACTCTCTCAAATATCTTAGATACATGGGCTACGTAGTTATTACATTCCTTTTTATCACCTTTTTTAAATATCGGGATAATCAAACCCTTCTCCACTCTTCTGGATCTCTTTCTTCCTCCAGATTATTCTAAATAATCTGTACAGCCACTGTAGCCCTATTGGTCCTACTGCTTTTATTGTTTCCGTAGTTACCTCATCCACTCCTGCAGCTTTACCGCTCTTCATCTTTTGTATGGCTTCCGCTATTTCTAACATAGATATCTCCTTTCCTTGTTCTTCTTCTTTCCCCATTGTTTCTTCTTGCTTCTTCTCATCTACCAGTTCACTGTATTTAATATTTAGCAATTCTGAGAAGTATTTGTCCCATCTTTTTAGTATGTCATCTCTTTTCGTCAATATCGCCGTTTCAGTTTTTACAAATTTAGTATCTTCCCTATTTTGTAAAGTATTCTTTGCCAAACCATACAAAACCTTTTTACTTCCCTTTATATCCTCCTGTAAATTTTCTGTGAAACTTTCCCAGCTCTCCTGTTTCTCTTCTTGTACTATTTTCTTACATACGTTTTTGGCTTCTTTATATCTGCCAATTCTCTGTACTAATGCGGCCTATCCACTTCCTCCAAGCCATTTGTTTCTCTTTAACTGCTTCCTTTACCCTGCTCTTCCACCAAGGAGTCTCCTTTTCCTTTTTCCTCCCTGAAGTCTTCCACAGGTGTTTACTGCACACTTTACAAAACCATTTCTAAAACATGTCCATTCCTCTTCCACACTGTAGTCATCTTTGGGAATTTCTTTCTTCAGATCCTCTTGAAACTTTTCCATTATATTTTTTCTCTTTTAACTTCCATCCCTTTATTTTTCTTTCCCTTTTTTCTATTAACTTCATTATTTTACCAAGTCTTAATTTGGCTACCACCACTTTATGGTCTTCGAAATCTGCTCTTGGCATAGCTATCACAACTTCCAGTTGTCTATGTTTCTCCTTCTCCACCAGAATAAGAACACTCACTCTCTTTGTCTTTCTATCTCCCCAACCATACCTAGTTATTTTTTTCGAGTTCTTTTTTTCTAAACCATGTATTGCGAACAATTAATCCATTCCTTCTACAAAAATCTATTACCAAATCTCCTCCATCTTGGTTTCCATAACTATAGGGGCAAGTTTTCTTTTCACTGCCTGTCTGTTCCAAAATTTTTTTTTTTTTTTTTTTTTTTTTGCTAGCGGCTTTACGTCGCACCGACACAGATAGGTCTTATGGCGACGATGGGATAGGAAAGGCCTAGGAGTTGGAAAGAAGCGGCCGTGGCCTTAATTAAGGTACAGCCCCAGCATTTGCCTGGCGTGAAAATGGGAAACCACGGAAAACCATCTTCAGGGCTGCCGATAGTGGGGTTCGAACCTACTATCTCCCGGATGCAAGCTCACAGCCGCGCGCCTCTACGCGCACGGCCAACTCGCCCGGTGTTCCAACATTTGCATTCATGTCTCCCATTATTATAACCTCTTTGTCTTCAATACAACTTTCCAGTTCTTCTAGAAACTCTTCTAAACATTCATCTGCATTCCCCGATTGGGGTGCATAAGACTGTATAAAATCCTTGATTCCACTCTCAAGTCCAAATCGAACTTTAATTATACTGTCGCCGATCTGGTCAATTTTGTCCACATATTGTGCTAGGTCTTCTTCCAATATAACACCAACACCATTTGTTGCCATCTTTCCTCCACTGCAATATAGGCTATACCCTTTTTTCAATTTTTTGACCCTTCCCCTTCAATTTTTGCTCACTCATTCCCATGTCTTTCTTCTCCATATAACTTATCAGTTCTTCTACCTTTCCACTCAAAGTCATGACACTGATGATGCCGATTCTTGTGATGTCTGGTAGCCCACTTCTCACAGTCCCCCCAGAGCACCACGAACTGCGTGTCACTTCAGGGTGACGCCCTCACATTTTCCGAGGCCTCGATTCACTCGCACTCATTTTTTAGGCCGTTTGTACGATGGGCTCGCCACTCCCAAAGGCATTTTATTACTTTCTGCCACGTTCAAATTAGGCTGCCCCCAACATGGAGTCAGACGCCCTTTCTTAGTCGCTCCTCTGGAGTACAGATGCTACAGGTTTTCCCCTTCCGCCATCTCCACTGTACCAAAGCTGAGGTCTTCACCCACAACCCAGGGCAAGGTTATGACCCTTGGAGAGAAGGTGTCCCAGTATTTTAAAGCCCCCAGGAATTGGGCTTTGTGAATTTGTGAATTATTATCATATGTATTTAATTATTAATTCACAATGACTATAGCTTATACTCGAAAGGTACACACCTACACACACTTACGACTATTTTTTTCAGTCTTTTCACCTCTTTCTCCATTTCTTCTCTCTTCCTTAGCACTCTGCAAAATACATCGTTTCTTCAATTCTATATGTTTTATTTCTTCTGCTGATAACTTTCTTTTGGCTGTGATGTTATCTGTACTCTTTTTTACAGTTTTCTAAAGCTTCATTTCTCACTGTTGATGCATATTTGGCTGCATGGATCATCTTTTTCAAAACACTGACAGTTATTATTCCACCAGCTGCAGATACTGCATCCTACACCAGATACTGTGCAATCAAGTTATTTTCATGAAGATTTTCTACTAGGCAATCTTAGTTTATTGAAAAACCTCTTTCTACAGTAGCGTTGCCTTGAAACAATACAAGTACGTTTTGTGTGAAGTGGATCACTTCTTTTGTAACATTGTGTTGAAAATAGGCAGTGCTAACAAAATCGTCCAATCGATAGGTTTTGGGATCAAACTTCTTGAGATACTTCACTACTACTTTCTTTGATGAGAAATCAAAGTAGTCTCATTTTGCAGTATCAGCTTCCATAGGAGATAATTGTTTTGTCTGAACAAGAACTTCTAATGCAGCAGTTACCCTGTAGGTCCTAATAGACGAATTGGTCATACCTGCAGGATTGAAGCAGCTGGCACCTCTAACAAACATGAAAGCAAGAGGGTTTTCGACAAACATCTTCATACAAATATCAACAAGAAGTTGTCAGCAGTCTCGTAGAACTGAAGAACTTTCACATCTTTTATTCCCTTACCTTTGCTGAGGCTGCAAAACGAATGTCAACAGCATGGAAGGGCTTAAGATTTTCTGTTTTCTTCAAATCAATCGAGGGAAGTTTCTTACTATTATTTGCTGACTCTAAACCCTTGTTCTTTACAATTCTTCCCAACAGGTGTTGAAGCACAGGACTCAGATCAGAGAACATAAAAGGCAAAAGAGGATCATTACTCTGATACTTGGAGAGATACTGTGCTAGTTCAAGGGAAACAGAACATATGAATCCCAACTGTGCTTGGAGCAGATCATTTCTTATAAAACTTTTTATAATTCTAATGCCTTCTGATGCAGGAGTTTTTTTCCTCAAAAGCATCAACATACTTCTTAATATTTGGCAGCATTTCCACACCTCTTTCAATAACTTTTGAATTTTCGACCTACCTGATAGATAGATAGAGCCTTGCACGGATGCGGATATCCGTGAAGATACAGTGTGGATAATTTTGCTGATAATTTCTAAATAATTACCTTTATTGATTTTCACTCAGGTATACTCTTATTTTTGCTTGCGGTTAGGCGACCCTTGACACTGGTGTGGGAGAATAGCGATATATAAAGATCCTTGCGACCATAAAGCCAAAAATCTGACCTAAGCCTTGCTGGCTGCTGTCCTCAATTAATGAAGTAAGGAAGAGAGGTCAATATGTCGATAGTTTTCGCAAGAAGAAGTCCCTCGTGAACCTGTGACTGTAGGGGTTCTGGTGTCAGGCCTATTGTATTGTGTCAACGGATCTGTTTCAATATCTTGGGTGTAATATACTGTAGTTAAATATTTACAATATCCGTGGATAACCATTTGTGGATGCGGATATTATTTTGTATATCCGCGCAGGATTCTACTGATACAGCAGAACTTCACAGGAAAGCGATGTGAACCTGTTATACGTTTGTAATCTGTATGTCTTACTTGGTAAGTCCTTGAAGAAGTAATATAGAGAGCGCAGAAATCTGTGAATGTTCCATTCAGAGATGATGTGTGCCGTTTTATATGCACCAAGAATAGTATGCAAGCAGCAGGTTTCAAAATCCAACAGCTCTGGAGCTGAAGGTGAATCACCTAAGATCTTTCTGAAACTTCAGGTTTACATTCGGCCTGTCCATTGATACTTGCAGCATCTTTTTCGCATCCAAACCAGTGCCTTTCAAGTTTTGCAAAAATGTCATCAGAAGGTCCTTCAGCAGTAGCATGACCTAAAAATGAGGCTGTAAGATATCTTGTTTGAACTAAGTTTCCATCCCAAAATCTAACAGCCATATCCATTTGACCCTTCTGAGCGACAGAATTTAAACTTTCATCAAAAGGAACACAAAAGCAAGGACACTCTTTAACCGAGTTTGTCAATTCATTTTGAAAGTATGGACCCAGTCCAAACGTAACTAGGTATCCAAGTTTATCCTTGTGCAACTTGAACTTCCTTGCAATTTCACTGCCAGGAAACATGATTTTAAAAAGATCACTACAAATGCCAAACCTTCTAGCAGAAGAATGGGTCACAACATGAGTAATAGCCCACAATATTTCTGGAATAACAACTTCATCCTTGATGATAAAATTGTTAAAAGTGCTTCTAGGCACAACACAAGTATGCTTGAAGAGACTCAGCAGTTGCTTCCATGGCAGGTATCATATGTAACAGTTTTTTGCTAGAACTTAAAGCGTTTACACCTTCAATGTGCTTTTTGCCTTTGGTATGAGATCAAACTGAAAACAGCCCCATGTTGCTAATATCAAAACTAGTCCTACACAAAGAGCAATACCCTCTACTCTCTGAAATCAATTCAAATCTGAATTTATTGTTCCGTCCAACTTCTTTGAAAGAAGTCTTTCCTCTTATTTTACTCACTGTCTCTGAAAAATAAGTGAAATACTGACGTTAAGTAAGTAAGTAAGTAAGTAAGTAAGTAAGTAAATAAATAAATAAATAAATAAGTAACAATGGATGAATACAATGCATCCATTTTTATCATACTTCAAGTATTGCAACAAAAGAAGAATGAAGTAAAAGGGAACGGAAACTAGAAACAGTATTAGTAGAAAAGGGGAAGTTAGTTACCGTCTACACTGGGCGAGTTGGCCGTGCGTGTAGAGGCGCGCGGCTGTGAGCTTGCATCCGGGAGATAGTAGGTTCGATCCCACTATCGGCAGCCCTGAAAATGGTTTTCCGTGGTTTCCCATTTTCACACCAGGCAAATGCTGGGGCTGTACCTTAATTAAGGCCACGGCCGCTTCCTTCCAACTCCTAGGCCTTTCCTATCCCATCGTCGCCATAAGAACTATCTGTGTCGGTGCGACGTAAAGAACCTAGCAAAAAAAAAAGTTACCGTCTTCAACACCAAGGGAGATGCTGGGTGATAATGTGTCACGTCCCGATGCTGGGTTGTTAGAGAAAACGACAAGTTATTATTCTAGTAGTTCTACTGTTACTACAATACTACAAGTATTACTTTTCAATAAAATCACTTTACGTTATAATGCCAACCTAAACAATTATTCTTATTACCTGGACTTTTGGAGTGCAAATATCCAGGGTAGATTATAAAGAAAGATAATATTTGTTCCAGTATATTTTATAATTTTTCCAGTATATGGTTCAGAATTCCAGTATATTTCCAGTACCTATATTAAATTCCAGTATAATTCCAGTACTGGTACTTCCAGTATTTACAGTATCGGTAGAAAACCCGACATGGGTTATATGATATAAAAACACATTAAAATTTAGAGAACGTCCTAGGATCCAGGTCACAGATAACTGCAGTGTGTTTGTACAATGTTGAACAGGGCTTTAAGATAATATATAAAGACTTGAAGTTGAGGGATACTGTCAGGTTCCTATTTGTTACTGTGGATATAAAAACATACGTTAAAAATGTTCAAATATTCCACGGTATGCACAAGACGTGTCTTGGCGGGTGTGCTATTTACCAACTGATGAGCCCAACTTAGCACATTGGGGAGAAACGCTGGCAACCACGAATGGGTTAGATGGAAAATTTATAATGTCCAATGACGGACCATTTATATTGGTATGATAAATTCACTAATTCGGGACAAATATTTCAGGTACCATATGGGAATCAACAACTATATCATCCGATGGCCAGGCAGGCATCAAGTTTTGGTAATGAGACAAAGTCTCTCATAGTGCATCGGCATTGCTGGTTGCTTCAAGTAGCCTACGTGGTGGCCTCCACAGTATGCACTAGCCATGCGTCTTGGTGGATGTGCTATTTACCAACTGATGAGCCCAACTTAGCACACTGGGGCCAAACGCTGGCAACCAGGAATGAGTTAGCTGGAATATTTATAATGTCCAATAACGGACCATTTTTATTGGTATTATAATATGGAATATACCAAACTTTTTAATAATATTCAGTTCTGGGCTAGATATGTGGACGACACGCTAGTGATAATGAATGAGACCTTACGCGATGCCACTACTACTCTCTCAAACTTGAACACACTTGATCCTTATATCAAGTTTACCCTAGAATCAGAAATTGAACAAGAAATTATTTTTTTAAGATTTAACTATCTCAAGGCACTCTAGTTCCCTCAACTACAAGATGTACAGAAAACCTACACAAACTGTCAACACTATTCACCAAGACTCTCTACACCCCCAAGTCCACAAATGAGCCGCCTATTATAGCATGGTGTCCCCGTTAAAATTGGCGATATTACGAATATTTTAACAAGTGGAAAGTAAAATTTTTATTGTCTGCTTGGAACTGCAGCATATCATCTGGGGTGTAGTGGCGAGCTAAGAACGAGTTTTTTTTCGTCGTTCAGAGGGGTGACACACCGGCTAAGACTGTGCCAAGGTCAGAGCAAGCCACGTGACTGCCGATGCACGCGCGCAACTCAGGCTGTTTCTGGAATAGTCTGCGCCAATTAAATGAGACCATCAGCCAATTACCGTTCTCGTTGAAGATCACACCTCCCAGGCTGATAATATAAAAAGGCCTTGTTTCGAGTAAATCGCTCTCTTAATACTCTTACTCTGAAGCTCTGAATCTCTTATTCTGAATATCCTTCGTCGTGTTGCTGTGCTGGGACACCACGTTATCGGACCAGGTGGAGGAGTAATTTCAGTTCAAGTCGACGCCGTTCTGCTAGAGTTTAGAGAAACCATTAGTGAATTCCTATGGAATAAAAACTCTTTAAGAACCAAGTTAAGTGTGAATGTGTAGACGAGCTAACTATATTCGACGTGCGCTTATGCAATATACTTAATTTTGTCATCTCAGTTACAGCTTGTGACCGGCGTTCTACCGAAGTCGCCTTGGAAGTTGAACACCTCAAGATGGACAATTCTGCAACCACCGACTACACAATTTCATCGAGGGACACCTGCTACGGAGCCTCCATGGAGCTGTAAAAATGTGAGGCGTATCTGGTAATTGGAAGGAGCCTGACCGGAGGAAAATGCTGAAATAATTGACTGTCGACGGGAATCGAACTCCATCAAAACTTGAGTACCTTTTTAATTTAATTTATCTGTCTTACCTTTTGTACAACTAGAGGTCTTTCTTCTTTAAGTCGTAGATCTATTAGTTTGTTGTAGTTAGAAATATTTCATTTTTCCACTTCTTAAGGTGTCATGGTAGACTAGGTACGTGTGAATGAAATTTTGGAATCTATTAGAGTAGACATGTAGGTTGTCTTTGAATGACTTCCCATGCTTAGGAGCTTTATACTTAATAATCACTGACCACGCGACAAATCTACTTTCCTTGTAATGTTGAAAGTTACTGGACTGAAATTTACGTGTACATTTTGAGTGAATAGGGTCGAACCTAGCATCTTTCAAGATCACTTGTCGTATTTATGATGAAGTCATCTAATTTTACGATATTCCACGAGGATCAGTAGATGTAATAATCACTTAAATAATAATAATATTGACTAAAGATCGGGTAAAGCAGAATTAAACGCTCGTGAGCCATAAAATTACTGTAGAGTCCTTATATGTGAGATTGAATGTGCTCTGTTCATGACGGGTCTGGAATATGACCAATCCTGAGGGATATTTGTTGTATAATTGTGCAATTGATGATTTAATGGTGATATTTGACTTATTCTTGTGTATTGGGAACGCAAGACAGATTATAATTATTGGAGCACGTGTTGCGAGTGTATTTCACAAGTAGGGAATAAAAATAAGACGATTAAGGCTCACGCTCGCGATAATTTCAACCTGTAGCCCAGACGATGGTAGTGCTTATGGATTTTACTAGAATATTCCATTATAGTTTCATGAGTTAGATGAACTTACATTGATATGTGAAATGTGTTTCTACCAAGTGATACCCATGACTTCGATCACTAGCCACTATAAATGAAGGATAATTTCGGTGCACAGATTATTTCTGCTAGATATTACGCGACCTGTCCGACTCTAAAAATCATGAATAAACTTGCCAAAACAGGATTCGATGTAAATAATGTACATAAAAGACGTGTTTCCTAGTGTGAATGTGTGTGTGCATGTAAATATGTATATTTCTCTTGTATCATGTTAGCCCCATTTAATTTGATCTGGTCGTGCACCTGCTGCGACGCAGATTACACTTCTCATTGTGTGTTGCCTTAAGAAGTAATTTTCATGCCCTTAAGGGAAAGTTTGGTTAACTTAAGTCGAGGAAGACTAGGAAAGGATTTATTTTCTTCGTTATCGAGATTTAAAAGGAAAGATCATCTCGTTATTTTGCGAAGGCACTCGATTTGTAAATAAAATTTATTTAACTTGCTCACACGTTCCTAATGTAAATTTCTGACTCATTTATAGTTGAACTTTGAAATACTTTAAGATTAATTTGAATGGAAATGAAATACAAAGATCAGAAGTAGAATTCGTTAGCCGCATGATTACTTGGAGTTATGGTGAAAATAAGTCATTAATAATTAATTGAAAGTAATTATTCTGAAATGCTAATGACGATCATTAGGTAAATGATGCAGTGGAAAATTAATGAGAACATGATCGTGTGACAATGAAACATAGGTGAATTAAATGATGAGAAAATAATAATAATAATAATAATAATAATAATAATAATAATAATAATAATAATAATAATAATAATCAGAATAATAATTAATTAATTTTAAGAATTTTGAAATCAATTTTCATTTTCTACTGAAGTTCATGTTGGTGTCATTGACTAATGTTAAATGCTGTAAATGATAAATTCAGTTGAGTACATCTTAAAACCACGTGTTGAGACTACTTTGAATTGGTAAAGCTTTGAACTCGTTATTGTAAAACCCTCGTTAGCAAGACAGCTGTTTATGAGTTTATGGACTTCTATGTTAACTTATTTAATTCTTTCAATCAAATATTTTGATTTGGAGACGCAAGAGGCCTAATTTTTCTTTGGTTTTCATTACAGCACAGTAAGGCTGGAGATTAAGAGCACGTGTTACCATAAATGAAGAAATGCAATATTATGGAAGTTCTATTTTACAAAACATATCAGCAAGAGTATTTTATTTGGTGTTTGCTTATGTGAATAAATGTCAGAGTGTTGTTTTAATATTTCTTTTTATCCTGCTTGGTCATCAATCCTTAACATCCCTTAAATGCCTCTAGAAAGTGATAGCCAACGATCGAACGGTCCACCTTGGGATCTCTCGCTCGATGGCTCGGCTTAGCTCGGGAAAAATGGGGGCAATGGTATACCGAGCATTCAGTATTCAAACATTACCGGGCGAGTTAGCCATGCGGATAGGGGCGCGCAGCTGTGAGCTCGAATCTGGGAGATAGTGGGTTTGAATATCACTGTCGGCAGTCCTGAAGATGGTTTTCCGTAGTTTCCCATTTTCACACCAGGCAAATGCTGGTGCTGTACCTTAATTAAGTCCACGGCCGCTTCCTTCCCATTCCTAGGCCTTTCCTGTTCCATCGTTGCCATAAGACCTATCTGTGTCGGTGCGACGTTAAACAAATAGCAAAGAAAAAGAAGTATTCCATCATCAAAATGAAAAAAAATGAAATGAAATGGCGTATGGCTTTTAGTGCCGGGAGTGTCCGAGGACATGTTCGGCTCGCCAAGTGCAGGTCTTTCTATTTGACTCCTGTAGGCGACCTGCGCGTCGTGATGAGTATGAAATGATGATGAAGACAATACATACACCCAGCCCCCATGCCAGAGAAATTAACCAATGATGGTTAAAATTCCCGACCCTGCCGGGAATCGAACCCGGGACCCCTGTGACCAAAGGCCAGCACGCTAACCATTTAGCCATGGAGCCGGACATCATCAAAATGGGACCTCATGGGACCTTTATGTGATTTTTTCATCATTCCATAAAAACACTAGATTTCCTGTGACCAACTTCTTATCAAACCAAAACCTCAATTAAATACAAATATACATAATACCACAAAATGCAGGAACACAAGGTATCAGAGAGATTCCCAATACATGCTGTGTTACAATGAAACACCATGCTGGTTGTTATTGATGATGATGCTTGTTGTTTAAAGGGGCCTAACATCTACGTCATTGGTCCCTGATGGTACGAAATGAGATGAAATGCAATGACAGTTTAAAAGTCTAAAATCCATCCAAAGACCAGAATTCAAAACGTGATGATGAAGAATGAATGTATGAATATGAATTTAAAACAATCAGTGGATCCGACCTGCAATGTCCCAACCTTCCCAGAAACTCTTAAAAAATAGTATTACTGACCAAGGGGTTGCTTCCAAATCACAATCCTTAATTGATGATGCTGTTGTCTAAAGGGGTACAAAATCCAGTTAAGTTAACTTACATTTGAAGGTTGCACTTAAACTGCTGTCATTCAAAATCCTCTCCTTTCTTACATACAAGTTCTTGTGGTTTTTTTTTTTTTTCTGTTCTTATTCAAAGTCCCAAATTTGTTAATTATTTATTCATGAGGGTATATTTACTTTCACACTCCACTGTATTTGGTTATTGCTATACTTCTTTATGAAGAAACATACTGGTTTGCAATAACAACATACCAAGAATCCAGCAAATGAAGTCATGAATCCTTCCTTCGTCAGTTCCCAAGCGCCACCATACTCCTCTTCATCAATACTCTGGAAGTTTGTGAAGTAGATATATATAAGTCCTGCATTAACAAGTACAAACCTGCACAGAAAAAAAAAAGCTAAGAACAGTTCTTTACATCTTCCTTTTACCTGCTTACAAAAGACATACAGTATGTCAGTTCCAAGTAACATTACTGAAAAGCAAGAAAAATGGTAATAAAGGCCCTACATACAGTTATCCTGTTCCTATGTATAGTGCATAGATATCCTAAAGAACATTCCTTACATTTTTTTCACATGTCTTCTTTTACTCATTCCATCACAGGCCCCTTCTTAGGTCAGGTGAATCCTACTCTCCATGTCCATGAATGTATATCTCTTTAGGGAAATGGAAGAAAATTAGTTTATAATGTACACTCAAGCGCACAAAATTTGGCTGGCAAGGAATTATTTCATCTTATACATTCTCAAAACGCAAGGATATTTGTAAATTGTGGATAGCTGGTGGCCGAAGAGATAATGCTTGGAATCCTAACACCTGCACAATATGTTCATCCTATTTCAAAGAAAGTCGTGTTCTCCAGAAGCCAATTATTGTGCAGTTGTGTGTACATTTTTCTCATCTGCTAATGGTTGAGAGTGTAAACAAGTGGAGGAAAGAAGATAAGGGAGGACAGTTTAACATGACACATGTCTCCTACATTTAAGCCCACTCCCACCAATTGATCATGCTGGGATTTGGTCTTGAAACTTTAGGGCAGGAAGTGAAAAGCTCCAACAAAGCTTTATGCAGCCAGACCCACTTCCCTTTGGCAGATAATGAACTCCCCAGGAAAAAAAAAAACACCGAAAGAAGTAGCATTAAATAAAGGGCAATTTGTATTGATGTGATATGTGACTAAACACAGTAAATTAGCAGTCAGCAAACAGGAATTAGTGATGTTCAGCACGAAGAAGAAGAAGATGATGAAGTTACCTGAAGAAGTAGAAACTTTATAACTATAACTAGATGACAAATTGAATTAGTTCTTAACAGATCACCAAGTTTGAGAAAATTATAAGTCAGGAGATGTAGCATGGAACAAACACGCAGCACACAAAGGAAAGCACTTGCCTCCCTGCCTGCAACCCACCCGCTGCTAGCCTAACATGCAACAATCATTAATCTGCATTTAGGGGTTGGATGCGCTTGTGAATGGTCAGCTGTTGAGAGTGCTCTTAAATTACTGTAGTGATAAAGTAGTTAAAACCTATTGAAATTCATTTTTTTTTTTGTGTGTGATCCATTTAGTGCTATTTATATATTGGTGTTTAGTGCGTGTTGGTAGAAATTGGGAGTAGTGATATTTACTTGAATTTTATAACAACTAGTTCAGTTGGTATTCAGTAGATTAACGGTTTCTAGGTTAAATAGACTAGCTAGGTGTACCTTGTTTCAAATTTAGGTTTAGGAAATACTTTAGATAATCATATTAAATTTTAAATTTTTTTTTTTTAAATATCTGTAAGTTTGTTGGTATAATACTTAAAAAGACAGCTTATCATACGGAGTTATAACTTCCACAACTTTTCCGGCACCGGTATTCCATATAGATATCCTTCAAACTATCATGAAGGTAACAATTTATTAAATTAAATAACACGATACATTTGTAAACTTCGATTTAAAAAGAAGTTAAAGAGAAGACACAGTATTTCACTGGATAATTACGGTACTCAACAGCCCTTGGATTGTTGCTGCATTCCTACGAGATCAAAGAGTATTTGCACGTGGTAGTTATGTAAACAAATACAAAAATCAGCTGATCAGTTTATTCCGATAATTTGTAGTCTAAGTTCCCGATATACTTTGTACTTTGCACCTTCGTTTATTCATCGAGTAAACGTTAATAATCAAATTCCTATATCCCAATAATATTGTGGTTCAAACCCCCAGCGTAGTTTTGACGGAAATTAGTGCAGACACCCTCTTATTTTTCAGCATTTAAAGACACTTCTATTCTCCGTTCCGCATAGAAGGGAAAATAATAATAATCCACCAGTGGTAAAAAGTAAATAATACATTTCAGTTAAGAATTGTAGTATAGATACGGTATATTTAGACAGTACCGTATTTTGCCTGCTATATTCGTGTGTATCTGTGTGTATATCTTTCGTGGGTATCTATCAGAGCATAGTACTAATAATAATCTGTCTAAGCATTTAGCTTAGCTGGTAATCTTTCAGTAGTTCTTGCAAATTTCAAACTTGTAATTTTCATTTCTATTTGTGCTTAGTAGTAACATACGTTACTGTAAATAGGATAGGTCTGAACGTAGTTTAAATTATTGTACTGTACTGTACAGTAGTATACACTTATATCTTACTAGAAATAAGCGTGCTAGCTCTATTATTGTAAAATACTTGTGTAGTATAGCAGAGGTATCCGTAGAAATTCTCTTACCAGAATTATGTAGTTGTAATTAGGGTAGGCTTAACTGCAGTTTAGAATTGCATAATTCTTGTGCATTTCTTTCGGTATTCAGAAATTAACGGCAGTTTTTATCCTGCTGTGGTGTTGTAGGATAAAAGCAGAGTACGACTAATTAGTATTGTAATGTAGTAGTATATTGATTACCTTATTGTCGTGTGATCTTTGTGTACTATCCTAGACTATATTTCTTTCCTTCCATTTTATTTTGCACATAATAAGTTATTTCATTTTTCCTTTTTTTTTTTCATTTTTCCATAAAGAATGGCTAAGGAGTGCAAGTGTAGGAACTGTGGCTGTGGCGAGGCATTGAGGAGTATGAGGGAGGAGTTGGAGACAGTGAGGGAGATAATTAGGATTCTCTCAGAAGAGAGGAAGGAAAGTAGGTCTCCCTCAAACAACGTAAAGGATACAGTATGTGTAAAAGAGGGATGGGAAGGAAAGGGGGAATTGTAGAAGACAGGTGGTCAATGTTCTAAGGGAAAGGAGATTGCAGGCTAAAAGCTCCATTCAGGACAGGTGTCTGTGAGAAATCGGTACGAGTCAATGCAGGTAGAACAACAGAGGGAAGATGAGGAACAGGGAACTGTCGCTGAGATGTGTGGAAGTAGGAAGAAGGGAAAATGTAGGAAAGGGAAATGTAGAGTAGAGGATAGGAAAAGACAGGTGGAACAGGGTCATGGGAGAGAGAAAAGGGAGGAGGAAGTAGCTTCTGCAGCTGTCAGCAAAGATAGGGCTGACCAGGAGGGGAGGGGATCAAAGGAGGTGGGTAGGGTTGAGGTTCTCATCAGGGAGAATTCCATTGTTAAACAAGTGGGGAAAGTGTGTGGAGGAAAGGGAACCAGCACAGAGTGTTATCTAGGAATTACGTTGAGGCAGACTTTGAGGAAAGCAGAAGAGAAGGAGGAGGGGAAGGAGAAGGTGGTAGTGTTTCACGTTGGTACCAACCACTGGCAACCTGGTAAAAGTACCAACATAGTTGGGGATGAGTGGGATCTGATGAATGCAGCACGGGTGAAGCTTAAGGAAGCGGAGATTGTTATCAGTCGAATACTGTGTAGGAGGGATACTGACTGGAGGGTGATTGGGGATTTAAATGAGACTATGGAGTGGGTATGTGGGAAATTGGGAGTGGGATTTCTACATCCTAATGGGTGGGTAGAAGATAGGGATCTGCGCTCAGATGGCCTTCACTTAAACCGCAGTGGTAATGTAAGTTAGGAAATTAATTTGGAAGGGTAATACAGAGGAACGTTCAGGGAAACGGAGTGGTCTAGGAAGCGGTGATAAGGTTACAGGAATCTGGAAGTAAGTAGGGAAGACATAAAAATGTTAGTGTGGAACTGTAGAAGTACTGTAAACAAAGTAACAGAATTAAGTAATTTAAGATACCTAGGTCGAGTCATAAGTCATGGCAACTATTTTTTTTCTTGCGAACAGGAGACAACATGGAAAATCTAAGATATGCATTCGGAAACGTATGGTATGTACACTGACTGACAGAGCAAATGCAACACCAAGAAGGAGTGGTTCGAAAGGGATGAAAGTTGGGGAAAAAACAGAGACGGCACGGACGAATAATTGATGTTTATTTCAAACCGATATGCAGGTTACACAATGCGCACGGCATCGACTCAGTAGGATGTAGGACCACCGCGAGCGGCGAAGCACGCAGAAACACGTCGAGGTACAGAGTCAATAAGAGTGCGGATGGTGTCCTGAGGGATGGTTCTCCATTCTCTGTCAACCATTTGCCACAGTTGGTCGTCCGTACGAGGCTGGGGCAGAGTTTGCAAACGGCGTCCAATTAGATCCCACACGTGTTCGATTGGTGAGAGATCCGGAGAGTACGCTGGCCACGGAAGCATCTGTACACCTCGTAGAGCCTGTTGGGAGATGCGAGCAGTGTGTGGGCGGGCATTATCCTGCTGAAACAGAGCATTGGGCAGCCCCTGAAGGTACGGGAGTGCCACCGGCCGCAGCACATGCTGCACGTAGCGGTGGGCATTTAACGTGCCTTGAATACGCACTAGAGGTGACGTGAAATTATACGCAATAGCGCCCCAAACCATGATGCCGCGTTGTCTAGCGGTAGGGCGCTCCACAGTTACTGCCGGATTTGACCTTTCTCCACGCTGACGCCACACTCGTCTGCGGTGACTATCACTGACAGAACAGAAGCGTGACTCATCGGAGAACACGACGTTCCGCCATTCCCTCATCCAAGTCGCTCTAGCCCGGCACCATGCCAGGCGTGCACGTCTATGCTGTGGAGTCAATGGTAGTCTTCTGAGCGGACGCCGGGGCCGGGAGTGCAGGCCTCCTTCAACCAATCGACGGGAAATTGTTCTGGTCGATATTGGAACAGCCAGGGTGTCTTGCACATGCTGAAGAATGGCGGTTGACGTGGCGTGCGGGGCTGCCACCGCTTGGCGGCGGATGCGCCGATCCTCGCGTGCTGACGTCACTCGGGCTGCGCCTGGACCCCTCGCACGTGCCACATGTCCCTGCGCCAACCATCTTCGCCACAGGCGCTGCACCGTGGACACATCCCTATGGGTATCGGCTGCGATTTGACGAAGCGACCAACCTGCCCTTCTCAGCCCGATCACCATACCCCTCGTAAAGTCGTCTGTCTGCTGGAAACGCCTCCGTTGACGGCGGCCTGGCATTCTTAGCTATACACGTGTCCTGTGGCACACGACAACACGTTCTACAATGACTGTCGGCTGAGAAATCACGGTACGAAGTGGGCCATTCGCCAACGCCGTGTCCCATTTATCGTTCGCTACGTGCGCAGCACAGCGGCGCATTTCACATCATGAGCATACCTCAGTGACGTCAGTCTACCCTGCAATTGGCATAAAGTTCTGACCACTCCTTCTTGGTGTTGCATTTGCTCTGTCAGTCAGTGTACTTGTGCATGATACCACTAGATGGTGTATGTAAACAACAGTGTGGGTCTAAGCATGCCCCAAAGTTCAGTGTGTGAGTGAGAGCATCACAAAATGGAAGTCAACAAGCAGGAGCAACGATCGTATATTAAAATAGCAGATATCCGCGGTAGAAATGCATGCCAATGCCATGCAGGGCTGCGGGAAGCATTAGGTGTGCATGCCATGCCCTGTAGAACAGTGGGAAGATGGAGACATTCAAACAGGGTAGAGTATCAACTGCCAATTTGCCTTGCCCAGACCGTCCAGTGTCAATGGACAAATATGTACGGAGTAGATTATTTCAAAGGTCTGTAACCAGTGGCGACCTGTCCTTTGTACATAGTCTTGCGTATTTGCTGTCTATACCATAATAAAACAATGTTTACCAATGCCCTGTGTTCTGTCACTTTCCTACGAGAATCTCCTGAAGTCAGAATTTGTCTTCAGGCACTATGCATAAGTACATGCCCTATATTTCCAAATGCATATCTTAGATGTTCTGTGTTGTTTCCTGTTAACGAGAAAAAAAATAGTTGCCATGACTTATGACTCAACCCTCGTATATACTTACCAGATATTGTAATAGGAGTTGAATCATGGCTGAGAAATGATATAATGGATGCAGAAATTTTCTCACGGAACTGGAGTGTGTATCGTAGAGATAGCTTAGGAATGATGGGAGGGGGAGTATTCATTTTGATGAAAGAAGAATTTGTATGCTACAAAAAAGTTAAAGATAACGAACATGAAATTCTAGGTGTAAGTCTAATGGAAACAAAAGGGGTCTACCTATTCAATACCATACGATGTTATAAGATAAATTATAAAATTTTATTATTCTTAGTACCGGTTTCGATGCTAGTGTGCATCATCATCAGCCCAAAATAAGAGAAACATACAATGACAAGGCTACAAACACAATGCATAAAGTATACACAAATTTTACAATACTGGTAAGACTTGATTCAAAAACAAGATCCGCAAACATTAACTTATGACTTAAACCTAAAGAACAGCACCAACTGTCTTAAAACTTTGAATATACGTCCTCATGACAAAAGTCCTCTGAATCTAAAAACGTTAAACCACGTGCGAGCAGATTAAATTGAGCCGAGGACAAAAACCAATGCTTCACTATCATAAAAGTCCAAGAGCATACTTTCTTATTTTGTAAGAACATATGCATAAAAGGATTTTCTTGCCGAACATCCATTGAGTATTAGAGTAACAGGTGCAAAACTTAAGAAACCATTTTTCTATTGGTTAAAAACGGCTGTCATTAAAATAACGTAACCAGTCAAAAGACGTAACCACTTCTACGACTAAAAAAGAACATGAGGGAACTTCAGACAGTGTTTTGCATAATAAAACATAGGTCTTCTCTAACTTAAAGAACCTGGCTGGATTCAGTCTGCTAAGTAATACTAATAAATAACGAGATATTTTTTATATTTTAAATGAAAAATGGTGGACACCGTGTTTCCAGGGTACTGAACGATTTTCTCGGTTCAAATCGGGACTTGAAGCAAATAAAGAGAATTAAAAGAATGTCAAGAAAGAGGTTTTTTTTAAAAAAGGTCTAGTCTTAAGAATTAACGTGAATAAGAAACTCACCTCTGGCAGCGTATATTACGTGTGCTTTCAGACGTTAGAGAAGACACTGAGAGCCGCAAGACACCGTGACCAATGAACATGCGTAGGAGGGGAAGGGAGGTGGAAGCAGATCAAGGGAGGTACTGAAAAGGAGTAGGAGGGCCTTACAGCTAATGGCAATGAAGGAAGGACGGAGGGAAGAGGGAGGGGAATTATGCAGAGCGAGGCGGTGAGAGGGTGTGGCGTGAGAACGTTTCCTGTATGCTTTGAAAAACTGATTTGGTATTGGAAGCTGAGTCTGAAAAACGCTATTAAAAAATCGAACAATACTCTTGGTTTCTCGGAAATATCATTAAGATTTAAACCAGCATTAAAGTATTGATCCAGGTGAATGAAACAGCTCTCAGTGATATCAGGCAAAGTACCTTTATTAATAACCTGTAAAACTGTGAGATCCTGATCAATGCTAGTAAAATTATGTTGACCGGGTGAGTTGGCCGTGCGCGTAGAGGCGCGCGGCTGTGAGCTTGCACCCGGGAGATAGTAGGTTCGAATCCCACTATCGGCAGCCCTGAAGATGGTTTTCCGTGGTTTCCCATTTTCACACCAGGCAAATGCTGGAGCTGTACCTTAATTAAGGCCACGGCCGCTTCCTTCCAACTCCTAGGCCTTTCCCAACCCATCGCCGCCATAAGACCTATCTGTGTCGGTCCGATGTAAAGCCCCTAGCAAAAAAAAAAAATTATGTTGAAAATCTTTCACATGCTGCCCCATTGCTGAAAACCTATTGTACCTAACGACATTAACATGTTCCGCGTATCTAATTTTAAATCTTCATCCTGTTTGTCCAAGATAAGAACTGCTGCAGTCATGGCAGCATAATCTGTACACTCCAGAACTATGAAAAACATTATTTCTATTTAATGAAGTGAAGTTATGCAGGATGTCAATACTTCTATTATTAGTTCTGTAAGAAATCTTAGTGTTATGTTTTTTGAAGATGTTGGTGATGCTGTGTAGTTTATTTGTAAAGGTGAAAGTCGAAAAAGTATTAACTTCGGGTTTTTCTCTCACAAGAGTGGTATTAGGACGGTACTTTAACTTGTTACGGATTCTCTCTATGAAAGCATTCTTAAAACCATTGTTTCTAGCTATCGCCCGAATTAAATTTAATTCTTTATTCAGATTCTTTTTTGACATAGGAACTCTAAAGGCTCTGTCAACCAGACTATTATAGGCAGCATTTTTATGGGCCTGAGGATGGCAAGAATCGTTCCTGATAGTGATAGCAGTCTGATATTATATGAAAAGGAAGAAAGTGATCGAGTAACCATTAGGTCCAAAAAATTCAAACGATTACACTAGCCTGCAAAAAAAACTCTTTTTGTGCAGTAAAAACAAAAATAGGTGGGTCTTGTGTGTTTCTTAACGCAGAATTCGAGAAAAAAATTAGTTTTGGCGTATCACGTCTGGTTTAGTGGCAATTTTACAAAATGTTATTTTGTTCTTATCTAAAATTGTTGATACTTAGTATTGATTAAATCTGATATATTAATGTAAACTTCAGCTTGCAAAACATAATCATATTTTGCATGTATTAAATACATATAAATGCTGCTTTGTAAGCAAGTAGATGGTTTGTATTATATTTTTAATGTATACTGAAATTCATGAAACTGAAGCATAAAGCGCCTATTTAGTTTCGGCTGTACAGTTGCTTTTAAATTAATATAACCGTACCTTGAATAAAAATTGCATGGTTAAACATACGTAGTTTTGTTACTTACATTATGTGCAGGTTAGATTCACACCTCCGCCTTTTTCCGTTTTCCGTGGAATTTTCGGGTTTTTGAAGTTCTTGAATGATCTCTAGAAGGGTAGTCTCGTGCAATCGACCAACAGTAACCGGCTATCATATTCACATCCCAACGTCCCTGATAGCGTCGTTCTGCATCTCTGAGACCCCGATGAAACCTTTCACCTTGTTCTTCACTGACAGCTTCTAAATTTGGAGGGAAATAATCCAGATGTGAAGCTAAGAAATGAAGCTTAAAGGCTCGCATTACAACCGAGTTCCTTAAACTTTACCAACATTTTCCTTACAATGTACTGAGGGTCCTTAATGTTGCCAAGGAATTTAGTCACTACATCTTTGAATGCGTTCCATGCCTCTTTCTCTATTTGGGTCATTGTATCTGTGAAATTTTTATCCTTCACCAGTTTACGAATCTGTGGTCCATCAAATACGCCTTCTTTGATTTTTGCATCTGATAATGAGGGAAATTTAGAGGATAAATATTGGAAGCATAGGCTACTTTTATCTAATGCCTTGACATACTCTTTCATCAATGCTAATTTGATGTGCAAGGATGGAAGTAGAATTTTTTTCACGGTCAATAAGACTTACATTCAAGACATTTTTGGATCCTGGTTGTAGTTGTTTCCTTTCTGGCCAGTTCACCGTATACCCATGTTTATCCCGTGTCCTGCTAACCCATTCGCATAGGAAACAGGGAAATTTTCGATAGCCTTTTCGTTGTCCCAGCAACAATCCAATGATCTTCAAATCACCGCAAATTTGCCACCCATGCTCATGACATTTAATATTTTCAAGCACCAACTTTAAGGTCTCGTATGTTTCAGACATTTTTGTGGAGTGTGCAAGGGGTACCGATACCAGAACATCTGTATTATAAAGCAAAATAGCCTTTAAACTTCTTTTGGAAGAGTCAATAAAAAAAACGCCAGTTACAAGGATCATACTCTTTCTCTCCCAATTGATGTAGAAAATTTGAAAGATCCGTACAAAATACAAGTTCATCTTTTTGAGTGTAATACTTTCAGAATTCTTTGTCACGATTTCGGTACCAGGAAAATGTAACTCCATGTGCCAACATATTCTTTTCGCACAATCTTGAACCAAGTAATTCACATTTTTCTTTGGTTAGCTCTAAGTCCCTTATCTGATCATTCAATTCGGATTGCGTGAATTTGTTTGAAGGTGTGTCATAATGATGTGGCTCGAAATCTATTTCTTCATCGTCAGATTTCAATGCAAACAATAACAAATCGAATCACATAATTGTATTCTAAAAAACGTTGCGCGAGAACATATCTCAACATTATATCTTACGAATTCATGCAGACACTAAAACACCGAATTGCGTCAAAACTAGACGTGATAGGAAATAAATAGCATCATTTTCGGAATCAGGGCAGTGATTTCCATAAGAATTACATATTTTCCATTTTACCGCAAAATCACGTTGGCTAGTGTTATTATTCTCGGATTCTAAGGTAAACTTTATATTCTGATCTAACCTGATAAGATTGTCAAGAGTAGCTTTTGCATCTGTGGACCGTTCATCCAGAATTACTAAGGTGTCGTCCACATATCTGGCCCAGAAGCGAATATTACTGAAAGTTGAATTTTTGATTATAGCATTATTTTCTAGAAAGTCTAAGTAAATCTCTGCCAAAATCCCGGAAGCCGCTGACCCCATTGCCAGACCATTCTGCTTATAAATGGTATTATCAGAAGTAAAGTAATTGTTATTAATTAGCAAGTTCAGAAGATTCATAAAATTTAAAATTTCCAGTTTACTTAGGTCCGGTATTATAATACAGGTTTAAACTGTTGGTTCAGTTTAAACTTCGGTTTATCTGTTAGATGTGTATTACAAAACTTAATCTTAAGTTTAACTAGAGATTAATTTTACTGCCACTCATCTAGCGTTTAAACTGAAGTTTAAGAACACATAACCTTACAACATGGCACAACGAATGGATCATGAAGATATTTTTGAGGTGTTTGAAGAAATACTAAGCGATGATGAAGAAGTGGTTCAAATTATTGAACGACCACGGGCACTACGAGTTTTCCGAGCAAGGGGACGTCACTTTCATATACGGAATGAAAAATAATTTTTAAATAGGGTTAGGCTTACAAAACAGACTGCCATAACCCTATTTCAGCAAATTGGTGCTAGAATAAAACATGAAACGAAAACATAAGAATGTACAAATGACTTTTTTGAAATGTTTGAATGTCAACATTTCAGAAAATAAAGTAACTTTCTTCTATTTCAGAAATCATGCTGTAAAACCCCTCGGTCAGCTACTAATAGCATTGCGGTTTTATGCCTGCCGTAGTATGTTTATTAAAATGAGAGATTTCGGAGGAATTCATAAAGCCACTGTTTCACGGACTATACATATTTCTGTACTAATTGCACAAGCAATTCTATTTCCTTACAAGTAAAATTAGGACGACGTTCATGCTTTTATCCGCCACTTTACCTACAAGAAGTAAACAAAACATTATCGATAGTCACCTTTTCTTGAAAGTCACTGCAAAACATTATCGACAGTCATCCTTTCTCGCAAGTCACTGCTACCAAGATCGTATATTTCCTTCTTCACTTCAGTTTAACTTAGGTCGGCCATTATAAGACTCAACATCGGTTTAAACTTAAGTTACAGTTTAACTCAATCTTCAGTTTAAACCCTCATTATAATACTGGCCCTTAGTTGACTATTGGCAAGAAGATTCTTCTTGATGATAGGAAGAAGCTCCTTGGTATTTACACTGGGAAACATGTTAAGTATATGAAAGAGTGCAAAGTGTGATAAAGATGAAGGACAAAAATATCCAATTTATTAATTAATTTCCGTGGTGTTCTTAATAGAGTTTTTCGAAGAAAATTTGTAACTTTTAGCAAGAAATGTTAGGATAACCAGTGCTAGCTTGTAAAGAGGGCTGGGCCTGTAATTTATAATAGGTCGAATGGGGACACCAGCCTTGTGAATCTTGGAAAGCGATCTTGCTGTCGGCAAACTCGGGTTCATGGTTATTAACTTTTGTTTTTCTTGTTCCGTAAAAAGGAAGGAAGAATCCTTCAGGATTTGTTTTAACTGTCTTTGAATGAGTTGTGTAGGGTCCTTCTTAATAATTGAAAAAGAATCATTATTAAAAAAGGCTTTAGCTTTTCGTATATACTTCGTTTTTTCCATAACTACAGTAGTATTGACCTTATCAGCTTTTGTGATGATAAGGTTATTAGCAGATACCTTCTTCTTGAGGTCCTGAATTTTCTTACTTACTTAAAAAGGATCCATATTACAATTATTATTAGGGGCTAATGCATGTTTATTAGAAAGAAAAGTTTTTTCAAGTTGCTTTTTAACATTAACTCTCATGGTGCCAGGCGGTAGTGCGAGCATCCGCCCTTTAAATTGCCAGAGCCGATCTCATCGGCCTTTAACAATCCAGTCGGAAGTTGCCAGAGCCGATTACATCGGCCGGCTTAAAATTCTGTGATATACATAATTTTGAGGCAACCTATAGTGACGTGCATACTTTTGTTACAACCTGTAGTAAAGGGGCTACACGTTATTGTGTGCATGGCCTTGCTTTGGCATTTCTAAGAGGGTGTTATACCTTTCACAAGAGTCGTTTCCTGTGTTTACAAATACCGCTAACCGATCGGTAAGAGATTGCTCCTTGCAGTGAGTGGATTTGTGACAGGAAAATGGCATGTTGTTCATGTGATATTTTTTCAGCAGGCATTGATGACAATAAATTAATGCAGTATTTGGAACAGTGCGAAGTTAACGCGGATGATTTATCGGATAGCGATAGGAAATTTAGTTCAGAGAGTAGCGACGAAATTATACTGGACACGTCCGTGGAATCACCGCAGCTAAAGAAGAGACGTTTAATTGTGTCTAACAGCACTACTCTGAATATAGTGGTAGATGAAACTAGTGATAACGAATATGATAATGTCTCTGGAGAACATTTTGTGGAAATTTGTCCCAATGAACCCGACAACATTCCTCAACCTCCTGTCTCCTTCAAGGAAGTTCTTGGACCTAAACATGTCCTACCGTCTGATTCTCCGCCCATATCATACTTCAATTTACTTTTCACTTACTCTCTGCTAAACCTTATAGTCACATATAGTCCTCTATAATTACCTAAATGCCGGTCTCCGCGGGCCAAGTGTAGCGTGCCTGCCTCTCACCCGGAGGTCATGGGTTCGATTCCCGCCCAGGTCAAGAATTTTCGCCTGGTCCTGAGGGTTGGTTCGAGGTTCACTCAATCTAAGTGACCCTAAGTAATTGCAATTGAGGAGATATCTGAGGGTGAGAGGGCGACCCCGGTCTGGAAAACCAAGAATAATTACTGAGAGGATCCGTCCACTGACCATGATTCACCTCGTAAACTGCAGGTACCAAACTGAGCAGCGGTCGCTTAGTAGGTCAAAGCAAATCACGGTTTTAGTGCCATACATTTCTTAATTTCGTAAATTCTGTTGTATTGTAAAATTATTTTTCTAATATATACTACAACTGAAAACGAGAAATTTTTTTCCTGAAAACAAAAAACTAATATCAACTACTATTTTTTACTTATTTAATAATTCAGAATTATTTTAATACTGTGTTGTCCGTACGTAGAAAATTTGTTGTCAGTATTTGCCAAACATCGATACTGTACCGGGAACACCGCTACGAGAGAAGTCCGAAGTATGTTTGTTTGAACTTCGCGCGAGATGGAAGGTAGGCAGCCCGCCGAACGCAGTGACGTACCCAGCGAGTGACGTGGCCGCCGTAAGCCAGCTATCCGCTACCATATATGGTAATGATCCAGCTCGTCCTCAAAAGTACATTTTGAGCTAATTTATCGCTATTTTGACATTGCCAACTTAAAAGCCTCTACAATGGACATCATCTCTTCAGATTTCAAGAAAATCAACCGAGTATTATAGAAGTTATAAGGGTAGATAGTACCCGAGTTCTAGACACTTCCATGCGAACGTGTATAAAAGGAGGATCACCCGACCTACGAATTCAGTGTCTGTCACTCCGCCGTCTCTGTGACACGGGTGACAAGAGAAGTGTTGTGCGTGTCGAACTTCTAGTCGACAGTCTGCGAAATCCAAGTTCGGTATTTTCTCTAAGTGTTGTATCAAGACTTTATCATATTCTTGAAGTGCCTGAATGGGACTTTACTTTTGAGAGCATCGTATTGGAACTTTGTCATATTGCCACATTGGGACTTTGTTTTTTTTCGTGTGTCGTGATTAGACTTTGATATTGTCTTAAAGTGCCATATAAGAACTTTGTTTTTTTTCCTGAAGCGTCTCATTGGAACTTAGTTATTTTCGCCAAGTGTCGCGATAAGACTTTATTATTTTCTTAAGGTGGCGTACTGGAACATTGTCATCGGAACATTATTTTCTTCGAGTGTCGTGTTGGGACTTTAACATTTCGACACGTTGGAACTTTGTTATTTCTATACATTGGAACTTTTTTTTTTTTTTTTTTTTGAAGTGCCACATAAGGACTTACTTATTCGACGACGATTGAATTTCACGCGTGTTGTGTATCGCATTGAACTTACATTTCGAACTTATATTTTTGAATCGATTTCTGGAACATTGAACTTAGGGGACATTCAACATTACGTTTAATAGTGAAATATGCAAAGCTTTCCAAGTGCTGCACAGGGACTTATGTTTTGATTCTTAAAGACTGTGACAATTCAGAATACGCATATCGCATTTCCAGAAAGCCTAGAACTTTCCAGTATTTTGAGTGATCCATAATTTATGAAGTCAGACCTTTTCTTTCGAATATTATTTTCTTTAATGGCTATTCACTTCGCTTATTAATGCAACAGGACAGTTTCCGAGTGCTACTTATTCAGTTCATTGCCAATATGTTTTAAATCTTCAGAACTATGCATTTAGGACTGCAGTGACAGTAATCCTCTAGAACATTCTGACTTATAGTGAGCTTGCATTATGAACTTGCATTTCTACCAGTACTTGTTCTTCGAGTGATTATTCCAGAACGTTTTGATTTAATATCTAGAGTGCAGTAACCATGATTAAAGGGTCATATCTGTTCAGACAGTGCCCTGAATGTGTGGAGTGCTGTGCAGGAAATTCAGGTGTGAATTACGTCTCGAATCGAACCCAGGAACGTGTGCCAATCTTCGAGACATTCCAGAACGTCGAGACATTTCCAGAACCTCCAGACATTCCAGAACTCCTCATCCGAGCAGGTGTGGTCCCTGCCCAGTCGATGTCCAGCACCATCCCAGGACTTGGAGGTACCAACCAGCCACGACACTTCCACGCTGCTGTACGAAGGTGATATGAACTTGCTTTTGATGATCAATAAACTCAATTTATCAAAATAATCACTCAAATTGATGACTATACCTCTCTCTGTACCAGCTCCAATGATAAAGCCACTCCCTAGGTTAAGACTCGTGCTCGTTCATTTAATATCAAGCGCCTTAAAGATATGAACACATTTTTACGGGCACAATACATACACGCGAATTTTATCAGTGAGTAAATTTGTCTTGTTTTTACTAGTGAAATATGTTTGAATTTTTATTTTTTACTTTTTTATTTTTCTCGTTCAAATTAGTTATTCTATAGAATTGTATTTAGAAATACATTATACATAATTAAGTATATTCTTTTGTACCGTAAATTATTTTTTTCCAAGTAGATACTGAGAGAGAACGTGCGGAAATATTTTTCTCTTCCTAAAAATAAACGTTATCGACAACTATAAATCAACAATAAAACGTCTTTGACTCTTTATATCTCTCCGAACCAGCTTCTTATTTCACGTAGTCGATATGTAGAAAATTTCATGCCGGTATTTGTTGTACACCGGCAGATATACGCAAATTTTAAAATACATGTATTTCCACAGAAAACGGCCTGGCACTTTACAGCAGTAGAGTGGAGGCGGAGTTCTGGCCTCTTCCAGCTGATGGGAAGTGGCCGACCAGATCGGCTCTTGGCACCAAGAGGGTTAAATCTGACTTCCTCTTGGAGTCAACAAATTAATTTTAAAACCACCTAATCGATACTTTTTTTTTTTTTGCCTTGGGCAAAATTAAAAATACATTAGCACACACAGAACATGTTTCTACCACTTAGTGCTCATCTTCAGCTGTATAAAGATAGTTAAGATGAAAACATTTGGGCAGTAAGCACATTAAACCTTAAAACTATGTCCCATGGGATCATAAAAACTATTGCTCTAGGTGCTCTAAAAGAAGGGGGGAAGGGAGGTTGGGGGTAAGGTAATATGTATGGATGATACTTAAATTTAAATTCACATTTACAGTTGTGTTGAAAAAACTTATTAACTAATATACATATTTTAAAATATTTAAAAGCGTCTGTGGTGATACACTTTTCGTAATAACACTAGGTGGCATGAATTAAAAAGTCAATGTTTGTAACAGTCTTCAGGCATTTGTGAGAAGGATACTTAAATTAAAATTCGTGTCTACATGATGTTAAAAAAACTTATTTACTAATAACCATATTTGAAAACTTATCTTCAAGGGTCTATGGTGAGGCATTTTAAAAAAAAACACTTGGTCTTGCATAAAAAGTCTATGCAGAGTATATTCCAGTCTTCGGGTATTTGTTGTTTGTATTTTGTGATGATTATCTCCTTAAATGTTACTCGTTATGTTATGGTAAAAGGCCGTGTTGACTGTTTGACTTGCGAATATTGCTCTTTAGATTGTGGTGAAAGGATGTGTTGATTGATTCAATTGCAAAGGTCCTTTGGTAGCTTCTCTGTTATATAAAATGGTGGTCTTCTAATTAGGGCAGCTTGCCTCACGATCTGCAACCAGCAGGAGATCGTAATATATTAAAATATGGCATAAAATAGAAGAGCTCCGAATTTAAATAGATCGCGGGAAAAGGAATGTATTGTAAATTGTGTTGTCTTAACTCACCTTATCTGGAAAGACGTTTATTCCGCACTGCCTTGGGGAACTGTCTTTGTGCACGACCTAGTGTAGTAGCGATGTGACACGGTCTGATTGTTCGTGCAATCCTCCGGAGAAAGGGGAAGTAGAGTTGTGTCGTCATCTAATACGTCTCGTGAGGGGGCAGGGAGTACTAGCTGTGCTTCCGTGACGTCGTGTTTGATTATTTCACTTGTTCGTCTTGTTTGTTTTCTGTTTACCCATTTCATGTATTTGCTGATATGCTTGTATAAGATGTCTTTTTGCTCGTTCATTTTGATTAGATTCCGTTCCCTGTTCTCTAATTTATCAAGAGTAATGTGGATGTTTTCTAGGCTGTTCATTAGACTTCCTTTATAGACCCTACTGATGATTTGAAGGTCCTGTCTGATATTAGTGAATTCGTGGTTTGCCTCTTTCATATGAGCTCCCATGGCAGAGAATCATCTGTACTTCTCTGCATTGACGTGTTCTTGATATCTAATTATAAAGCTCCTACCTGATTGTCCCATGCATGTTTTTTTGCACTGAGTACATGCCAGCCTATAAATGCCAGATTCCTGGAATTCGTCATCCGTAAATTTATTTACTCTGCTGTGATTAAAGAATCTACTATGTTTCGTATTGTTGTTGGTTGAGAATCAACTTTGGTGTTGTGTTTCTTGAACAAATTTGTGATTTCATAAATCCTCGGGTTATTAAAAGTGAATTAGACGTACCTCTTTGCCGTCTCTGATTGTTGCTTCAGTTTAATTTGTTGTTGATATTTGCATTTCGTAATGATTTTGTTGATGAATTTCAAAATGAAACCGTTATGTAGAGCTTGTTGGCGAATGTAAGATAGTTCCTTCTTTCTGTCTGTTTCTGTTGACGGAATTTCAAAGGCCCTGTTGACGAAACTATAGTAAGCGGATTTCTTTCGTGAAATGGAACGTAAAGAATCGCTTTTAATTGTAGTCGGTGTAAAAGTGGGTTTTCTGTGTATTTTAAACTGGAAATGGTTATTTTTCTGAATTGTTTGAATATCTAGAAAATTGAGCATATCTTCTTCTTCCTCTTCTGCTGTAAATTTAATGTTTGGGTCTAAATTATTTAAGGTATTTTAATACTTTGACTGTCATTAAGTTCTTTATTTATTATGGCATAAGTATCGTCAACAAAGCGTAGCCAGAGATCTAGTCCTCTCTAGCACTCTCACAGCATCGTTCTGCATAATTCCCCTCCCTCTTCTTGCCATTAGCTGTAAGGCCCTCCTACTCCTTTTAAGTACCTCCCTTGATCTGCTTAACCCTCCCTTCCCCTCCTATGCAGATTCATTGGTCACGGTGTCTTGCGGCTCTCAGTGTCTTCTCTAACGTCTAAAAACACACATAATATACGCTGCCAGAGGTGAGTTTCTTATTCACGTTAATTCTTACGACTAGACCTTTTAAAAAAAGCCTTTCCTGACATTCTTTTCTTTCTCTTTATTTGCTTCAGGTCCTGATTTGAACTAAGAACATCGTTCAGTACCCTGGAAACACGGTGTCCACCATTTTTCATTTAAAATACAAAAAATATCTTGTTATGTATTACTTAGCAGACTGAATCAAGCCAGGTTCTTTAAGTTAGAGAAGACCTATGTTTTATTACGCAAAACCCTGTCTGAAGTTCCCTCATGTTCTTCTTTTTTAGTAGTAGAAGTGGTTACGTCTTTTGACTGGTTACGTTATTTTAATGACAGCCATTTTTAACCAATAGAAAAATGGTTTCTTAAGTTTTGCACCTGTTACTCCAATACTCAATGGATGTTCAGCAAGAAAATCCTTTTATGCACATGTTCTTACAAAATAAGAAAATATGCTCTTGGACTTTTATGATAGTGAAGCATTGGTTTTTGCCCTCGGCTCAATTTAATCTGCTAGCACATGGTTGAACGTTTTTAGATTCAGAGGACTTCTGTCAAGAGGACGTATATTCAATGTTTTAAGACAGTTGGTGCTGTTCTTAAGGTTTAAGCCATAAGTTAATGTTTACGGATCTTGTTCTTTAATCAAGTCTTACCAGTTTTGTAAAATTTGTGTATACTTTATGCATTGTTTTTGTAGCCTTGTCATTGTATTTTTTTTTTTTAATTTTGGGCTGATGATGATGCACACCAGCATCGAAACCGGTACTAAGAATAATAAAATGTTATAATTTATCTTGTAACATCGTATGGTATTGAATAGGTGGACCCCTTTTGTTTCCATTAGATTCTCGGTTCAATATGGAATTAACATGAAGTTTTTAAACTTGAATTCCAGGTGTAAGGCTCATTTCTAAAGGTAATAGGCAACTTGATGTCTTTGGAGTGCACAGACCGGGAAAGGGTAGCACTGATGATGATTCTGAATTATTTGATAAGATAATCAGGTACATGGGAAACGACATGGAAAGGAATGTGATTGTAGCGAGAGATCTGAATTTACCAAATATCAATTGGGAAGGTAATGCGAACGGCAGGAAACATGACCAACAAATGGCAAATATGCAAATATGGGAAGGACAGCTGATTCAGAAAGTGATAGAACCAACCAGAGGGAAAAATATCCTGGATGTGGTGCTGATAAAACCAGATGAGCTCTATAGGGAAACTGAAGTAATAGATGGTATTAGTGATCGTAAAGCTGTTTTTGTCATAGTTAAAAATAAATGTGATAGAAAGGAAGGCCTTAAAATTCGGATAAAGCAAGCATGAGGCAGTTTAAAAAACGTAACTATGATTGGTGGAAAATGGTAAATAAAAATGTAAACAGACTCTGGGGATGGGTTTAAAGCAATTGTTGAGGAATGTAAAAATAGGATTGTACCTTTAAACTTGGTAAGGAATGGTAAATGGTAAACCTCAAATACTTAACGTTATTAAACTACCTAGCACAATTCCCATATGCGAAACCGAAGAATAGGCAATTAAAGCCTTTAAATCCATTTGATATAAACATACTAAACTATCCAGTACACCACCAACTAAACTAATCGCAACTAAGAAGGAGGTGCAGATTGGAAAGAAACAGAGTTAGATATGACTATGGAAATAAGGAGAAATTGATGGAACTTACTAAGAAGTTGAATCTAGCAAAGAAGGCAGCTAAAAGATAACATGATGGCAAGCATAATTGGCAGTCATACAAATTTTAGTGAAAAATGGAAGGTTATGAATAGGTACTGTTAGGAAAGAAACAGGTTCCAAGAAGGGCATTCCAGGAATCATTAATGAACAAGGGGTGCGTGTATCTGAAGATCTTCAAAAGGCAGAAGTATTCAGAGAGCAGTACGTAAAGATTGTTGGCTACAAGGATAATGTCCAGATAGAGGAGGTGACTAATGCTAAAGAAGTATTAAAATTTACGTATAACAAGAATGACATTTACAATAAGATACAAAAGTTGAAAACAGAATATCAGCTGGAATTGATAAGATTTCTGGGGATATAGTAAAGACGATGGGTTGGGATATAGTACCATAATTGAGGAGCTAGATGCAATAACAGCATAAGTCTACTTTTTGGATTTCTCGGTCCCTTCACTACAACCTAGTCCAGGTCTTAGTTCGCTAGGGTGCCGATAGAGGTCAGGAGCTCACTAAAACCAGTACCATGCGCTACGCTGTTATTGCATGAAGCATGCTTCACGAGTGGCACGTTCAGCTGCCGCCAGTTCTTTGGCTGGAGAAGATGTCAGCGAGCGCAAAAGAAGGTTTTGTGGCTAGTGCAGACAAAAGGGTTAATGTTCTTTCACTAATGAAATACTTAAAACCTGAAAATTTTGAGTGGTATGTGAAAGTCATGTGTGTGTAATGATTCCCTAGAGTCTGCTAATGCAGCATGTGAAAGGGCGAATCATCCTGATTTTGGTCAATGATGCGGTATTTAAGTATTTTAAACAAGTAAGACATACAATGTCTAAATCCTAATTATATACTTTGTGATCTGTTTTTTGTTTCTTCTCATTTTTTAAGTTTAGAGAATCACTTTGTAAATGAAAATAGGAATAAAAGTTGTTCAAAAAGCAATGTTTCTAATTTTATAACATTTCAAATATTTGTTGGGGAAGGTGGGGAATTACTGTAGCCTAATACCATAGCTGGGAAGAACACTGTAACAAACCTCTCTCGGCCTTTGCGCAATAAAGAACGAAAAAGGAGAATATTATATAACGAATAAACTTATTTTTTACCTTTCTTAGTTGACAATTATTTTAATGAATTTGTTCTTAATTTGAGTACGCTTAGACATTTTTGAGAACTGATGTGTGATAAACTGCCATTTTTGTTCCTCTATAGTGGGCGATCATGCTTTCCTATTTCCCTGATCAATACTGGTGTATGGCAAAATATAATATTCCTGCTCCTCATGCAATAACAGCGTGTAAAAGGAAATTTTAAATAACTCTGTCTTTCTTATATGCTAACAGATCAATAAAATTCTTTGGGAAATACATTTCCTGGCTGTTTCAAATGTTTTTAAATGAAATTCAGGCTGATTCCTAATATTACTTTTAACTCAGAACATTTATAAACTTCAAGCTTCTGTTTCTCAAAATAACGTAAATCTACTTACGCTGTTATTGCATCCAACTCCTCAATTGAAGTATTTATTTGATTATTGCATGAAGGAGCTATACTTAATGAATGGAGAGTTGCTATAGTAGCCCCTGTGTATAAAGGAAAAGGTGACAGACATAAAGCTGAAAATTACAGGCCAGTCAGTTTGACATGTGTTGCATGTAAGCTTTGGGAAGACATTCATTCTGATTATATTAGACATGTTAGTGAAATTAATAACTGGTTCGAGAGAAGGCAGTTCTGGTTTTGTAAAGGTTATTCCATTGAAGTTCAACTTGTAGGATACCGGCAAGATATAGCAGATATCCTAGATTCGGGAGGTCAAATGGACTGTATCATGACTGACCTGTCAAGCATTGATAGGGTGGATCATGGGAGCTTACTGGCAAAAATGAGTGCAAAGGGACTAGACAAACGAGTGACTGAATGGGTTGATATATTTCTAGAAAATAGAGCTCAGATAATTATACGCGAGGCTTTATCTGACCCTGTAATAATTAAGAGGGGAATTCCTCAAGGCAGTATTATTGGACCTTTATGTTTTCTTATATATATATAAGTTATATGAGTAAAGAAGTGGAAACAGAGATAAGGCTTTTTGCAGATGATGTTCATCTGTATAGAGTAATAAATAAGTTACAAGATTGTGAGCAACTGCAAAATAACCTCGATAATATTGTGAGATGGACAGCAGACACAATAGTATGATGATAAACGGGGTAAAAGTCAGGTTGTGAGTTTCACAAATAGGAAAAGTAGTTTCCGTTTTAATTACTAGGTTGATAGGGTGAAAGTTCCTTTTGGGGATCATTGTAAGTATATAGGTGTTAACCCGCCAATGCACGGGTTCGGTCTGCGAGACCCATGCGCTGGTATTTCCAACATTTTCTGATAGATGGTGATAGCTGCATACTTCTGGCTTCTGCTACCTTCCTGTTGACAACTGGTTTACCTCGTACCTTATCGTAAAAAAAAAAAAGCATAAGCATAATATTACAATGATCGGTACTGTTCGAAAGAATAAGAGAGAGTTGCCCACAAGCTTTTGTTGTAGCTGCAAAATGAAAACTTCACAGCAGTTTATTTGACTTCCAAGAGGACATGACGTTGGTTTCCTATGTTCCAAATAAAGGAAGAACTGTTGTTTTCCTGTCGTCAATACACAATGATGATAAAACTGAGGAAAGTATAGGACAAAAGAGGAAGCCTTAAAGTCACATTCTACAATTCAACTAAGGGTGGTGTAGACTGTGTAGACGAAAGGACAGCATTCTACGACGTGGCACGAAACACCAGACATTGGACAATGGTGGTCTTCTATGCGTTGCTGAATATTGCAGGCTTTAACGCATATTTAATATTCAGAGCCAACAACCCTAACTCTCCAGACGCAAGGAACAGAATAAATTTTTTGAAGAAACTCTTGTTTCTTCTAACTAAAGAACAAATAAGAGAAAGAGCTGTCTCCAGATATCTTCCTAAGAGCATTTGCGATACTGCAAGAAGGATATCTGGGTTGATGGCAGAAGCAGGATATGAAAATACAGAAAATAAAAGAGGACATCGTGCATACTGTAGAGACAGAAAGACCCGCTACTCATGCTGTTTATGCAGGAAGTTAATGTGTCTTGAACAATCCGTATTTGTGTGCAGTGAATGTAAAACTGAAATGTGCATGTTCCAGTGAACTTCCTGCATCGTGAAGATTAGGTTATGACGATTTCATAAATTTTGACTTGATAAGTTCTGAATTTTGTGATCAAATAAAATATTGTGTAAATCTGCAGTGGTTAGAGAACTGCTTTGTAAAATGTTAATTAAGTGTTAATCATCAACTGTTTTGTGACAGCAATGTGTTTATAATGTTATCGGAATAGGAGAGAATGAATACTGAAAATAAAAATATATTAGCATACTATGAAAAAGAAGTGTGATGATGGGTCTTGAGACCCAACCCGTTTACTCATTTTTTGACCGGGTAATCACATAAATGGGATTCTAAATAGAGGGTGTTGTAGTACAAATGTAAAGGAGAGGGCATATAAGTCTCTGGTAAAACCCCAACTAGATTATGGTTCCAGTGTTTGGGACCCTCACCAGGATTACTTGATTCATGAACTGGAAAAAATCCAATGAAAAGGAGCTTGATTTGTTCTGGGTGATTTCTGACAAAAGAGTAGCATTACAAAAAATGCTGCAAAGTTTGCGCTGAGAAGACTTGGGAGAAAAAAGACGAGCTGCTCGACTAAGTGGTATGCATATTACAAAATACAATTTGTCTATTCAATTTGTATGGTGTTAAATAGGTGGTTGTGAATAAACAAATTGTATTTTATAGTATAGTGAAACTTCAATACGGATAAAAAATGAGGTTAATCACTTGTAAGTAGTATGTTCGAGCTTCCAGTGGAGAGATGGCATGGAATAACATTAGTAAACGAATAACTTTGTGTTGAACTTTTAATGTAGGAAAGATCACAATATGAAGATAAAGTTGGAATTCACAAGGACAAATTCGGGCAAATATTTGTTTATAGGAAGGGGAGTTAGGGATTGTAATAACTTACCAAGGGGCATGTTCAATAATTTTCCTATTTCTTTGAAATAATTTAAGAAAAGACTAGGAAACAACAGAAGGGGAATCTGCCACCTGGCGACTGCCCTAAATGCATATGAGTATTGATTGATTCAATATCAATCGTAAGCCTAGTCTATTCTTAAAGGATTCGAAGAGTTTTAAAACCTACTGAACATTTTCCTTGATTAATTATTCTAATCCCTAATTCCTCTTCCTATAAATGAATATTCCGTCCAGTTTGTCCTCTTCATATTATTATCTTTCCTACATTAAAAGTTCAACAAAAACGTATTCATCTACTAACATCATTCAAAACCATTTCTCCAGTGACAGCTCGGAACATGCCACTTATTACATGTTATAAATCATTTTTTTGGTCCATAATGAGCTGTCATATAATATTTATTCAAAACAATCTTCGAAGGTGTACACCTTTTCAATATAATTTATTTTTCTTTACAGATAGAATCTTTACATTAACATCAATTCAGTTGTTGGGACATGTTTCGCCCACATTTAGGGCATCATCAGCTTGTTTCTCGACTCGAAGTCTTCAATTACAACCAGAAATTTGATTATAATATTTTTTTAATGAACTATTTAGTTTATGTTATTTTAAAATTTCTTGTTTAACAATACATAAGAGTACCTATTTGACTAGAATAACTACTTGTGTGAAGAAGGATGCACGGAGACAATGTTAATCCTCAAATAAAAGTTATGGTATACACAAACCGACTGTAAATTTAACACTGTTGAATCACATGGGTTGTTATTTAAATTCAGTCTTATTGTCTATTAATATGATGGTTCTTCCTTGGACACGTATTCTTGACGATACACTTTAATGTCTGCGTTCGAAAACTTTTTAATAAGGTGTTCTAACTGCTCAACTTCTGTTAACTCTTATTGAGAGAACACACGTAAAATTGATATCCCTATACATGCTGTCAGTTTGAATTTGTAAACAGTTGACTAAACTGACCTATCTGATACTGCATTCATTCTCTGTTTAAAAGGGGTATTTGAAACAGTTTTTTTAAAATAACTTTAGAATAATTGTTGATTTTAACTGGCATGATGTCGATCCCACGTCACCTCTGTAAATTCAGATTTATGTGAATAAAATTAGTACATACATTTGTTTTGTCATGTTCTTTATTGATGTTTTGCTGTTGAAGTACTGAGCTTGTTGTTGGAGAGAGTCGACCAGGGGACTATTCAATTTGTTCATATAAATGATGAATTCAGGAACTTCAATATGAAAAACTGAGTTGAATTGAGTGTCTGTAGCGATAAGAAAAAAGTATGTTTTACTATTGGGAATGAATGTTGTTAAATTAGAAGTGAATGGCGTTGGAATCTATCACTTACCCTCTTGACTCTAGTGGCTTGCTTGACTCGGTGACACTATCAGATCGACTAGCTGTAATTGAGCCTGCTCGCCTTGTGTTGTATCTGTGTACTGTCCGCAGGAGAGGGAAGGTAGGGAAAGGGGAGGGGCAGGCGAACAATGTATTTGCTGGTCTTGGAGGAGTATTCACTGTAGGTGGGACTTTCTTAAGAGAAGGCTTACTGGCGTTTATAAAAGTACTCTCCTTTATTTTCATTATCTTTAGCAACTGTGGAATTAAAACGTATCGAGGGGTTTCGTGTCTATTGTGTCATTCAAATTCAGGTTTTTATTAAAGTATTGATCAATAAAAATGTACATATTTTCATATTTATCCATTAGTTTTCCTTTTCGTAAGTATTTTATTACTATTAAATCCTGTTCTATTGTTGTGTGTGTTCTGTTTCTTTCATGTGTACAGTCATAGCAGAATATTATGTTTATTAGAGCTATCGATTTTATAACAACAGACCGAGAATGGGGAAGATACATCACGAAAACGAAAATAATCCCCACTGAAAGTTTGGAAGGTGATCATAGATTATTCATTGTGGAACCAAAACAAGTAAAAATCTCTAAAACTGTATTGAAGAAGAAACCAAAGATCAGGATTTGGAAATTGGAGGAGGAGGATAAAAGAGTGTCATTCCAAGATTGTATAAAAATGAATTTGCCTGACACGGAAATACGAAGTGGAGAAGAAGAGTGGGACTATTTAAGACATTTGTGGAAGCAGCAAATGAGGTTTGCGGAAAAACGAAAGCAAAGGTTAAGGGAAAGGAGACATGGTGGCGAACAGACAAAATAAAAAAAATTTTTAAAAAAGGAACAAGGTGAAGAAAGAAATGGATAAGGAAAAGCAAAAAACATATCAGAGGGATGATAAGATAGAAAGGTTACAGGTCGAATACAAAAGGCTGAAACTACAAGTAAAGAGAAGTATCAAGGAAGGATAGGAGAAATGTTGAGGAGAGTTTACCAACAAAATTGAGCAAGATAGTCGAGGAAAACAGAAACTATTATACAGAGTAATAAAATTGAAATGAATAAATCAAGAAAAAATCAAGGCATTAGAAAGAGAAGATGGATCTGTAGTACATGACGAAAAGTATCTTCAGAAGGTGATGGCAAAGTATTTTGGAAAACTTTATAATGAGGATGACTGCTCGGAGGAAGAAGGAGATAAGAAAATGGAAATAATAGATGGAGAAAAAGAAGAGAACCTGATAACATGGTTGGAACTTGAAAGGGCAATGAAAGCAATGACCAAAGGTACAGCACGTGGAAAAGACTAATTCAATGCTGATGTGATTAAGCAGCAGAAAGCATTGGACTACAGTTGATATACCGAGCCCTCAATGCCATATAGGAGGATGAAAGGTATTATCACATGGGCTTAAAATAATGGAGAAAGCCATAGACAAAAGAATGAGGGATATAATAGAAACACAGTTAGAGGAAGAAAAATATGACTTTAGGCCAAATAGATCAACAATAGACTTGGTATTTACAGTGCAAACGATAATAGAAAAATACCTGGAAAGGAACACTGAAATCATCTTCGTATTTTTTAATGTGGAAAAAGCTTATGATACAGTTAGGAGAAAACATGATTGGGAATGCCTACTGAAAAGGAATGAATCAAAATAATTAATTAACAAGATAAAAATGTTGTATCATGAGAGTAAAAGCAGTGTACAACTGGGGAGTTGTGACTCTGAAATATTTTATACAAACAAAAAAAAAAAAAGTCTCAAGCACGGAAGTACACTGTCGCAAATTATTGTTTATTATATTGATGGATGAAATCATAAAATGTGTAAAACAGAGTATCAGTAGTGATGAAGTAAATGCTTTGGTATTTACAGATGATGTGGTGATTTGGGGAAAGGGAGAAAAGGAAGTACAAAGGAGACTGGACGTTTGGAATGAAAATCTGAAGGAGTTTGGAAAGGTAATTAGTAAAAAGAAAAGTGTAGTCATGCACTGTGGAAAAGAGAAAAAGAGAAGCCAAGTGGGCACAGACGGAGAACGGTTAGAAAATGCAGAAGTTTATATATCTGGGTAACATTATTAATGGAAGTAATGAAATCAAGCCTGAAATTAATAACAGACTAAGTAAAGGTACAACATTTTATCAAGTCAGAGAGCTTTTATGGGATGACAAAGTACCCAAGAGAACAAAATTAACATTATACAAACAGTATTTCATACCAATTGTAACATACGGACTAGAAAGTAAGATAATAAGACGCAAGCAGTAGAAATGAAATTTTTAACAACATCGGTTAAAAAGACAAGAAGAGATAGAATTCAAATTCCTAAAATCAGAGAAGAGCTAAATATAGAACCGTTAGTACAGAACATACAGAAGGCAAGACTGAGATGGTTCGGACATGTAAAAAGAAAGGGAAAGGAATGGGTAGCAAGAAGGGAATTGGAATGAGAAGTTAAGGGAAAGAGACCAGTTGGAAGACCGAGAAGAAGGTGGCTGGATCAGATTTGGAAGGACATTAGAGAAACTGGATTGGATGTGGTGGAAGTAATGGAGCAGGAAAAGTGGAAGGACAGAAAGGAGTGGAGGAGGCTTGTTAACAACACCCAGGTGACTGGAGTGGGGCACTGATGAGGATGAAGCCATAACTTTATTTGTACGTGAAGTCTGTGTGCGATGTTACACAAATATCAGTTTAAATTTTAGGCAAAATAGCACAAGGAGTGCATTAGAAAGCAAGATAAGGACACACACATCTAACTAGTTACGTATAATAACACTGCATTTCCTTACAGTTGTCTAAAATCACAAGCATTCACCCACCAGTGCTAATCTATCACGGCGCGTGCCTGCGGAACGAGCATGTCAACGTGGACATAATTCGCAGCTGGGAGACATAGATCCAGTACCGAGTAGTGTTGCTCATCACGTCCAATCGAGTCAGCAGTACGAGGTTCCAGTAGAAGAGAGAAGACTATGGTGATGTCGCTGGGATAGAGTCAAGGACTACTACCTTCTGCCACCAATAGTAACATGGGTTACTAAAGTTGGGGTCCGCCATGGAGGATCGTTAAGTGTATTCACTAATGAAGGTCAAATAGGTTCTAACTTATAAGCATGAGCCAGGGTTAGGATAGCTTGGCAAATATGTAGAAATAATTAAATGCCCTTCAGGCGAATATGTAAATATAATTTTAATGCCCTTCAGGCGAAGATGTAAATAGAGTTTACGCTCAGGACAGGCATGTATGATTAGTGTTGCTTATATGTTTGCATGTTATTTTCATTGATTATAGTTTCGTTTGTTTCTTTATTGCTGTACATAAGTTGTCATTCAGTTGAAGAAGGTATTGCTTACAAGATTGTCAATAGAAAGACTTGCGCAGTCTAGAAAATGTTTATAGGCAGACCTTGTGTCTTACGCATTAGTTAGAAATGCATGGGCATGTTTAGAGATAAAATTTCTTTGGTTGCCAGCTGTAGAAGCTGTAAGTTCATCACGATAGTTCCTTTAACGCATCTTCAGGCAATGAGCAGGAGTCGAACGGCCGTACATTCATGCAGGAAGTAAAGCCCAAGTGAGATGAATAGGTTTGATCAGCCCAGTGATAAGATAGAATGGTCCCCAATTTGTGCGAGTAACGCAAGAATAAGCGTGTTAATATGATATACATAATTGCTTCTATTAAGCTTGGTTGATGAGAATATGGGCGTG
The DNA here is from genome assembly GCF_040414725.1 of Anabrus simplex. NCBI lineage: Eukaryota > Metazoa > Arthropoda > Insecta > Orthoptera > Tettigoniidae > Anabrus > Anabrus simplex. The sequence goes on from NC_090266.1 coordinate 1,001,969,620, forward strand.
AAGGTAAATGCACTGGATATAAGAGTTACAAATGCTCTAAGTTGACCACTATTGATGAATAAATTTGCGTGCCGGGATATGCACAGTAAGTTATAAGAATAAGTTTCACGTCAAATAATGTTAATGGGAGGGTATAGTAATTAAGTCCCTTTGGAAGGGCTTGTATTTGTGTGAAGGGATTCTCCCCGTTACCCCACTTGGGCCGTAAATCACTTGTGGAATGCATGATGGCCGCGAGCAAACATTGTCGTCTGCCTGAACTTGCAAAGGGGAGAGTGTTCCAATGTCATTTTGTTTGGAGTAGCTCGTTCTTTCACCGAACAGACAAGAAGGTCATTTGTCTTGCCACGATTTTTAACCTGGTTTCCACACGTTCGTAGAAGTGAAATCTTTATGCCATTTTCTTTGTATTTTAAATTACAGGAATGTAGAGATCCCGTACTACTCTGCGCATTATTAATTGACTGTTTGAGCATTGTGATTTAATTTGAGGTATTGCATGTCTTCTAGACGAGTCATGGATTCATGTCTCGGACCTGAAGCTTCAAGATTTGCATGTCAAGTGTTAAGTTATTGTTTTATAGTTTAAATGTCCTGCAGTGTAATGTAAATATTTATTACTATAGGGTAATTGTTAGGATAGTGTGTGCGAAGTAATCCCCCCCTCTAACTCATATTTTCTTTTAATTTTGATTTTAGAGACCAGACCTTTAAAGAATCTGTCTGCACCTATACAAAGACAGATGAAAACATATTCAGCAAACTGATCTGAAGAAGAAGACATAGGATTTCCCTTGCTGGAACGTCGGCAATTATCAAGGATGCCACTTCTTGGCTTTTCAATTTGTTGAATATCAAAGATGAATCAATGTAATTATATTGCCAGTTTAAACATATGTGAAATTTCATCTCTCAATTTGTAAATAACATTTATTTGATTTTTGAATTTGTGGGCAACTCATGTCTTTTAAATTAGTTTGAGGCAGTTTAAACCTGAATTATCCTTTCCTCTTCAATTTTATTCATCGACGCCCTTATTTCACCCACGATTTGCGCCGGCTGAGTTATCTGGAGCTGTAGAAGAGGAATTAAGGAGTTCAGGTAAGCTCTGTGCCAGGGTTTACGCACCGTCTAGGCGAGTAAGTTTGTCCACTATAGTATATCTGGTTTGTTCTCAGCGTCAGCTTGATTGTAACCAGATCACTATAGGGCACAATCAACAAAGTAAAACTTAAACTGGCCACTAATCTTACTCCAGAGAAGACTAAAAAATCAAAATATGCTACTTTCACCTACACTAATCCTGCGATTCACCAAATTACAAATTCCTTGAAAAAACGAGATCTACAAATAGCATTTAGGACAAATAACACTAATAGAAACACCTTTTTTCAATCATAATACTGTGATAGTACATATATCACACCCCCGAATTATATGTAGAAGGTAGAGATATTATTGTCAGTATTCGATTTATTATTATTATTATTATTATTATTATTATTATCATCATCGGTATTTCAAGTGTATATTTTGCCATTTATATTGGTAAGCTGGAAGATATCCACATATGTAGGTATGAGTAATTTGTTTTGCACGAGTGGGAAAACATTGCTTTAATAACTCTGGTAATTTGAATGAGTCATGTGGCTACCCCAGTTGTGATGTACTTGTGTCGGGAAATTCATGAGTCATGTATATATCCCAGCCTGATGAGATGAGCTTGTTGTTGTATTAGGAAAGTTTGGTGAATCATGGAATATACCTCAGAGTTTGTTTATCTCTTGGGAGCTAGGTCTTGACAAGAGGTTCACTCATGATTGGCTGGCAAGCACCAATCCAGACGTATCATCTGAGAGGAGGGGGATGTTGATGTCTATAAAGGTTGATCATACGGCGGCAACCAGGGACATTGTGAAAAGGATTGTATGAGACATTGTCAGAAACATTGTAAGGGTGATTGTAGAGGAACGAGAAGGAAGATAACTACAACTGACGCACTGTACGGGAAGGAAGTAGTGCTGATACACGGTACTGGAGTGACACGGCAGCAATGGACTGGACTTCAAACGTTCGTGGAGCGTAGTCTAGTTATGTTCGTGGAAAGTGGCTGATTGTGGAGAGTGCTTGCGCATTAAGTATTGTAGCACTTGTGGTGGCCTAGCATTATATGTTGGTGAAAGCTATCTCAGACTTTCCATAAATTTATGTTGAGGATCGACAGACGTGTGTATATATCTTTACAAGTGTTAAAATATGTGAACACAGTAATACAAGGTACAGTATCTGTGTGATGTGATAACTGCCGATTATGAGAATCGGTAAGTCGAATTGATATAGAGACAGTGAAGGGTATTTATCTTCATACATGTACATTGTTCATCGGACTATTTACAAATGGTAACTTAGTTCTCGCTTTCGTTTTCCCACGATTTTCATTATTATTGTTGTTGTTGTAAATATGGAGTCTTCCAGCAATATTTTATGTGTGTATTATATGTATAATGTTGTATGTTGATGAGGTGCTCATGCACGGAATTTGTTCAGAATATAGTTAGCTATTTTAGAATCAGTGTTATTGATGAACCTAGGTGCAGTTCCTACCTAATTAGTCGTTTTCAGGAGGTTAGGTAAGGCCTGCAGCAGATGTACCAGTACGCAGCATTATGTACACGCCCTGGGATATAAAGTTTATCATGCTCTTATCTAAATTCGAGGGATCCATTCTGGTGAACTCTGGCGCCCATACTACGGACATTTCGGTTAATTATGCTTATTAATTTTATTAAGTTTTTGAGTAATTTTATTTATATATTTATATACTTTATTTATTTTTTATTATTATCATCAAAAATAGTTACAATTGGCTTCCCAACGTGTGGCTGAATGATTGGTACATCTGTTAGGCTTATAAGCGTAGGTGCACTTGTCAGGTGTGGTTGGAATTCTGCAAACTATGTCAGTGAAGTGTTTTATATGTATGTTGGAGTATGAAGAAATGTTGTAGCGAGTCCAGTATTATAAAATTGAGAAGTAGAGGGGTTGTTAAAGTTGTGGCTACTATGAATCAGGATAAGAGAAATCAAAAGAATTCCACCACATCGAGTTTATCTAATTTAAGTGAGAATAGCGAAATGGCTGATAGTAGGAAAGATCAATCGGTAACGATAGGTGAGGAACCGAGTAACCCGTCTCAAACTCAGAATGTAGGGGATTTAGAGGAGGCTTCCATTCGTAGTTTGCTACAGTTGATTCTTATCCAAAATAAAGAGTTCAAGGATGAATTAAATGATGTTAACAATAAGATTGATAGTCAGAGTGTGGAATTATCCAGTAAAATCGATAATCAAAGTGTTGAATTAAATAGTAAGAGTGATGAAGTGTCCACTAAGATTGATAGTCAAAGTAAGGAGTTAAATTCAGTGAGTGTTGAATTGTCCAGTAAGATTGATGGTCAGAGTAAAGAGTTGAAGAGTGAATTGAGTTTTTTAAGTAATGAAATATACAGTATTAATAGTGAATTAAATTCAGTTAGTACGGAATTGTCCAGTAAGATTGAGAATCAAAGTAAGGAGTTAAATTTAGTGAGTGTTGAATTGTCTAGTAAAATTGATAGTTTAAGTAGTGCTGTGAATGGTAGAATAGATGAATTGAACCAGAAGTTTGACCATCAAAGCAGAGAAATTCAGGAAGTCAATAACAAGGTAGAAGCTCAATGCTTGGAATTGACTGAGAAAATTGAATGCCGATTTAATGTAGTTAGGAAGGAATTTGTGGAAAACAGCAGGGAATCTGATAAGAGAATAAAAATAGTGGAAGAAAAAGTCAAAGAAATAGATAGAATTAAAACCAATCAGAACGTTTTAGCGAAGCGTATAGATGAGAAGGATGAGAAATTGGAGAAAGACCTTAAGTCGGTAAAAGATGACCTCAAGTCAGTAGAAGGAAATGCCAGAATGGTAGTTGAAGAAGGAATTAAAGCATGTCATGTAAAGTTAAGGCAGGAGATCAGTCAAATCCAAGTAGGTAGCAGCGTATGTAATAGGTACGTTTCTTGTACGAAGGACTCTGAATTACCCAAGTTTAATGGTCGGCAGTTTAATCCGATGGAATTCTTGAAAACGGTGGAGAAACGGTTTTCCAAGAATCTTGACGATGGTTTGATCAAGTGGAGTATGGTTGATGAGATGTTGGATATTGCATTTGTTGGAGAAGCGAGATCCTGATTTCAAGTTTATAGACTGGGTATTTCGAGTTTGGAGGAATTTAGGGAGAAATTCAGTTCTAAATTTTGGAGTGATGCTATTCAGGGAAGGGAAAGAGATCGCGTGCTATTTGGCAAATATAGACCTCAGGAAGGTGTATCTATCACGGAGTATTTCTTAGCGCATGTTCTGATCAGCCAGAATATTGAAGGTCTAGCATCGGAGAGAGATACAGTCCGCCAGATGTTGAGGCATTTTCCTGAGAAGGTCGGATTAGCTGCATGTATGCAGAATATTGTTACGATTAAAGAATTAGAGCAGCTGTTAGAGAGGTTTGATGCTTTGGAAGGGCAGGGGAGAACTAGGCAAAGTGAAGGTAGAAATTACGGAGATAATGGGAGACAAGGTAATCAGGTAGCGGAAGATAGGAATAATCAGAATTTCAGTCATTCTAGGCAAGGGAATCAGGGTGGTAATTCCGGAAGGGGAAACAGACAGTCTAATCAGGGAGGTAATCACCAGGAATATTTTGGCAGAAGTCCTAATCAAGGGGAATCAGAAAGTAGGGGGCGTACGGATCAAAGACCGCCAGATCAAGTGCCGAGACATGATAATAGTGAACAGTCCACGTCAAGTAATTTAAACCAGAATCGGACTTCTTAGTTGGGTCAGATAGGCAGTCCGATACCGAAATTCCTATTCACGCGATGAAACAGGTAAGTTACGAGGTAGACGTGAAAGAGGAATTATTGTATGACCATGTGTTTTGTGTTCAGGGAGATTTTGAGAATAGGGGGCGTGATGAAGGTAAGAAAGCTGTGTCGGATGACTTACTTTGTGCTAGTGGTGATGGTAATAGCGGTGTTGCGATCGATAATCTTGTGGAAGTTTCTGAAATTGAAAGTGAAGATTTTGTGAAGCTGATGAAGGTTGTTTTGTGCGTGAAAAGTGTTCACGGAGTAGACATCATGAGGATGTTTTTGTTGATTTAAGTGTACGTCAGGAGAGTAAAGTTAGGTCCATTATGTGTGAAAATGGTGACTTTGAGATTAGTGAAACTTCTGATAAGAGAGTCGAAAGTAGCAGTGTTGTTGGCATGAAAGTGGTGCAAGTAGGAGCTGATATGGAAGGTGGTGAAGATGACTTGATTGTTGAGTCATTAAGTAGTAGTGATAGCAATTTTGAAGTGTATTATGGTAAGAATTTCAGTAATAGAGTGAGCGTGTGTGAGAATGGAAATGTGCGTGAGATGAAAGAAAGTCCATTCAAGCGAGTGTGTAATGTTTTATTTAATTCTGAGACTTGTGCGAATGATTTGAATGACGTGCTGTGTGATAGCGATGTGGAATGTGTGAAAAAGTACGTGATCTGTTTGCTTGCATTAATTATGGTTTTGTGGAAGAGTAAACGTAGTGAGATTCCCGCGCATTTCAGAAATAGGGATTTCCTTTTTATGAATGTTCCGGATGAAAGTTTGTATGATTCTTGTGTGACTGGATGGTACGAATGTTTGTGTGTGAGATAGAGTGGATTCTACACGTAGTTAGATTTTATTACGGTACGCATTCCTCGCTTATCGATGCTAATGTAAAGTTTATGTATAGTTTTTTCAATTAATATCAGGGTCCGTATACTGTGGACAGTAGAATAGGCAAGTGTGCTTATAGGCTCCTAACCGCTGAAAATAAGGTTCTTGGAACATTTAATATCTATAGCCTTCGCAGATATAAGAGGTAGGATCTGCACCTTGGATGTATATATTATCAATTTTAATGTATGTGTACAGTAGCAAGAAGGGATTGTGTTCAATGCTATATGAAACAATCAGAGTTGTGTGTATATAGCCATATTATTATTATTGTTTGGACAAATTGTATTTCGTGTGTGCGAATACAATGCAGTAGACGCAATGTATATATCATTATTACAGTAAATTATGTGTTCAGTTATGCCATTATAAAGTTATGTATGAAGTTCTGTTTTATGGTGAATCATAATATGTGATATCATCGATTCACCAAGGGGGCGTTATGTGATAGTACATATATCACACCCCCGAATTATATGTAGAAGGTAGAGATATTATTGTCAGTATTCGATTTATTATTATTATTATTATTATTATTATTATTATTATTATCGGTATTTCATGTGTATATTTTGCCATTTATATTGGTAAGCTGGAAGATATCCACATATGTAGGTATGAGTAATTTGTTTTGCATGAGTGGGAAAACATTGCTTTAATAACTCTGGTAATTTGAATGAGTCATGTGGCTACCCCAGTTGTGATGTACTTGTGTCGGGAAATTCGTGAGTCATGTATATATCCCAGCCTGATGAGATGAGCTTGTTGTTGTATTAGGAAAGTTTGGTGAATCATGGAATATACCCCAGAGTTTGTTTATCTCTTGGGAGCTAGGTCTTGACAAGAGGTTCACTCATGATTGGCTGGCAAGCACCAATCCAGACGTATCATCTGATAGGAGGGGGATGTTGATGTCTATAAAGGTTGATCATACGGCGGCAACCAGGGACATTGTGAAAAGGATTGTATGAGACATTGTCAGAAACATTGTAAGGGTGATTGTAGAGGAACGAGAAGGAAGATAACTACAACTGACGCACTGTACGGGAAGGAAGTAGTGCTGATACACGGTACTGGAGTGACACGGCAGCAATGGACTGGACTTCAAACGTTCGTGGAGCGTAGTCTAGTTATGTTCGTGGAAAGTGGCTGATTGTGGAGAGTGCTTGCGCATTAAGTATTGTAGCACTTGTGGTGGCCTAGCATTATATGTTGGTGAAAGCTATCTCAGACTTTCCATAAATTTATGTTGAGGATCGACAGACGTGTGTATATATCTTTACAAGTGTTAAAATATGTGAACACAGTAATACAAGGTACAGTATCTGTGTGATGTGATAACTGCCGATTATGAGAATCGGTAAGTCGAATTGATATAGAGACAGTGAAGGGTATTTATCTTCATACATGTACATTGTTCATCGGACTATTTACATATGGTAACTTAGTTCTCGCTTTCGTTTTCCCACGATTTTCATTATTATTGTTGTTGTTGTAAATATGGAGTCTTCCAGCAATATTTTATGTGTGTATTATATGTATAATGTTGTATGTTGATGAGGTGCTCATGCACGGAATTTGTTCAGAATATAGTTAGCTATTTTAGAATCAGTGTTATTGATGAACCTAGGTGCAGTTCCTACCTAATTAGTCGTTTTCAGGAGGTTAGGTAAGGCCTGCAGCAGATGTACCAGTACGCAGCATTATGTACACGTCCTGGGATATAAAGTTTATCATGCTCTTATCTAAATTCGAGGGATCCATTCTGGTGAACTCTGGTGCCCATACTACGGACATTTCGGTTAATTATGCTTATTAATTTTATTAAGTTTTTGAGTAATTTTATTTATATATTTATATACTTTATTTATTTTTTATTATTATTATCATCAATAAAAGTTACAATACAGTTAATGTAAATAAAGATGAATATCAGGGATCCAGAATATATATATTAACATACACACAGTGCAATTTCTCATATGTTGGCCAGACTGGACGCAGTTTTATCACCAGATGTATGGAACACAATAACACATTAAAACATAATTATTCCGCAATGGCTAACCACATGAATGATACCAGCCATCAATTTAGCACAACAGATAAGGACTCACGGTAATAAAAAGAATTGAGAAAGGAAAGTTAATGACTGAATACAAAAACATTTATATTGATTTAGATCAGCATTTCAATACGGGAAAAAACCTAAACGATGCAATCAAAATAAAAAGCTCATTAACAGAACAATCGCCAAAATTGCTACAAGCTTTTAAATCAGATAACAGTAAAATTTTAAAAAATTTTAACCGTAAAGTTTCCAATACGTCAACAAATACAACTCCCACCACAATTCCTTCCCCTACGCCCTCTACTCACCCTCCTCATGTCACGTCAACGCACAACACTCCGCCCATAGCCCCTTCTCTTTCCCGTCCACAACCTAAGCTAGTAGCCAACACACGGCCCACAATTTCCTCCCCTACTCTCCCTACTTGCTCTCCTCACGTTACCCCAATGACCAATGCTCCACCCATAGCCCCTTCTTCTTCTCCACCTACTCGCCCTCCACCACACCCACCTCATTCAAATAACACAAGAAGTAAAAACACGACGACAAATAGTTTCAGTACTGCAACTAGCACAACTAAACAAAAAAAAGCGTGAAACAAAGGGGTAAGCGATATTCCAGCTTCAACGTACTCATAACAACATTTACAAACTATTACAATCTTAATAATCTTTTGTTACAGACACAATCATCCATAATGTTGTAGTATACAACACATCACATCTATGTAACAATTATTGGTGTCCCTTTAAACTACGCTTAACAACAAACTGAACAGTGAATATAGTCCGACCTAAATCAGTTGAAGATTGTGAAGACTACAAGTATGATGCACCTAACAGAGTATAAACCTACAATGAAATGAAATGTCGTATGGCTTTTAGTGCCGGGAAATCCCAGGACGGGTTCAGCTCGCCAGATGCAGGTCTTTCTATTTGATTCCCGTAGGCGACCTGCGCATCGTGATGAGGATGAAATGATGATGAAGACAACACGTACACCCAGCCCCTGTGCCATTGGAATCAACCAATTAAGGTTAAAATCCCCGACCCTGCCGGGAATCGAACCCGGGACCCTCTGAACCAAAGGCCAGTATGCTGACCGTTCAGCCAACGAGTCGGACAACCTACAATGATCTATCCCTTAATAATGTCATTTTCAATTAACAACAACAAAATGAAAAAATACTGCAAGATTAGTCCTTTTAACTTTCACAAATTTCATTTGAAACTCCAATAAATACACTAACAGTATTTGAAAAATCAGGGTACACACGAGAATTAGCCAAAACTTTCAATTTAATTGGCATATTTAATACGACTTGGACATCAATATTATGTCATTAACGTCTAGTCCATTAATGATACATTTTAACTGTCAAAAAGAAATAATTTTTGTTTACACTTTAAGTAGTGACGACATTTTATCAATATTATGTAATTAACGTCTAGTCCATTAATGATACAATGTAATTGTCAATTCTACTTGTTTACTTTTTAAGCAGAGACAAAAAAAAAACTTTTTGTGTAAAACATTTTCAATTAACAAAATGATTATAAATAAGGTTTAATGTATGACTCAACCTTGAGAAAATTGTATAAAAGATGGCTGAAGATGGTCGATACAGCGAGCAGAACATGCCCCAATTAACATTTGTATCGTAATGTCCCTTTACAGACAAATAAACATTTTATATATTGAATTGAGTGGATAATAAAAATAAGAATTGTAAATACTGGTCTAGTGTGTTCGTCCAGCTGTAGAAATGGAGGCAAGCAAAGCCCAGAGGGTCGTTTTCTGGTGGCTGCGGATGCTGGAGTACGCAGAACTCATAGTCGCATCTCTGCCGTGTATGGCGAACACTACATGTCCATGACAAGTGTCCGCAAGTGGCACAAGAGATTCTGAGAAGGGCGTACATAACCGCAAGATGTTGCGCGACCAGGACAGGCCCATCGAACCATTGCTACTGATGTGGTAGGGCAGACTGATGGCCCTACCCGGGAAAACAGAGGAATCACGGAGGAAGAAATTCGTGTTCAGGTTGGAATTAGCCATAGCTCCGTGGATGCCATTATCAAATATCATTTGCATTTACGCAAAATTTGTGCGCAGTGAATTCCGCATCAACTGCAGAGGCACAAAAGATTAACAGAATGGTGTTATGACCGAGTCATTTGCAGCGGTACCACAAGGAAGAGTATGCATTTCTGTCCCATATCGTCACAGGGGACAAAACATGGTGCCACCGTTTCGAGCCCGAGAGCAAACGGCAAAGCCAATAATGGAAACATCGCAATTCCCACCCGCCAAAGAAATCCAAAGCTGTTCACATAAGTTCGGGTAAAGTCATAATGACCTCCTTCTTTGACTGCCCTTGACGACCTCGAGCGTGGAACCGCAAGCCATGCGCAGGGCTATGAAGACACTGCAGAAACTGCGATGCACCATAAAGTCAAACACTCTGGAATGATGTTGGACGGAGTCATCCTGTTGCATGATAATGCTTGCCCCCATACTTCCAATCTGGCAAAGAGTACGCTTCAGCGATTTGGTTGGGAAACATTTCAACACCCTCCGTATAGCCTGGATCTTTCACCATGTGATTTTCACATTTTTGGCAACCTGAAGATAGATATTCATGGTCGTCAATTTCATTTAGACGGGGAAGTGCAACAGTGGGCGTGGTTGTGGAATCGTCGTGTCGGTGACGCGATCTGAGATTGATACATGTTCTTTGGATTGTTATTTATTTTATTTGCATCTTGTTAGTCTTATGTTTTTAAGTTAAAATAAACACGGCTCAGCACAAAACATTTTTTTGGTCCTCGAAAGGTCGGATTGTTCCGGAATTTGGTTAGAACTTGGGAGTTCGGATATAAATTTTTATGTTATGTGGATAGTGTTGTTTGCTTTAGACTGTAAGCATCAATATTAGCGAGTGCTTATTGATAAACCACTAATTCTTTCATGATGCGTGTGTGCAATGCATCTTTGAGAGACTGAATCATTGTGCGACGTCAGCCTGTGATACAATCATTTATCTCAATATATATCAATAGAGTTCTCTGGATACAATCAACGACCAGTAGTGCGGATTGGACCCATTAGCCAAAGAGTATTACAGAACTATACGAGAAACGTTTGAACGAGCCTACGCAGAGCCATCTGTGTCGGACATCCAAAGCTGTTGTATTAGCACCAAATACCTACGTGAGTTAATCTGGTTTATTCCTTGTTTTTCAGTACTCCTTCCTTTCTACAATGGAAGAAGCTCAGAAGAGAGCTCTTATAAAAAGACGAGCTACCATCAAGGCCCGTGTAACTAGAATAGCTACATTTGTTAATAATTTCTCTATGGGCTCTGATCTTAACGATATAAAGGTAAGACAGAAACATTTGCAGACTAGTATAGAGGAATACAATGAGATTCAGACACAATTAGAAGTCAATGACCCCAATGAACCTCATGATTTAGATCAAGAGGGATTTGAAGAATTCTATTTCGAATTGCAGTCAAAGATGGAAACATTATTAGAGGTTAAACCGCTGTCATCTGTTAGTGAAAGTAGTGACATAAGCCATAACAATAATAGCGATCTGAAATTGCCTGCCATTTCACTTCCTAAATTTAATGGGCCACTGTCAGAGTTCATGCATTTTCATGATACGTTTAAAAGTTTAGTAATTGATAATGATGCCCTGACAGATATTAACACATTACTGACCAGATGCTTGAGCTTGTCACATACCCTGTGGACCGGACATTTTTCTACTAAGCATACTAGGATGCACTTGATTATAAAAAGTAAATAAATATTAAACCAGTCAATATTTTATCTTTAAAGTTGGTATGGGTACTCTCCAATGCCACTAGTAATAGTGGATCTGCCTTTACAAAACCATATTCAGCGTCAATTCCTAACACATCATTAATGTTTACATCGTTGTTGTCAGAATCACTTGAATAAATAAGTACACTAGGTAAATTACGGCCTGTAGAGGCTTGAATGTCACTACCGCTATCACTCTCACATTCAGTTTCCACTAATTCATTAGACTATTTCCATTTGAACGATCATTGGCATATAATTCTTCTAAAATATCGTCGTCAGCTAACACTGTATTCCGCGGGCGCTCCATCTTGTCATTGACTGAACCGGCAGAAAGGAAGTTGACGTTTCGAAACTAAATCAAAGAATAAAAGAGGTCGTGAATAAAAGAAAAGTGGCAGATATACATCTACGATTTATTCTACTCAATGTGCACGTCCGAAATAGTTCAAGATATGGCCAAGAGATGTGACAGGAAGACCGAAAACAATGTCGTGAATAAAACAGATTTCTCGGGGCCCGTCACCTACCACTGGCGAGCGTACTATGAGATTTCTCGGGGTCCGTCACCCATGTGTTAAGAGGTATCACTATTTACTGTCGTGCTTATCAGATGAGCCACATAAGTTGATAGAGAATTTACCAGTTACACAGAATAACTTCAAATTAGCATGGGAATTGATCTGTAACCAATACAACAGTCCTAGGTTGATTCTGAATATGCATGTTAGACAGTTGTTATCGTTGCCCTCTGTCAAGAGTGATCATACAAAGGAGCTGAGGGCATTAATAAACCAAACGTGCAGTAATTAAAGTGCCATTTAAGTAATGAAGGTTCAAACCCCTTTACATGAAATTATAATGTCACATTACATTTTGGAACGAATCAGTGTTAGTCTTCGAAAACAATGGGAGGTCAAAACCTCAGGCCAACCATATCCTAAGTTGAAAGAACTAATATTATTCCTTGGAAGTACTTGTCAAACTTTAGAGCTAGTCAACACTAATAAACTAATGAATGAAAGACAATCCCAAGGAACCAGATACAGCAGTAGTAAGAAGGAAAGTGTAGGGCACGCCTTTGTGACCAAATCATCAACGTGTAACCTCTGTGATGCTCCTCATGTCTTAATCCAGTGCTTAAAATTTAGGGATATGGGAATTAAAGACAAATCAGAGTATGTAAAACGGCATAAGCTTTGTTACAATTGCTTGAAGAATGGTCATCAAACCAGCCACTGTTCCTCTCGAAACTGCAAACTGTGAAACAAAAAGCATCATACATTACTACACAAGGATACCGGTAACATTTCCCAACAACAACCATATTGTTCTTTAAAGGGAAATTACCACACCTGTGAAGTGTTGCTATCAACTGCAATTATCAGGGTTACTGACAGCCAAGGTCGCACTCATGACTGTCGCACTCTTCTGGATAGTGCCTCACAGACGAACTTCATGTTGAAAAAGCTTGCTGATAAATGAGGATTAGCTCTCAGTCAACTCCACGTTTCTATTCAAGGAATTAGCAACTCCAAATTCACATTTCATCTAGGATGTATGATTACAGCTGCCATATTGTATGTTCAGTTTTGCCTACAATTACTGGACAGCTTCTTTCTTCTCACATCGACTGTACAGATTGGCATTTACCTTCTGACATTAGCTTGGCAGATCCAAGATTCAATGAACCGGGAGAAACTGACCTACTGCTAGGAGCGAGCGTATTTCTTGAAGTTTTGCGTCCAGGCCAGTTCACCCAAGAAGGACATCCTACCATCCAGAATACTGTATTTGGTTGGGTGCTGGCAGGTTGCATACCTACTACAAACATGAGTCAGAAAAAGTCTGCCGCTATAAGTTGTGTAGCAATTCATGACTCTCTTCATACTAAGATGGAACGTTTCTGGCAACAAGAAGAGTTTCAAGGTCCTCCACTCTCTGAAGAACATTTTATGAAACACACGACTCGAGATGAAATGGGAAGACATATGGTGAAATTGCCTTTTCAAACCCAGCCAGAACATCTTGGAGATTCCTTCAACAATGCCATGCGTTGTTTCAAAAATATGGAAAGGAGACTGAAGCCCCAATCATCCATGAGGAAATCCTATGGTGAGTTCATGAATGAATATTCTGCATTAGGTCACATGGAACCCATTGAAAAAATTTGGCCGAGTCAATCATCGTACTACATTCCACATCACACTGTTATCAAGGAAGATAGTACCACCACAAAACTTCGTGTAGTATTCAATGCGTCAGCTAAATCTACTAATTCCCTCTCATTAAATGATATTCTGATGGTGGGCCCAACAGTACAAGAAGACTTGTTTTCCATTATTTTAAGATTTAGAATGCATAGATATGCTCTCACTGCAGACATTGAAAAAATGTACAGAGGAATAAAGATGCATCCAGAAGATCAAGATCTGCAAAGAATAATTTGGAGAAGCTCATATCAAGAACCTATCAAAATCTATAAATTGAACACTGTGACATACGGTACTGCAGCAGCACCTTTTCTGGCAACCAGGCGTCTTGTGCAGCTGGCTCATGACGAACAAGAAGTATATCCTTGGGCTGCAGAAATCCTGAAGAGAGACTTTTACGTGGACGACCTACTTACAGGAGTGGACACAATTCAAAACGCAGTTGAGCTGCAAAAGGAGTTGGTGAGATTGCTTCACAGCAGGGGTTTCACACTTCGAAAATGGTGTGCCAACCACCCCAAGATCACTGAAGCCATCCCTAAGGAATTTCAAGAAACTAGACTTCCATGGAGTCTTGACAGTAAAGAAGAACCCTTGGTTGTTATGGCACCCATCGAGTGATCAAATCCAATTTGTCGCCTCTATGCATACAAAAAAAAAAACTCGACAAAACGGAAAATACTGGCCAGCGTAGCCGCAATATATGACCCATTTGGCTTACTAGGTCTTGTCATACTAAGATGTAAAATAATTCTTCAACATTTGTGGGAATTACGAGTAAACCGGGATGAAACATTACGTGATGAGCTCCAAGAACAGTGGCAGCAAATACACAATACACTTTCATCTCTTAATCATATACACATTCCTCGTTATGTTCTTGGAAGTAGTAATAGCACCTGTACAGAGCTTCATGGATTTTCAGATGCTTCAGAGCAAGCCTATGGTGCTTGCATTTACTTGCAATGTGTACACACCAAAAGAGACAACTGATTCATTGTTAACTGCAAAATCTCAAGTAGAACCACGGAGAAAAGTATCCTTGCCAAGTCTTGAGCTGCGTGATGCCTTACTCCTAGCTAGGTTAATGAAGAAAGTGAAGACTGCTATCAAAGACAGAGATCATGAATTCTATTGGACTGATTCTAATATAGTCTCAGCTTGGATAGCTGGACCACCTAACTCATGGAAGACATATGTGGGAAATCGTGTTTCTGAAATACAAGAGCTGTCTGCTACAAAGAATTGGAGACATGTTCCTACTCAAGATATCCCTGCCAACGTCATTTCAAGAGGAGTTGATCCTCAAAATTTGAAGCTAACTCGGCTGTTGTGGGCGGGACGTTCATGGTTTAAGGAATCTCAAACCACTTGGCCAGAATTACAAGAAAATGAAGCAAAGGAAGTGCCAGAAAGAAAACATGTTAGTATCAGTCTACTTTCCTTGCATTTGCCATGGGAACACCTGAATTATTTCTCCTTATGGACAAGGTTATTGCAAACCCTGGCATATGTTCTAAGATTTATATACAATCTCAAATGCAGTGATACGAGACAATGTCTGACTGGAAGTCTGACAACCACAGAGCTTAATAAATCTACGAACGTCATTGTCCATACTGCTCAGCTAAGTACTTATCATAAAGACATCAAAATGCTGGCCAATAATGTGCTCAGGGTGGGCAGTAGGTTAGAGAATTCATCAGCACCCTATGATCAACGACATCCATTGATAATGCCTCCAAAGCACCATGTAACAAAACTGTTGATATTGTACGAACATCAAAGGTTATTAAATGCCGGCCCTCAACTGCTCCTTGCATCTCTAAGACAACGCTTTTGGATACCCAACGGGCAATCTGTCATCCGAAAGACCATCCATAAATGCCGTCGTTGTTTCAGACTGAAGGCTACTACAACAGAACAGCCCATGGGTCAGTTGTCTCCTGTAAGAGTTGAACCAAGTAGCCATTTTTTAATTGTGGTATAGACTATGGTGGACCATTGTACGAGGGCAGATCAGAAAATAAGTTGCACTTCCCAGTTATGGCCATTTATTACACCACCTATACAACAGCAACACGACTATAACGACACACACTGTAACGTCACTTTTCCACATAGTTTCCAAGAGACTCCAAACATTTCTGCGAACACACAACCAACTTGCCATTGCCGGATGCATAGAAATTTCCTCCAGCGTTCTGCAATCATTCGGAGACAGCGGCCTTCACCTCCTCATCGGTCTGGAAACGTTGACCACCGAGCTCCATTTTGAGCTTACCGAACAGATGAAAGTCACATGGCACTAGGTCGGGACTGTAGGGTGGATGTTGCCAGAACTCCCACTTGAAACGCTGCAGCAGTTCTCTCGTTTGGCAGGCCTTGTGAGGTGTTGCATTACAGAGCAACAAAATCACACCGGCGCTCAATTTCCCCCGGAGCTTCTCTTTAATCGCTTTACGCAACCGGTGCAACGTTTGACAATACGAAGCCACATTGATCATCGTTCCTTTCGGCATGAATTCCACGTGCAGCAAACCCTCCATGTCAAAGAACACTGTCGCCATAACCTTACCGGCTGAACCTCTGTCTTCTTTCGTTGTGGTGATGAGGGGTGCACCCATTCCATTGATGTTCGCTTCGTTTAGGAGGTGAAGTGGTGGACCCACGTTTCGTCGCCTGTGACGATTCACCGCAGAAACCTGTTGCCGTCTGGGGGATAGCGTTGCAAAAATGCCAGGGAGGATTGGAAACGTTGTCCTTGTGCTCATCGGTGAGAAGACGTGGGACCCATCTTTGACACAGCTTACGATATCCAAGGTCCTCGTGAACAATGGCGAACACACTGCCATACGACATGTTCAGTTGCGTCGCAATTTCTCTCAGTTTAATGCGCCGGTTCTGTCTAATGATCGCATTCACACTGTTGAACTTTGCACGGGTCCTGGATGTTGCGGGCCTGGCTTCGCGATGGTTATCCGTGATATCCGTGCGTCCGGCTTCAAATTGCTGACACCACTTTACGATACCTTGCCGGGAAATGGCCCGCTCCCCATACACAGCACTAATTTCACGATAAATATCCGTGCAATTCTTTCTTTAGCCCCATATGAATCGGATTGTCGCACGCACCTCATATTTGGAGTGAACGTCCAGTTGACGCGCCATTGCATTTGGCCACTATTCACACAATACTAGACGAGACACCACAGCGACCTGCCTAACAGATGTGTGGACAGTGCCTGTCCCTTTCTCCGCTGTGCCCACGTTTGCGACACACAGCGCGCTGCTGCAGCGCGTTAGTGCAACTAACCTTTTGATCCACCTACGTACATCAAGCAAGGCATGGTATGCAGAAAGGTGAAGATAAAATGTTATATTGCCTTATTTGTATGCTTGGCTATTAAAGCAATTCACCTTCAGTTGGTGAGCAGTCTTACTAGAGAGGCTTTCATGGCTGCACTACGAAGATTTTTAGCACGGAGAGGTAGATGTAGTGCCACAATGCCACCTGCTTCGTGGGTGCAAAAAATGAACTCAAGGAATTGCATGTTCTATTTAAGTCACGGAATCATCAAAGTGAAGTACTGGCCTTTGCCTCTCAAGAAGGAATTGAGTGGCATTTTGTCCCCCACTTAAGCACCACACTTTGGTGGATTGTGGGAAGCTGGGATAAAATCAGTGAAGTACCATTTAAGGAGAGTAGTGGGGAACACAGTTCTGACATTTGAAGAAATGTACACACTCCTCAGACAGATTGAAGCTTGCCTCAATTCCAGACCCATCACTCCTTTACCTAACAGCACTGATGAATTTTCCTTCTTAACACCTGGCCACTTCTTAGTAGGTGAACCTCTTATTTCCATGCCGGAGTGAGATTTGTTTCCAGGTCCAGTGTCACGTTTGTCAAGATGGGAACTCATTCAGCGATGCAGACAACAGGTGTGGAAAAGATGGTCTAGCGACTATATGTCTCAACTTCAGCAACGCAGTAAATGGTCTACAAGACTACCCAGTCTACAAGCTGGTACATTGGTAATCGTGAAGGAGGACAATTTACCCCCACTTGTGAAGTAATTGACATGGTTCATCCTGGGGCTGATAATAATAATTAATGTAATTTGTTTTACGCCCCACTAACTACTCTTTTACGGTTTTCGGAGACGCCGAGGTGCCGGAATTTAGACCCGCAGGAGTTCTCTTACGTGCCAGTAAATCTACCGACACGAGGCTGACGTATTTGAGCACCTTCAAATACCACCGGACTGAGCCAGGATCTAACCTGCCAAGTTGCCTGGGGCTGATGGGCAAGTCCATGTTGTATCAGTGTGCACTCCAAAGAGTGTGTGCAAATGTGCTATTACAAAACTTTGTGTGTTTCCTCAAGAATAATTTGTTCAGTATCATTTTAAATTGTTCTTTTAACTTTTCAAATATCCTGAACCATTTTCTTGCTCTTGTATGTTCCTTCCTTGTTATTTATTTGAAGATTTATTGATTCTGGTTACGTAATTTGTTCTGCGATCTAAGATTGATACACGTTCTTTGGATTGTTATTTATTTTATTTGGATCTTGTTATTCTTATGTTTTTATGTGAAAATAAACATGGCTCGGCACAAAACAGTCAGCGATCTACCCCTTTCTAGAAAACTGGAATTGATTGTCTTGTCACCTAGTGGGATGAATGTATTAATACTTTTGGTAATTACTTTTGAATAAAACTATTCCATGATCACATTGTAGCGGATGTTCGGTTTTCATTTGACTGCCCCTTATACTGTATATTAAGTCACGTATAATTTAATACTTCAGACAAAATGCTGTAAAGTAAAAATGTAGCTTCTCTGTCTCTTACAGATAATTTCAATCACTATTCACAGTACCATATTCTCTGTAACTTATATGATAATACTTTTCTCAAAATATTACACACTTTTCATTTTTATAGCAAATGTCTTGGTGGATCAGTGGTAGAGAGTCTGACTCATTATCTGAAGTTTGTGGGTTTGATGCTGGCTGGGATATTTGAATTTTGAAGGATGGTCAAACATCTTGACACTCCATGCCGTCATCGGCAAGTTGGCGCCATGCAATCACACCCGACAGAAGTTAACTCAGCCAAAGTATCCATTCAAGTAGAATTCCGTTTTTGCTGCTAAACAGCACAATTGGAATATCAAAAAAGGTGGGCATGTTGCCTAGACAGCACCACTTCAGAAGAGCTGCACAACGGTAGTCGAGGCCATTTGATGATGATTATTATTATTATTATTATTATTTGGATAGCAAAGCAGAACACTGTCAGGATCCTTCAGCGAGTGATCAGCGTCCCAACACATTCCTTATTATATTTACATAATGCATCATACCACCAACCACCACAGAAACACCCAATAGCCAATATATCCTTCCATCATTACCAGAGAACGGATTTATATGTACTAATAATTAATGAAATATGTACATATATATTTATTGCCGTGGCCACCAAATTAGGCGGGTTAGAGGAATTACGCTGTTGCCAAGGTTATGTAGCAACTGGCGAAGAAATGTCTAACTGAACACATCATTTCGGAGAGCGAGGCAAGTTGTTCTCTCTCAAGCTCCTGATGTTACTTCATATAACATTTCAAAACAAATTATACTACAAGCTTCAGAAAAGACTGCTGATTTCAGTGGTATAACTATTTTCCATATAAAGCACTTCAAATAACTATTAAAAATAAAATCTTGAACGTGCAAATTTAAATCCGTAGAATCATGTATTGAAAATTTCAGTAAGCGGCCAAGTTTTTATTTCTTCAGCCAATAAAATTTTGTCTGCGGGAAAAGTGTAAAAAACTGCCTGACATATTTTTTATCTGAAACATATTTCCATGAGTTTTGTAGTTTTCCTGGAAAATGGCCTGAAAAGCGATCATGTAAATGTCGCTGGCTGAGGCAGTTTGGGACACACGCACCAGCACAGGCTGCAGGATGCCTTAAATACTTTCGGATTACATATTAATCCGTATCAGTTTTATTACATTATAACTTTAAATATCTGAATACTGTATATTATACTGAGTAATATGGAAAAAGAACTACTTAAGAGAATAGGTTAACATTAATTTACAATGAATTAAGAATCTGTTTCTAGCTTCAAGGCAGTCTAAGATTTCTTAGTCACCGTCATCACACATCTCACTATCTGTCGAGTCGTCATTTACACTGATGATGAATGGCTCCATTCTTTCGTCCCTTACTATTTCCTTGGCCCAATTGTCTGTTTGAAGATTTTCCGCATGATTGAAGCACTTTTCCCAATCTGCAGCAGTCTCACAGTTGATGGCTTCTGACATGAATTTTTCTACGTCCTTTATTATGTCTTGGTCCTCTCTGCCACTTCTGTCTTGACTTGAGCTCAAATCAATTCACATTCACTATCCATTTTAACTGCACTTACGATGCGAGCTCAACAGATGCATGACAGCGAATGACTCAGGTAAGGTGGTCTGGAGCAGATGGGATTCAACTACACAGCACTGTACGATCAGCGTTGCCAATCTGTGCTCGAAGGTAAGCGACTCTCGACCATCTGTCGCTTTGCCGTTCCCATATCTGACCACAGCGCAGTTTTCCTCACCCGCCTAATTTGGTGTAGTGGTTAGTGTGATTAGCTGCTACCCCCGGAGGCCCGGGTTAGATTCCCGGCTCTGCCACAAAATTTGAAAAGTGGTACGAGGGCTGGAACGGGGTCCACTCAGCCTTGGGAGGTCAACTGAGTAGAAGTGCGTTGGATTCCCCCCTTCAGCCATCCTGGACGTGGTTTTCCGTAGTTTCCCACTTCCCCTCCAGCAAAATGCCGGGATGGTACCCAACTTCAGGCCATGGCCGCTTCCTTCCCTCTTCTCTGTCTATCCCTTCCACTCTTCCCACCCCACCGCAAGGCCCCTGTTCAGCACAGCAGGTGAGGCCGCCTAGGCGAGGTACTGGTCATCCTCCCCAGTTTCAGTATCCCGACCTAGAGTCTGAAGCTCCACGATACAGCCCTTGAGGCGGCAGAGGTGGGATCCCTCGCTTAGTCCGAGGGAAAAACCGACCTTGGAGGGTAAACAGATAAAGAAGAAGATATATGGACTTAAGGTAAACTGATAAAGAAGAAGATATATGGACTTAAAATTACACATATAACATTAATTTCTATTTAATATCCAAGTTTAAAGAAGCTAAACAAAGTAGATCTACATGAAACATAATGTTGCACTTCTCATTTTAATATATTTGAAGAACACACAATCTTTTATTCTCTGTTACCAAAACAATGGATTACAAAATGTTTTAAGTGCTGAAAAGTGAATCTTTTCCTATTATCTCTAAGGACAGATTTATATTGATTGAAATTGCGTTCAACATAGGAAGAGGTAATGGGGGCATAATTCAACTTCACAATATCTGCTGGGGTTAAATCCAATGTTAATTTTACACTTAAATCTCAACACAGCATTGCAGCAACCTTTGTCATTTCTTCATATCCAGGGTTCTTTGAAAGTACAGTAGTCATCTTCATGTTTGCTACATCTGCAACTTTACCTGTACCACGATTCAGTTGTTCCACAGTTTTATTCACAATTTCACAACTTTCAGAAAGTGAAAGATGTGAGGTTTGGAGCGTTTTCAGTGTTTTTGTGATGCATGAAAAATTATGCTGAATGTAACATAAGTCATTTCTCACACTTGTATCACAAACAACTGTTTTTGCGTCTTCAATTGAGGCTGTACCTTCAGAGTCCATGGCATGCAGAACATTCTTAATACAGTGTATATATTCAACATAGTATTCAACTGCTTGCAGCCACGTACCCCACCTAGTTAGAAGTGGCTTAGGCGGCAATGGAATCTCTGGATACATTTCTTTCAAAAGATGAACTCTTCTGTGGGCTTTGAGAAAAAACATTTTCACTGACAAAATCAATAAATCTACTTTGGGGTAACTGCCTCTTACCACTTCTGCCACATGATGAAAAGCATGTGCTACACATGTTAAATGAGTCATCTTAGGATATACAACACATAATGCTTCTCCGGCTTTTATCATATAAGGTGCGGCATCGCTAATAAAAAGTACCACTTTAACACCCTGTGGCCGGAGGATACCCATACCCTCATTAAACAGTTTTGCTATATTTTTTTTATTGCACTTTTCTAGAACATCACAGAGTAAGAAAATCCGTTTACAATAATCTTCGCTTAACAAACCAATTATTACGTTGCCAATCAGCCTGCCTTCTTTGCCTGTTGTCTCATCAATAGAAACCCAAATTGGACCGCCTTTAATCTCTTGCCTTATCTTCCGAACAGTTTCATAGTATATGGCTGAACAGTATGTTTTTCTGAACGTTGACTCATCCGGGATGGATTGTTTAGTATATTTCTCGAGGAATTCCCTGAAGCACTGATTATTCAGTTTGAAGAGAGGTATGTCAGCAGAGATGAGAGCACGGTGGAGATCGGTGTTGAACTCAGACGTTACACTGGAAGTTGCTGGTTGTGTCAGAAACAAATGTCTCTGCTAGGAATATCGTTGTTTGTTAGCCTGGTGTTTACTGGTTGAAACGTGCTGATGCACAAGGAACCTTTGAGTAGATGTAACTGTACAATGACACAAATTACAAAATAATATCTTACTGTCAGTTGATAAACCATCTTCTTTAAATTCTGATAAGTTAACTTTTCAATTTTAAACTGGTTGACTGAGCTACTTTAGGCATATTGTAACAACGTTAATGTCTTCAATGAATATCAATATACAACTGCACACACTGAACATACAAGAACACTATGATCCGTCTGACTGCTAATTCAATCTGTGAATGACTGGTAGTGAACTACAGTAGATGGAGTTATGAAGCAATCGAAGGGAATGCCCGTATTACAAACTAAACCGGAAACCACTAGCATATCGTCGATGAATGAGATTTCCCTAGTTACAAAATTATGGCACAAACACAGTCGACCAAGCTCGATAGCTGCAGTCGCTTAAGTGCGGCCAGTATTCGGGAGATAGTAGGTTCGAAACCCACTGTCCCATTTTCACACCAGGCAAATGCTGGGGCTGTACCTTAATTAAGGCCACGGCCGCTTCCTTCCCACTCCTAGCCCTTCCCTGTCCCATCGTCGCCATAATACGTATCTGTGTCGGTGCGACGTAAAGCAAAAAAAAAAAAAAAAAAAAAACAGTCGATGGTATGTAATGCACCTTATCAGTGCTGAAAGTGTGATTCAGATAGTCACGGTACTGACTGGCTGATCTCCACCACTTCCGGGCTCAACCCCTCTCTTTCTTCGCACCGCTTATCAGCTTATTCTATCAGCCCAGACGTGGACAGGCATGATAATGACCTGCACACCAGTTAAAATATTAATTTTTCAAATATAGATTTTTAATTTATTTCTCTATTACTGAGAGGACTGCTAATTAATACTTTTTAGCCAAAATATGGACTATATTGATTTTAATGACAAAGAATATGGAACATATGTACTAGACTCCAAAATATGGAAAAATATGGAAAATGAATACTCCATTTTTCAACTCCACACGTCATTATTCGTATAGATAAAGCAAAATATAATAAATTTTAGCTTCCTAAAGAGATATGTATTTACACATAAATCCGTTCCCTGATCGTTACTTTAGCCCTGTAGATAAGACTTTCACACACGCGGAACGACTGTCGTTTGTTTATACGCCCGCGACCTTCTCGGGAAGGAAGGTGTCAAGCAGTGCTCTGTGCTGCCAAACTCTGTACTTAGGAACTAATGAGTGAGTGGTGCTTCGATAGCTGGTGGTGGTGATTGTTACACGATTGGTGAGGACTTGTTCTTGCCGTGCAGATGGTTAGGATAGGATCTGGACAAAACCAGTGATATAGGGACAAGCAAAGGGGTTCTGGGGGCGTACGCCCCCATATCACAAGCCGCGAAGCGGCCCTAGGCCTCTAGTTTAATGAGGAACATGATTGGTCTGGACTGGTTCTTGCCGTGCTGATGGTTAGGATAGGATCACCCTCCTGTGCATACGCAGAATATAGAAAACCGGTGGCGTTATCTGAAACACGAGAGCTACTCGGTTCTGGGATTCGGCAAGAGGAAACTATTTTTCCTCGGTTATCTTGCTTAATCTCTCAAGAGCTCGCTCTCCTTAAACGTCCGGATGCACGAATTCCTCAAGGCTGCAGCAACATTCTACCCTCCTCTAGGCCTAAATTAACGTAAGGTACACATAACTCTATTGCTGTTCTGTATTGTACATTGTTTCCTTAACATGTTACATTTTCTTGCACTTTTATTGTGCTGGGTTTGGTAACAGATTGTGATTAACCTCATTGACGGGAATGAGATCATGTGCCACTTTACGCTGGCCAATAGGAATGCAAGTAGCTTCTTCAGAAATGAAAATGGCATATAATACTCTTCATTAGGTTATAAAAGTAAATGTAGTTCTTGGGGAGGGATAGTGGTTCCTGGACATCACAATGAACACAACTCTTGGTATAACTTTTCCTTCCACAGCCCAGAGTTTTTAACATTATAACGAAGCGAAAATAATGCAAATCTTACTTGGAATTCCTTTTAGAGGAGAGATGTGTTCACTCCAATGTCTAGGAACCCACTATCCCGCCACGAGAAGTACATTTAATTTTATGACCTACTAAGAGCAGCACCCGCCATCGGCCATGGCTAAAGTAACTACTTGCATTCTCATTGGTCAACCTGAACAGAATGCGACGTCATTCAATCAATGCTGACAAATATATTGCGTTACCAACCCTGGCTGAATAAAAGCACAAAGAATAAACACCATGTAAAGGAAACAATGTGAAATACACAACAGCAGTAATTTAATTTAATACTTACGTTAAATGGTCTTGTCCAGGTTCTATCCTAACCGTCCGCATGTCAGGCCAATCGTGTTTCCACACGGAACTAGAGGCCTAGGGCCGATTTGCGGCTTCCAACCGTCCAGACCAATGGTCTTGTCCATGGCAAGAATCCTAACCGTCCAGACCAATCGTACTGTCCACGGCAAGAATCCCAACCGTCCAGACCAATCGTGTTTCCTCACGAAACTAGTGGCCTGGGGCCGCTTCGCGGCTTCTAACCGTCCAGCCCAGTGGTCTTGTCCGTGGCAAGAATCCTAACCGTCCAGACCAATCGTCTTGTCCGTGGCAAGAATCCTAACCGTCCAGACCAATCATCTTTCGTCCGGACCAATCTTGTTTCCTCATGAAACTAGGGGCCTAGGGCCGCTTCTAACCGTCCAGACCAGTGGTCTTGTCCACGGCAAGAATCCTAACTGTCCAGACAAATCATCTTCCGTCTAGATAAATCGTCTTCCATCCAGACCAATCATGTTACCTCACGAAACTAGGGGCCTAGGGCCGCATTGCAGCTTTTAACCGTCCAGACCAAGGGTCTTGTCCAGATCCTATCCTAACCATCCGCACAGCAAGAATCAATCCAGACCATAGGTCTAACCACTGTAACAATAATCACTACCACCTAACTACAGAGGTTGGCAGCACTCAGCGCCTCTTGACAACTTCCTTCCCGAGCGTGTAAACAAACGACAGTCGTTCCACGCGCAGCTGAATGTAGCAAGTGCTGGGCTGCGGAAGGTAAAATTATAATCCTCTCTCCTCTGAAATGCATTCCAAGTGAAATTTAATTAATTTCCACTTACTTATAACTTTAAAAAAAAGCTTGTCTCCAGAGCTGGAGTTTTACCGAAAATATGTGATAAAACCACTCCTAAAGAGAGAAAAGGAAAACAAATCCATGCTTAGATTTATAAGTATGTGCAGACACTGCTCTTTACAGGAATTAATAATAATAATAATAATAATAATAATAAATACATATCTTTCAGTCTACCAACAAAAACCACTCCAGTTGAAAGAAATAAGCTCAATGTACTGCCTAAGATCAATTTATACACATCAAGCTACCAAACTTTTCAATCATGGTGAACAATTAAGCGCTCAAAATAGAAGGTGGACTTCATCTTTACCGGAGTCCAGTACTAACAATAATAATTTTTAAATTTACTCAACGAGCCAAGAAATTGTTCATATCTGATCCAATTCTCTCTATACAAGAAGGTTCCCAACTACTTAAAGAAAATTAATTCAAAAACTGACCTGAAGAAAATACATTCCAAAAGTAGGTAAGACAGCCTTTTAAGGTTATGATTGTAACTATCATTATAACATTAAATACACTACACAGCTCACTATTTTACCCGAGCACAAGCCGGATGAACTCTAAGACTACAAAGGTGATCACCAAAATAAGCAATTAAGTAAGTGAACCCACGGTAATGAGAACATTAACATTTATATATACCATGTATAGGAAAATAAAAAACAAAATTGATAGGGCCACAAAAAAAAATCTTGCACAAATTGAGTAACACATTATAATGTGTGGGAATGCAGAAATACCATCAATTACTTTTTGTAATATGATAATGTTCCAATTAGCCCGGGTTCCCATATACCACGAAAAATACTCACAATAATAAAGCAATCAATCCCTTCAGCGGTATAAGGCCCCACAATAGACCTATGACGATTCCCAAGGCTTGCCGTGACCAATAAATAACGTCTAGAAACTCCTCCTGCAATAAATCACCAAACATAACCTCACACAGCCACAAAAATATTAAAATATATACAATAAATTACCACTGTATTTACTTTGTCCGGCCACTCAGAATTTGAAATAAATGCTCTTGACCACACGGACTCCAGGCTTTTAGAGGACGTCGCTTGTTTCTCGTAATTCTTTTGCCGCAACATTATAAGCTATGCGAACAACGTGAATGATAAAAACCAGGAGAGAGAGCCAGCAGAACCAAACAGAACTTCTTCTTCTTCTGCTACTTCTGTTCTGTTCGTGAAGTTGATTTGGGCTCGTTATTTCACCCAGACACTATACTGTATTGGTAGTAAGAACAAGAATAGGAGTCATCATCTGCGCATACTTTAGACCGGATTGCAGCTCAGTAGATATAATAGACAACATTCAGAAAGCATTTGATAGTATTACTAACAACCCCAATGTAATTTTAGCAGGTGATTTTAACTGCCCCTTAAGGCCGGTCTCCACTGTTTAACATTTAACACCAACATGTTAAATTTAACATGTTACAGTTGACATGTATATTGTGATTGTGTCTTCCAATTGACTTTGCATGTTAACTCAGAATGTTGAGTTAACACTTTTAACATGTTGGCGTGTTTTCCGCTCCAAGTGGAAAACATGTCAAGTCAATTCGTTGTTCGTGCGTTGTCGGCACAGCTTCGGCAACTTCCATGATGTTTCCATGCCAACACATAACCTAAACGATGCAAACGACGTGCTCCTCATGAAGTTGGATTATAATTACAACACTCCGCAATACTCCTTCTCTTTGTTATAAGCTACAAATACAGTACACGCACGTGTGTCGTTCTCTCTGCACTACTAAAATGTCAGAAATGGGGTAGAGCAAGGAGATTACTCTGGACTTAATTAATGATATAATAGAAAGGCCTTATTTGTGGGATGTCTCATCAGAGGAATACAGATATAAAGCGAAGAAAGCCGACAGTTTCCAGGAACTCGAAAATATCTATAATTGTTCCCGCGAGTAAATCGAAAAAAAAAACTAGCGTCCCTCCGCTCCCAGTACAGTCGAGAATTGCAGAAAGTTCAGAAAAGTCGGTAGTCGGGAGCGGACGAAGTTTGTACCCTGTACTTCAAAGTGGTTTGCTTTTGAAGCTATGAGCAGAGTGAGGGGAGGAAATGTGCCTAATAAAACTGAATTTCTAAATCATAACAAGAAGCAACAGTGGCAATAACAAAGGCCAATTCCTCTTCATCTGAGTCCATTGTCGTTATTTAAAAATACTAGACACCATCTAAATGTATTACCATAAATTGATATGATGAACTACCTGTATATAAACAAAGGATGTCAAGTTTAACATGTTTATTAAGTGTGGACACAATGTTAAATGAAACAGTTTTTGACATTTAACATTTAACATGCTGATGGTGTCACCAATTAACATTTAACACTTTTAACATTTAACATGTTGTTGTTAAATGTTAATCAGTGGAGACCGGCCTTTAGACAGACCAAGCAGAAAAACAGAGTTAGTTCTGGAATACTTAACTGAAGTAGGACTAACATTAGTGAATGACCGGAAAACGCAAACATACATCTGCCACAACGGAGGAAGCGCAATAGATCTAGTCCTGGTAAAGGGCATAGAGGTGCAGTCCCAAACTCTTCTCACAACTACTGATGGCGCACTAATAAGAAAGCACATTCCAGTGATCACAAACGTGTACTGCAGTCCAGCTATAGAGACAAGACATAGTAATGAAAAGAAACTAAAGAGATGTCTAAATGTATCTCTACTACAGGAAAACTCAAATGAAACTGAGCGTATGCTCCAAGAAATCAGAGCAGGAAAGATCGATGAAGCGGCACTTCTCCTAGAGGACTACATAAAAGAAGCGACCGAATCGTGGAATGGTAATCGCAAAGCCAAAGAATGGTTCGACAGTGAGTGCTTCCAAGTAAGACAGGCAACTTTGAAGAAAATGCGAGTAGCCAGACAAAGTATGGACGTCGTCCACCTAGCAGAATATCAAGCCGCTAGAAAGACATATAAAACTCTTTTAAAGGATAAGAAAGCCAGTTACATAGAAGCACAATATCAGGCGCTAATGAAGGAAATCAAGGAAAACCCGTACAAAGCAGTGCGCCCGCGCCAACCAAGATTCCCAGCAGACATACCAATGGAGATCTGGGAGGTATACATGGAAAATATACTATGTAAACGGGGCTTAACACCTACAATGGAAGGAGAAGTTAAACCATGCAGTCCTTTCACTCAGGAAGAAGTAAGGAAAGTGATCTCAAGTGCAAAATCTAACAAGGCGGCAGGCTCAGATGGCCTCTACAACGAATTTCTGAAGACATCTCTCCCTTACCTAGAAACAGTATGGCTAGAGCTGATGAACAAGTGTCTGGAAACAGGAAACATTCCAAATGTATGGAGAAAATCAGTCGTTAAGATGCTATACAAAGGGAAAGGAGAAGTAAACAAACCGGAATCGTATCGCGGAGTGGCTCTTGAATCAGCAGCTTTTAAGATTCTAACCAAACTGATAACCCAGAGAATCAATAGAATAGCAGACCCGCTTCTCCCTGACGAACAGTTCGGATTTAGAGCCGGGAGATCGACTCTGATGGCAGTGGAATGCCTCCTCCAAGATATTCACGAAACAACCAGAGAAAAGCAAGGCAAAATGTTCGTAATATTTATTGACTACTCCAAGGCTTTTGATACAGTAGATAGACAGAAACTTGTTAGAAAACTAGAGGAAATCATCGGTCGTACCTGGCTCACTAGACTAGTTGCCAACATACTTGCGGAGAACTATATCCAAATAAGCGACAATCTCTGCACATCAAGATGGATTCGGCAGACAAACGGGGTATTACAGGGGGACCCACTAAGCCCTCTGCTGTTTAACATCTTCACACAGGATGCAATAAAAGAAATTAAGAAGCAAACACGAAAGGTTAACGCGTACATATATGCGGACGACATGGCTATTGCGTCTGAGAATAAAGAGGAACTACAAGTTGCCATGGACTTAATTTTGGAATGGGCAGAAGATAATAAAATGGACCTTAATGCAAACAAAACAGAATTGGTTGTTTTTAGGAGGGGAGGAAAATTATCTAGAGGCGATTACATCCTGTGTAAAGGACAAAAATTACGAATTAGTAACCAGTACAAATATCTAGGGATCACAATACAGGTAACAGGAACAACATTCACAATACACCTAAAGGAGAGAATCATCGCAGCTATACGAAGCATTAGTGATATTAAACATTTTCCACAGCTATCTTTGGAGACAGCCATGGCTCTGTTTAATACGAAAGTTGTTCCAACAGCCATATATGGTCTAGAGCTAATATGGGAACACCTCTCAAAAAGACAACTGCAAGAGCTGGAAGGTTTGAAGGCTAGATTCTTGAAGAGAGTTCTATGAGTTTCTAAATATACATTATCAAGGCTAGTATACGTTCTGGCAAAGGAGACGTACTTCATTGAAGACATAAGACTTAGATTGTTACTCTCAGCGACAAGGAGTTACAGAGAGCTGCTACAAGAACTGCAAGCAAAGAGGGCTATGATATGGGACGAGTTTTACTCAACTGATGCGATGTTAAACAGGGACTGGACGCGTGGTGGATATGACCTGAGGCATACAGTGACCAGGTTTGCCGTACACGGGTTCCACCATAAGGTGTGCAGAACCATGGAATTTCACAAGTCAGGACCGGGTTGCGTATGTGTCTTCTGTGACCAACGATGCGGCATATACCATGCTATCGAATGTGTCCATAGAAAAGGAAGCTTGACACAACTGTGTAAATAACTGATCATGTTTTGCAAGCATTGACTGCATATTATCACTATTAGTGATATACATCTAAGTGTATTTAAGTGTATATATCATGACCATTTGGTTGCAATACTATTATTATTATTATATTTGTTAGTTCTACACACGCACACAATTTCAATAAAGTAGTACACCAATGCAGTTGACAATGTTTTCTGAGTACGAAGACCAAGCAGCAGACTCACAAAATGGGTTCAAAGCACTTGAAGTAGTTCAGGAAAAGACGTATCACCTAGACAATTGAGAGTGAGGAAATACGTATACAAGACTAGGAGATATAGGAAAAGCACAGGGACACAAGGTATACTAATCTTCACGCTAGAGTGGCCGTCTCAGCGACTTCAACAAAACATACACACCGGGCCAACATATAAGGGACAAGCAGGAGAGGGCAGGGGAACGACGGAAGGGTGGATATATGTGAGAGTGTATGACTTTGGACAAATGGAAAGAAATATCTGAGCAACGTATATGGGGGATGTAGAGAGGGCAAAGTGTCAGTGAAATCGTAAACAAAAGATGAAGAGGGGCGACAGTGTGTTGATATGAACATCAATGAAAATGTACACGCGATCGGTGGAGGGGGAGATGAGAATAAACGGTAGCTATGTGTCTTGGTTGAAGAGGAGGCGTTAGGGAGGGCGGGAGGCAAATGAGAATATGATGAAATATGTAAGTAGTGTCAATGTATTGTGGGAAAGTGGGGTTAGAGTTGTAAATTAGAGTGATCTAAGAACTGATTTAAGATACGTATGATTGTGGGAGAGGGCTTGTATACGAGATGTGCAATTGACGAGGGGAGTGGATAATTGTATTGTATTAAGTTGGAGTACAGGCATCGGCGAGGAGAGTTGTACAATGGGCAATGAAAAAAGAGATGACTGATATCAGCATCTACAGATCCACAATGGCATAGGGGATGCGGTTGTAAGCGAAATCGAAATTTACAGAGAGGTGTAAGGGAATGATTAAAGCGAAGACGTATGATATTGATGATATGACGACGAGTGTAGGTGGCGTGTTGATACCAGAAAGTAGTAGGTAGTATGGGTTGGAGACTATGATAGAATTTGCCCTTCTGACATGCAGATGTTGTCCATGTGTCTTGCCATATTTGTCGTTGTTGTGATTTGAGGAGAGATACGAAATCTGTGGCTGGAACAGAAAATGTAGCTGGGGTTGTAGATAAGAGGGAAGCCTCTTTCGCTAAGCGATCGGCTCGTTCATTGCCTGGTATGTTCTTATGTGCAGGTATCCAAATGAGGGTTATTTGGACACCTGATTGGTGTAAATTGAAGAGGATGTGTTTGACATTATAAACATACCAGTTCAGCGTAAACTTGTTAGATTTTAGTGTTTGGAGCACGGAGAGAGAGTCAGAGAATATATTAGCAGATTGTATGGATGAATGTTTGATGTACAGTAATGTTTGTCGTATGGCAAGGAGTTCAGCCGAAAAAATAGAAAAGTGGGACGATAAGTGAAACAATTCAGCATACTGAGTCTGTTCGTAATAAAAAGCAGCGCCGACACCACAAGAATTTTTGGATCCATCAGTATAAAAATTGGGACAGGCATTAGTGGATGAAATGCGAACTTTTTTAGAATGTAGAGGAAAAAATGAAAGCCGGTAAGGGAGCATAGCAAAAGAAGATTCTTTAGAATGAATAATAGTAGGAGTATATTGAATCACGTCGTATGCCACAGAATAGAATGGTAGCACATGACTACGAATAATAGTAGATTTAAAAGGGGAGACAGACTCAAATGCCCAAATTAAGGTAGGGGCTCGGCAAGGATGTGTGATAGGTGTTGAGAATGATTGAGCGAGTAATTGTATTTTGGGT
Organism: Anabrus simplex; assembly: GCF_040414725.1. Taxonomy (NCBI): domain Eukaryota; kingdom Metazoa; phylum Arthropoda; class Insecta; order Orthoptera; family Tettigoniidae; genus Anabrus; species Anabrus simplex. The sequence goes on from NC_090266.1 coordinate 1,002,001,902, forward strand.
AGAAGGTTATTGGAGAGCACGAGAAGTCGTTTGAGGAGATACTTAGATGCTAGAAATCTGCGTCGAAGGAGAAGAGGAGGGTCACCAGTTTCAACTAATAAGGCATTAGTAGGTGTGGTAGGCAACGCACCAAAACAAACTCGTAGTGCTTGATTTTGAATTGTGTTGAGGGATTGAAGGGCAGGTGGTGATGCAAGATCAATTATATGTGCACAGTAGTCGAAACGAGCACGGATGGTGGAGCAGTAGACTAATTTTGCTGTAGCAGGATCAGCTCCCCACGAACGACGGGTAATGGCTTTTAGGAGGTTAATATACGTGGCAGTACAATTGCGTAGGTGTTGTATATGTTGGGATAATTGTAATTTACGGTCAAGGATAATGCCAAGATATTTATGGTGCGAACGTATGGGAATTTCATAAGTATCGAACAGTAAAGACTCGGAGTTGTAAACCCGCTTGGTAGTAAAGATTACTGCAGAGCATTTATCGGGTGATAAAGAGAACCCATGAGTGTGTAACCAGGACTGAACTTGAATGAGCAGCCGTGTTATGCATTTGCGAGCAACATCTACGTCTTTATGGGAAAAGTAGAGAACTATGTCGTCGGCATACATAAGAATTCGGGCAGATTGGAGGGCAAGTTGCTCGAGGCCGGATAAATATAAAGCAAACAGTATTCCACTGAAGATATCACCTTGAGGGACGCCGACAGTAGCTTGACGAGGGGATGGCGTAGTGAGAGGAGGTTTGAACATTAGAGTGCGAGACGTTAACAGATGACGTAGAAGAGTTATGAAAGTGGTTGGGATGCCTTTCTGTGATAACACATCCCATAACATATTCAGGGGGACGGAATCAAAGGCACCTCGTATATCGAGGAAGACAGCAATAGTGTGTTCTTTTCGAGATTTAGCTAATAAGATGTCTATTATAAGCATATTGATCGCATCCTGAGCATTTCGACCTTTACAGTAAGCATACTGATACTTGGGAAGGAGGGAATAATATTCTAAGTACCAGAGAAACTTTTGGAGCAGGAGTTTAAGAAATAGTTTGCGTACACAAGACGGCAAAATTATTCCCCTAATATTGTGAGGGGAGGTCATTGGACGTCGAGGCTTTGGAACCGCAACGAGGAAAAACGTGTTCCACTCGGGAGGAGGAGTCGTAGTATGTAACACAAAATTAAAGTACTGAACAAGCACTTGTAGGGCTTTGGTCGGCAACTGTTGTAACATAGTATAAGAGATATAATCAGGACCGGGAGTGGATGATTTGCAGGAGTTAAGAACGGACGGACCGGGCGAGTTGTCCGTGCGCGTAGAGGCGCGCGGCTGTGAGCTTGCATCCGGGAGATAGTAGGTTCGAATCCCACTATCGGCAGCCCTGAAAATGGTTTTCCGTGGTTTCCCATTTTCACAACAGGCAAATGCTGGGGCTGTACCTTAATTAAGGCCACGGCCGCTTCCTTCCAACTCCTAGGCCTTTCCTATTCCATCGTCGCCATAAGACCTATCTGTGTCGGTGCGACGTAAAGCCCCTAGCAAAAAAAAAGAACGGACGTGAGCTCAGGGAGAGTGATGGGACGTGAAAGGACTGAACACTGATGAGTGGAAGCAGAGATAGCTGGAGTATAAGGTGGAAGTGCATGATCTGGAGTGAGGGACCTTGGAAAGTCATTCAGAATAGTCGGCGGGATTTGAGGGCGTGGGACGTGAGTGGAAGCCCGGGTGAGAGCACGGATATCATTCCATAATTGAGATGCAGAAATATGGTTATGGAAAGAGGATATAAAAGTTTTCCAGGCCTGTCGTCGTTTTTGATTGAATACACGTTTGATATGAGCAATATGATGTTTGAGGTGAAAGTAGTGTGAAGGGGTTAGGGTTTTACGATAAATTTTGAAGAGTCTCTTGCGTTTAAGGATTAATTGGTGACATTCACTGTCCCACCACTTTGAGAGGCACCAGTTGTCATGGAGTTTGATGGTGGTGTAAAAGGATGGTATAGGTCCAGACACTGTTTTATTATTTTGAGCAGTGAGTGATAGGATAATTCTGTTACAGGGAAGGTCTCCAATTGGGTTACCTTGTAGGAGTTAAAGCACGAAGCATTGAACTGTTTCATGGAACGTAGCGGAGCGATATAATGGTCGTTAAGTGGGTTTTTTGTAATATACCCGTGGCCATAAGTAACGAGGATAGGAAAGTGATCACTTGTATGAGTGTCACTGAGTACCCGCCACGTGGTTATAGAGGCAATGGAGTTGCGGCAAAGTGATAGATCGACTGCACTAGGCAACGAACCAGGGGGAGTGAGCCTGGTAGGGGAACCATCGTTCAGAAGCAAGAGATTATGTTGAGTTACAGCATGTAAGAACTGTGTGCCTTTGGAGGTGTTGAGCGGGGCTCCCCACTGAGTATGATGAATATTGACATCTCCCAAAAACAACAGTTGGGTATCAGGTGGAAACTGATTAAAAAATTTGAACCATTGGGCAAAAGAGATGTAGTTATCAGGGGGATTATACAAGTTTATAACATATGTGTTCTGATATATAAGACCTAGGGAATAGGTATTTGGTATTATGTATTGTAGATGTAATGGAGTGTACGATGACGAAGTATGTATCATAAGTGCGACACCATCAAATCCTGGTCCGTCATGGCGTTCGATAGAATATCCTGGAAAATAAAAGTGAGTTGTATGAGAAAACCAAGTTTCTTGCAAAGCGACTATATGAGGAGATGTTTCGTGCATGAGAATTTTGAATTCGTGTTGTTTATTTTGTAGGCTCCTAGCATTCCATTGAAGGATGCGTACTACCATTATTAAAGATAAGGTGTAAACTTTCGCGAAGTTTACTAATAACTGGTAATATATTGGGGTGATCTCCAATTAGTTGAGTAAGCTGCATTAGAAGATTGAGAACACACTGATGAACATGTTCTCGCTGTGGGAGTGTAGTACCTGTTTGAGGATGCTGTGCGGGTTGCAGAGGCATTGACGGGCTCGGTGTTGAGGGAGTTGGCTGACTGGGTTGAATGGGGTATTGATAATTCAGAGATTGAGAGGGGCGAGAGGATGTAGTGGATTGCACTAGCTGGAGATACGCAGCTCTATCATATCCGGGAGAAGGTTTAGGTGGCAAGTCATTAACAATCACTTGTGTGAATTTGCGTTTGCGAGGGGCGTCTGGTATTGGAGAAGGTGTTGAGAGGGCAGGGGAGGAAATTGTTGAATGTTATTATACTCAGAATAAGTAGGTGGAAATAGTCGAGAGGAAGCTTCTGAGAAGGAGATGTTATCAGTGCACATGAGTTTTTTGATTTCCACTTGCTTCTGATGAACAGCACAATCTGATGAACCCGTTTCGTGTTCCCGATTGCAATGTACACATAATTTGACATTAGCAAGGCAGTCTGAGGTAGGATGATTCAAACCACAGTTGCGACAGCGAAAGTTAGTGGACTGGCAATTGCGTATGGTGTGTCCATAACGCTGGCGTTTGGAACAAATAATGGGGTAAAATATAAAGGGATTGACTTCTAACATTACATGATAGATTGAAACATATTTGGGCAACGTTTTGGAGCAAAAAACAATCTTTGCGGAGCCGGTAGGTAGATATACTGCCTGACCATCTTGGAGGGATTTACGGCGTAGGCGATGAACAGAATGAACTTTGACGTCACTCTGAAGTAAAGTAAGAATATCGGATTCAGTTAGATCTTTCTCAACACCGCGTATAATGCCTACGCGGAAGATATTGGAGTGAGGAATAAAGGCATGCAACTTGTGTGTATCAAGGAACTTATTCTGCAGAAAGTCATTAGCATGATTAGGAGAGTGAAAGTTTACCTGAATCCTGTTACGGCCTTTATACTGGATGGATTTAACAGGAAAGTTCCTTTCATGGAGTAAACGCCCTATAGCCATAGGGTGTAGGTTGCCAATGTTATTACCTTGTTTGAATGAAACAAAAACAAGATATGGTCCTGGGTGGTTTAATGGGTATAAATTACATGCACTAGTATTAGGAGGTTGAGCAGGAGGGGGAGGGTTAGTATTGCATTGGGTCGAAGTTTGCAACGAAGGGGTAGTAGTAGAACTATCATTCACGTTTGTATCCATTTTAACTTCTTCTTCCCGTTCAACATTACTATTTGACGCGGGATGAAAGTCCCGAGTACCTCCACTATCAGAACTCATGCCACCACTGCACAATCACACGCACGCTAGCACTCGAACGCAGGAGTAAGTTCTAGAAACTTCAAACACCGAACACGAAAACTCGAACACAACGAACCGTACAGTACGATGTCGCGGACGAGACTACCTATTTAGAGCTGGGAACGGAGCAGTTGCTCCTATGATTGCAATCGGTAGTGCGAGTGCAGCGCTCTCTCCGGTATTCTCCCGTAGTCAACTGTTGCTTGGAAACCAATCGGCGGTTTCGGAGGGCGAGCGGAGGACGGAGCAACAATACTGAATGTGTGCTCGCTTGCACTTCCAGTAGTGGAGCGCAACGGATGTGGTAGCGACGTAGTAAATACTGCTTTATAAGTATGAAGAAGGCGAATATATGAAATATATACATTCGCATTTATCGCTAGCGTTTACTAATATATATATATTTCCGATAAAAGTCCATGCAATTAGAATAGACCTTTTTCATTATATTACCTTTGAAGTGTAATATATATGATAAACTATAAGTACTCTCGTACGTCCCCGCGGTGTTGGGGCCAGCGCGCCCGCCTGTCGCCCGGCGGCCCCGGGTTCGATTCCCAGCCGGGCCGGGTTTTTTAAAATTGTAATGAATACTATCCCAGTCCTGGGGACAGAGTGTTTGTGACGCGAGAAGCGTGACTCGATCCGGTGAACCAGCGCTTTCGGAGCTTGAACGCTAACCACTCGACAACCGCCGTTTCGTGTTCGTGAACCCATAGCACCGGTACATATTCAACGCGAAAAGTTATCTTGCGATTTTCTCGAGAACGCCTTAGTAGTACGCCGTACTACTTGCACATTATGTTGTCCTAATGGACTACTAAATGTGTACAAAGTTGGAAGGTAGTCCGTAATCCGAACTTCATGGCCTCCCCTTGTAAGTATATTGTACCTGTATTCAGTCAGCGCGTATTAAATTTGCTTGTTGTGTTGTGTAGGTAATGAAAAGTATATTAGAAAATAATTGTATTGTTTTGATATTTAATCCCGTTTTTAGATGGTATTCGCGTTTTAGAATATTTAAAGGCATTTAATGAATTTGTACAGAAATTTGTACCACAAATGCCACGAAGGCCATCTGATGCATGGCATTTCTTTGAAATTCATCATCATCATCATCATCATCTGTTTACCCTCCAGGTTCGGTTTTTCCCTCGGACTTAGCGAGGGATCCCACCTCTAGCGCCTCAAGGGCAGTGTCCTGGAGCTTCAGACTCTTGGTCGGGGGATACAACTGGGGAGTATGACCAATACCTCGCCCAGGCGGCCTCACCTGCTATGCTGAACAGGGGCCTTGTGGAGGGATGGGAAGATTGGAAGGGATAGGCAAGGATGAGGGAAGGAAGCGGCCGTGGCCTTAAGTTAGGTACCATCCCGGCATTCGCCTGGAGGAGAAGTGGGAAACCACGGAAAACCACTTCGACGATGGCTCAGGTGGGAATCGAACCCACCTCTACTCAGTTGACCTCCCGAGGCTGAGTGGACCCCGTTCCAGCCCTCGTACCACTTTTCAAATTTCGTGGCAGAGCCGGGAATCGAACCCGGGCCTCCGGGGGTGGCAGCTAATCACGCTAACCACTACACCACAGAGGCGGACGCAAACTGAATTTCAACAGATCAAAATCTGTTATTCACAGCGTAACAAAATAATGAGGCAATCTTGAAACGACTGCAGCATTTGAATGACAAACGTAGAAAGACACATGCATCTGTGGAATTGATACTGAAGCCTAAATTGTAGTTCCACCCAAGATCACCATTACTATTGCCCACATTAAAGTATTTGAATTTTCCGCCAGTGAATTCAATCGGAGGACTATCGGAGGTCTCCAGAGGAAGAGCGAAAACAATTGCCTATATTCTGTACAACGTAAAAGTTTCTGAGTAGGTAAATGGCCGTCTCTGCCGCGCGCGATGTGTTCGAGAATGATGACGATTTAGCTGAATATATTAACAGACTCTGTGCCAATGACGACTATATTGAGTCTGATGAAGATGCAGCTATATCAGGCTCATGTAATAATGATGTTGGCGATGTTATTTCAGAGACAGGAAGTGAGTGTAGCGATGACATTCCACAGTACAATAAACCTCGTGGTATTGTCATTAGTGAAAGTGACAGTAATGCTGATTCGGAAAGTGACAGAAATGAAGATAGTGTAGGCCGTGATGCAGGCAGTAATGACAACAATGCCTACATGCATAACACAGTGTTCAGTGAAGTTTCAGTTTGGAAATGACACACGGTTCGAGACCTCCCCGCTGTATCTCGAAACACCCAGTCATAAAATATTTTTTAAAATAGAAACTTTAGTGCCTAGGTTATTGAAATTTTGCAAATAGTGAACCAAGAGCATGTATCTGCAGACAATAATATTTTTCAGTGCATAATTTTAATTTTGATTTGTGTTTCTTCATCTCAATTTTTTTCAATTTTCATCATCATCATCATCATCATCATCATCTGTTTACCCTCTAGGGTCGGTTTTTCCCTCGGACTCAGCGAGGGATCCCACCTATACCATCTCAAGGGCAGTGTCCTGGAGCTTCGGACTCTGAGTCGGGGATACAGCTGGGGAGGATGACCAGTACCTCGCCCAGGCTGCCTCACCTGCTATGCTGAACAGGGGCCTTGTGGAGGGATGGGAAGATTGGAAGGGATAGGCAAGGAAGAGGGAAGGAAGCGGCCGTGGCCTTAAGTTAGTTACCATCCCGGCATTTGCTTGGAGGAGAAGTGCGAAACTATGGAAAACCACTTCGAGGATGTCTGAAGTGGGAATCGACACCTGATTCTACACAGTTGACCTCTCAAGGCTGAGTGGACCCCGTTCCAGCCTTCGTACCACTTTTGAAATTTCGTGGCAGGGCCAGGAATCGAACTCGGGCCTCCGGGAGTGGCAGCTAATCACGCTAATGAGATATTTTTACCCATGCATTTTCTTTCATAGAATAATCCTTTAGGCGGTGTCGCATTTGCCATATGACAGCAACACATCACATTTTTATCCAAGATAATCTGAACGTTAACATGTAAACACTGACAAGAATCACTACTGCTATGACGGTAAGGCCAACGTATGAAGTGTTGTTACCTGAGCAATGGGGCCGATGACCTAGATGTTAGGCCCCTTTAGACAACAAGCATCACCATCATCGAGCAGAGAAAAGTTTACAGTTCATTTACTCAAAATACTTTTCTCTCAGTGAATTTTTTATTTAAAATTCTTCTTCTTTTTCCCTATTTGTTTTACGTCGCACCGACATAGATAGGTCTTATGACGACGGTGGAATAGGAAAGGGCTAGCAGTGGGAAGGAACCGGCCTTGGCCTTAATTAAGGTACAGCCTGATGTGAAAATGGGAAACCACGGAAAACCATCTCCAGGGCTACCGACAGTGAGGTTCGAACCCACTATCTCCCGCATGCAAGCTCACAGCTACACGCCGTGCGGCCAACTTGTTCCACCGTACTGCATTTCAAGTAAATATTATTGTCTGAATTTAGCACGGCCAACTTGCCCGGTATTTAATATTCTAGTGAAAGGTATGAATGAAATGTAATCTGAAACTATATATATTGAAATTAAAATTTAAACATGTTTGAGTCAAAATATTTATGTTATGCATACAACGAATATGGAAAAAGTAAGACTTGTCCAGCCCCCTTCCTGAGAACAGTGCTTGAAGAATTTAAAAACTCTAATTGAACAATGACTCTTAATCTCAATATTAACATCAGAAGACAAAAGTATTGTGGTAAGTTTTGCTATGTATCTGAATGCCATGATAATAAAAACGATTACTATTATTCCTCACAATTAAGGAACGTCAGTTGGACTACTCCATCCTCCGCAGTTTCATTTTACGACGTTATTTTGGCACATATCTATGAAAGTAGCCTTTAGAGTTAATCATTTTAACAATTTTAGTCAATGTAACATACTATTGTATTCCCTAGATTAAGATACATCGGCAATCAGAGTCAATATTAGAATGTCAGCTGGACTAAGTCATCTCCCGGCAGTTTCATTTCACGACGTCATTTTGGCAAATATCAACGAAAGTAACCTTTAGGATTAATCATTTTAACAGTATTAACCTATGTAACATTATCCATAACTCTAAATTACGATAAATCGGCAATCAAAATCAATATATTTTCCATAAAGAAGTATGCATTTCTACCACAAATAGGTCGGCCGCCAGCGCCACGTGTCGAGCTGTGTAACTACTCCGAATACAGTGCGAGGACCCGATTGTCAAGGCCGGTAAGGAGCTAGCTAGAGCGACGCATCAAGTCGGCCGTGGCTTAATGCTAGCGCAATAATAGGTATAGAGCTGGGAACGGTAGGAGCGGAGCGGAGCAGTTGTTTTCGCTCGTCCTCCGGAGACCTCCGGTAGTCCTCCGATTGAATTCACGGGCGGAAAATTCAAATGCAATAATGTGGGCAATGTTATAACGGTGATCTTAGGGGGAATTCATCATCATCATCATCATCATCTGTTTACCCTCCAGGTTCGGTTTTTCCCTCGGACTTAGCGAGGGATCCCACCTCTACCGCCTCAAGGGCAGTGTCCTGGAGCTTCAGACTCTTGGTCGGGGATACAACTGGGGAGTATGACCAGTACCTCGCCCAGGCGGCCTCACCTGCTATGCTGAACAGGGGCCTTGTGGAGGGATGGGAAGATTGGAAGGGATAGGTAAGGAAGATGGAAGGAAGCGGCCGTGGCCTTAAGTTAGGTACCGTCCCGGCATTCGCCTGGAGGAGAAGTGGGAAACCACGGAAAACCACTTCCAGGATGGCTGAGGTGGGAATCGAACCCACCTCTACTCAGTTGACCTCCCGAGGCTGAGTGGACCCCGTTCCAGCCCTCGTACCACTTTTCAAATTTCGTGGCAGAGCCGGGAATCGAACCCGGGCCTCCGGGGGTGGCAGCTAATCACGCTAACCACTACACCACATAGGCGGACTTAGGGGGAATTACAATTTAAATTTCATTACTAATTCCACAGATGCATGTGTTCCCCCACGTTTGTCATTCAAATGCTGTAGTCGTTTCAAGATCGCCGCATTATTTGTTACGTTATGAACAACAGATTTTGATCTGCTGACATTCAGTTTGCAATAGGTGCAGGTGGATAGAATACTGTAGACTGAATATTGGCACATATTATACCATTGCAAATGCGTTTACAATATTATTCATAGTAAAACAGTTTAAGCAATAAGTACATTCCAGTGCATGTAAACATGTATTATATACGATGCTCTTACATTGTGTTATACGTGTAGTTCATTTATGACGGAAGAGTACGTCCGGCTCCATGACTAAATGGGTACCGTGCTGGCCATTGGTCACAGGGGTCCCAGGTTCGATTCCCGGCAGGATCGGGAATTTTAATTTTAATTGGTTAATTTCGCTGGTACTGGAGCTGGGTGTATGTGTCTTCTTCATAATCATTTCATCCTCATCACGACGTTAGGTCGCCTGAGGGTGTCAAATCAAAAGACCTGCATCTGGTGAGCCGAACTTGTCCTCGGACACTCCCGGCACTAAAAGCCATACGCCAAATCATTTTTTAATAAAGAGTACGAACTGATTGGTATTGGTTATATGCTGTACCGGCTGTAAATGGATGAAGAAAGACGAAGAAAATTAAATTCTTTCTAACAGGAATAAAGCTCCTAAATGACCAATTTTAGCATGCTTTTCAATTTGGTTTGCTTTTTGGTCAAGTTCAGATATCGTAAAACTTTTTTTCTGATTTCATTACCCGTATGCTACTTCTCAATTTACAGATTGTTTTCTGTAATCTGATATTTAATTTTCTCATGCGTATAGTTTTTTAGATTTAACAGAGATACTCGTAGACTTTCCTTGATATAGAAACGAGACTTGTACTCCTCTATTCGTTTGTGGCTGACGTATGAAGGTATTGTATATTTATCGTTATCTGAATCGGAACTTTTGCTAAATTTTGATGGCAATACATCATTTTTGGGAGCTGGACGCTTCTTGCGTTTGACATTTTCCTGTTTGTGAACAGGATACACAATGAAACCAGAAGGAAGTTTGATTGATGTGCTTACACTGAAATCTGTTTTATGAGAAGGATTGCTAGGTACCTAAAGAGATCCTACTATATCACCTTTCCTAAGAAATAGTTTGCTTCCATTTCTCCCTTAAACCGCACTCGGAAGGGAAACTATGGAACGTCATTTTTCATGCTTTTTTAGTGTCATCCGAAATACAGAGAGCTACACAACAGTGCACCTTCTTCTCAACCTCAGAGACACTCACCGACAGAAACAATATTCGCAATAAATTGCACAAAATGAACACAGCATAATTATTACTCCGCATATCACAATGTTAAAGTCCGCCAAGAACAGAACGGAAACCTGACATCTAGCGGCCAAACCGTGAACACGGTCGGGCCGCTTTTTCAGCGACAAATTAGCAGCTATGTCCCGGCCTTGTATATCTCGTAGGCAACGGTATGTGGTAGCGATCACACACTTCTTCACATAGAGAGCACACACACTCTAGTAGAGCTGGGAACGGAGCAGTTGCTCCCATGATTGCAATCGGTAGTGCGAGTGCAGCGCTCTCTCCGGTATTCTCCGGTAGTCAACTGTTGCTTGGAAACCAATAGGCGGTTTCGGAGGGCGAGCGGAGGACGGAGCAACAATACTGAATGTGTGCTCGCTTGCACTTCCAGTAGTGGAGCGCAACGGATGTGGTAGCGACGTAGTAAATACTGCTTTATAAGTATGAAGAAGGCGAATATATGAAATATATACATTCGCATTTATCGCTAACGTTTACTAATATATATATTTCCGATAAAAGTCCATGCAATTAGAATAGACCTTTTTCATTATATTACCTTTGAAGTGTAATATATATGATAAACTATAAGTACTCTCGTACGTCCCCGCGGTGTTGGGGCCAGCGCGCCCGCCTGTCGCCCGGCGGCCCCGGGTTCGATTCCCAGCCGGGCCGGGTTTTTTAAAATTGTAATGAATACTATCCCAGTCCTGGGGACAGAGTGTTTGTGACGCGAAAAGCGTGACTCGATCCGGTGAACCAGCGCTTTCGGAGCTTGAACGCTAACCACTCGACAACCGCCGTTTCGTGTTCGTGAACCCATAGCACCGGTACATATTCAACGCGAAAAGTTATCTTGCGATTTTCTCGAGAACGCCTTAGTAGTACGCCGTACTACTTGCACATTATGTTGTCCTAATGGACTACTAAATGTGTACAAAGTTGGAAGGTAGTCCGTAATCCGAACTTCATGGCCTCCCCTTGTAAGTATATTGTACCTGTATTCAGTCAGCGCGTATTAAATTTGCGTCTATATTTCCTCTGCTTGTTGTGTTGTGTAGGTAATGAAAAGTATATTAGAAAATAATTGTATTGTTTTGATATTTAATCCCGTTTTTAGATGGTATTCGCGTTTTAGAATATTTAAAGGCATTTAATGAATTTGTACAGAAATTTGTACCACAAATGCCACGAAGGCCATCTGATGCATGGCATTTCTTTGAAATTCATCATCATCATCATCATCATCTGTTTACCCTCCAGGTTCGGTTTTTCCCTCGGACTTAGCGAGGGATCCCACCTCTAGCGCCTCAAGGGCAGTGTCCTGGAGCTTCAGACTCTTGGTCGGGGGATACAACTGGGGAGTATGACCAATACCTCGCCCAGGCGGCCTCACCTGCTATGCTGAACAGGGGCCTTGTGGAGGGATGGGAAGATTGGAAGGGATAGGCAAGGATGAGGGAAGGAAGCGGCCGTGGCCTTAAGTTAGGTACCATCCCGGCATTCGCCTGGAGGAGAAGTGGGAAACCACGGAAAACCACTTCGACGATGGCTCAGGTGGGAATCGAACCCACCTCTACTCAGTTGACCTCCCGAGGCTGAGTGGACCCCGTTCCAGCCCTCGTACCACTTTTCAAATTTCGTGGCAGAGCCGGGAATCGAACCCGGGCCTCCGGGGGTGGCAGCTAATCACGCTAACCACTACACCACAGAGGCGGACGCAAACTGAATTTCAACAGATCAAAATCTGTTATTCACAGCGTAACAAAATAATGAGGCAATCTTGAAACGACTGCAGCATTTGAATGACCAACGTAGAAAGACACATGCATCTGTGGAATTGATACTGAAGCCTAAATTGTAGTTCCACCCAAGATCACCATTACTATTGCCCACATTAAAGTATTTGAATTTTCCGCCAGTGAATTCAATCGGAGGACTATCGGAGGTCTCCAGAGGAAGAGCGAAAACAATTGCTCCGCTCCGCTCCTACCGTTCTCAGCTCTAGGCAGTCTGTCTTCGTCTTAGCTATGTCATGTTTCACAGTTTCATCTGAGATTGCATCGGTTCGTCATTGGACGTAGAGCTGGGAACGGAGCAGTTGCTCCTATGATTGCAATCGGTGCGAGTGCAGCGCTCCCTCTGGTATTCTTTGGTAGTAAACTATTGTTTGGAAACCAATCGCTGGTTCGGTCGGCGAGCGGAGGACGGAGGAACAGTATTGAATGTGTGCTCCCTTGCCGTTCCATCCGTGGTGCGCAACGGATGTGCTAGCGACATAGTAAATACTGCTTTATACGTATGTCGAAGGCGAATATATGAAATATATACATTCTTATTTATCGTTCGTGTTTCATTTGTCGATTACTTTTGTAACAATTTGCTTTACGTCATGCCGTCTTATGGCGACGATGTGATAGGAACGACTAAGGAGGGCAATTTCTAGACGTGAAAATGGAAAACGACGTAAAACCATCTTCAGGGCTGCCAACAGTGGGGTTCGAACCCACTTTCAACCGGGAGATAGTGGGTTCGAATCCCACTGTCGGCAGCCCTGAAGTTGGTTTTTCGTGCTTTCCCATTTTCACACCAGGCATATGCTGGGGACTTACCTTAGTTAAGGCCACGGGCGCTTCCTTCCCACTCCCAGACCTTCCCTATCCCATCGTCGCCATAAGACCTATCTGTGTCGGTGCGACATAAAACAAAACAAAAAGTATCCCCGACCGAAAATCTCACGCTCCAGGACTCTGTCCTTGAGGCGGTATAGGTGGGATCCTCTCTGCGAACGAGGGAACACCCAACCCTGGAGGGTAAATTGATAGAAAGATTGTAATTATTATTATTATTATTATTATTATTATTATTATTATTATTATTATTATTATACTCCCATAACCACTTCTGTGGTTTTCTGCGACGTTAAGGTGCCGGTATTTCGTCCCACAGGAGTTCTCTCATGTGCCGGTACACCTGCCGACATGCGACTCTCGTATGTCAGCATCTTCAAGTAACGCCGAGCAAAGTCGGAATTGAAACCGCAGACTTGAGCTCAGAAGGCCAGAGCTGAACTACTCAGCCCGGTACAGCATATAACCAATACCAATCAGTTCGTACTCTTTATTAAAAAATGATTTGGCGTATGGCTTTTAGTGCCGGGAGTGTCCGAGGACAAGTTCGGCTCACCAGATGCAGGTCTTTTGATTTGACACCCTCAGGCGACCTAACGTCGTGATGAGGATGAAATGATTATGAAGAAGACACATACACCCAGCTCCAGTACCAGCGAAATTAACCAATTAAAATTAAAATTCCCGATCCTGCCGGGAATCGAACCTGGGACCCCTGTGACCAATGGCCAGCACGGTACCCATTTAGTCATGGAGCCGGACGTACTCTTCCGTCATAAATGAACTACACGTATAACACAATGTAAGAGCATCGTATATAATACATGTTTACATGCACTGGAATGTACTTATTGCTTAAACTGTTTTACTATGAATAATATTGTAAACGCATTTGCAATGGTATAATATGTGCCAATATTCAGTCTACAGTATTCTATCCACCTGCACCTATTGCAAACTGAATGTCAGCAGATCAAAATCTGTTGTTCATAACGTAACAAATAATGCGGCGATCTTGAAACGACTACAGCATTTGAATGACAAACGTGGGGGAACACATGCATCTGTGGAATTAGTAATGAAATTTAAATTGTAATTCCCCCTAAGTCCGCCTATGTGGTGTAGTGGTTAGTGTGATTAGCTGCCACCCCCGGAGGCCCGGGTTCGATTCCCGGCTCTGCCACGAAATTTGAAAAGTGGTACGAGGGCTGGAACGGGGTCCACTCAGCCTCGGGAGGTCAACTGAGTAGAGGTGGGTTCGATTCCCACCTCAGCCATCCTGGAAGTGGTTTTCCGTGGTTTCCCACTTCTCCTCCAGGCGAATGCCGGGACGGTACCTAACTTAAGGCCACGGCCGCTTCCTTCCATCTTCCTTACCTATCCCTTCCAATCTTCCCATCCCTCCACAAGGCCCCTGTTCAGCATAGCAGGTGAGGCCGCCTGGGCGAGGTACTGGTCATACTCCCCAGTTGTATCCCCGACCAAGAGTCTGAAGCTCCAGGACACTGCCCTTGAGGCGGTAGAGGTGGGATCCCTCGCTAAGTCCGAGGGAAAAACCGAACCTGGAGGGTAAACAGATGATGATGATGATGATGATGAATTCCCCCTAAGATCACCGTTATAACATTGCCCACATTATTGCATTTGAATTTTCCGCCCGTGAATTCAATCGGAGGACTACCGGAGGTCTCCGGAGGACGAGCGAAAACAACTGCTCCGCTCCGCTCCTACCGTTCCCAGCTCTATACCTATTATTGCGCTAGCATTAAGCCACGGCCGACTTGATGCGTCGCTCTAGCTAGCTCCTTACCGGCCTTGACAATCGGGTCCTCGCACTGTATTCGGAGTAGTTACACAGCTCGACACGTGGCGCTGGCGGCCGACCTATTTGTGGTAGAAATGCATACTTCTTTATGGAAAATATATTGATTTTGATTGCCGATTTATCGTAATTTAGAGTTATGGATAATGTTACATAGGTTAATACTGTTAAAATGATTAATCCTAAAGGTTACTTTCGTTGATATTTGCCAAAATGACGTCGTGAAATGAAACTGCCGGGAGATGACTTAGTCCAGCTGACATTCTAATATTGACTCTGATTGCCGATGTATCTTAATCTAGGGAATACAATAGTATGTTACATTGACTAAAATTGTTAAAATGATTAACTCTAAAGGCTACTTTCATAGATATGTGCCAAAATAACGTCGTAAAATGAAACTGCGGAGGATGGAGTAGTCCAACTGACGTTCCTTAATTGTGAGGAATAATAGTAATCGTTTTTATTATCATGGCATTCAGATACATAGCAAAACTTACCACAATACTTTTGTCTTCTGATGTTAATATTGAGATTAAGAGTCATTGTTCAATTAGAGTTTTTAAATTCTTCAAGCACTGTTCTCAGGAAGGGGGCTGGACAAGTCTTACTTTTTCCATATTCGTTGTATGCATAACATAAATATTTTGACTCAAACATGTTTAAATTTTAATTTCAATATATATAGTTTCAGATTACATTTCATTCATACCTTTCACTAGAATATTAAATACCGGGCAAGTTGGCCGTGCTAAATTCAGACAATAATATTTACTTGAAATGCAGTACGGTGGAACAAGTTGGCCGCACGGCGTGTAGCTGTGAGCTTGCATGCGGGAGATAGTGGGTTCGAACCTCACTGTCGGTAGCCCTGGAGATGGTTTTCCGTGGTTTCCCATTTTCACATCAGGCTGTACCTTAATTAAGGCCGAGGCCGGTTCCTTCCCACTGCTAGCCCTTTCCTATTCCACCGTCGTCATAAGACCTATCTATGTCGGTGCGACGTAAAACAAATAGGGAAAAAGAAGAAGAATTTTAAATAAAAAATTCACTGAGAGAAAAGTATTTTGAGTAAATGAACTGTAAACTTTTCTCTGCTCGATGATGGTGATGCTTGTTGTCTAAAGGGGCCTAACATCTAGGTCATCGGCCCCATTGCTCAGGTAACAACACTTCATACGTTGGCCTTACCGTCATAGCAGTAGTGATTCTTGTCAGTGTTTACATGTTAACGTTCAGATTATCTTGGATAAAAATGTGATGTGTTGCTGTCATATGGCAAATGCGACACCGCCTAAAGGATTATTCTATGAAAGAAAATGCATGGGTAAAAATATCTCATTAGCGTGATTAGCTGCCACTCCCGGAGGCCCGAGTTCGATTCCTGGCCCTGCCACGAAATTTCAAAAGTGGTACGAAGGCTGGAACGGGGTCCACTCAGCCTTGAGAGGTCAACTGTGTAGAATCAGGTGTCGATTCCCACTTCAGACATCCTCGAAGTGGTTTTCCATAGTTTCGCACTTCTCCTCCAAGCAAATGCCGGGATGGTAACTAACTTAAGGCCACGGCCGCTTCCTTCCCTCTTCCTTGCCTATCCCTTCCAATCTTCCCATCCCTCCACAAGGCCCCTGTTCAGCATAGCAGGTGAGGCCGCCTGGGCGAGGTACTGGTCATACTCCCCAGTTGTATCCCCCGACCAAGAGTCTGAAGCTCCAGGACACTGCCCTTGAGGCGGTAGAGGTGGGATCCCTCGCTAAGTCCGAGGGAAAAACCGAACCTGGAGGGTAAACAGATGATGATGATGATGATGATGATGAAAATTGAAAAAATTTGAGATGAAGAAACACAAATCAAAATTAAAATTATGCACTGAAAAATATTATTGTCTGCAGATACATGCTCTTGGTTCACTATTTGCAAAATTTCAATAACCTAGGCACTAAAGTTTCTATTTTAAAAAATATTTTATGACTGGGTGTTTCGAGATACAGCGGGGAGGTCTCGAACCGTGTGTCATTTCCAAACTGAAACTTCACTGAACACTGTGTTATGCATGTAGGCATTGTTGTCATTACTGCCTGCATCACGGCCTACACTATCTTCATTTCTGTCACTTTCCGAATCAGCATTACTGTCACTTTCACTAATGACAATACCACGAGGTTTATTGTACTGTGGAATGTCATCGCTACACTCACTTCCTGTCTCTGAAATAACATCGCCAACATCATTATTACATGAGCCTGATATAGCTGCATCTTCATCAGACTCAATATAGTCGTCATTGGCACAGAGTCTGTTAATATATTCAGCTAAATCGTCATCATTCTCGAACACATCGCGCGCGGCAGAGACGGCCATTTACCTACTCAGAAACTTTTACGTTGTACAGAATATAGGCTGCTTTGATAAAACAATATCTCCGTAAATAAAGCGATTGGCGCGATAGTTGTGGTAGGTTTAGAAACTACAGGTTCCGAAGAGTCTAGATCACCTGCATTGTGCTGCTATATGTACGGAAACTCAAAACTACAAGCAAGTACAAAACTGCTTGCGTAAGGAGCGCTATTGCGTTCCCGGCAATTTTCGCTCGCTCGCCGAGAAACGCTTTGCGCTCTCTGGTATTCTAAAGGTTATATAGACAAACTCCTCTTCAAGACGTCTGGGCTGCAATTCGAAATTTGTGCAACTCCCACCGCAATAATCCACCCAATAAAGACTGGGATAGTACAACTCTCCTTCAATTTCATCAAACTCTAACTCTTGATTATGTAGTACCTCAGCTCCAATATCCGATAACTGGAATTACGCATAAATTTCAAACCTTGCTGAGACCAATAATCCCATCGGAATTCGACGTTGCTTTATATAATACGAAAACCACTTCCCCAGGAATGGATTATACAAGATGAAGCGTAATTCGCGCACTCGGGCGTCGAAGCGCGATTCCTCACATGCCAGCAATAAAAAAATGTATCTTACAAAATTTCGTCTTGCGAGTATATCCGGTAGAAAACGGACGTTAAAGAGTAACAATCTGGCGACACTGTAACAATGTGTAGGGTAACTACCGCTGTCAGCACGTCCCCGGACCTCCGGGGGTGGCAGCTAATCACGCTAACCACTACACCACAGAGGCGGACTACACCAATCATAATGTAAACAAACTTGATTACCTCGTTAGCTTTGTATCTGTATTGCACTGAAAATAGTACCGGTACTCATAATAATGTTATTTGTTCTACGTCCGTCGTAAATGCTAGTTCGTGTCAGACGCCGGGATGTGGGAATTATGTCCCGCAAGAGTTCTTTAACGTGCTGGAAGACAACGACATGGAATTGTTACCTTTAAAACAGTACACTGACGGAAAATATTGTGATCAAAGTGTACGTGTTTCTACAGAGGGTAATCACATTACTGTGTTTTGTGTTGTACGTTTCGGTTATTACATATTACAGGCTTTGCTACTCTGGGATTTGTGTTGTACCTTTTAGTTATTGAATATTGCAGGCTTTTTCTGTGTTGTGAAAATATTTCCACAGAAATAAGGTTGTTTGCGGTAATAAAACCGAATTAATCATAATTCAATTACCGGTTCTACTCTATAACGAGCCACCGTAGACCACGGGTACCTTCTACCAATGTACACGGAATGTTTCCCTCAACAATTTCCGAAAGTTTGTCGACGGAGTTCGGCGTCATCCTGTGTATGTGCCTTCAGGTCAGATAATATTGTAGCTGGTCTTGAATGATCCTTTTCATGGAAACGATCACTTTGTTGCCATACATATATAAAAGTATCGATAGCCCAGAAGGAGACTTAACCCGAGAAGAAGTCCCTGTTCAGATACATGCATACATACACCAGTATCTTTATGCCATTACCGGTATATTTTCATTTCTGTTCAAATTATTACACAATTCGATGCGTCGTAAAAGAAATGGTTTCAATAAAATGTTAAAAATATGTCACACTCTTCATTACTTTTTATTTCACATTCCCAGTCCCCGGACCATAGGACCTAATCCATGAATAATAAAATGTCTTACCTAGCCGAGAATTGAACCCGAAAGCCCTTGGACCAAACGTCAGCACGCTAACAATTTCGCCCGGGAGGCAGACAGTGCATTAGTAAAATGCAGGAAGTACAGGTAGTAAGTTGACTACGAGTAGATTAAAAAGAAGTGGGCGTATCGCCATTAGTTGTTATAATGACGTTATTTGCTTTACGTCCCACTAATTACTTATTAAGATTTTCGGAGACGTCATTAGTCGATCAGCAGGCGTAGTGTAGTCGAGGGATAACATGCGCATGATGTCACGATTCAAACTTCGAGATAGGATTACCGGTACGAGTCATGGACTGCATCACTTGCTCGAAATGTATCGAGAGCTCTCGATACCTCTCCCAGCACTGCCTCGAGACAAAGGGCTCATGCGCCTGACGTCACTATACGGCATCGAGATAGCATCAGGAGGCATATACTGCATCGCTTGCTCAGAATGCATCGGGAGCTTTGCATCACGCGACCCATTACTACTTCTATCGAAACCTGGTCTACACGGTTTCTGGGGTGGGCTAGTTACAATAGCAGGAAACTTCCTTTTACGAGAGGTTAATGGTTCAGACGTACTAGAAGAAAGTAGTATAATAGGCGGGTTCTGCGGCCACCTCCGCCTCAGGGCTCCCAGAGGACCCCTCCGCCTCCGCTTCACGGGTGGCCCTCCCAGAGGCCTCCTCCGCCTCCGCCTCCCGAGGGGCCTTCCCAGAGGCCACCTCCGCCTCCCGCGGGAAATTTGAATTGGTAAACAAAGCCATGTGCTTTTTGACAGCTATCATCGACAACAACGCATCGCTAACCTCACTGCTGCCATCTTGACGGGCCTAAACCTCAGTGCTACCAACTTAACCTCACTAGCGCGAGATTTTAATCGGTAAACAAAGCCACGTGTTTTTGACAGCCACGTGCTTTTTGACAGACAACAACGTATCACTAACCTCAGTACTACCATCTTGACGGGCCTAAACCTTAGTGGTACCATCTTAACCACACTAGCGCGATATTTGAATCGGTAAACAAATCCACATGCTTTTTGACAGCTGTCATCCGCCATATTTAAACTACAGAGCACCGTGCTGCCCTCTTTATCGCAGTAGCTGCAAATTCGTCACCTGTCATCCGCAGTGCTGCCATTTTAACGGGTCTAAACCTCAGTGCTACCAACTTAACATCACTAGCGCGAGATTTGAATCGGTAAACAAATCCACGTGCTTTTTGACAGCTGTCATCCACCATCTTTAATCTATAGAGCACAGTGCTGCCCTCTTTAGCTACTTACCTTTGAAATGTGGTGGCGGATAATTTGAAAAATGCTTTTTGGCAGCAGCCATCTTTGAGCACCGTGCTGCCCTCTTTAGCTAGATACCTTTGAAATGTGGTGGCAGGCAATTCCACGTGACAGCAGCCATCTTTAATCAAGAGAGCACCGTGCTGCCCTCTTTGTGGCGGTGGCAAATTCCACGTGCTCCTGTTTGGAAACAGACTCACGTGCTTTTTTTCTGATAGCTGTCATCTGCCATCTTGCATCACAAACCTCAGTGCTGCACTCTTTAGCTAGATACCTTTGAAATGTGGTGGCGGCAATTTGAAAAATTCCATGTGCTCCTGTTTGGAAACAATGCTGCGTGCTTTTTTGAAATCTGTCATCCGCCATCTTTAATCAATAGAGCACTGTTCTGCTATCATGCGGGCAATTACGTCAGCTGCCATCCGCCATCTTTAATCCACAGAACAGCGTGCTGACTTCATTATGATATGTAGTAGCGGGCAATTTGAAAAGTTCTGTTAGCTGTCATCCACCATCTTTAATCAAGAGAGCACCGTGCTGCCATCTTTAGCTAGATACCTTTGAAATGTGGTGGCGGCAAATTGAAAAAATTCCACGTGCTCTTGTTTAGTAAACAAACTCACACGCTTTTTGTCAGCTGTCATCCTCCATCTTACATCGCAAACCTCAGTGCTACACTCTTTAGGTACATACATTTGAAATATGGTGGCGGATAATTTAAAAAGAAAAATTCTACAGCAGCCATCTATCGACGCTAATTGCACAGGATGGTGTCTATACATGACTCCTTAAAGGTGCTTATGCAAGATGGCCGCTATACAGGTTCTTATGAGACGCCCTTGGGATGCTTGCGCAATATGGCAGTTATACAAGGCTCCTTATGAGACTCCCTAGGGATGCTTGCGCAAGATGGTGGTTGCTCTTATGAGGTGGCTTAAGGGTCCTTGCACAAGATGGCTAGAGACGCCCTAAGGATGTTTGCGCAAGATGGCAGACATAAGATGGCGTCTATACAAGGCTCCTTATGAGACTCCCTAGGGATGCTTGCGCAAGATGGTGGTTGCTCTTATGAAGCGGCTTAAGGGTCCTTGCACAAGATGGCTAGAGACGCCCTAAGGATGCTTGCGCAAGATGGCAGACATAAGATGGCGGCAATACAAGGCTCCTTATGAGACTCCCTGGGGATGCTTGCGCAAGATGGTGGTTGCTCTTATGAGGCGGCTTAAGGGTCTTGCACAAGATGGCTAGAGACGCCCTAAGGATGCTTGCGCAAGATGGCGGACACAAGGTGGCGGCTATACACGACTCCTTATGAGACGCCTTAAGGGTGCTTGCGCAAGATGGCTGCTGCTCTTATGAAGATAGCTAGCTGAGAGGCTAACGTGTCGTGTTAGTTCGATTCATTAAATTTGGGGCTTAAATGCAAAATGTTAAATATCTCGAAAACGGTGCATCGTAGAGCAAAATGGGCAAAATTTTTCTGCCAATACCTCGGTTCGCAGTATGAGGAACATGATAGCATAGGAAAATAATAGTCTAATGATGAGATCAACGGTTCGGTTCCTACTTAGGCCCTTTGGAATTCGCTCTGTTTTAGCTTGTATTGGAGCAAGTCTTCGTAACATGATGAGGTCTAGCTATTGTAGAGAGTATAACGTGCCGTGCAGGTTCGATTCATTAAATTTGGGGCTTAAATGCAAAATGTTAAATATCTCGAAAACGGTACATCGTAGAGCAAAATAGATAAAAAAATTTCTACCTGATACCTAGGTTTGCAGCATTAGGAAGAAGAAAAACAGAGTCTAATGGTGAGATCGACGTTTCGATCTCTGCTTAGGCCCTTTGGCATTGGCAGCTATCTATTTCTACAAGATGGCGGCTATACATAGCTTCTTGTGAGGCAGCTTAAGATGGCTGCTGCTCTTATGAGACTCCCTAGGGGTGCTTGCGCAAGGTAGCAGTGACAAGACGGTGACTATACACAGCTCCTTATGATATGGTCTAGAGGTGCTCACACAAGATGGTGGCTGCTCTGATGAAGAAAGCTAGCTTTGCATCGTGCAGGTATCTTTACAGCACTAAACCTCATACCTTTGAAATGTGGTGGCGGGTAATTTGAAAAATTCTACGTGCTTTTTCTTAATAGCAGCTATCTCTAAACAATAGTGGCTATACATAAGCTGTTAAGGCCTCCTCTTATGTCAAGGCATAGCTCTATGGAACAAGTTTAAACCTGCATCGGGATAGCTAGAGTAAGCACGTGCTGCAGTGATGACGATATTACGCATGTTTAGCCTTGCAAATCAAATAACAAGACTAGAATCGAACACTGCACTCTATGCCGTTAACTTTATCATGTAATCGGAACATTGACTGAAGTGTTTAGAACACTAAATAAGTGATCAAGACTAAAATAGAACACTGTACTCGGTACAACATGTGTTTAGAACATGTCAGGGGATACCTTTGTTCTAAGAAGATTAGATTACCGCACATTCCTTGTAGGGCTAATAGGCTAAAGGGCAAAAGGGCAAAAGGGCTAATGGGCAAAAGGGCTAAAGGGCTAATGGGCTAAAGGTCTAGGGTGCCTCTCCTCTCTTTATCCGGGCTTGAGACCGGCTCTACAACTAGAGGCGGAGTTAACACCCTAAGGAAGGGAGAATGTTGGGAAGTAATCTATACGAATATAGCTACTCGATGGACTATATACTACAGATGGATGACTTAGGTGAGGGTAAGCGCTTACTTAATAATACCTACACGACGTACTTCATGTTCTATTTCAAAAATATCTTCTTTGTACTGTGTGTAACCAGCATCATGATATGCTCTTAGCAGTTGTAAACGTTTTACGAGTACGTTGGGGTCTTTACAGTAGCTTATATCTACATGGGGTAACAGAGGCTTGTTGTGAACTTTGAGTCTATATGCAGACAGTTGATGTGTAGGGACTTGTTTTGATGTAATACGTGCTTCAGCAGTAGCGTTTCTAGGTAAGATCTTCTAACCGGCACCACCCTCTAGGACCGCGGTTACATCCTAGCGGTGATGAGGTTAATAACCTTACCCACCAGCTGAGGTAAAAAAGAAAGAGAAGGAAGGAGAGAGGGAGAGAGAGGGAGAGAGAGGGAGAGAGGGAGAGAGAGAGAGAGAGAGAGGGACACAGCCTGGTGTGAAGGTTGCTATTATGTCCGCCCCCAATGGGTAGATAAAGCGAACACAAGAGAGTACAAGGGGCAAAAGTAAAACAACAAGTCACCGTACATAAAAAAAATTCAAGGATAAAAACAACACCAGCCAACAACATGATACTAAAATTACCCAAAAGGAAAAATAGAGACACTTACCCAAAACGTACAGGAAAAGCGGCATAAGGCCCGTGGTCACCCAAACAAAGAAATAGTTGCAGCGCTGCACCAAATGTGGTAAATGAAACCAACTTTTAAGTGATATGAAAGAAAACTTTAATAGAAATTAAAATGAGAGGTAACAATTCAAAAGATAATATCTGGAGGAAACCCTGGTTCATCATTAAAGGAGGAGATTAAAGTCAGATAATAACTTGAACCAGGTGTTAAAGAAAGTAAATACTCGTTTAACAGTAATTGGATTAACTTGCAAGAACTTGATATGTTTTGTTAATAAATAGCCAACAAGGCACCTTTAAATAAGAAAATGTAGACTTCATTTAACAAATAATAAAGGAACTAATCCGTAAATATCAACAAGGAAAAACAACAGTGACCTCCATACCTCAAACAAGATAAGTAAAATATTGATTTAAATGTGATCGATCACGCGTTAAAGAGAAAAACAAATACCATACTTAGTAAACAATCAGTAGTTCCACGACCTTTAGGCCGGTTGCCTTTTAACTTTACCACAATTCATTCCAATTTTTACCAAGGGCAATTTCCAAGGTCACACGAAAATAGAGGTAGAAGCTACACATTTCGCCTGGACAAGGTACGAGGCGAAACGACCAAGAGGTAGGCCGAAATTAATCACTTAATATGAAAGAAAAGCCAACGATACCAGGCAACAAATATATTTCATCCAAGAAAAACACACGAACCAACAACAAACCCCATTAAAAACAAAAACTGCCCACAACAATTACCCAAACACGCGTTGCCATAGTAACGAAAAGAGAAGCACAGTCTACAAATAAGAAGGAAAACAAACGGTTTTAAAACAAAATATCACAGAAATCCCAGAAACAACACAATAAAACGAAGTAAGGAGAAATAAATCCCAGAAGGCAAGGAACTAGAAGGAAAGCTAACCCCGCTACCTTGGAAACAGCGCCTAGGTTCACACCTTAAGGTACAATCAAAGTGCAAAAAAACTTTTACTTAATTTTAAAATAAACATACTAATTTCTTTCACCGTGCGAACTGCATTCTAAAATAATTAATTGCCGAAACCGTTTCCTATGGTTCACAGACGCACACGATATCCAGCACAAATTTCCAAGAGGAAGTCTTAATCCCAGTTATGATTATTATTATTATTATTATTATTATTATTATTATTATTATTATTATTATTATTATTATTATTATTACTATTATCTTGAAGTGCGCCGAAACACATCAATCTTCTTGCTTTCCCAGAGTTACTTTAATCCAAAAGAGTTACATACCTCTGAGTCCAGAAAAATTGAGAAGCTGAAACCTGGCCATTGTAATTGAAGAACGGCCACCACGAGGCCGTGAACTAAAGTTGTTCACCAAGGATCCTGGAGAATTATCGTAGCAAAAACATAGTCCAATTAAAGAGTAGGAGGCCAGCAACTAATGCAATAAGGGATTATCCCTCTTAAGTACGATTTTACGGGGGTTTTAGCACAACCACCCGCCGCATAGCGGAACACACACATTCACGTCCATCCATGCCGGCTGCAGAACGCCAACTCACTCGGAAGTAGTCGCGGGCCGTCCGCACTAGACTCGCTGCACCAACTCGCGCACGCGCAGTAGGTGCCGACACAATACTCAAAAAACAGCGCACGTCGTACCGTAACAGAAAAGTATATTGGCAAAAGCCGATTGACACAGAATTTCCAGATGGCACCGCACACACGCCAGTTCGAAAAGGATATGGGGGGAGTCTCAAACTACTTAATACTGTCTCAAACTTAACTTGTTTCGATAGCGATGAAGGGTTGAAATTTTCTTCTTCTTTACCTTGCATCTCTTCTAGAGATGTTTGCACTGCGACAGAACATGTAGTAGGCTTAGGAAATAAAGTAAAATCATCAAGCTGTAATGGCAATGAATTTTCTTCTTCTTCTACTTTCCCTTTACTACTGTTTTGATCAACATCATTATCCTTATTATCATAATCATGATCTTGCCTCTCTTTATCTTGAAGTTTGTGCTTAGTAACAGAACTTGCAGCAGGCCTAGACAACAAGGGAGAATTAAAAATCTCTCGCAGAGGTGTACTTTTTAAACATAAATCAGTGTTCGCTGGAATATGGTTGAGCTCTTTGTATTTTGTTCCCGATGAAGCTACATTACACGCGGCTTCATGACGTTGAGCGTTGTATGCGTTCTTGAACTCTCTTCTACAATGTTTGCATTGAAAAATTGTCCTACATGATATCTCATGACGTCTCCTGTGATAGCTTCGGGAAAATGCTTTACTACACTCTTCGCAAAATACCTAGAAATAGGTTTTTCCATGACGGACTTTTATCTTCTGCTAACAGATTCTTCTTTAAATCTACTTGACATTTGTAACTCTCTACATCGATGATGCGAACAGCTTAGCGATTAAGAGTAAACTAATACAAAAGCGTATAACCAAGGTAGCAACAGTAACGTTTAAGCCCATCAAGATGGCAAGAGTGAGGTTAGCGACGTTCTGTTGTTGGATTTTAAATTCCGCGCTATAACATGCATAAGTTGACAGCCTTGAGGTTTACCGACGTAAATATGGCAGCAGTGAGTTTAGCGACGCTCTATTGTCCTTCAATCTGAGGTTAGGGTTCGTCAAGAAGACAGCTGTCAAAAAAAGCACGTGGCTTGGCTTACCAAACAAGAGCAGGTGGTCGTGACGTCACGATCACGTAATCAATCCTTAACTCTACGTCGTTAAGAGCAGCATTAGGATTAGCTATGTTTAAAAATCTTGGGAACAGAGCAGCAGTATGAATAGCCATGTTTTAAAGCATGTACACTTCACCTATCGATTTTACATGCATCAAATATCGCACTAATCTTCTTCCGCTAGATCGTGCTGCTATTTTAGCATAACCTATACGTATGAACTTAAAGTATAAAGAATAGCCATGTCTCAAAGCGTGTACACATTACCTATCGATTTTGCATGCATCAAATATCACACTAAACTTCTTCCGCTATCTTAGCATATTTTATACACATGAACTTAAGGTACAGAGAATAGCCATGTTTCAAAGCGTGTACACATTATCTATCGATTTTTCATGCATCAAATATCGCACTAAACTTCTTCCGCTATCTTAGCATAACCTATACGCATGAAATTAAAGTACAAAGAATAGCCATGTTTCAAAGCGAGCACACATTACCTATTGATTTTACTTGAATCGACTATCATACTAAACTTCTTCCGTTAGATTGTGCTGCTATCTTAGCATAACTTATACGCATGAACTTAAAGTACAAAGAATAGCCATGTCTCACAGCGTGTACACATCATCTATAGATTTTGCATGCATCAGCTATCGTACTAAACTTCTTCCGCTAGAGTATAGCTATCTTAGCATAACCTATACGCATGAACTTAAAGTACAAGGAATAGCCATGTTTAAAAGCGTGTACACATCACCTATCGATTTTTCATGCATCGACTGTCATACTAAATTTTTCCCCTAGATTGTGCTGCTATCTTAGCATAACTTATACGCATGAACTTAAACTACAAAGAATAGTCATGTTTCAAAGCGTGTACACATCACCTATCGATTTTGTATGCATCGACTCTCATACTAAACATCTTCCGATAGATAACCTATGTGCATGAACTTAAAGTACAAAGAATAGCCATGTTTCAAAGCGTGTACACATCACCCTGAACTTCTTCCGCTAGATTGTACTCCTATCTTAGCATAGCCTATACGCACGAACTTAAAGAACAACAAATAACGATGTTTAACAGCGTGTACACATCACCTATTGATTTTGCATGCATCGACTATTTTTTACCGCTAGAGTGTACAACGATCGCATATGTGTATTGCTAACGTATGTGTATAAAGCTAAAGCACAAGAATAGCTATATTCCAAACCGCATACACATCACCTATCGATTTTGCATACATCGACTATCGTACTAAACTTCTCCCGCTAGAGTGTACAACGATCGCAATTGTGTGCTGCTACCTATGTGCGTGAATTTAATGCATAAAGAATAGCGTGTACACATCACGTATCGATGATGCATGCGTCGACTCTCGTACTAGACTTCTTCCGCTAGAGCATGTAGCAATCGCTTTTGTGTATCCCTCACCCATGAGCACGAACTTAAAGCACAAGGAAGAGCTATGTTCCAAAACGTGTACACATCACCTATCGATGATGAATGCATCGACTATCGTACTAAACTTCTTCCACAACAGCGTGCGATCATCGCTTGTGTGTGCTGCAATCTTAACATAACCTATGTGCACGAAGTTAAAGCACAAAGAATACCCAAGTTCAAAGCATGTACACATCACCTATCGATTGTGCATGCATCGACTTTCGTATTAAACTTCTTCCACTAGAGTGTGCGACAACCTTATAAGATGCTGCTAACTTAGTATATCTTATACACATGAACTTCACTGATGTATAAAAATCTTGTGAACATAGCAGCAGCAGTAAGAGTAGCAATGTTTTAAAAGCGTGTACGCATTGCCTATCGATTATACATGCATCAACTAGAGTACAAACCTTCTCCCGCTAGAGTGTGCTGCTATCTTAGCATAACCTATGTGCACGGATTTAAAGCACGAAGAACAGTTAAGTTTCCAAGTGTGTACACAACACCTAACGATTTTGTATGCATCAACTATCGTACTAAACACATCCCGCTAGAATGTACAACGTTCACATGTGTTTGCGCTGCTATTTTAGCATGACCTATGCGAACGAACTTAAAGCATAAAGAATAGCGATGTTTGACAATCTTGCGAACATAGTAGCAGTAAGTATAGCAAGGTTTAAAAGCGTGTACATATCACCTTTTGATAATGCATACATCAACTATCGTACTAAACAACCTCTACGCGAGCGTGCGACCATCGCTTGTACTTGTGCTGCTATCTTAACATAACCTATGTGCAAGAACTTAAAGCATAAAGAAACGTGTAAAAATCTTGTGAACATAGCAGAGTGTTAACTACGTAGGTGTAGACATTGAACTTTGCATGCTGAAGCAGCATACCACGTGACGTTAGCCTCTAAGCTAGCTTTCTTCATAAGAGCAGCAGCCATCTTGCGCAAGCACCCTTAAGGCGTCTCATAAGGAGTCGTGTATAGCGGCCATCTTGTGTCCGCCATCTTGCACAAACATCCTTAGGGCGTCTCTAGCCATCTTGTGCAAGGACCCTTAAGCCGCCTCATAAGAGCAACCACCATCTTGCGCAAGCATCCCCAGGGAGTCCCATAAGGAGCCTTGTATAGCCGCCATCTTATGTCTGCCACCTTGCGCAAGCATCCTTAGGGCGTCTCTAGCCATCTTGTGCAAGGACCATTAAGCCGCCTCATAAGAGCAACCACCATCTTGCGCAAGCATCCCCAGGGAGTCTCATAAGGAGCCTTGTATAGCCGCCATGTTATGTCTGCCATCTTGCGCAAGCATCCTTAGGGCGTCTCTAGCCATCTTGTGCAAGGACCCTTAAGCCGCCTCATAAGAGCAACCACCATCTTGCGGAAGCATCCCTAGGGAGTCTCATAAGGAGCCTTGTATAGCCGCCATCTTATGTCTGCCATCTTGCGCAAGCATCCTTAGGGCGTCTCTAGCCGTCTTGTGCAAGACCCTTAAGCCGCCTCATAAGAGCAACCACCATCTTGCGCAAGCATCCCTAGGGAGTCTCATAAGGAGCATTGTATAGCCGCCATCTTATGTCTGCCATCTTGCGCAAGCATCCTTAGGGCGTCTCTAGCCAGCTTGTGCAAGGACCCTTAAGCCGCTTCATAAGAGCAACCACCATCTTGCGCAAGCATCCCTAGGGAGTCTCATAAGGAGCCTTGTATAGCCGCCATCTTATGTCTGCCATCTTGCGCAAACATCCTTAGGGCGTCTCTAGCCATCTTGTGCAAGGACCCTTAAGCCACCTCATAAGAACAACCACCATCTTGCGCAAGCATCCCTAGGGAGTCTCATAAGGAGCCTTGTATAACTGCCATATTGCGCAAGCATCCCAAGGGCGTCTCATAAGAACCTGTGTATAGCGGCCATCTTGCATAAGCACCTTGAAGGATTCATGTATAGACATCATCTTGTGCAATTAGCGTCGAGAGATGGCTGCTGTAGAATT
Organism: Anabrus simplex; assembly: GCF_040414725.1. Taxonomy (NCBI): domain Eukaryota; kingdom Metazoa; phylum Arthropoda; class Insecta; order Orthoptera; family Tettigoniidae; genus Anabrus; species Anabrus simplex. Next base: position 1,002,031,787 of record NC_090266.1, read on the forward strand.
TTTCTTTTTAAATTATCCGCCACCATATTTCAAAGGTATGTACCTAAAGAGTGTAGCACCGAGGTTTGCGATGTAAGATGGCGGATGACAGCTGACAAAAAGCGTGTGAGTTTGTTTACTAAACAAGCGCACGTTGAATTTTTCAATTTGCCGCCACTACATTTCAAAGGTATCTAGCTAAAGATGGCAGCACGGTGCTCTCTTGATTAAAGATGGTGGATGACAGCTAACAGAACTTTTCAAATTGCCCGCTACTACATATCATAAAGAGGGCAGCATGGTGCTCTGTGGATTAAAGATGGCGGATGACAGCTATCAAAAAAGCAAGCAGCATTGTTTCCAAACAAGAGCACATAGAATTTTTCATATTGCCGCCACCACATTTCAAAGGTATCTAGTTAAAGAGTGCAGCACTGAGGTTTGTGATGCAAGATGGCGGATGACAGCTATCAGGAAAAAGCACGTGAGTCTGTTTCCAAACAGGAGCACGTGGAATTTGTCACCGCCACAAAGAGGGCAGCACGGTGCTCTCTTGATTAAAGATGGCTGCTGTCACGTGGAATTGCCTGCCACCACATTTCAAAGGTATCTAGCTAAAGAGGTCAGCACGGTGCTCAAAGATGGCTGCTGTCAAAAAGCATTTTTCAAATTATCCGCCACCACATTTCAAAGGTAAGTAGCTAAGGAGGGCAGCACTGTGTTCTATAGATTAAAGATGGTGGATGACAGCTGTCAAAAAAGCACGTGGATTTGTTTACCGATTCAAATCTCATGCTAGTGAGGTTAAGTTGGTAGCACTGAGGTTTAGACCCATTAAGATGGCAGCACTGCGAATGACAGGTGACGAATTTGCAGCTACTGCCATAAAGAGGGCAGCACGGTGCTCTGTAGTTTAAAGATGGCGGATGACAGCTGTCAAAAAGCATGTGGATTTGTTTACCGATTCAAATCTCGCGCTAATGAGGTTAAGTTGGTACCACTAAGGTTTAGGCCCGTCAAGATGGTAGTACTGAGGTTAGTGATACGTTGTTGTCTGTCAAAAAGCACGTGGCTGTCAAAAACACGTGGCTTTGTTTACCGATTAAAATCTCGCGCTAGTGAGGTTAAGTTGGTAGCACTGAGGTTTAGGCCCGTCAAGATGGCAGCAGTGAGGTTAGCGATGCGTTGTTGTCGATGATAGCTGTCAAAAAGCACGTGGCTTTGTTTACCGATTCAAATTTCCCGCGGGAGGCGGAGGAGGCCTCTGGGAAGGCCCCTCGGGAGGCGGAGGCGGAGGAGGCCTCTGGGAGGGCCACCCGTGAGGCGAAGGCGGAGGGGACCTCTGGGAGCCCTGAGGCGTAGGCGGCCGCAGAACCCGCCTATTATACTACTGAAGAAGGTACTAACGGTGCGGAAAGGTTGTGGTAGTGTTAAAGGATTAAAATGCTGTTCCAGAGGAGCAAAATCATTTTTTACCTCCAAGAAGGACTTATTCTCAACACTCATGATCCGTTTAATTTCCTTCTGTCTCGGCTGTTCGTTACACATTTCATCCCCTGCTGAATGATTTCCGTCACAAAGGATGCATTTTGCCAATGTCTGTGTTCTCTCCTGGGTGTTATGAGTTAATGCACATTTCCCGCAGCGAGGTTCCCTAGCTCTGCAATTTGTCGATGGATGGCCATATCTTTGGCCTTTAAGACAAATGAGAGTTGCAAAATGAATGCTTGGACTTCCAGAATTACATTAAATATAGAAATGACCTCGATGTTAGGCCCCTTTAAACAACAAGCATCATCATCATCATCATCATCATCATCGTCATCATCATGGTCCTTGGTAGTTGCTGAGATGGAAAAATTATCTTTACCGTACCGGTAGGTATGTATTCGGTCTTACCCTCCTTGGACGATCTTCGATTCATTCTTTGAACCTTGATCACCGGGTATAGTGAATCTATGTACTGTAACAGTTCAGTCTTTGGTATAATTGTATCAACCCCCCGCACCAAACCAACTCTATGGATATGTGAGGAAGGTAGAAATGCTTTCAAGTGTTTCTCTTGAAGAATCGGGTTGGAAAGAAAGTTGTTAGCATCCTTTCGAGTGCCAAAAGTAATTTGAATTCGGTTACGGCCCTTTTTTATGAATGGCTTTGATGTTGGGAATCTGCCGTTCATAAAAATGTCTGCCTGAAGCCATCGGGTGTAGGTATCCTATTTTCTTTTCCGGATCATCCGATTCGACATAGACAATATACGGCCCTATATGCGTGTCTGTATAGGTATTGAGTTTATCAATGTGAGACACTGCATTATTATCATTATTTGTAAGTCTGTCTCTATCCATAGCTTCTTGATGAGATAAATCTTTATCCACAATCATCCCTTCTAAAGAAACTTGTTCCAAGATTAGGTTTTCCTTAGATTCCGGAATCGAATCTGGAGGTCTAACCAAGCCTCCACCTCCACTATCTAGAGGCACCCCTTAAAAACTATTCACTCTATTACTTATCTATAGGTAGCCAGTGACAGGACGTAGTCGCTTCACACACTCCGAACAGGCCGGCATCAGTCAAGAACAGCGAACAGGTTCAACGATCCGCTACAATTGAATGCTCGCACGACACTGCTTCTCCTTCGAAAAAGACTCAATGGGCTTGTAACATCACCCAGTTTCAATACTTGTAATAATAACAAGAAGGGCGCTCAGGTGAGCGTCATCGTCCTTACTGAAGTCTGCGATCGACTTCGTTCTTTTCGTGCACTTTAGTATGTGGTATGTGTCACAAATTTTGCCGCACAGCACACACACACAATCTACGTCTGGTTCATGAAATTGCTTCTTAATACACAGCTTGTAGTGAAAGCCGTCTGCTGAAAGTCTGGCTATCACATGTCTTTGCTTCTGGTTTTCTCTGGTCTAGGACTTCTCCACCATAGCAGGCGAGATGTAGAATTCCAGGTGTATTTCTTCTCTCTTCTTATTTCGGTTCCTTAGTATCTCTTGATATAGTCTGTCGATGGTAGGTGGTGTTGGATTCTGATGTCCTCTATGCAGCAGGTTTCTCCCATCATGTCGTATAGAAGTAGTGAGGGGACTGTCTTCCCTAATCCCATTGCTCTTTTCATGTACATCGCCTTCACCTTTTCAATTTTGGTTAATTCACCTATTTTAAACTTTTCCCAGATTATATGTATGCCGTAAGTGATGATCGGGGCTATTGCACTTCTAAATAGTGCCATCGCCGTGCTGATAGACAGGTTCCTGATATTCTTTATGTAGTATATTGCGCTGATTGCTGCCGGTGTCCTTTCTTCTATGTGAAGACTGTATGATGATGCTGTTGCTTGCAGTGTAACCCCTAGGTATTTGAATTTGTTAAGTCTATCTAGTTGATTGCCTGAAAACACAATTTTGTCAGTCGCTGCTGCTTTTCCACCCTTCCTAAAAGACAATTGTACAGTTTTCTCTTGGTTTATAGTGACATCGTTTTCCCTGGCCCAATTCTCCAGCTTGTTAATTGTTTCCTGTACTTCTGTCCTTATAGGAGACCCGATCACGATGTCATCTGCATATAGAATTATAGCTGTATTCGAGTTCTCCTTAGTGATTTTCATTATGTCTGCTCTAAGATGTTAAATAGTGTAGGACTGATAGGGTCCCCCTGTAATACACCATTTGTTTCAATAATCCGTTTCAATGTTTCCACGTTGTTATTTATACATATGTAGTTATACTTTAAGAGATCTTCTGTTATACTTGCAATTGGGTGGTCTTTTCCAGCCATTCCTTTAAATTTCTCGATAAGCTTCTTCCTGTTTACCAGGTCGAACGCTTTCCTGTAGTCTACAAATACAACATAATACTTGCCCCCGGGGTGTCTAAGGGAGTCTTCTATTTGCTCTAATAGGTAGGAACTTGCTTGTAATGTACTCCTGCCTTTCCTGAATCCAAATTCACATTCAGGTATTTGATTGTGGATAATTTCCTGTAGTCTTTCATTTAGAACTTTCGTGAACATCTTGAACGTAGCACTTTCCAATACCACTCCCCTGTATGAGTCCAGACTGTTCTCCAGCTTTCGGTTATCTGTCCTAATTCCATGCATTTGTTCATTAGATATACACAGAGATCTTGCATAATATCCACAGATTCCTTCAGGTGCTCAATGTAGATATTGTCTGGTCCCGCTGCATATTTTATTTTTCCATCCTTTATCACCCGCCTTACTTCCTCCTTCGTTACCGGTATTTGATCATAAGCGTGAAACTGTTGTATTATTGGATCATATGCCTGACCTTTCTGTTGCAGGTTTAGAATTGTGCTGAAGTGGATTTCCCATGCCTCTGTTGGTACTTCTCCTATAGTGGGTGGGTTCCTCTTCCTTAGAGCTATAAAAGGGTCAGCCCTCACGTCTTCTGCCTGTTTCCTTGCTTCTCTCTCCATATGGTCAGCTTTTTCTGTTTCAGTAGACGTTTGTATTCTCTTCTTCTCTCAGGGTAGAATGTTAGGTCCGCTTGCTGTTTAGATGTTTTGGCTCTGAATAGTGCTCTTAGTGTTTCCTTTCTCTTTCTGTAGCATTCCTGGTCGAACCATTTTTGTGCTCGCCTTGTTTTCCTTTCCGTGGTGGGTGTTTGCATTCTTTTTGTGGATATTTCTAAAGCCCCATCTAATATTCCCTTTTTGATAAGGACCCTTGCATTCTCTATTTCTCCCACACTATTCTTCAGGATTTAAAGATCCAGTTTCGTCGATTATTTGATTCCCTCCAACACACTTGTCTTTGTTTGTTTAGTTTCCGTTTGAAACAGCGTTATAATTGTGATATGCTCCATTATGGGTGCTTCTGAGGAGGTCCACAGTCCTTCCTGCTTCTTTAATTGTAACCTGTTCCCTCGTAGAAGACAAGGTTCATTGTGCTAGTTCCATTTGGGGTTGTGTATGTAGGTACATGTTTGTTGTTTGCCATTTTAAAACCTTGCTCTTCTAAAGCTTCCATAAGCAGGTCTGTCATAGCGCAGGGTTTGTCAGTGCCGCAGTTGGAATCCCCAGCGATCGTAACTTTTTCCTCGTTTCTTGTTTGTTCTGTTACCTTGGATACCGTTTCTATGATGTTTTCCGTTGGTTCGCCCGGTGGGATGTATATTCCTATGAGAGTGACCATTGTAGTCCTAATTATTACCATATTCTCTTCTTTAGAAGTACCCTCGAGGTTTCTCAAATTGCCTTTATAGTAGCAAGTGACTCCTCCTGCTGGCCTCCCAGCTGTCGGTGTTGCCAATGCGTGCACTGCGTAGAATGACTGCAGATTCAGTGGTTCTGTAAGATATGTCTCGGTAATTATAACTCCGTCAATGTCCTTTAATGTACTTTCTTGTATGTATGGCAATGTATTCCTTAATCATTCGATGTTCCATAGAAGTATTTTCATGGGTTTATTCAAGTCATCCTCCCTCTTCGTCATCTCTTCGTGGGTGTCGCCTTCGAAACCGAAATCTCCTCACAAATACACCCTTCGACCAGAAACCCGGATTCTTCACGACAGTATGTTTCTTGATAAGCTGGTGCTTGCATGTCTCGCACATCCACAACAGTTTGCTGTTTTGTCGTCTCAATATGTCAAACTCCCCTGTAGTCAAGCCTGTGCATTCCTTGTGGTGCCATTTCTCATATATACCGTCACATTGTATCGATATATCGTCATGCCTGACCTTCTTATCGCATGTTCCACATAGAGCCTGGTTTTTTTGCACTTGTCATTTCGTTTCTTGCAATCCTGATCTGTCAATCGAAGTTCTCTAATACTTGTAATAAATATTCGTTGTAAATCTGATCAGGTTCACAAGCCTTTCCATTACCTATGTTGTGTATAGCGTCTTCAATATTCATTACTGTTATATACAAAATCTCAGTTACATCTTCTGATTATAGTCTGTAGTAGGAAACATGGTTTCATTTGATGAATGAATGTCTTAGGAGAGGTAGAATACCAGATAGTTGGAGAAGATCACACATCAAAATGATATACAAGGGCAAAGGGTACATGAGAGATCCAGCCGCGCACAGAGGTATTGCACTCGAATGTACTTTTTTGACGCTAATGACCAAAATTCTCACTGATAGGCTAACAACACTTGTGGATCAATATACACCAGAGCAATAGTTTGGCTTCAGGAGAGGTTGATCATCCCTGCAAGCAGTAGAATGTTTGCAACAAGATATTGGGAATGCACTAAGAGTACCAGACGGGAAGCTCCACGCAATCTTTTCTGACTTCTCTAAAACTTTCGATATGCTCAACAGGAACATACTCCTGGCAAAGTTGGAACAGTTAATTGGAAAGAGTCACTACTTGACGGTTATAATTAAAAACATTCTCTCCAACAATACAGTGTTTATACAGGATAACATATCAATATCAGATGCAATAGCACGCACCAATAGTGTACTACAAGGAGATCCACTAAGTCCTCTTCTGTTCTCAATAATCACTTCAAATGTCACACGGTGCATCAAAGATGGAGTAAAGTTGTATGTATATGCAGATTATATGGTTCTAGCTGCAAAATGAGACTGGAGGACCTGAAAGAGTCTTTTGATGTCTTGACAGCATGGGCACATGAAATCGATTTCAGGATAAATTACCAAAAGACTCCATACGTGATTTTCAGAAAAGGGGGAAGGCCAGCAGTGACTGATAGAGTCCATTACAATGGTAGAGAACTAACAAGAGTTAGTCACTTCAAATATCTGGAAGTCATATTCCAAACTAGAGGTGCTGTTTTCACAAAACACATAGAGAATAGGACAATCTGGGCAATTTAAAGCAGTGAACGAAATCAATGATCTACGTAAGATGTCAGTAAAAGCAGCGGTACAGCTCTTCAAGGGTAAAGTTACCTATGGTCTACAACTCGCCTGGGAATACCTAAACATTTAATAGTCTACGACGAACAGAGAAAGTCAAAGCCGCATACTCAAAGAGAGCTCTGGGGCTTCCGAAATATACACTATCTCGACTTGTCTATGTTTTGACGAGGAAATCTTTCCTGATTGAGAGCTACGTTTCAAGATATCATTGCCACCTACGACAAATTACGATCGACTACTTACGGAACTGAAGCTGAAAGGAGAAGACATTTGGTTAGAATTCTATGCAATGGATGTTATGACACCGCGGGGATAGATGGAAGCGAACTACGAATTAAGATATATTGTGACCAGATTGTCTGTTCATGGTTTTCACTTTAAGCTTTGCAGAACCAAAACATTTCATGAACCTGAATTTGGATGCATATGTAAACTGTGCGATCGTGAATGTGATATATACCGCATCTTAACATGTCCTAATAGAGGGAAATCGTTGATTAAGTTCTGTTCAGAAGAATGAGACTTATGTGGCTTGGACATTTTTTAAATGAATGTACTTACATGGCCATGTGGCTGAAATAAAACTATTATTTAATACCTGTAATAAATCGCACATTATCCCTCATATATACAAAAATACTGAACTGTATGGAGAATGTTTAGAGTAACATTTCCTGAAGGACAACAATTGCCTAAAGATGGATTGATAGGGTGTAGGTTATCAACTGGTAGATTATTAGCTTGAAACAGATGGAAAAAGTTGACTTTGTAGCTTGTATCTTCTAAAACTGGAAGTAAGTACAACAACATAACACTTGTTCAGCATACAAAGGAAATAATACACAGGGACACAAGGTACTAATCTTCACGCCTGTGTGACCCACCACGGCGTCTTATTATCAGACAAACAAGACCGGGGAACATTAAAAGTATAGAGGATTAATTGTCATAGAACGACGTGTGAGGGATACATTAAGGGATGGTAGAATACTACGAATATAGAATAGCAGGAAAGACTGACTGAGGTAAATGTGGCAGGTACTTAAATAGGTAGGAAATAGCGTGTGGACAAAGACCTAACCCAAAAAACACTGTAATGAATGTAATTGAAAACAATAGAAATACGCGCCGAAACGTGATGGGGACAGATGACAAAAGACAGTAGCAATGCAGAAAAGGGCAAGTTGAAGCAGTAGGGAAAAAAACAAATCAAAAACAATTCCTGAAACGTGAGGGCTACATTATGTGTAGTTGTGAATGGTAAGACAATAACATTATTGGAATATTGTAGCCAAAAGGGGATTATAGATGAAAATTAGCATAATTGAGATACCGGTTTAGTATGTTGAGTATTTCCGGAGAGGAGTTATGAACAATACATGCAACACATGTTGGAAGAGGGAATTTGAAAATAAGTTAACTTGCATAGAAACAGCGTCGGTAGCAAGTATACAGTGAACATTGGAAAATTAGGTGACTAATGTCAGCATCAGTTGAGCCACATTCACAGAGGGGATTGTCGATGAACTTAAACCGAAATTTATAGAGACGTGTGAGGGCATGATTGAATCGAAGTCTGAATACACTAATGAAGTGTCGACGGGGTATGATGTTTTATCACACCAATGTGTATTAGGTAGTAAAGGTTTAATTCGATGGTGGAAATTCCTTTTCAGGCGTGCAGAGTTGGTCCAGAAGTGTTGCCACGCTATCGTTTGTTCTCTTTTTAACTCAGGAAAAAAGTGAAGGGCCACAAAAGTGAAGGGTGGGGTAGAGAAGTGGGAAGCCTGTTTGGCTAATCGATCTGCTCTCGCGTTTCCAGGAATTTTTTTATGAGCAGGGATCCATATACCTGATTTATGTGAATCGTATAAAAAGTGTTTTATATTAAAAAACGTACCAATTTAGAGTTAAGTTTGTGGATATTAAGGATTGTATGACGGATAATGAATCTGTAGAGATATTGGCCGAAGAGATAGATGAATTTTTAATAAACAGTAGTGTTTGTCGGATGGCAAGCAATTCAGCAGAGAAGATGGAAAAGTGTGTGGTTAGGTGATGTAATTCAACATGCTGTGTTTGTTCATTATAGAACGCAGCTATGACACCACAAGCATTCTTAGCCCCGTCCGTATAAAAATTGTCACCAACACTGGAGTATAAGGTGCAAAATTTTTTAGAATATGATTGAAAGTTGGTATCTCGATAAGAGAGCATATCAAAATGGGAAGGTTTTGATGTGATAGTAGGGGGAGAATATTGTATGACGTCATACGCGATAGAATACTGTGGTAGTACGTGACTCTTTATGATATTAGATTTAAATGAGGGACGTGATTATATGCCCAGATTAAGGGTGGGGCTCTTTTATTTTGCATGGAAGGGGAGTCAAACTGAGCAGTGAGGAGCTATAATAATTTCGTGTGGCTATTTCTAGCTGAGTGCAGCCCTTGTAAGGCAGACCCTACGATGAGGGTGGGTGGCATCTTCCATGTGTGCTGCGTGCTTTTGTTGTGGAGGATCGTCTTATGTGTGGTGTGTGAGTTGCAGGGATGTTGGGGACAGCACAAACAACCGCCCACGAGCCTTTGGAATTAACCAATGAAGGTTAAAATCCCCGACCCGGCCGGTTATCGAATCCGGGACACTCTGAGCTGAAGGCCAGTACGCTGACTATTCAGGCAACGAGTCGGACAGTGAGGAGCTGAAGTTTGGGGACAAGATTATTGGATACTGTTAAAAGTCGCTTGAGCAGGTACTTTGAAGTGAGATATTGTCTGCGTATCTGCAGGGGGGGGGGTTCTCCTGTTACAACTTGTAGAGCATTCGTTGGGGTATATGGTAAGGCGCCAAAGCAAATACGTAGCGCTTGATGTTGGATGGTATTTAGGGAGTTCAGTTCAGAGGGAGTAGCCAAGTCAATGATGTGAGCACAATAGTCTAAACGAGCGCGTATTGTAGCGCGGTAAACGAACATGGCAGTAGTGGGTTCTGTTCCCCACGAACAGCGTGTGATACCTGTTAAAAGTTTAATGTAAGTGGCAGCAGTATGTCGTAGGCGACTCACATGAAGGGAAAAATGTAATTTGGTATCAAGAATAATGTCAATGTATTTATGATTTCAACAAATAGGAACTCGATAAGAGGCGAATGTTAAGAGTTCGGAGTTGTATGTGCGTTTGTTAGTAAATATGAGTGCAGAGCATTTGGAGGGAGATACGGATAAACCATGGCTGTGAAGCCAGTGCTGCACTTTGATCATGGTTTGAGTGATGGAGTTACGAGCGATATCTATATCATTTTTGGTTGTGTAAATGACTATGTAGTCAGCGTAGATTATAATCCTAGCGGATTGTAACACTAATTGGTCTAATTCCGAGAGATATAAGGCGAAACGTATACCACTAAATATATCACACAGTGGAAGGCCAACCAAAGATTGAAGTGTAGCTTGTCTACTGAATGTGGGTTTACGAATGAGGGTGCAGTGGCTGATGAAATGTCGAAGAAGTGTGATAAATGACGTCGGGATACCAAAAACGACAAGTGCTGCTATCTTCTTCTGAGCAGCTGAAACACTAGGTAATAACACATACACAGCATAACTTAGCAGATTTTAACAGCTACACGACATACTCTATGCAGGCAGCAAGTAACTACATGTCAGGCGAACGTGTTCTAGGACCGCAGGGGAGGTGAAGCTCGAAGAAAAGAAGATAATCACTTTATTGATGAGTCCACGCCCAACATATTTTTCCCAGCACGTTTCTTCACCTTTTCCTTGTTTACTCTCTCCGCAGCCATGATAAGTGTTTATAAGCGAAGATAACTCGTTAGTTTTAGGTCCATGACAAAGTTTAATTAGTTGACATGTACGGCACTGTCTCACAGAAGGTCTTCTACCTAAACTCACGTGTTCATGATGTAAACTACACGTTTGAATCTCTGACAAAACAGGATCTTGAGTCTACTCACCAGGCACCTTATCCCAAATCTTCTTTACAGCATTCGCAGCTACATTGACCAAAAATGCCTTTGGTAATGCATTTAACTCTTCTTCAGTAAAAGTGTTTAGTTTCTTTTTGCATGCATAAAACTTTACGATCGCCTTTTCAACTGCGTTACACTTAGTATCTGTTAGAAATGACATGATGTCTTTACTCTACAAGGCCAGTACGCTGACTATTCAGCCAACGAGTCGTAGGCACCTAAGTGCTAATTAGCGATGTAGTAACCGTGAAGATAGCAGCACGGTACTCTGTTGAATAAAGATGGCTGCTGTCGAATAGAATTGTCCGCCATCACATTTTCAACTAAAGAGTGCAGCACCGAGGTAAGCGATGTAAGATAGCTTATAACAGCTTGTCAAATAGAATTTTTCAAATTATCCGCTACTACATTTCAACTAAAGAGGGCAGCACTAAGGTGTCCGATGCAAGAAGGAGGATGACAGCCGTCACGTGGATTTTAAATTACCAGCAGTGTCGGAAAGAGGACAGCACTAAGGTTAGCGAAGCAAGATGGCGGATGACAGCTGTCATGTGGAATTGCCCACCACCACATTTCAGGTAAAGAGTGCATCACGATGCTCTATTGATTAAAGATGGCTGCTGTCAAATTGTCCGCCACCACATTTCAACTAAAGACTGCAGCACTGCGGTTTGCGATGCAAGATGGTGGATAACAGCTTGTCAAATTGAATTTTTCAAATAGTCCGCCTCAAAGGTAAGTAGCTAAAGAGGGCAGCAGTAAGGTTTGCGATGAAAGATGGTGGATGACAGCTGTGACGTAGAAATTGTCCACTACTAAGATAAAGAAAGCGGCACGGTGCTCTGTCGATTAAAGATGGCTGCTTTTCAAATTGTCCGTCACCACATAGAGTGCAGCACGGTGCTCTCTTGATTAAAGATTGCTGCTGTAGAATTTTTGCGCCTCAAAGGTAAGTAGCTAAAGAGTGCAGCACTGTGAACTCTTATTTAAAGATGGCGGATGGCAGCTGCCGAAAAAGCACGTGGGTTTGTAAAGCACTTCGAATTTGCCGCCACCACATGTTAAAGGTATGTAGCTAAAGAGGGCAGCACGGTCCTCTCATGATTAAAGATGGACTATGGTAGCTGTCAAAAAAGCACGTGAGTTTGTAAAGCACTTCGAATTTGCCGCCACCACATTTCAACTAAAGAGTGCAGCACGGGGCTTTCTTGAATAAAGATGGTAGATGACAAAAAGCATGTGAGTTTGTTTCCAAACAAGAGAATGTGGTATTTGCCACCACCACATTTCAACTAAAGAGTGCAGCACGGTGCTCCCTTGATTAAAGATGGCGGATGACAGCTGTCAAAAAAGCACGTGGATTTGTTTCCAAACAAGAGCACGTGGAATTTGCCGCTACCACATTTCAAAGGTAAGTAGCTGAAGAGTGCAGCACGGTGCTCTCTTGATTAAAGATGGCGGATAGTAGCTGTCAAAACATCATGTGGCATTGTTTCCAAACAAGAGCACGTGGAATTTTTCACATTGCCGCCACCACATTTCAACTAAAGAGTGCAGCACGGTTCTACCCTTGCTTAAAGATGGCGGATGGTAGCTGTCCGAAAAAGCACGTGGCTTTGTTTCCAAACAAGAGCACATGGAATTTTTCAAATTACCACCACCACATTTCAACTAAAGAGTGTAGCACAGTGCTCTCTTGATTAAAGATGGCTTCTGTCACGTGGAATTGCCTGCTACCAGAGTGCAGCACGGTGCTCTGTCGATTAAAGAAGGCTGCTATCAAAAAGCATTTTTCAAATTATCCGCCACCACATTTCAAGGATATGTAACTAAAGAGGGTAGCACGGTGCTCTGTTGATTCAAGATGGCGGATGACAGCTGTCAAAAAAGCACGTGGATTTGTTTACCGATTCAAATCTCGCGCTAGTGAGGTTAAGTTGGCACCACTAAGGTTTAGGCCCGTCAAGATGGTAACGCTGAGGTTTGCGATGCGTTGTTGTCGATGATATCTGTCAAAAAGCACGTGGTTGTCAAAAAGATCGTGGATTTGTTTACCGATTCAAATCTCGCGCTAGTGAGGTTGAGTTGGTAGCACTGAGGTTCAGGCCCGTCAAGATGGAAGCGCTGAGGTTAGCGATGCGTTGTTGTCGGTGATAGCTGTCAAAAAACCACGTGACTTTGTTTACCAATTCAAATTTCCCGCGGAAGGAGAGGCAGGCCTCTGGGAAGGCTCCCGGGAGGAGGAGGAGGTGTGGGCCCCAGGGAAGGCCCCTCGGGAGGAGGAGGAGGCCCCTGGGAGCCGGAGGAGGAGGAGGAGGCGCCCGAATCCCTGTATTATACTACTGACACTGGAACCCTCCCTTCATTGTCACTATCACCAGCTCCCAAAATATTATTAAACGTTCGACGGAGTTCTCCAGTATTCTTCACGTATTAATATTTGTGTACTGCGCACAACATTCCTCCAGTCATCGGCACTGACATTCGCCACAGCTTCGGCTAACAGGTTTTCCAGCTCGGGTACAATAAAACGCTTATTTTTGGTTGCAACATAACACTTCATCTGTGCCCAAATCTTCTCTATTGCATTGAAATGGCAATGATAAGTTGGAAGTTGAATAACTTTATGTTCATGACGTCTTGCAATTTCGTCCACGACATACACTTGAAATTGTGGCTTGTTTTCTTTCACAAGCTGCCACAGTTCACCTTTCTTCATGTCGACCCGCCCACGAATGTTGTGCCTCCTTAACCACTCAGCAAGAATCGACTTCTTTGCTGCCATTGTCGGAGCTTTGTCTTGAATTACGGAATGGTAGGGGACATTGTCCATTATCATTGTACAATTTTCAAACAGATTATTCATTAGTCTGTATTCAAACCAGTTCTGAAAATTGGCACTATTCATCTCCTCGTGGCAATCGCCAGACATCTTAGACCTCAGAACATATAAAGAGTTAGGTACAAATCCGTTTGCTGTACCGCCATGTAGCACAATAATTCTTCCCACATTTCCAATGGGCACTGCCATTGTACCTCCCACAGAATCATCTGTCCAGCCTTTTCCTACGGTATGGTTAGCATTAATCCATGTTTCATCTAACCACACAATCGAATCAAAATTTACCTTCATAACGTCCGCAGCGCCCCAACACAATATAATTTCCCTCCATAAACACTTGCCGAACGTTGACTTTCTTGTAACGGAATCCCAGTTCCTTTACCACAACATTCAGTGACATCCTGCTTCTATTATATAGTTCGCTTGCCTTCAGAGACTCGCATAGCTTCGCAATAATAGGGTGGTCTTTTCTGCGGTAGTAGTCATAAATATGACGACGAATGGCATCTTTCTGGAAACTGTCCAAGTTCGTCATTAGTTTGGTCCGATTCCTTTCCTTACCAGGCGTTTCAGACTTAGAGGATCCAGGAGATTGTTCCTCAGCGCGGTATTTCTCCTTTCCAAACGCCACTGCTGCGTATTTACTTACTTTGGTAGCGTCGGCAGTTCTCTGTACGGCTTGTGCTAAAGGAAGCAATGTAGGACCGTTCTCCTTATCTTTCTCAAAGTACTCGCGCAAGTTGGACACAATTTCACGGGCCTGGCTTCTCAAAGGCGTGCCTTGTCAAACACCTCTCGATTTATTGCCTCTTGTCTTTCCTGAACTACAACTCACACATGGTAAACACGACGAACTAAGTACACTGATACAAGCACGTAAGTAAAACTACAACGATTTAATAATTAAACCTATGTTGTACTTATGCTATGCTAAACTGTAGACTACGCTATACTGTAATATACTAGAGAGATAAAGTTATATAAAAAAATACTAATTACTTGAGGAAAATGCAAATGATCGCGAACCGTACCGAATACCACACACGCTGAGCGAGATAGGTTAACCACGTGGTGAATGTAAATATTAGACTTGGCAACTAGGTTTCGAGTTCGTGCTCTGCCGATATAAATCGATATAAATGGCAGGTTGGGATTGGTTGGATGTCTATGCTACAGTGCACAACCACAAGACAGAGACAAAATCTGCATACACGTCAATTTAGAAGTAGAACCGTGCGGAGTATAATATGGACTCACCCTCATTTTGATAACTCGCCGTATTTTACTCTGGCACTGGGAATCAGATACCTCATTAAGTATATTTATTGGACATCACATACTCTGCACGGACTTCAGCACTACCCATCTTCACTATCTGCTGTCATCTGACTACCTTCTTGCCTGCTGACGTCATACGATACTGTTTGGTTTGTTGCGCATGGTCCGGAATATCTGGAATCTTCCAGACGTATTTCTCCTCATTTATTTCCCCTCTACTCTAGCATATAGAAACCAGGCCTTTCTCCGGATTAATTGAGATGGAATTTAGCCTGTGTGGAGGGTGGAACACCAAACGTCGTCTCCGTCCTTAGGGACTTGTGCACATGAGTGTCTTTTCTGTGCCAGTACTACGAATATCAAGATGAGGTATGAAAAACTATTCATTTATTTCCTGTAAAATTTCTAGCTTCACGAGGAAAATTTTCCTTTGAAATTTTGTTATGGAGCATGGCATTTCCAGACCAAGATTCTACCTAACTTCAAACTACTTAGTGTTTTCATTCATGAAGTTAGTTGTAACTCTCTTTCGAGCTGTGCGTGTGCGGTATCTGGCACACCGCGAGTCCTACACACACTCATACGTGAACAGTGCTTCGCATTCATGTTTATAATTGTTTAGGTTTGAATGTGACTGTCTTGGAACAGCTTTCTTGGATAATCGGGATTTCGGCTTGCTTAATAATCTTACTTAGTATGAACTCATTCTGTGACTGACTGGTAACTGATGCAGTTCTGATTTATATATGGACTTCACTTCGAAGGACATTGCTGTTGAATCCTAAGCTTCTAATCATGTATTTTTTTCATATTTCTTGTAACTCTCATTAGATAGGAGTATTTTTCCTTTTTCCGGCCTTTTACTTTCTATTCCTTCTTCATTCTTCCTCATTGCTTTCTTTCTTTTTTCTTTCTTTCTTTCTTTCTTTCTTTCTTGTAGCTTTTATCTTGTATAAAATTCCGAATTTTAAGGTTATTGGTTGGGAAAGTACCACATATGTATATTCCTCCGTTTTTTGTGAAAATTTGTAATAAGTTTGGTTTTTTTCAATATATCTCTCTTCAAAATTTAACATGATTTTCTCTTATTTTCTGTTCTTTCCCTATCATATTCCTAATTTCACTTCACACTCCCTGTTTTTCTAACACTCATATGCACGGTTTCCACTGCGCTATTTCGTAATTGGACGTGAATGCAATCTATCTTAATACTAGGAAATCACTATTATAACCACGGCCTCGATTTATACACCTGGCACAACTGGATGGTAAGAATTCCATAAACATGCTTATCTTTCAATTTCACAGAGCTATATTATGGGGATCTTGCCTTAATTTATTATTATTATCATTATTATTATCATTCATATGTATGTATCCACCATTGCAGTATGGTAGCAGATATAGATAATTGTGTAGCCTAGAATCTCTCCACCTTGTTACTTCCGAAGTTGCCCTATTTCTTTCTTGTGTGGCTTAGTACTTCACTTTGGTAGACATCGATTTTTTTGTGTCATCTTCTAATGTGGCCTCTTTTTCTGACAATTTTTCTCCCTACACTTCTGAGACTTCTGACATTTCGTTTGATCCTCATTTTAATTTTTCTGATCCAAATCCTTTTACTAATATGCCTTATAATGCTTTTCTTACTTGCAATTCACATCTTCCACATCCAGTACTCTTACTACCACTGTGTCTTCCCGTACGCGCTCTGAACCTTTACCACACCCTCCTCAACCTATCACCTCTCTCTCCTGATCATTTTTTTCTAACTGCTCAATCTAAAGTTCCACCCAATCAGGCACCCCCCCCCCTTCTGTCGATAAAACTCAATCTGCACAGTACTACACACCCGATTTGCGAACTACACCACCATTACCTTCACAGCAATATTTTTATGAATCTCCATTTCATCACAACCCTTCTTCACATCAACCACTTAATTTTCATATTTTTGACTAAATGTCTTGACCAGGTAACCCTCATTCAGTCTACTAATCGCGATAATTTGACAGAATGGCTTCTTTTTTGGTTCGCAAATTTCTACAAACTCAATCAATTAATCAATCAATCAATACTGATCTGCATTTAGGGCAGTCGCCCTGGTGGCACATTCCCTATCTGTTGCTTTCCTAGCCTTTTCCAAAATGATTTCAAAGAAATTGGAAATTTATTGAGCATCTCCTTTGGTAAGTTATTCCAATCTCTAAATCCCCTTCCTATAAATGAATATTTGCCCCAGTTTGTCCTCTTGAATTCCAACTTTATCTTCATATTGTGATCTTTCCTACTTTTATAAACGCCATTCAAACTTATTCGTCTACTAATGTCATTCCACGCCATCTCCACGCCGACAGCTCGGAACATACAACTTAGTCGAGCAGCTCTTCTTCTTTCTCTCAATTCTTCCCAATCCAAACTTTGCAACATTTTTGTAACGCTACTCTTTTGTCGGAAATCACCCAGAACAAATCCAGCTGCTTTTCTTTGTATTTGCTCCAGTTCTTGAATCAGGTAATCCTGGTGAGGGTCCCATACACTGGAACCATACTCTAGTTGGGGTCTTACCAGAGACTTATATGCACTCTCCTTTACATCCTTACTACAACCCCTAAACACCCTCATAACCATGTGCAGAGATCTGTACCCTTTATTTACAATTCCATTTATGTGATTTCCCCAATGAAGATCTTTCCTTATATTAACACCTAGATACTTACAATGATCCCCAAAAGGAACTTTCACCCCATCGAAGCAGTAATTAAAACTGAGAGGACTTTTCCTATTTGTGAAACTCACAACCTGACTTTTAACCTCGTTTATCAACATACCATTGCCTGCTGTCCATCTCACAACATTTTCGAGGTCACGTTGCAGTTGCTCACAATCTTGTAACTTATTTATCACTCTATAGAGAATAACATCATCCGCAAAAATCCTTACCTCCGATTCCACTCCTTTACTCATATCATTTATATATATAATATAAAGGTCCGATAATACTGCCTTGAGGAATTCCCCTCTTAATTATTACAGGGTCAGATAAAGCTTCACCTACTCTAATTCTCTGAGATCTATTTTCTAGAAATATAGCAACCCATTCAGTCACCCTTTTGTCTAGTCCAATTGCACTCATTTTTGCCAGTAGTCTCCCATGATCCACCCTATCAAATGCTTTAGACAGGTCAATCGCGATACAGTCCACTTGGCCTCCAGAATCCAAGATATCTGCTATATCTTGCTGGAATCCTACAAGTTGAGCTTCGGTGGAATAACCTTTCCTAAAACCGAATTGCCTTCTATCGAACCAGTTATTAATTTCACAAACATTTCTAATATAATCAGAAAGAATGCCTTCCCAAAGCTTACATACAATGCATGTCAAACTTACTGGCCTGTAATTTTCAGCTTTATGTCTATCACCCTTTCCTTTATACACAGGGGCTACTATAGCAACTCTCCATTCATCTGGTATAGCTCCTCCGACTAAACAATAATCAAATAAGTACTTCAGGTATGGTACTATATCCCAACCCATTGTTTTTAGTATATCTGATCAATCTGATCAATTCCAACCACTTTTCTAGTTTTCAACTTTTGTATCTTATTGTAAATGTCATTGTTATCATATGTAAATTGTATTACTTCTTTGGCCTTAGTCTCCTCCTCTATCTCGACATCATCCTTGTAACCAACAATCTTAACATACTGCTGACTATATACTTCTGCCTTTTGAAGATCCTCACATACACACTCCACTTGTTCATTAATTATTCCTGGAATGTCCTTCTTGGAACCTGTTTCTGCCTTAAAATACCTATACATACCCTTCCATTTTTCACTAAAATTTGTATGACTGCCAATTATGCTTGCCATCATGTTATCCTTAGCTGCCTTCTTTGCTAGATTCAATTTTCTATTAAGTTCCTTCAATTTCTCCTTACTTCCACAGCCATTTCTAACTCTTTTTCTTTCCAGTCTGCACCACCTTCTTAGTCTATTTCTCTGACATAGCTCGATTTGTCCAATTACTTTCGTTCTTTATCCAGAAATATCTGGTCATCTTAGTAATTTTTGGCTACAATATACGAAGCCTTCTCATGATTGGGCCCATTTCCGTTCAGTTTTACATACTTAATGTTTGCCTTATGAAATTCGACAACAACTGAGTAACAAGTACATCAGACGTCACCAACGTCCTGATGATTATCTTGACTCCATTATCGGCTATTCTGACGTGCTAGCTATTGCTCAACATCCCCAGGATATTATTTCTCTTATTCGATGTTATGTTTCTGCAGCTTTCCGTCAAATAATTCATTCTTTTATGCCACCCACCACTATCCCTCAGCTTTACAATATCTCTCAAGTAGATATTCTAAATACTCACAGTAACATTTCTTATTATTCCTCCACTCCATCTCCCCTAGTTTAACACTTCAACAACTCACACCCCTCCTAACCCTCGTCCAAATTCTCATGGCAATATTTCTCTTCTCCGCTGTTATCGATGTCAGGCTATGGGGCATTTAGCACGAAATTGTACCAATTCTAATTAGGGAAACTTCAACTCCCGTCGTCACTAGGCAGCACACGACCTCATGGGGGAAAATCTGCCTTATGTTTCGTCAACATTCTCTTCTGTTACTAAATCACAGTTATACACTCTCGTACAGTTACAAAACTCTACTTCCTTAGCCTTATTACACTCAGGTTCTGCAATTTCCGAAATAAGTTTCTCTTTTTCAGCAACTTTTACAAACACACCATCATCTTCAATTACATCCTTTTACCCTCAGACGTCTATCCATATCTCAACACTCTCTTGAAATCGTGGGACAATTAAAACTTAATTTTAAAATTCCCAAGTTTTCTTGGCCATTTGAATTTCGGGTTGTCAATAATTGCTCTCTTCCTGTCATATTGTGTTATGATTTTTTTGCTCGTACTGGCCTTATTTATAATACTGCCATGACCTCTATCTCCTTTTTTAAATCCAAACGTTCAAATTCCTTTTGGTAGATATTTTAGATGTTCCCATAAACCACGTTTTCAGTCATCAGCATATTTATGCCACTGCTCCACAACAAGATGCCATTGAGGTCTTGAAATCTGAATTTGCCGATGTTATCACAGATAAGCTACGCTCTGTTATTAATTATCAGGAACACGTTGATTTACTTGACGATACTCCTGTCCGTTCGCATCTTTACCATCTTAGTCCTCCTACGATGGCCAAAATGGATGACATCATTCGGAAAATGCTTCAGGATTGTACCATAGTTCAGTCTTCTTGTAATTATGCATCTCCTGCATGTTTAATCGATAAGCCTAATGGTTCTTCACGCCTCGTCATTGATGACAGGAAATTGAACTCCAAAATTCTTTATGATTCTTACACTATTCTTAAAATGCAAAATGGTTTTCACTTCTTTTCCAAAGTTAAATACTTCTCTCTCTTGGATCTTAATTCCGCTTACTATAAAATCCCTTTGGACTCTCACATCAGCAGGCTTACTGAATATATTATCCCGAATGTTCTTTTCCAGTTTAAGAAAATTCCTTTTGAATTGAATTTGGGATCGCAGATTATGCAACGATTGGTAGATTCCTTACTTTCAGACATTAAGTATCAATTTCTGTATCCAGGATTTTGAGTCTCATATGTCACACCTACGCATAGTTCTCTCTAGATTACGTTCAATTGGACTTACAGTTAATCCTTCCAAAATCTTCCTAGCTCAGACCTCTATAAATTTCTTAGGTCACATCGTGTCATCTCATAGAGTAGCGGTAGAACTCTAACGTACTTCTGCTTTTTCTAACATTCCACCTCCCAAAAAATCTTATGCAAATGCGCTCCTTTTTAGGCATGGTTTCTTTCTATCACCGGTTCATTCCTAATTTTTCTCACATTGCTGAGCCTCTTAATTATCTGAAGCGTAAAAAAGATTCCCTTCAACTGGATATCATCTCGACAAGATGCCTTTCTTAAGCTTTTGATGCATGATGGCATTCTTCAATTTCCTGTTTTTCCCTACCCCTTGAAATACATACTGATGCTTCTAATCTTGCTATTGCTCGCGTACTAACTGAGGTTGTTAATGATGTACCTTTACCTATCGCCTATTTCAGTCGACTTCTCTCTTCTACTGAGATGAAATATTCCATCTTTGAGCGTGAAGCTTTGGCTTTATTAAACACAATCGAGCACTTTGCTGAATATCTGGAGCATAAATAATTTCTTGTTAAGACAGATAATCAGGCTCTTTCATGGTTGTTACACAACGCAACTAAGATTGGTAGAACTAGCCGACGGCTTATGCGATAGTCCAGATACAAATTTTCCCTTAAATTCATTTCCAGTACTCAGAATTCTGTAACTGATGTTCTTATTCGCTTACTTGAAATTTCTGTCCCCCAGTCAAGTACGACTGACGATCTACCCGTTGATGTGTCACTGATGCCTTCATCTTCTTCAATTAATGCTGTTTTTTCGTTAACAGATTTTCCTCTTTCTTTTCAATCCTGTCGGTCGCATCAGCTCACCGACCAGTTCTGCATCCAACTCAACCAATCCATTTCTGACCCCTCTTATCAGGGACCCTTTACCATCCTCAAAGATCTCTTGGACTACAAACCCACTAAGAAAGCTTCTGCTAAAGTTGTTCTTCCACAGGCTCTCCAAACCATGATCCTGCAGTATTATCATTCCTCCCCTATGGGTGGGCACCTAGGCATCACTAAAACATACACTGAAGAAAATGGAAATTGCAACACCCTGAAGGGGAGTTGCTGCAATTGAACATGCAGGACGAGTGTTCGGTTGTGATTCGATTATTACATTTTCAGGACCCTGTGACCGAAAGTTTGGACATCAATCAGTACAGGATATTCCCACCACGACCCCTGGATCGCTTCCTGAGGAATTGTGGCCCATGCTTGCTGCATTGCATGGGTCAGTTGTTCCAGAGTTGTGGGTAGCTGAGGACGGTTGGCGAGTTTTCGACCTATCATGTCCCACATATGCTCAACAGGATTGAGGTCCGGGGATCTGGCGGGCCATTCTAAGGTTGTGATAGCGTGGAGAGCTTGTCTAGAGATACGTGCCGTGTGAACCTGGGAATTGTCCTGTTGAAACATCCCATTAGCAGTGTTCGCCATCATAGGGACAACCACTGTATTGAGTACCCTATCAACGTACTGTCGAGCTGTCATAGTGCCCTCAACAAGCACTAATTGTGATTTCATATTAAATCCAATAGCTCCCCAGACCATAATGCTCGGTTTTGGCCCTGTGTGCCTCTCGACAATAAGATCTGGGCGGCCCCTCTCCTCGGTACGTCGGCGCACACGATTCCGGCGATCACTGCGGGCAAGACAGAACGCGATTCATCACTAAAGACGACCCTATGCCATTCGTCGACCAACGTCGATCTTTTTCGACACCAGGCCAGCTTTACACGTCGCTGTTGTGGGGTCAATGGAACACCTTCTGCAGGGTCACGGGCTCGTAAGCCAGCTGCACGCAGGCAATTACCAACTGTTTGTTGTGTAACGTGGGGTGCCACAGCTGCTCGAATTTGGGCTGCTGTTGCATGGGGTTCCATTCGGGCCATCCGAATGGTGCGGCGATCCTCTCTCACAGTTGTCTGTCGCGCTGGGCCTGTGGCCGGTCTAGGAGTGTGGTTACCTTCATTTGACCACTGCTGCCATACACGTTGTACCGTAGATGCCTGTCGGCCAACACGTGCAGCGACAGTCCTTGGCAATAATCCAGCCTCACACAACCCAATTATCCGAGCCCTCTCAAACGGCGACAGTTGTTGATAGCGTGCTCTTCTCTGTCGTCGAGGCATGTTTGACGAGGAACACTTCACTGCACATACTGCAAGTCAACTACGCTACACCAGAGACCGTGTACTGGACCTGATTCCTCCGCAAACAATCGCGTGGGGGAGACCTGTAGCAAAAATCCAATGGGTCTGAAACTTTGATAGTTTACATACCTACATGGCATCGTTCCTTATCTTGAAAATCAGTACAAACGACAAATGCCTTCATGGTGTTGCAATTTCCATTTTCTTAAGTGTACAATCGTATAGCCTCTCTTTTCTTTTGGCCTCAAATGCGTAAGAATATTCGGAATTTTGTTCAAATTTGTGAATTATGTCAAAAATATAAACCTTTAAAAATAAAGTCCTCTGGCCTTCATTCTGCCCTTCCATCCACTCACCCTGCTCAAACATCTTTCATCGATCTAGTTAAACCCATAGTTCGTTCTTCTCGTGGCAACCTGTATGTCTCCACCTTGTTGGATGCCTGTTCTAAATTTTTAGTCCTTCGACCCTTACGGAAAATTTCTACTAGTATCATCATTAATTTGCTCACAGAACAAATCTTTCCTATTACTGGTTTACCTGCTAATTTTGTTTCTGATAATGTTTCTATCATCACTTCAAGTGTGTTTTTAATATGTGCTTTCAACTGGGTATCAAATGTATTTTGACTTCTCCATATCTCCCTCAGTCCAACGGGTGGAAGGGTATCACGGCAATCTCAAAGTTGCTCTTTCCATTGTACCAGAAGAATAGCCGACTTTATGAATTAATTTTAAAGTTAGCACGAAATGGTTCTCAGGGCATTTCTGGGTGATTTCTAGCTAGGGCTTGGTATAGGAGGCAGGGTCCTACCTACAAGAAAAATTTTAAGTAGGTTGAATAACAGTTTTTATTCAGAAAATGCATTTCAAAGTGCACATCACCTTACTGTTGATAGTCGCTGTCTTCAATATCGCCTTTTGATGAACAGTGCTCCCAGGTCACCAGCCTGAACGGTGTTGGGACACGTTCTGGAAGTTGATAATATTACGTTGATATAAGACCGGAACACCCAGGTTGGTTTGATATGGGTTTGAGTCTCGAATTTTCGAAGTTCTGGACGTTCTCCGACGATGTTGCGGGGTAATCACTCGTCACATAACTTACACGAGTGTCCAAATTTACACAGTCCCCCGACACTTTGGTTTAACAGCGCTGTTTCATTTAATATGGTTGTGATGTGCAGTCGAATTCACTCTTAATCTCGTAGATAGAATTTATAAGCTCACTAAAGATGAAGATGCGCTAGCATCGAGAGGGGAAGAACATAAAGCACAGTTCATGAATAGAAATAATGAAACTGGAAAATTTTTCACGCACTTGGCACATTTAGTGGTGATTTTCCACTAAATAAAGGAGCACTTGACATTGAAAGAAATGTATGACTGCTCTAGGGTTTATCAAAGACACTGCTGTCAGTCATGCAGTAATACTAAACACTTTGACGAAGTAATAAGGTTCAAATGAAAAGCACAGTTCGTTGTTAGGCGTATACAAAAAATAATATGTGACTGTACGAGAGTTTATCAAAGACACTACTGTCAGTCACACACAAATAATTTGCACACTGTTCAGATGAAATATTACACAATTTTGTTTGTATTGGATAAGGAACACAGTTTGAGTTCGGAGTGAAACCTTGATATCGTAGCACACGATTATGGTAATCCCTTGCATTAACATTCATTGAAAGTTCGAACACTTTCATAAGTACTAGCGTCTATTAAGGAAATTATGCTGACTGAGATTTAAAGAAAAAATGTCACAGTTAATAGTATAACGTAATAGTGTCACACTGAAATTAATGATATGTGTTCAGAGATTATGCTCTGCTGACTGAGATTTAAAGAGAAATATCACAGTTCCTAGAATATTGCAGTAGTGTCACATTTAAATTAATATTGGCTCGGAGATTAAGTTTCACATAGATAGCGTGGAAATGAACTCAGTTCCACAAGAACGAATGTAAGTTATATCGAGAAGTTTCTACACGCGCACAGAATATAAGTTATACTTTACTGTTGTCACTAAGTCCAATACACTACTTGTCACAAACAGAGTTCCAACACACGCAAAAACTATAAGTTCAACTTAACTGATGGACTCAATGTCAATTATAAAGACTTTGTCATACATTAGAGTTCATACGCGCACAATTCATAAGTTCGACTTGACAGTCAGAGTTTAAGTCCCACATGAAGACTTTGAATATTCGAGATAGCCTCGTTCAGCACTCCGACGTACAACAACACTGCAGTGTGGAGAGTCAGACTGGCCTCCCAGCTACGAATGTCTGATCTGGTTAAAGTGAGCTCTCCTTATATTCATTTTGGGGCTTCTAAGTCATCAGACGTTTATTTTATCGTCTTCAAAATGACGTATCGCTCAAGTCACTGCGATTAATATTAGAGAAGTATTGAATTTTTTCTGTCGAATGTCCGCGAATGCGTGACATACAAATCCAGAACATACCCGGCCATGCAGGCTACACGTGGTATAAGGCGGGTAATATATCTTGTTCCTGCAGCTACGTCACACATACATCTGTCGGCGGCTCGCCTGCTCGCTCGTCCGAAAGTAAACAAACCAAGTTCGCTCTGAACGTTTTGCGTGATGATGAAGTACAATTAATAGTAAAAAGTATGGCATGTACAGGTCGTAACCGGTACACCATATTTCATAGTTCTTTCCACAAGGACTGGGATTCTCATCTTTCCTCTTTGGCATTAGCTTTTATCTCCATTATCAATAGTTCCACTGCTCAAACTCCGGCTAAACCTTTTCTAGGCCGTGATCTTCAAACCCCTCTTTCCCTCAGCTGTGATCTACGCAAACTTTTAGAATGTTCTGATCAGCCATCCTCTTCATCCCTCTGGAGAGACGGCTTGGCTCAACTGGTTAAAGCTCAACTAGTGCACAAAATAGCTTATAACGCTCGTCATAAGCCATCTAACTATAAAATCGGCGTTTAATTCCTCGTTGCCAATCATCCGCACAGCTCGGCTATTAATGCTACCTCTGCCAAACTTGCCCCTCGATGGCTCGGACCATATCGTATCTTGTCTTTTCCTACCCCTGTCACTGTATTTTTGCAAACTACTACGGATTTCTTTGACACTAAGGAACTTCATCTTAATCAGTTTTAGCGATTTCATCCTTCCTAAGCTTTCACATTACGTTTTCTTTTGCCCTGAGTTCTCCTTTACTTTTTTTCTCGTTATTACCTCCACTTCTTTTTTATTTTCTCTTCTGTGTTTGGTTTTGAAATGTGTAATGCTCCCAGTGTTATTTATTTTCCTTTATTCTTTCCTTTCCCTTTGTTTGTCTACCTCATCTACCCCCATTTTTTCTCTTCCCTTTATGGAATTGTTTTTCATTCTCCCCCTCCACACAGGTTTCTCCAATCTCCCTCCCAGCTCAGAGGGCACTAGTTGTAATGGGAGTGTAAATATATATTCCCAACCATTTTTTCTTTAACAATTGCTCTTTTTTTCTATTTGTATTCTGAGATATATATGTATTTGTAACTACTTTTCTTACCTTGCCTCTTCCCTTTGCTAACGCGTTAGCCCTCTTCTTTCCCTTTCCTCCCCTACGTTCTCCCTATTTACTTCCTTTATAAATAACTAGGCTTGTTTATCTCCTTTGGACATTTTTGGTGCCTTTTTTGTCTTTCAGTATATCTTGTTGCTTGATTCATCGTTGCGGCAGCTCTCGACCACCGCTCCAGCTCCTGGAAGGACACTCGATCGCATGTTATACGAAACGTAGTCTGGGCCAGAAGTAGATGCTTTACAGCTTTTAGGAGTGGCTTTGAACTCACGGATGGTGATAGGACATATTAGGACAGAATATATTGTGGTGCAGATGTGTGGCAAACTGGATAATAAAGTGGAGCCAGGTAATCAGGCGTTAATGACGAAAGGAATAAACGACATCGGGAAACCTGTTCGAGATAACAATCCCCATAACAGACGAAGTGGGACGGAATCAAAAGCTACTTGAGTATCTAAGGAAACAGCACAGTGTGTTGTTTTCGTGTTTTAGCGAGTAAAATGTCGGTGATGAGGATAGTAATTGCGTCCTGAGAGCTTCGGCCTTTAAAGTATGCGTATTGATTTTTGGGTACTATGGATTAATGCCCTAAAAACCAAACAAATCTTTGGAGCATGATTTTAAGGAAGGTTTTTACGTATACAAGAGGCACGAACTATTCCCCGAATATTATTGGTGTTTGTCATCGGTAGACGAGGTTTCGGGATAGGTACTAACAAGAAAGTAGGCCAGTCATCGGGAGGTGCAGTGGTACTTAATACTATATTAAAGAAGCGGACAACTGCTAGTGTGGCTTTAAGCGGTATTGCTTTTAACATGTTATACGAAACGTAGTTTGGGCCGGGAGTAGTTTTTAGGAGAGGCTTTGGACTCGCGGAGGGTGATAGGACATATGACTGAAGATTGTGGTGCAAAAGAGTGGCAAACTGGATTATAAGGTGGAGCTAGATAATCAGGCGTTAATGACGAAATGAAGTCGTCAAGAATGTTGAGCGATATAGTAAGACGTGGGACTTGATTGGAAACCCTTGTAAGAGCACGTACCGCATTCCAAAAACGTGTTACCGAGAGATGCTTATTAAATGAAGTGATGAAGCTTTTCCAGGCTTGTCGCCTTTTATGGGGGAATGTTCGTCTTAGGGCTGCTATGTGACGTTTCAGACGGAAATAATTAGCGGGAGTTAGGGTTTTCCGATATAATTTAAAGAGCCTCTTCCGTTTTTGTACTAATTCATGACATTCGGAAACCCACTATCGCGGGCCAGTGTGATAAGTCGATGAGTTCGATGGTGTTTTGAAAGGGTGATATAATTCAAGATACTGATATATCATATGTAAAACTGAAGGGTAGGTAAACTCTGTCTCTCGGCATGTCTCTAATTGTTGTTGCATAAATGCCGTGAAACACGATGCATCAAAGTAATGGAGGGATCTGATCGTACTATTTGCGTAATGTATCGGAGAGTGAGGGGTTGGCGGTCCGGATTCATATGTGATTAGGATGGGATAGTGATCACTGTTATGAGTATCTCGTAATGTTCACCATGTAGTTATCGAGGCAATAATATAGTTGCAGAGGGAGATATCTACTGCGCTAGGCGGAGAACCGGGAGGTGTAAGTCTTCTTGGGGAACCATCATTAAGAAGGACTAAATTAAATTGATGCATAGCGTTGAGGAAGTGAGTTCCTCTGACGGTGTCAACGAAAGATCCCCATTGTGTGTGATGAATATTCAGATCGTCAAGAATAATGAGTTGGCTGTCAGGTGGAAATTATTGAAGAATTTGACTCCGATTGGCGTGTGTGACGTAGAACTCCGGAGGACAATATAAATTAATAAAGTATGTATGATGAGACCGAATACCCCGGACATAAGTATTTGGTATGTGATACTGTGGGGTAAAACGATTGTATTGAATCGATTGATGTATCAAAAAGGCTACTCCGTCATATCCAATTCCATCATGTCGTTCAATAGAAAAAGGTTTAAAAGAAGAATTACTGTCTGGTGCGAGCCAATTTTCTTGGAGGGCTACCAGTGAGGGTGAAGTTTCCTTTACAATAATTTGCAGTTCATGATATTTGTAGCATATTCTTCTAGCATTCCATTGAATGATTCTCAGTACCATCCTCAAATATTAGCTGTAAACGTTCTGGTAATTGTCCAAACACAGGTAGGATATTGGGTTGATCCAGAAGCAATTGAGTGAGCTGAATGATTAGATTATGAATACACGGCTGGACATGTTCTTTCTGTGTTGTGGAGTTAACGGATGGGATGGGGTGTTGTGCGGGTTGCAGAGCTATGTCTGGCCGAGACGTAGAAGTTATTGTCTGAGAAGAATGAATGGGATGTCGCGAAGGCTGAGTTTGTATTGTACGTGGTAAATAAGAGGGCTGTACAATCTGCAAATATCCAGTCCTATCATATCCTTGTGGTGGTTTGGGAGGGAGATCTTCTACAATGATCTGTGTAAATTTGCGTTTACGTGGTGTCTCAACAGTAGAGGGAGATGAATGAGCGGGAAGAGGTGGGGGGTGGATGTTGTAGATTATCATGTTGAGACAAGGTAGGGGGATATAGCAGGGAAGCGGCTTCGGAAAACGATACATTCACAATGCACATTCATTTCTTTATTTCGGCTTGTCGCTTATGGAAAGGCAGTCAGATGTAGCATGATTAAGTGCACAATTGAGCATCTAAATGTAGAAGATTTTCAATTACGTAGTGTGTGACCGTATCTTTGACATTTTGAACATAGGGTAGGGTAAAAAATAAACGGAGTAAATTCTAGTAAAACTTGGTAGATGGAAACATATGTTGGGGGTTTTTGGAACAAAAGACAAGCTTTATTGATCCAGTGGGCAGATAGACCACCCGGTCATCTTGTATGGTTTTCGACATAATCGATGAACGGATTGCACTTTGATATCACTTTTGATAACGGTGAGTATATCAGTTTCTGTTAGCTCCTTGTCGACACCTCTGATGATACCAATGCGAAAAATGTTTGAGTGTGGTATAAATGCTTTCAACTTGTTAGAGGCAAGAAATGAGCTTTGCAAAAAGGCATTAGCATGAGCGGCTGAATGGAATGTTACCTGGATCCTATTCCGTCCTTTTGGCTGAATAGATTTCACGGGAAATTTTCTTTCATAAAGGAGCCGACCAAGGGTCATGGGATGTAACTTACCAATGTTAGTAGTACCTTTGGAGGAAACGAATTATTATATGGATATGTATAGCAATCAACTATAGTCGGAGTGTTAGTAGGAAGTGCAGAGTAACGTGGTGGTGTATTATTCAGAGAGGAATTAGTGGTGAGGCTATTAGTCGCACTTAAACCCATTTTTACCATTTCTTCCCAACCCACTATACTATTAGAGGCCGGATCGGTCTCCTCTTCACCACCACTCTCAGTTGGCATTATATCACAACACTTACTACACTCTAGCAGAAGCTGGAACAAAGTAGTAAGTTTGAGAAACAACACAAATACACTACGCCTCGCACACCAAGCGCACTACACGAAGGAGTAAACGAGACTGCATTGCGGTTTATCCAGGGGAGAACGAGCTTGAATGTGGAAGAGAAAGGACGTACGTGCCTCTCGCCCCGCTCTCCCACTCCTCTCATCGGCTGCGGGTAGTGCTATGCGCTGCTCGCTCATCTACGAGACCTTCAACAACTTCGAGATGTACACACACTTGTCCCAACCGGCTACCATTTGTCTGTGTCTAGGGGTAGATAGGGAGTGCTGTGAGTCAGGGGCTCGTTCGTGTCGGATCACCCCGCGCTCAGTAGTTCGCTGTAGCACTTTCCCACAACTACGCACACAGAACCAGACAAATTCATTCCAAAAGAGAAAACTTACCAAAGAGCAATTTGTCGATGAGCCTGGGACCTCACAGACATACATCGAACGCCGAAAACTTCCCGAGACGGCCGCTAGGGCGGAGCAGCTCTTATCACAGCACACTACCCGAGTAGTGGGCGTCATTTAACCGTTCCTGAACGAAGCGCTGTTCTCACAGCGCTTTCACGAACTACAGGGACACCAAGAGCTGGTAGCCACCCAGACCAGAGCCGCTACGCTCTTGTCAGAGTGTCACTTCTCCTCCCTCACTGAACACAATTCTCCTGTCATCGGATCCACAACCGAGACCCTAAAATGGAGAAAGGCCACTATGCCGGCTACCCCCAGTCCGTAGGGACACGGTTAAGCATCGCGCGTGCAGACAGCCGTCCTGCGACACGCACGGGGAGTGTACCTCATAATGGGCAGACCCAATCCCTCACAGAACGCCGCACGAGATCGGACCAATCACTGGGGACAGAT
This sequence comes from Anabrus simplex, assembly GCF_040414725.1. Lineage (NCBI taxonomy): Eukaryota > Metazoa > Arthropoda > Insecta > Orthoptera > Tettigoniidae > Anabrus > Anabrus simplex. The sequence continues at coordinate 1,002,062,524 of NC_090266.1, forward strand.
ATAGTAAAACTGGCACCAGGTACATCACCTGACGGGCAGGCACTATACCTGGAGCCGAATATCTATCTCACAGGGCGATACATTGCAAACAAGGTGCGCACACCCACAACGTATACCGTCACAACCACCACAACACGCACAACCCCCACCACAACCATGACCTCAGGGACGCACATACCAGTGCAAGCGGTACCTAGCCGGCCGGCCTGCATGATAGCAGAGCCCCGAACTACAATTGCGCCTCACAGGGAAAGCGGACCTGAGTGGTTAGTGGTACAGGAGGGAGAACGGGAACCGGGGCAATGCCCTGATGCACCGGACCTCTCCCAAGGGGAGGAGTTAGAGGACTCGCTTGAGATTATAGACGGGAACGCCTCAAACACGGACTCCAACTCAGACAATTCGAGGCTGTGATAGATGACTCTCTCATCACCCAGACCAAGGAAAGATCTGAGAAAGAGGAAGGGAGGACAGTACCGGAGCTCAAAGCGCCTACCCCGCAGGCCACGGCCCCCTAACCAGAGAGCCAGCAGGGGCGCTATGTAGAAATCAAGAACAGAAGGACACGCCAAAGGGAGCGTAAGCAGGGTAAGGAAACCCAGCCTAATGATCACCCTAACGCCTCTGTCCGCTCTGAAGGGTCTCTCAACTCAACAATACAGCAACCCAGGAAACGCCACAACATGAAAAACCACCCTATCACAATATACTCCAGCGACCTTATGAAAATTGAGTCTGCGCTGCTCAAATACCTCCCACAGAGCGATAGGAACTACAAGTTCGTAAAGCCCAGGAGGGATTCACACGAAGCTGTCCACCTGATACTATATTCAGAAAAAAGCTATCACATGGCAACTATCACACTTGACGTGCAAGAAATTCAGTACACATTGTTCAACTACGGGAGGACTAAGAGATATGTACTCGGAACCCCCGTAAACAAGTACACGCTCAACGAGATTACAGACGGCATCTCTGCTGAGCAAATCCCAGTCCTGGGTGTACAGCGGATGCGAACAAGGGAGAGGAGGAAACAATCCCCACTTTACCATGTCACGCTATCGGACCAGTCGGGACTGGAGAAGATGGAGAGTCTGTGCACCCTACTAGGCATGGCTGTGAAGGTGAAGTCTTACCGGCCTAAAGCCTCGTGCACACTGTGCACAGTGTGCCAAAGGTTCGGTCACTCTCAAGTGGGGTGTAAGCTTAGCCACAGATGCAGGTGGTGTGCTGGGCCCCACTCCTCCAGTGACTGTCCGAACGACGGCGACAGGGAATATATCAAATGTTGTAACTGAGAGGGGAAACACGCGACCAACTACAGTGAATGTCCTAGCCGCTGGGAATACGAAAGCTTCCTCAGAACTAAGAGACCGAAGGGCGCTAGAAAACAACAGCGTGGCCGCCCTGAGGCTCAAAAACACCTGTCAGGCAACAAAGGCACCCCTAGTCAACCAGGCCCATTAGGCAAACCTGACCAACCAGGAAAGCGAAGTCCTGCTAATGGAACAGGCCCCTCAGGCCGAGGCAAAACATAAATAAACATACACGGGAAAACAAACACCCGAAGGCTCAAACTCAACCAATCCCCCCTTTCCAGGCCTCGGGCAACAGAAACCCAGCCTCAAACAACCGAAGCAGGACCAACCCCCAAACCAAATGTAACAAAAGGGACTCATACACCATGCCCAGGGAACCCGAGCAGGAACCAAAGGGAGAACCCGCCGCCTGCTCCACCCCTCGCAGTCAGCGCACGGTAACTAGGATCACACATAAAGCATCCGCTACCCAAACGAGCTCACCACCACTAACACAACCCCAAACCCACCACCCCAGCCATACCCCCCACGAGAACTTCCAGGTCAGGAGACCAACACAGCGGAATACACATTGAAGTCACTAGGCATAAACACACCTCTGAGCATCCTAATCCCCAACATGCCAAACTTCTTAAAAAGGATGGCAGAGGAGGAGAATCTCAAGTGGCTGCTGATAATAGTAAACCTCATCGAATCATTCATCTCTACTCCCTGAAATGGCTGCACAAAGTACACGTCACAGAAATATACACAACTCACACGGGCTGCGAGTTATAATTGGAATTGTGAAGGAATACGCAACAAGAAAATAGAACTCGATGCCTTCCCAATAAAACATGAAATACATGTAGCACAAATCACGGTGACATTTCTCGCCTCCGGCTCGAAACTAACAATTAAAGTTACAGCGTACAAATTACGACAGACCTACACTCAGAGGTGGCGTGGCAGTTCTGGTAAGAAGCTGCCAAAACACATGGAACTAGAAATTCCAGAACTAGTGGCAATGGAAGCATGCGGAATTCACCTACTAGTACGCGGAACGCTAATCAATGTCATAGCAACGTACTCTCCCAGAAAGACAGTCAACACAGGCGACATACTAGGGTTAGCCAGGAACACGATTATACGCGGAGACATTAACTCGAAACATGAAAGCTGTGTCTGCCTTTAGCCTAATAAACAAGGCACCACACTGTACGAACATATGATCGCTCGCGAATACGTAATAGCTGCACCCAAGGTACCCACATTCCTAGCTCCGGAAGGGCAAACTTTGATATAATCGACATTGCCCTACTCAACCACATCCCTCTGGAATACAATATGCAGGTGATAAATGACCTAGCATCAAAACATCAGCCAGTACTTCTACACCGGTAGTTGACCCAGAGGCATACAAACTACATCCCAAGCGAAGGCTAGACTACAAAGCAGCCAAATGGGCAATTTCGTAAGGAAACTTGATACACTGCTACAGGGAATTAAAAATACCACCCCCGAAAGCGCAGCCGAGATTGAGGAGACAATCACGAACCTCATCAAAGCGATACAAACAGCGACAGAAGAGAGCGTACCCACCCACACATATATGGAGCACACATTTGGAATTCCAAATAATATAAAGCATCTCATACGAAGAAGGAACCGGCATAGATATAGCTGAGCCCGATACCACTACGACATAGACAGGCAAATGAAAAATCAGCTGAACACTGAAATTCAAAATGCCGTAAAAGAACACGGGTCCAATGAAGGCAATAAGAAGCTGCAAAAATTCGACCAGTCTGTCAAATAGCAAGACACTTCACACGCGAGCCACGCGTAATTCCAACCATCAAAGGACCGAATGGCTCAGTATTTGACACACGAGAAAAGGCTGAAGTCATAGCCGATGCATTAGAGGCGGCATTCACACCGAATGACATCCTTCAGACCTCGAATTCACGGGCGAACAGAAGCAAATGTAGATGAATTTCTTAACAACGCACCTAGGCCGGACGTTAAAAAATCAATGTCCACGAAATAAAATGGGCCATTGATCACCTCAACCCCAACAAAGACGCCGGGCCAAATGACATCATGAACATTGTGCTCAAGAACCTAAACAACAAGCTCTCACAATAATTTCCAACATATTCAATGCCATGCTAAAGTTGCAATACTTCCCAGAACAATAGAAATTAGCGAAATTCCTAGTATTCGGGAAGCCAGGGAAAATAAACCGGATCCCAACGTCTATCGAACCATATGTCTGCTAACAGCCATAAGCAAAGTACTTGAGAAAATTCTGCTAAAAGCCTCGTAGCCAACATCAAGGAGAAAGTAATACGAACAAACAATGTGGGTTCCGTAAAGGTCATTCCTTCACACAGCTCTTCACGCGGTTCCTAGAACATGCCACTGTCGGATTTAACAACCGAAGGGACACAGGCACGGTATTCTTAGACATACAAAAGGCCTTTGTTAAAGTATGGCATGATTGCTTGCTGGCAAAACTGATAGACTATGAGTTCCATCCTGGATATGTAAGGCTAATTAAGTATTACCTAAAAGACAGGAAATTTCAAGTAGACGTACATAACACTCTATCAAGTACGCGAAATATTAGAGTGGGCGTAGGTCAAGGCTCACTAATAGGACGGATCCTGTTTGTCCTGCATACCAATGATATGCCGACAGCGTAGCTCACCACCACATACCTTTATACAGACGACACAACAATTACAGTCCAGCACCCTCAGCTCCTGTGCACCAGAAAACGGCTCCAGGTAGCGCTGCGCACACTGGAACTATGGCTCACTAAATGGCACATTAACCTCAACGTAGAGAAATGCCAAGCAGTGATGTTCACAAGTAAAAACAGACGCACACACCAACATGCCAACATCAACCCACTGGCACTATTCAACAAGCAAATAGTATGGCACGAAAGAGCAAAATATCTAGGGATAATCCTCGACAAAAGCTAAAGTTTCTACACCACGTAAGAGATATACGGCGAAAAGTTCACTTAAGGCTTGTCAAACTGTACCCCATACTAAAAATCAAATCCAGCATAAACACCAAGGTACCAATCAACATGCATAAAGCCCTAATCAGGCCAATCATTATGTAACCTGCCCCAGCATGAGGATACCCGGCAAAAACCAAAATTAACAGCCTCGAAAACATACAAACCAAATGCCTGCGGGCGGCGGCGAAACTCCCTTACGGAACGGCAATAAGGGACCTTCGCACTCTCACAAACACCTGCTGTATAAAACAACAGTTCAGAAAGCAAACGCTAAGTATGCACACCAAAGTGTGGGGCAAGAGAATCAATCCCTTAATCAGGGGCAATCGAAGGTATGACCCAGACCACATCAAAAGGTACCCCACGCCAAAAAATTCTGTTCAGCCACAGGAATAGAAGATAATGGGCTCGCCCCACCCCTTCTAATGCGTCCACCACACCAAAACATATAAACATAAAAACAAGCACCACACAAATATCACCCAAAATCCTGTATATATTTATATGTATCTAGCATGTATTCCTTCTCCTGTATCTCTATATATATATTGTGACATTTTAGGTCTATTGTAATTGGCAGTGAATTTTATGTGACCGGACTGTACGCCATGTGTTCAGCGCAGAGTGTCGGCAGCGGAACCCAAAGGCTTGATTTTCTTTTTTCTTTTGTATAACCTGTTGAGGGGTGAAAGACAATGTTATCACCCCAAGAGAAGACGGGAAAAAAATGTAATACTCCTGAACTCTCCATCCACGAGAAGTATTACATTCAAAATCTTCCTTAATATCACAACTTCTGATTCGAAGTCTTAATAAACATTCTCCAACGAGTGTGCATAAAAGTTTGATATCACATTTCAGGAAGGCATAAATAATAATATTTGGAAATTACATTAATTGTGGAATTAATTGACTAATTAACAATAAATTAGGGGACATGTTAATTACAACGTCGAGGAATTCAGGACGCCAATCGAATCACGAGGTATGACCTCAGAGCTCAGAATATTAGTGGCAAACCGAACTAGAATATTCTTACTTGCTTATATGCTGGCTACACGTGTTGCTCGGAAGCTCACTACGCAGGGAGGTCTTTTATAGACCTGGACAGCTGTTACTTGCACCACAAGGAGAACAGTGTCATTTCTTGGCAGTTTAACGGACCATCTACTGTCATAGCAGACGTCAATGGTGTCTAGAAGAAAGTGCGTATCATTACATGTCAATTGTGAAACCACGAGTGGGGAATTTGTACTAACATTTTTGTGAAAGTTTCAGTGCACATTAAGCAGTACCAGTTCGATAACGGCCAAGGCAATGAAGACCTACAGTAAGAAATTCGTGCGCCCCGGAGAAATGGCCCACATCAGGATGCAGTACTAAAAGAAGGAGACCAGGGTCATCAAGACATCCAAGTTAAGTAGACTTTTCATTTATACTGGGTCTTATCTGTTCTATGTAGCGGTAATAAGTAGTTAACTTCCTTCTTGAAGGGATTATTGATTGAACAGTAGTTTGTGTAGATTTCTAGTATCTTTACCATGTCATTTCCTTGTGTTATACGACGTTGAATTTGTATTTTTTCTTACTATTTGATTTTAAAGTGCGTGATGACGGTATGTCAACATCATCGACCACACGGGTTTCAATAAGTCATGTCATGGGACAAGTATCTTATTAAAATATCAGCCATCGGCTAACCTTTAAGGAATATTACATTTCCATTCGATTACTATAATATTGAGGACTGTGTGCGCGTGATATTTTTATTCTTCGGAATGTATTTCTCCTATATTTTACCGAAAGTGTTTGCTACATTTTTCATGAGGGAGCAGGCTCATCTGATATATTAATGTACGCTAACGATACGGATAGCTTTCTTTTGGATTCAATTTCATACTTTTAAGGCAGGACATTGTCTGATTATTATATTTACATGTGGTTCCAGTCATTTATGAGAATTTTCCCGTGATATTTTGGACGGATGTGGCGAATTATTTTCGATATTTTTACCTCTCACGTTGTGCCATGTGGAGAAATGTTGCATGGATTATGCAGATTTTATGTACTATTTGGGGGCGAATCTTCGCGTCTCTATGAACAGAAGCACATGTAATCTATATTCTGCGATGTTGTGTGCAATGATGAATGGATATCTAGGAACGATTTATCGCCATTTTAATGTATTTACGAGTAGTTGTTTTCGTGAGAGAACCATAGGCGACAGCGTCTTCATAAAATATTATTGAACCACGAGGTAAACCACATGTCTTCCTAAAAAATAAAATTGAGCGTATGAGATTGTTAGAGCCTTTGTCATACTGGATAAGCGTCATCGCAATAATATTCAAATCGTAGCTGTATAATATTACTCAACTCCTCGATATTTGATAAATTTTGGTAACGTCCTGAGTTCGATGCAGATATTGACGATATTTTTAATCACCATTATCCAGACTATTTGTACCGGATGGATTACTTCTATGTGCGAACCATTATTTATGGGAGTCTTCCATTTCCATGAAATGGGCGGATAACGTGTGGACATGTGTTTATATTTGTAAAATAGTATAGTTGTAGTTGGTTACAATTCTTTCCTTGGTGGATGATGGTAACGGGAGACTTATTACGTGCATTTTTATTTTGTTATTTCCACAGTTTGAGTGATTTTATTTTTATTGTGAATTATTGGTGTGTGTTACCATCGTTGTTCTGAGTTTCGGCGTTGTGTTAAGGTCATGACACAGGGTTAAAGATTTAATTTAATTTTTCTCTTGCTTACTTTTATCACGTAAAGTCACGTGTATTCTGCGGTTACGCTGAACAGATAATCACTGAAAGGTCGAGTTAAATTGGAGAAACAATCACCAAGTGAAATTAAGTGTCAAAAAACCATTAATTTTTTTGTATTTCACATTTTGACCAGTCATGTAACTTAAGCATTTAAAATCTTTTTCCAGATTTTCCGGCATGATTTGACATGCGTACGAGCATGATTCTCTAAGCAAAATCAAATTTTACATTCAAATAATTTTCGATAAAATATGACTTTTATGAAAACAAATTTTGTCAAAAGTAATAAGAATTCATTAAACTGTACCATCCCATTTGCTTTAATTTTTGGATGTACAGCAAGAGTTAACGTAAAATTAAATTTTTTACTGATCATCTCACACAATCATAATTCTTAGAAGGACGGAATTATTTTGTAATAAATCATCCACCATTAATTTGCATTTCGATGGTTCATTATTTACTGATATCTGCCCATTTCCTTGATCCACACCATCTTTTTTATGGAACATGTCAATCCCTTACTGAGCACCCCTGAGGATATCTTGTATCTCTAATGTGTTAGTCATGGCGTAAACGGGCGGAATATATATGTTTCAGTAACGCGAAGGAAAAACAGGCGACCTGAAACGGAAACAATGACATAAGATTAGCTACAGCGACAAGAGAGCGAAACCCCGAGCCCGCACACAAAATTAGTGTACAATAATCATGATAATATCCAACCTGTATGCTCTTGTATGTTTATTTCTAGAATAGAAGTGACATGAGTGACCACCACCGCAATGCCGGGATAAGAGAAGACGAAGAAGAATTCGCTAAGGAAGACGTCGCCCCAGCTTCACAGCAAGCTTGGCTTATCCCTTCTCCGTAAATGGAGGCTTGGCACCAGGGAACACTGGCAGCTGGCCAATGGAACTTTTCCTGTACTCCCAAAACCCAGACGCCACTGGACCCCCGCACAGACTCCTGCATTGATAAGAAGGCTGATCAACTATAACAACAAACATGGCAGGAAAATGGACAGACTTGTGCATGATGCTGTCCCCGTCAAATTTGGTTAATTTAAAGCATAAATCTACATGCGGGCCTCGAACATTTTATTAGAAAATAAGGGTGAAATTTTGGTCGTCAGCGAGCTATTTTCAGTGTGTAATAAACTGGCTTAAAAAGTTCATAGCAAGAGCGAAGTACTGATCGCCGAGCACGTCGATCACAGCAAGGAGAAGGTCACGTGGCCAACAGGTTTCTCGAGGCATGGTCAGCGCATGTGCAGGGGGCGAGCAAATACATCTACAAAATTCCAGAATAGTCTCAGCCTATAAAATGTGACACTTACTGTCCAATAACCTTCCTTATAAAAACGACACACCCCCGAACTAAAAACTATAAGACCTCGAGGACACATGCACTTATCCTCTTATTACTTCGTCTTCCGGACAGCTGACTACAACTTGGACTACGTTTTATTCAGCGAGGCAAAATTCTTACGGACAGCAGCCTACTCTGCAACTTATAATAGCTGAACATTGCCCTGTGATGTATTTTCAAGCTTCATATATAAGTTAAGTGTGACATTCAAAGTTTCGCTGGAGTTTCGACTCGGTCGTGAACTTTATAATGTGATTGTGATAGATTGTGATAGATACAGTTACATCAAGAGGAACATCTTTCACATCGTGGGACGTCAACTCCTGCGCCATCATTAATTGCTAAATATGTGAGGCGATTCTGGCATTGGGGAGGTGCACGTGACGGAGGCGATGTAATGAAAGAGACGCCGACCAGAAATCGAACCTCATTAAAAAGTTGGGTACAGTTTATTGTAATATATCTATCCATCTGTGTAGAAACTAGATGACCATTCTTCTCTAGCAAGTAGTTCTATTAAAATTTGCGGTATTTAGATAAACGAGCACAATCCTCAAGGTCCCCGAAACAACCTTCGGACGATGGGTTTATAACCTTAGACGCCTGGGAGTGTCACCCCCAGGTGAGAATGTTGGTAGCGTGTCTGCCCCAGAAAGGGAGTTAAAGCAAACACCATAGAGAGGCCAAAAATAGTCAAGCAAAACAACAACACACAAGAATCCACCAAACAAGAGGAGAAGGCACACTTATCTTAGAAGGTGGAAGGAAGCAAAAAAGGCCGCGATTAAAAATTGAATAAGAAACAGTGACAGTGCTTCATTGAATACGATTTGTAAATACAAATGACTTTAATTCACTTAAGAAGTATGTTGCAATAAATTAAAAGAGAAAATTAAATTTCAGCTTGAAATTAAAAGTTATTGAATGCTATTAAAACTCTCTGGATAACTCTAGTAAACTATGAAAAATCACTGAGTTTTGGAATGCTCAAGAAACAAACAAGTGGAAAACCAATTTATTAGTTAAATTAAAATGAATTGTTATTTAAATTGGCATTCATTTTCAGGAACAATAAAATATATAATTAAAAGTTCTTGAATGCTATTAAAACTCTCTGAATAACCTAGTAAACTATGAAAAAGCACTCAGTTTTTGAATGCTCAAGAAACAAACAAGTGGAAAACCAATTAATTAGTTAAATTAAAATGATTTGTTATTTAAATTGGCATTAATTTTCAGGAACAATAAAATGTAAGTCAAATAGTATTGGTTTAAAGAATGCTGACCTCGATAAGGAAACTAATAAAACAAGCAGGATTAAAGCTTACCTACACGAACGGTTGCCTACCCTAAAGTTGATTAAACTTAAAATCTAGAAAATTATTGCCCCTGGGTTGTAGTAAATTACAACAACAACAATAATAATAATAATAATAATAATAATAATAATAATAATAATAATAATAATAGTAATGTTATTTGCTTTACGTCCCACTAACTACTTTTACGGTCTTCGGGGACGCCGAGGTACCGAAAGTTACTCCCGCAGGAGTTCTTCTAATTTCCAATAAATCTACCGACACGAAGCTGACGTATTTGAGCACCTTCAAATACCACCGGACTGAGCCAGGATCGAATCTGCGAAGTTGGGGTCAGAAGGCCAGCGCCTCAACCGTCTGAGCCACTCAGCCCGGCAAAATTCACCAATAAGGAATCTCTTTTACATCACGGCGAGTCTACGCAAGGATAGTATGTTGTACCACCAAAACGAGCGAATCCACATTTCAAAATGTGACCGAACCGAGAGATATAAATGGCAAATAAAATTTAGGATAACTTTACACTTAGAGCACACGAAAATCAAACACATCCACATTAATGAAGGTACAATTAAGTCACCACGAACCGATTAAAATCCAAGTTAGCCAACAATGCAATCAACAACACGTTACTAAGGCAACGACAATAATGCATGTCCATAAGGACAAAAACTGACAGAGAATTAGCCCCAAAAGGAAAAATAAATTACAAGAGCCAGAAAAAGGAGAACAGAAAACAATAAATTAACCCAAAAACCCAACCCAAATACCCAACCCAAAAAAGAAATTTAGAAGGTTAACCAAAATCAAACAGAACATTGCGCTGGCTCCCCATTTACATTAAGTTCTTGAAAAAATTACCGGCTAAAAACATCGTTTAACTTAAAATTAATTTTGATAATCAGTCCACATCGCTGTTTTCTATTAAAACACTAAGATGAAGCTTCTTTGGGAACACATGGTAACGTAACGAACATGCAGTCATTACCCACACAATTCGGAGATTATTATTATTATTATTATTATTATTATTATTATTATTATTATTATTATTATTATTATTATTATTATTATTATCCCGCGTAGAGATCACATTTGGAACACCTGATCAAAAACATTTATTGTAATTTTTCACAGTTCTATTGAAGGTAGAATTCCCATGAGAAGCTAAAAAGGAAATTTACAGTTTTCGATCCATGAACAGCGAAGGAGAAGAAAAATGCTGTTTAACTGCTCGTGCCGCACTTGTAGAATTTATCGAGGCCAACTACCAGGTTATAAGGGCAACAAATGTCCAGAGGCCTGGTTTTATCCTGGGTCAAAACTACCAACTCGAAACATACCGCCGCTCCAACACACACGACTTCTTACCATGTTGCTGCTGGCCCACTCGAAAGTTCAAAGCCTAGTCGCCAGAGCGTAGCACTACACAGCGCGACTAGATATGATGAACAAATTCGATCAAGGATGGAAAGATATTACACATTAAATGTGATGCGATAATGTTCTTTCACAAGGTTCATTGATACGAATTTCTAACGGTACAAATACCAGTCCAAACGGTTATCTGGGGAGGTATCGTTACCCTAAATACTGTCACAGTCTCCACGCTTCCATTCATGATGGTCGCAAGGTAGACTAGTTACAGGTGTGAACGAGATTTTGATTTCTATTAGAGTAGTTAAACGTAGTTGATCTTCTGAATGATTTTTCATTTGCAGATCTCTACCAAAAAATAATTGACCTCTCGTTTAATATTCGATTTAGACTACGACTGTGATATTTTGATGTAGTGTGAGATGGAATTAAATGTGGTTCTAGTGATTAGAGATGAATAAACTTTCATCTGTGCATAGACCGTTAATTGTTTCGAATTGTGTCATCTGCTTTCAAGTTAATTTCGAGATGGCTGAAAGACGTTATCATTAATAATAATAATAATAATAATAATAATAATAATAATAATAATAATAATAATAATAATAATAATAATAATAATAATTTTAGATACAAGATCGGGTTAAACAGTCGTAAGCCATAAAAGTGATGGGTTAATTTTGAATAAGTTATTTATTTTAGTTATTTTGCCTGTAATATTGGTAATCACGTGGGATAAGATTATAATGTGTTTAAGCTTGTGTCTTGAAAACACAGCATGTTAGTGAAATTTTGAGCACGTTTTGGGCACATGTTTTATGTGTAGGAATGAAAATTATTAATTGAGGCTTACCGACAACGTGATAGTAATTTAAGATGACCCATCTGATGTAGTGATTACCGTTTTATATAATATCTTCGAATAACACTCTTAATTTAGGACTAATCGTCGTCTTATGTGAATAATTCACTCTATAAAAGTGATACTCCAATTAGATCACATACCACATGCTAAATTGAGTGTGTAATTAATCTCTGTTCATCCATGCGATTTCTCTGACCTGACCAAGAATTAAGGAATATCGTGTAATCGTAAAAATATGCACAGGAATCGACTGTAAATAATGTACATACATTTTCGTGTAACTATGGCGTGAACCTATTGTTTGAATGTGGTAGTTAGCGATGTATTCTAATATCAATTGTGCTCGTTGTGTTTCAATCTGGTCATGGTTTCACCTCAGTAATCCAGATTATTTCGGCGTTCCATTTGTCTATTTGTTGTTTCTGTGGAAGTGTTTAATGAAACATTATTGGAATTATAGTAACATAACGTCAAGATTTAGGTTTCCTTTTCCTTTTGAATTTAATTCAGATTAATAAGACCATTTAGTTTAAATGCAAAGGCAAAGATTTAAAATAACGAGCTGTTAAAAATGAATCTGTGACTAGGTTGAATATTCAATGGTCAATGTAGATTAAAAACTTCATAAGTAACTCAAGGAGATAATGATTGATAACTCATTAATTCACTTAAGAAGTAAAAACTATATAATAATTAAATAATTAGAAACATTTAATCTCTGTCAACACGATCGTGTTATTCGATAAAATGGCATAAAGGATCGTTAGAAGAGGTGTTAATCATATAATTACCACGTGGATAACTGAAAATTTTGAATTTGTTTATTATTGAAAGTAGGAGAAGTTCTTTTGCCAGTTATTATTTAAAATTAGAATGAGTTAGGGAAGGCACAGTTACGTTTAATTTTAAATTTTGAAGGCAAGGAAGGCCTATTTTTTAATTTTAATGTGTTTCCGAACGTAACCTTTGCCTACGCAGATGAAGATCGAATTTCATTTCTGTACAGTCTGATCGAAAATCAGCTTCGTAAAAATATCAATGTAACAGCAAGAGTATTTGCTTTGTTTTATGTGTGCTTATACATATAGTAAAAAGCAGAAATGTTGTTTGAATTTATTCTTTTGTTTGGTCGTCAAGCCTGTTCCTTTAAAATGCCTCTGAAATATGGTCAGCCTGTGAACGAACGTTCCCCTTTGGGATCTCTCGCTCACCGACTGGGTTTAGCCGGGGTAAAAGGGGGCAATACATAATCCTCACTAACATAGCCTAGAAAACTCCAGCCCACATCCTTGCATGTGCTATATACAAAATGTCAGGTTTTACATGTAGGCATCTTTCTGTTTCCACCTATGTGGTTTGGTCCTGATCCTTATTACCCGATTACACCGCTATCAGCTATTCCATCACCACATCTGGGCTGGTAATGTGCTGAGCATGGGACAAGGCAAATACTCCTGTAGTAACACACTCCCACTCCTCCCTGCTATATTTTTCTATTTAGAACTAATCGCGTGTAGGAGGCAATGTAGAATAGGGCGACTGTCACGCAGGATGAGCGAGCTTCGGAGACCCCAGCCTCCGGAAAAATTTTATCACACCATTATTCGTTGTGATTACAGCCGTCTCGATCCTCCTATCCCTTTCAGACCGAGTACGCACAATTGTGCGGGTTCGTATTTTAGTTATCCCTGACCGTATTTGATGTTTTTTCGGCGCTACACCGGACTGCAGTGATTGTGCAGGACACGTGGCATGTATTTCAATTGATTTTAGTATGCGCTTGACCGCCAGGGCGAAGGAAGAAGAGTTTAAAAAGCACAGTTGATCGGCGAGATGGCAGGAAGCAGTAGTGCCGAAAGTAAGTATTTATTTACTGCCTTTATATTAATCTAGAAGCTTTAATGAATACCGGAATATATTCAATGAAGTGTGTACATTGGTTAGTGAACGTAAATTTTGAAGCTACACCATCGTACGTGATACAACGAGGTTTTGTATTTTGATACGCACAATTGTGTGGGTCCTGTTTTTAGGATGTTAGTTTTATTTTGTAAAATAAACTATTAATATGTGTATTGAGCAGCATTTTCGTCAGTTCTTGACGTACAAACAAAAATTCACACCTCCAGTTTTCTTTCAGGTCTGAAAGGGCTATACTGCCTGCTCTATGCGAGGCTTTTGCGACTAGGCTGCGGCAAAATTTCTCCGCGAGATGGCAGGCATAAACGCAAAATGTTCTAAACTTATTCTAATGACGTCAGCCTACAAAACACTATGCAGTAAGGTCATATGTTCACTGAAGCTCGTAAATTACATCAGTGATATTAAATATCGGCAATATTAATTGTATGAAGTCACCGTTGGCCTCTTCATGCACAATTTAAAGACTTTTCCGGGACGAAGGCTTGGAGTGGGACCGTACTTTTTATTTTCTTGCCAAAGAAATATCAGTTAATAGAGGTGTTTCGAACTTGGTTAGGATAATATCACTAACAGTTTGCTGATGTTCTTTGACCTCACACTATAACAAAACACATCCTGAAATGGAAGACGTTGCAAGTCCTCGTATTACGCTCGTTCGTTTGAAGGACTTCGACAATAGGGCACAGAAGGTTAAACGAACTCCTGCAGATACTTCACCAGAACAACAAAACATGTTTTGGTTATCGAACTCCTCCTCTGTCCTGATGCATAATCAGTTCCATTTAGCGGTGTCGAAGCTCTAGGCAGTGAGATGTTGCTGACGCAAATGTCACACTCCATCCTCTTCTCAGAAAGACGAACCAAGTACCGGTACGCGCAAATTAAGATTTGATTTCCTGTTTCTAGTTTGAATGCGATATTATCTTCTGGATATTTGAGGTTGTCCAAATGTCTAAACATGAAGACTTTTGTTTTGTGATTGTCCGTCTCAATTCTTATCCCAAGGAATCCACTATCCTCCACGGCTTTAGTCACCTTCTGAAAAAATCCGCAGCCTGTTTCCAGTCATTCGACCGGGTCAGGAATGGAATGAATGAAGCCCAAATCCAGCGGCAAGGATAGGAATTGTGCCAACTGCCGAAGCCTCTCGTGCACCTCTGGGGCAATAATTAATGGATGACAGATGAAATGAAATGATATTCAGAAGTTTTGCTGGAATGACGTATGACAAGGAAAACCGGAGTACCTGGAGAAGCACATGTTCCGCCTCCGCTTTGTCCAGCACAAATCTCACATGGAGTGACCGGGATTTGAACCACGGAACCCAGCTGTGAGAGCCCGGCGCGCTGCCGCCTGAGCCGCGGAGGCTCGGTCACCTTCTGAAATAAGATGTAAAGGCACAGATGCGAGAGCAATCTGGGGATATCATTTACTTCCCTTATTACCGGTAGGTCCTTTCCTAGATAAAGCCGACAGCCACTTTTCTCTTGATACCCTTCTAGACGGTATTTCATGGAGTGGTATGTTTTCTGGCTGCGAACCACCTTGCCGGGATTTTCAAAATGGTACACAGCAGGTGAATACTTCGGGGAAAGAACCTGAAGTTTCAGTTCTACAAAAAGATACACCTTGCACAAACGGAAAGAAACGAGTACACCTTGAAATCACTTTTGAAATATCTATAAGCATAACATGATTAATTCATTTAACAGTTCTATACTAAATATCGCTTGTACGAACGGAATTGACCAGACACGTTTACTGATTGTACGAAAAAACTCAGGTTTTCACACACAATCATGCACCAATAACACAGTGCTATACCCACACTGACAGTGAAGATTGTGCATCTACTACTGCACTCTTACGGCGACTTGAAGAAATATTGGTATTTGCGCCTTCCTGCGATAAACTAGTGGTATAGACCAGGCAGTATAAGAGGATTTAGACGGCGGTGGCTGTGATAAAGGATGCCCGATCTATGAAGGACGATGCGAAAATTTTGGTAGATATACTATTCCTAGCAGCCAAATCCATGAAAGAAGGAATCCGTTGAACACTAATAGCACAGGTCAACAGGATATTTCAACGACCGCCACAAAGGATATATCGACCAGGGGCGAATGCTGGTCATGAAAATCAGGCTTGCTCTTACATTCGTGAAACTTGGTGGGGTGGGACATGCATAGTTATGAATGAATAAAATTTATAAACCCAATAATCGCCAAATCACGTAAACATTTTCATCATCGGTTACATGAACATGCATTCAAACTGGTTACGTCACACTTTCAAGAATGGCCAAAAGAATAAAAATCAGACACATTTTATAATTTTAACAAATCATGACAAGCCAGTGATTATATAATTTGAACAAGTAAACGTCAAACTATGTACACAGAAAAATTTCAACTATGTATTAGATCTTCCTACATGAAAACAAACTCTCTACTCTGTGGCTTCTCTTTACAAAACCATCAACAACGTCATCATAGAAAGTGGACTGTAATCTAATTTTTGCAAGCAATCCTTTTTCAATCGACAACATAGCTAATGATGATAGCCTCTCCTGACCTTGAGTCGATCTGCCATATGTATAAATGCGTCTCAGTGTTGAAAAAGAACGTTCTGCAGAGGATGTAGTAGCAGGAATTGTTGCTACAAGTTTGATGAGCTTGAACATTTCTGGCGTACCCATGTACAATTTATTAGTATGCATAAACTGCATTAAGTCCGAAACACTTTTCTCTTTAAAATCCGAAGAGGAATACATCACACTTAATTCGGTTCTTAAGCGAACAATGTCGAAAAATGACCCATAGGTCTTTATAGGGTAGTAACATCACTGCCTGGAAACGTATTTCTGCGTTTCTCAAACAAGTCGCAATCCAACAGCGAGAACACAAATTTCTTTATGCATTTGAAACGCTCTCCTATTTGGACAAGTACATTGTCAATAATTTCATTGAATAGATGTTTATATTTTGATTTTTCTGGTTCATCACAAATTCTTCGATTTTTAGAGCACGGCTGTCCTCCATAAACATCAATTTCAGTATCAACATGTCCATACAAACTGTCAAACGCTTCATCTCTCATAGACTGGATATTTAAAAAGAGCTCCTCAACCTTTTGCCACAATACTGAATATCCAGACTTTTTTGTAAAATATTGAACACAGTATCGGAGAATGAAAACATGTTGGAGAACACTGCCAGCAGAAATCTAGTGTTGAACTTAAGTAAGAAGAACCAAAATCCTTGTGCTTTCAATGTAGTGTCTTCATCCCAGTCGTCTGAAGTATCCTGTACATGCTGAAAGAATGTCACCAGCGTATCATAATATTCCTTCAGAGTATTAATAGGGCACGAAGCAAAATTCCATCTCGTTGGTGCTACTGTTGGCAACTTCTTCTGAACAAAATCTCGAAGATCAGCTGTTCTCTTTGTAGACTTTGAAAAAAAAAAGCAGCAAGTCCTGACATTGTTTGGAAGAAAATTGTACATTCTTTAATTTTTGAAGCAGACTGCTGTAGTGTTAAATTCAATAGTTGGCTATAACAATGCACAAATGTCGCATATGGATACTGGTTTTGAAGTAGTTTATTAAGCCCATTCACATGACCGGCTAAGACAGCAACAAAATCATATGTTTGAGCCACAATCTTTTCCTCACAACTAAACTCTTTTAAAATAGCACGAAGATGATTTAAGAGGGCTCCAGCAGTGCGATCTTTACTCAAGGCAGCAAAACCAAGAAACCTCTCTTGAATTTCACCACTTTCATCTAAAAAACGGAGTAAAGTAGAGGGTTGTGGCTTATTAATAATATCGGACGTTTCGTCCAACATTATTGCCACAAAAGTTGCTTGTTTAAGCTCCTCCTTTATTCTTCTCACAATTACTGCACTCATTTCTGCTATTAAATAATTTTGGATTGCAGACGACGTCCCTCTGAAAATGGCGGAGTCTTTCAGATGAGCTGCCAGAAGAGGGTCATTTTCACTTATAATTTGTAGAAGTTAGATGTAATTCCCTCTGTTTACGGAAGTTGCAGACACTTCATGTCCGCGAAATGGCAGTTCCTGTTTTGCTAAAAAGCATACTTCATCGATCGGTCGTTTAAGTATGTCACGATTTTTCTTTGCATTTTCATTATGAAGTTGGTCACTGATGCGTTTCTGTTCATCCAGCTGGTGGTCGATCCTTGTACGCCCAAAGCCAATTAACTGCAAGAAACCCTTCATATGGTTTGCAAATTTCTCATGTCTTGTATTGGTGTTCAAATTGTCAAAGCCACTTTTACACCATACACCGTTATGAGCAGAAAATAGTAAACACGGCCAGCAAAACGGTCTATTCAGTTTCTTGGACCCTGTCAACCAGTGGGTACTTTTTTATTGAGATACAGAGAACGAACGTATATATTATCCATTTTTCTCCCTGTGCTGTGTCTTTAAATCTAGCAGCGCCCGACAGTGTCTGCCATTCTTAATAATGTCTGTTTTCTCTTGGATAGTCCTCGTAGGAAATGGATTTGATAACATACTGCCAATAATGCACGGTTCGGAACCAATTGCAGCACTTCAAATCATTCAGAATAAATGATCAGGAACTTACAGTACACTTCTCACTGACACAACACACTAGATCTGTAGCTCTCAGACCAGAGCTTCCAGCTACACATTACAAACGTGACAGCTTGCAACCGGCCTTGGAGAGACGAAACCTGCGCCCGCATACATTTCTCGCTGTGTCGACAGCTCCGCTAAAGCTCCTAAGACGGGAGCAAGCCTCGCTGGAATCGCCAAGGTATATGCAACGTGCGATTTGTATAAAGCAGATCTATTACAGATACGGTACATATTGTAATTTTTTAACTCGCCTGCTTTAGAAAAATATTGCGCTTGCGCAGCAAGCGTAGCATGCTCGGAGAAGTCGCCCCTGATATCGACATATGTACGGCAGGCCCATACATGTAGTCCGGAGTTACAGGTGAGAAAGGTACATTATTACTAATGTTGCATTACGACAGAAACAAAGACGGGATTTCCGCAATATGAGGAGTCGGAGATAGGATTAAGCATGTTAAATGAGTAGGCAAAGTGAACCGTTTTTGTAGAAGCGGAGTTAATAAACGCTTGCGGATAGATTCGATTAGGGGGCATTGGAAGAGTATATGGTTAATTGTCCCAACTTCAATGCCGCATTGATACAAGTTAGACTCTACTACCTTCATTCTAAATAAATGAGAGGGGGTACACATGTGATTTCACCGCATGCAAATAAGGTTCGTAATATGCCGGCGAGTTTGCGAATGCCGAGAAAATCAAGATTTAGTAGGGAACTACGGTAGTATCCTAAAGAGATAATTACCCTTGTGCTTGGCAGACCCACACCAATTGGCTTGCCACATCTGCCATATGTGTAATTTGCAGTGCTCCCAAAACCCATATACGTAGTACGCTAATGCTTACTGAAAAGGGAGGTCATTTCCATTAGCAGCCAAATTTGCTAACGCGCCAGCCTGGCAGTTACCCGCTCCGAATTAACGTTGCCGTAATACCGGATAGTTGTAGATCAAAACAGATCTTCCTTGTGTTTTGAATATACCAGTTACGACTGATGAAGGGTTTTGCTGAAGCTCGTAACGAGTTAAGCGAATCCGTAGCAATATAAGCCAAATCAACATGAGAACACTTAATTAGTAGCAGAGGCTGTTGAAAGGCAAAAAGCACAGCCGTAAAGGATGACGCCAATGGTGGTAGAGTAAATAACTTAGAGATATCAAATTTAGAGACGGCTCGTAAACTGCCGCTCCCATTCCTACTGGATTGCGATGTTTTGATCCGACGGTATAGAACACGGGAGGGAGAAAATGGACATCCTGAGAATACGATAGGCGAATAGATTTAAACAGGGGAGATGCAACCGTAGAGGCAGCTGTTTTGTTGGAACACATGGGGGAAGAATGAGGGGGAAACATAAAAATTTGCCAGAAAGGTATGTGAATAATGAGAATGATAAATCGATTGAATTATTGAGAAACGAAAGTCCGAAAAGGTTTTATAGGCCCATAACAGAGCCGCATAACGGTGTTCAGGGGTATTCCGCTCTCCATAATAGCCTAAAAGGAGGCTTAATTTAGATAAGAGAGGGTGCGACGTGATCGAAATGTCTCTCAGAAAATATTTTGAAGCGACAAATTTCCGGCTGAGCTGTAAAGGAAACTCGGAAGCTTCGACGAGAATGGCATTATTGGGTGAAGAGTGTAAAGCTCCCAGGATATTTCTGATAAATCGGGCCCGAATGGAATCCAGTTTAGACAGATTTGAATGACTGGCCATTTACAAAAAGATGGATCCATAGTCCAATACGGACCGAATAATATTACTATATACAATTAATAGAGTTGAGGTATCTGAACACCAATTGCTCCTAGTAAGCAAAATAAATAAAGAGATTTTTAAAATAAAAATCTTGGCTTCCAAATTACAGACTTGTCGTCGCCAAAAAAGTCTTTTATCCAGGAGTATTCCTAAATATCTTGCGGAATCTTTAACAGAAATGGAAAGACCATTATAGGTAAAAGGATGGATAATAGTTTCTGTGGGCCAGAGAAAAACAAACGGACTTGAATATTGCATGTGCCACGTCTATATCGCGATCTTGCAACCAAACCGACATAGCCTGTAGAGTGGAATTTAAGACTGCGTATATACTATCGATTGAGGAATGGCTCACATATATTGAGTAAATCGTCTGCGAAATGCAAAAATCGTACCTTCCTAGTTATGATTCTCCCTAACGAATGTGAATACAGTTTGAAAAGGATCTGACTTTGAATGGTCCCCTGCGACAAACATCGCGAGGTCGAGCGCTCCTGAATGACGGAGAAGTATTGTATTTTGACCACGCGCTCAACTAACATGTTATAAAGGACGGCGGCGGGAACTGATAAAGAAGTTTTTATAGTCAAACGTGAATATTAACATTGTCATATGCACCTCTCAGATCGAGAAAGATAGCGATTAATGCTTCGTTTCGACAACGAGTAAGTGTAATATCAGTGAACAAAATGTTTATGGCATCTGTAGTGGATCTTCCAAGGATGAAGGCAAATTTATATCTAGGGAACAAATTGTAATATTCCAAATTCCATATTAACCTCTCTAGAATAAATTTTGAAAGACTTTTCGAAAATATATTCCGAGGTAAATACCCCTACAATTATCTGGAAGTAAGGGATTTTTCCCATGTTTCAAAATAGGGACCAAATAGAATTCATTACATTCCTTGGGTACCTTGGACGAAGATACCCAGTTATTAAAGAGCTGAAGTACATACATACATACATACATACATACATACATACATACATACATACATACATACATACATACATGCATGCATCTCTTTATTGCCCACCCTTGAGTGGTATAACTGGAGAGTTCGGCGGACTCCACCTCCACCGGCCCTCCGCAGAGGCCTCCTCAACCTCCTCCTCCACACGCTCTCGGGAGAGGCCTCCTCCACACTGACCTTGCTGGCTAAGAGCGCGACCCTAACCTCACATCCGCCATCTTGGAAGGGCTTAACCTAACTTTTTATGCGTAAGAGAGCTAGCCTAACCTCATGGTGGGGCTTAACCTCAGTTTTACAGCCGGATGCCCTGCCTGACGCTTAAGAGAGCGAGCCTAACCTCATATCCGCTATCTTAGAGGGACTTAACCTAACGTATGACGCGCAAGACAGCAAGCCTAACCTCAGTTATACAGACGGATGCCCTTCCTGACACATAAGAGAGTGAGCCTAACTTTACATCCGCCATCTTAGAAGGGCTTAACTTTTGGCGCACAAGACAGCAAGCCTAACCTCATGGAAGGGTCTAAGCACAGTTTTACGGTCTGTGGCTGTACACAGCTCCTTATGACACGCTTTAAGGGTGCTTGTGTAAGATGGCTGCTGTACATAATCTCTTATGAGTCTCCCTAGGGTTGCTTGCTCAAGATGGCAGATGTCTAATTCCACAAGATGGCGGCTATACATAGGCTCTTATGAGACACCCTAGGGATGCTTGCGCAAGATGGCGGCTATACACAGCTCCTTATGGGACGGCTTATGTGTGCTTCCGCAAGATGGCGAATATACATAGCTTCTTATGAGACGGCCTAGGGATGCTCGCACAAGATGGCTGCTGCTCTTACGACACGCCCTAGGGACACTTGTGCAAGATGGTGGCTGCTCTTATGAAGAAAGCTAGCTCAGAGGCTACTGCACAAGATAGCGGCTGCTGTTATGCATGCAATTTGAAATTCCACGTGCTTGCGGTCATCTTTAATCAACAGAGCATCGTGTTGCCATCTTTAGCTTCTACCTTTGAAATGTGGTGACGGAATCGACAGAACATCGTGCTGCCATCTTTATCTACTACATTTGAAATGTGGTTGCGGCAATTTCTACATGGTTTCTTAATAGTGGTTATCTTTAAACAAAAAACATCGTGCTGCCATCTTTACGGCACTACCTTCGAAATGTGGTGGTAGCAATTTCTACGTGCTTTTTGTCAGCCACCATCTTTAATCATGCTGCTATCTTTAGCTACTACCTTAGGCAGCTGTTATCCGCCATCTTGCATCGCAAACCTCCGAGCTGCCATCTTTAGCTACTACCTTTGAAATGTGGTGGCGGGTAATTTAAAAAATTCCGTTTGCCATTATCTTTAAACAGTAAAACTTTAGTGCATTCGCGAACCTAATCTCTCACCTACCATCTTGAAGGAGACTATCCTTAAATTTCGACAAGATGCCCTTCCCGACGCTAAGTTCATCCTTGTATGTGTAGACGGCACTAGATTTTCATGGTTATTTCCGACTATGCTAGCTACCGCACAGTCCACCATTTCTTGTATCAATACTATCTTTGCTTCTTTTGGTCCACGTCAATATATAGTTTCTGATAATGCAAAGGCTTTCACTTCGAACGTATTCCGAAAATTCTGTTCTGATTTGTCGATATCCCACGTAACAACTTCCGCTTATTTCCCTCAAACATCTCTGGCTGAGCGGGTCAATCGTAATCTTCGATCTGCTTTGATAGGTTTTCAACTTGAAGATCATTCCAGGTGGGATACTTGTCTGCATTGGTTATCTTTTGCTCTAAATTCAGCCGTTCAGTAGTCCCACAAGTTCACTCCTGCCTCTCTAATGTTCAAGTTTGTTCCCGATACGCCGCTCTCTAATCTTTGGACACTCAATGACATATTGCCAACGACAATAGGTCCCGATAATATTAGGGACCGGTAGAAGAAGACTAAAAGTAAAATTAACGCTTCAGATGAGAAAGTTATATAGAGATATGATCGTGGACGGAGGCCAACTAATTAAAAGTCGCAGATCAGGTCATGGTCAATAATATCGTACCTGCAGGCAAGCTTGGTCCCTGATTTCATAGGCCACGTATTATTTTAGATTTCTTAACACCGGTCAAACTTCTGGTGAGTAACCCAGCCACTGAGAGGACATTTAAGGTTCATTTCTCCCATACAAAACCGGTATAGATCTCTTGTTTTTTGCAATATAGGCCACTAAGTTATGACAGTAAGAAATTAGCTATAGCCCCTTCCTCAACAGCCCAGTAACTTAAAAGTCTTCAGTTAAGTGATAAGGGGAGGCCTTTTGCCCGCCCATATATATCTATAGTACTATCTTGTGGCCCTATATGTAAACCTGTACAACCTTACCCTCTAGTAAGGCTTATTTTCTCCCGTTCCCAGGCTGCCATTACCCTTCCCCCTCTTCCAAAACCAAACCTGCATTTCACACACTCATCCGCAAGGCCGCCCTCCTCATTTGA
The DNA here is from genome assembly GCF_040414725.1 of Anabrus simplex. NCBI lineage: Eukaryota > Metazoa > Arthropoda > Insecta > Orthoptera > Tettigoniidae > Anabrus > Anabrus simplex. The sequence goes on from NC_090266.1 coordinate 1,002,086,361, forward strand.
ACCTGCAGCTTAGGAAAATAAACAAACACTAACTCTAAATAAAAACAATGTCGCCAAGTAAATGACTGTTTCAGTGCCTCTCTCTGTCATCTGCGGCCGTGTCTCAACATGTGGCGAGTGATGCTGGCGGGGGTAAGGGCCCACCCTGATTTGGCTCAGTCTCCTTCATAACGGCGTGCTGGAGCACTATCCTTTCCGGCGAGGCCTGAGGTGCGGTAACTCAACCGCCTAGCCATCTTGAATCAGTAGCTCTATATCTGGTCTGTGGCAACCATCACCATTGCTACCCCTCTAAAGGTAGCTGGAGAGAGATATCTGAGGGAAGATGGGTGATCCAAGGGAACCCACCCGGGTATCGGCTCCGGCGAACGCTCTTGCCATTAAACTTGAACTGCACATCCCGGACTGGTACGGCTGGAGGAAGGCTTGACGACTTGCTTTCGAAGTAATTTCTTACAAATGAACTTTCATCAAGAAATTATGTGTAAAATCGAACTTAACATTTTTCTAACAAGCTGAATTTCAAACTGTTATCGCGAGGAAAGCCTTTTTTTTGGGGAGGGGTCTGTACCGAAAGGTACATCCGCTCCGTTCATTCAAATGAAGCGCCTTGGAGAATGCCACCTGATATAGGTAGTTTGCAACAACTAATACAAGAAATTTGGACTTTTCTATACAGATGTCTCTACTAAAAGAAACTGATGTTATGCCATCTGGCGTGAAGAGGAACTATTGAAATTGTAAAGAATTTTTTATTTCAAGGTTTACTACCCTGAGATGATTATTCTTTGTTTTTGGTGTGTTAGAGTTTACAACACTTCTAGCTCTTTCCGCCAACTTAAGATGTTAGCTAATAAAAAATAAATTTTGTGTATTTATTTTTTTACCAATCAGAATTAGGGGTGTTTCGGGATTTGGCCCTGAGCTTTATGGAGCATACCTCTCGAGTATAAATGCTGGCATAGTTTCGAGCCTGGTTGTCTTTGTGATCGCTCCAGTCTACAGTGTGTGTTAATAAAGGAGGCGAGGGTGCCTCGCCCATCGTCGAGTAGTCTATCAGCTCAAGGTAATGGCAGTCCTGGTTTTACTAAGTGATAATCTTTGAAAGCTATTTCTGGGGGAAGTTTTCCGATCTTTAACTATGTAACTTTAATTTTCTGAAATGTAAATTTCAAACAAGTCAAAAGAACTTAGCCGAAATCAGGGAATAGAGGGTATGATACCCTCTCGTGTTCCTAACAACTTGATTTTGGGATGACTGTGATTTTATAACCTTTTTCAGTGTGTAATCTTTGTAACATAAATATTCTCTCCATCTAGTTACTTCTGCAGCATAGGATTAGCCTCTGTAACTTCGGGACATAAGCCCAAATAGGGTTTTAAGCTTTCCATTTTAAATTTCAAGGAGCGCAAGTGTCCGCCTCCACACCATTTTGAATTTTGGGCCAGTTACATTAACCTATTGTTTTTCATAAAGTCCCGGTAGTATGGGTATTCAATACAGCTGTGAAATTCGTTTTCATTCATTTCATGTCACGAGATTAGACTGCTGATCACATTGCTTGAATCTGCAAAATTTAGTTTGTACCTTTGCTAGGTCTGGACATTTCTGGAAATAGATCCCTAAGTTTCACAGAGCAAAGACGCTCCTTCTAGTAATGTAATTGTTGAACGGTGCCTTTGGAAGGCTGTAATGTCATTAGATTCGGGGAGTATTCTCCTAGATTAGCTTATAGAGCACAGCTGCTCTGATGCTGATGTAAATGAACTTGGGAGAGCACCTCCTTCACTGTTTGTTAATGCGAGCAGTTGTGCTCAGGTAACATTGGTAATTACGGGGTGGCAAGCTCAGTTTTGCTAATTTGTCATTTGTTTATTGTTCTGATTTTCTAAACATTATCACCTAGCTTGTAAACAAAATTTTGGTACCTGAAATTGTAAAGTCTAACTTTGAAAAAAAAAGATAGCTGTGAAATAAATATAGCTGTAATTTTGAAGTCTTAAATTAATCTTCTGATTGTTCTATGTCGACCCATTTATGCCCGCACCTTCTTTCACCTCTGTCCACCATCATATCATCGTAAGAGTAACAATTGTTAAATTTCACTTATCTCGGGAGAACATAACACTGTATGTGTCATATTGCTACAAACATTTCTGATAGAACAAGTGCCCTGGGCATCTTAGTCAGCGGTGGGGTGGCCAGTCACTTTCTGCTCCTTCTCTAGCCAGCAGCACGTAGGCTACCCATCCATAGCGACTAGGTTCTGATTATTTTCCTCCTGACTGCATTGTACCAAATGCCATCAATTCAATATATTAATCTTATTTCGAGTTCTAATCATATATTTAAAATTTAAATTTCTTAACCATTTCATATGTTCAGGATGAAATTGGTATCTCGCTATGGTAATGGAATACATCATACTCCCCTCACATCTACACCGTGTGCCGGGTAGTGAAAAACTCCTTTGCGTGGAGTATATGTCACATCTTTTGATTACGAGGCATCTGACTCTCTGTTTCAGGAGCACCTACGAAAAAAGAAAGGTAAGCCTACTCCCTACCCTATGTCTAAGGGTGGGGAACTGCCTTCAAAGGCAGATGAACTCGATAGGCATCTCGCATAGCATTATCCAGGCGAGGGGAATTCCCCAGAGTATTTCCCCACGTGGCGTTTCATCATGTGAAATTGGCTGCCGGTCATGTATAGCACAAGTTGAAGCAATACCATAAAGCCAAACTATACGCGTGCTAGTTCCATCAGTTGGTGTGATTGAGCTGGACGAGTATGACGGAATCCTGTAATCACGCTGTTACCGACACAGGGAAGAGCAACATCCATAGCCAGCTTTTAACACTACGAGAACAATCTACTTTACAATTACACTAACATCAGTGATTCTAACTTACCATATGGAATAATGAATATCGCGTGCATACGTGATCTCACAATGCAATTGAGTTGCGTCCAGAGTAGCACTGGCTGTTGGTAGGTACTAATACTCTTTTCGTCATATACCTTTGTGCAACGAACTGCCATGTTCCGTGTTTGAATTTCTGTAACTGCCACTACCAACATGTATCCGGAGTTCTTCAAGCTATCCATTCCTCTTCCAGTACTCAGCTCTCAACTTGTAAATGTGCTCATACTCATTCTTTCATTCCTCACTTGTAACAGTTGCAAAAGATTCTGTGGCGATGCGCTCTTTATTCTTGAGTAACTGGTACAAGATTTTGTCAGCAATAAGTTGCTTTGCAATACTCCAATTTGACATTAACCAGGTCTCTTAATTCGTATTTCCTATCAGATGTCGTAGGTACATTATTAATCTGATGGGTGTATTGGAACACATTGTCCATCACTATGATGCATTATCTGATATTTTCGGTATCAGCTGTTTTAAGTGATAACATTATATTCCTAAATTTAACCATGGTAATCAGGTTTGGTTTTTGATTTGAACATGCACAGTCCGCACAGTATAAACCACTTCTCGTTACCTGCATATGATCTACATCTAACCTGCACTGACAAAGTCAGAAAAACTTTTGTTGAATTGTCCTCCCAAAACATTACAGTATATGATGTACATACGTTTCGTCCAAAATTAGACAGATCTCTTGTCATTCTCTGTTAAGTTTCTCAGCATAATATAGTTTCTTTTCTCTTGTTAAGACACTTGTGATTCGCCTTGTAATACAGCAACTTTATTCCATACCAATTGTATTGGTGTCAGTACGGAACAGTGAACGTGATATTTATTAACTACAGATCGCCTTGTTCCGTCTGATGATGCACTTACCCTCATCATCCTGTATGATTTTCTTATTCATTACTCTGTTTTTAGATAGAGTGGATAAATTCGTCCCAATGAGTGAGGTCATTTTTGGTGGTTCGAACGCAGTGTGTTGTGTGCGGATCAGCCAAATCAGGCCAAACCACAATTACTTCAGGAGTAATTCAAGACAGTGTGATAGGGCCACTCCTGTACACGATATATACTCTCGACTTACGGGATTGTGTAAATTCCACCATGGCACTGTCAACAGACCCATGAAGACTGACTATGATCTCGTAAATTTCCAATCGTCTCGATAGTATACCTCTGTGGTGTAATGTAATTATAATTTGTTTAAATGTTAAGATGTGTTTCTATATAAGAATAAGCAAAGCTAGACAACCACTCCAGAACGAGCCTACTCTATGCGCAATCAAACTACCGTTTGTAGCTCCATCAAACAGCTCGGGCAATTAAAAATGGAATACGCATATGGATGAAGTGAGATGTAAGGCATACAGAGCACTGGTTTTTGTCCGTTGATGACTCTCAGGAGGAAGTAGTAAAGCCCTACGCACGGCTTATATTTTCCTGGTGCTGCAAATACTACTATATGTGTCATCTATATGGTTAATTTTCGTGAATAGCATGGAACAGATGGTATTCATCTGCCATAATGGAGCGAGTGACGTCCATGATGTATTCACAAACAGACAAGTATCAAAGCGATGCGGCAGATATACTAGAGGAAGGAGGATGGAAACACCTGCCGGTAAAGGCTGTCTTTGAAATGGAACAGACAAAATATCGGAATACAGCACATTTAAGAAAAATTAATTCAGCTCCAAGGAAAGAAATGGACTTCACATCCTACAAGGAGTTAATAAAAACAGGAAACACTGATGGAGCAAAATAAAAACTAGAACAAATCATAAAGAAGTTGTCAACACCTATTTGCGCATCATTGCGGAAAGCAAAACTATGGTTTAATAAAACGTGCTCTTTGGCTCAAAATTAGCACTTGGCGAACTACATTTTCCAAATGGTAATTCTAAATTCCCATGGAGGGAATTAGATATTTTTCCACCAATAGCGCATATCAAAATCAGATCAAAAATTAGATGTATGGCTTTTCAGGCGTTTGCTCTATTGCAAAAACCAGCATTTCGTCCTAGGTCTGACACTAGACTCGTCAGAGTGGGATGTGTCAGACCATACCCACTTATGCTGGGGTGTATGCAGGTGAACAAACAAACAAACAAACAAACAAACAAACAAACTTAAGTTATTTAAGCATAAGTGGGTATGGTCTGACACATCCCACTCTGACGAGTCTAGTGTCAGACCTAGGACGAAATGCTGGTTTTTGCAATAGAGCAAACGCCTGAAAAGCCATACATCTAATTTTTGATCTGATTTTGATATGCTCTATTGGTGGAAAAATATCTAATTCCCTCCATAGGAATTTAGAATTACCATTTGGAATTGCTAGGCGGGCATTAATTCCATTGTGGAGTTTTATCTCCCGTATGCAGTTATCAGACTGTGCCACATAAGAGGCTTCTGATAAGTTCAGCTGCTATCCCTCTCTCAACTTCGTCACGCCCTCATTTTTGCGGCTGGGTGGCTCTCTTCTCGTCTTAGCCTCAGCCGGCCCAATCAATAATAACTAGGCAGACGCCTTGTTGGTTGTCGCCTCCCCGCCTCCCCGCCTACCATGTACGCTGTTGTCATCAAGGGCGTGCCCGCACGCTATTAGGACGAAATCATCAGTTATGACTTACGACACTCTTGTTATATTACCGCCCGTGAAGTTGTTCGGCTCCAAGACAGCCAGTCTGGTCAACCTGCTCCGAACGTCCTGATCGTCGTCAAAGAATTTGTCGACACCCAGAATCTACTTAAGGACGGTGCGCTCATCGACGGCAAGCGTTATCCAGTGGAGTCTGCTCCGGACGCTCTCATACATCAACTGCGTTATCCTGTCCGTACTGCCCATCTGGAGTCCGCGCGTCCCTACTGCTTCCTACTTCGACTTCCACTTCCATCACTACTACAACTTCCGTCACTACCTCTGCATCTGCTTCTCCTGCTACTAGTATATATACTACGGCTAGCCACTCCTCTCCCATACCATCAACGACTGTCACTTCCCCCTCGACTCCTCCCTCCCACGACCAACAATCCCCCTCAACAGTTGACCAGGAAGCCGCCAGTCCTCGGCCTCGCCGTCCCCTTCCGTCTTCCAGCTGTGTCGTCCGCGGCGTGGATCCTGGCATTCCGGAGGAAGATATCCTGCTTGAACTTTCTACGACAGGCATCACCGCTCACCGTGTCACCCGTATCAACAACGATAGTGGCCCTACCTTCATGGTTCGACTTCACCTTCCTAGTGATGCTGCAGTCCATCAACTGGTCACTTCTGGCGTCCGTCTTCGACGTCGGTATCATCGAGTGGAATATTCACGCTCCCCTCCTATGTGGCCCCCCACTCCCTCTTCCGCCTTCACACCTCGTCCACAATCAGTCCCGCCACCCATCCCCCCTCCACCGCAGCCTGTGTATTCATCTCCTCCACCACAACCTTTTTTTCTTTCGCCCCTTCCAATTCTAGACCTTCTTCGACTTCTAGCCACTTCTCTTACTAACATTTCCACGACCGTCTACTACCTTCTATGCTACCACTACAATCATTTTCCTTCCTCTGTGCCTCCTCCGTCCGCCTACTCGGTCCCTCCGCCCTATATATGATCCCTCTTCGCTCTTTTCCGACACAACCTTCTCCTATGTTCTCTAAGTATACGTAACTTTCTGTAACTACTCATGTAATCTTATGTCAACAGTCCTTTTCGAAATACGCGCCCGGGCTACTTCTCACTTACCCCAATAAAGGTAAACCCAGTGGGGGTCGGCCCCGGCTGGTGTGGTGCGGTTTCGGTCCTGTGGGTTCCCTTGCTGGTCGCGGTTCCCCAGGGCAGAACCTTTAAAATTCCTCTTACGTATGTACTACACATACACTCTATGAGACTTCTTTACTGTACACTTTCCTTCAATCGGCCGAAGAGCTGCTTAGTTCAGCTGGTGGCCCGCCTTCCCATCTGGGAAGGAGTGAACCAACCTTGTGATGATGATGATGATGATGATGATGTTCACCTGCATTTAGTTCGTATATATCTGCCTGATGGATTATACCACCACTAGGCATTTGGTGTTCAGTTTCCATAGTGAATAAGGCCCTGCCAAGAAAACATTTTCTTTTGGCCCACAGTTTTTCAAGAGTGTTTCAAATTATGTACTGTGTGTTCACATCCCTTCTTTTACTGCCTTTATATATGTCATTTTCAGCGCAATGAACTATACTCAAGCACATATCCATTTATAAGTTGTATTCTATGTCGTTAACTGTATATATGTATTTCTGTCTTGATCAATAAATGGGGGATAACGGGGGTTAATATGGGCGGGTGTGGTGTGGCCTTTCCCTGGGGTCCGCCATGGGTGATCTCGGTTGCCTCTGCGCCAACCCCTATCTATCTATCAAATGCTTTCATTCCCCACCCTGAAGGGGTGGAGCGAGCCACCTAGAGGGTGTCGCCCTCTCTCTGGCCAGGAGAGATGACGGGGTTGAGAAGGAGTGAAAAAAGAGGGAGATGGGGAAAAGGTGGTTTGAATAAGTAAAGGAGATGGGATAAAGGAAGTGTAGGTTCTCTAGCGCTGTATTGACAGATTTACATAGTCTGTGTTTATTGACAAAGTTGCATACATATATACAGAGCTTTATGGATGTTTATGAGAGTTACATGAGCGATTTTACAACCAGGTTGCGTATGGTGATGTGATGAAGTGACGGGTTTCGTGAGGTGGAGGGAGGATGTGAAGTGCTAGGATGTGATACAGGGATGAGAAGTTTACCAGGGAGGTGAGTAGGAGACTTAGGAGGTTAGATGGAGGAGGGGGTAGTGGGAGGATTGCAGGTGGGAGTGGTGGATAGTTGCTGGGTGAAAATGGTGGAAAACGGAAGTGTGGACTGGGAGGTTGCTGAGGGGGTGCAGGCCGGGGGAGTGTGCGGTAGCGGGGTGATTTATGTTGGTTAGGAGTTGGGGGCGGAGAGCGGGACGGTTCTATCCTGAGATGTCGGCCGTTGAGGTATATCCCTTGGGTGATGAGGCGTTGGACGTCTTCGGGCGTTGGTAGTTGCAGGCGTACTAAATATGTAGGGCCATCATCGTTGTGGATCCTAATGGCTTTCTTCACCGGAATTCCTGCTTTTTGGAGTTCTTGAAGGATAGCTATTGGTGGTAGGTTAGGTTCCACGCCACAGGCAACACAGCTGTATAGGTTGTTCTGGCTGGGCGGTGAAGTTAGCGGTCGTACATTATCTGGTGTTGGTGGTTGTGTATTGTCTGCTTGAATTGCTATTGCTTCATTTGGCGGCGTTGTTACTTCTTCCTGCGGGCCCTGAGCGTGGGAGGGTGGGGGTGGTATGCCATTATGGGAGAGGGGTGGGTAGTAGTTGTGGTGGTGGTAGGGGTGTTGGAGGTAAAATGAGAGGAGGTGGAAGTAGTGGTGGTGACGGTGGTGGTGGTGGTGGTCTGGGAGGTGTAAGAAGAGAGCAACTGCTGTGGGTGTGATGTGCCAGTAGTGGGAGTGGCTGTGGCGTACTCCTTCATTAGCCGGTCGAGTAATTTCCCTGGGGTATCTTGCACTCGATGTAGTTGTCATTGGATATATACCCCACTGTCTAGAGCGTTGTAGACGTCCTCTAGCACCAGATAATATAATAGTACTTCTCTTGTGGGTGTGTCGAGATGATAAAGTCGAGTGGCAGCGTAGACGCCTGTGGGGCGAAGTTCCGTAAGGATGTCATCTGCTGGAATTGCTGGGTCAATATCGTGGGCAATGCAAGTATAGTACAGTATGGGGAGGGCCGACTTCCTCTTGGTGTCTGGCCAATTTTGCTTTTTTGGGTCGGCTGGGCGCGTAATTAGACGTGTGGCACCACCCGGCCGAAGAAAAATGTTTGGGGGTGTTTTTAGGGCTATTCAGTCCACTTTCAGAGTTTGGAGATGTGATCTGATCTCCCTCCACTTGTAGAGATTCCCCCAACCCCTTTCCCTTCTCTCTCCTCTATGTATGTACGTCACATACCACCAGCAAGATGCTCATTTTCGCTATACAATTCCATTTACACGGCCTAAGAGCTACTAGATTAGCTGCGGCCCACCCACCTCAATAAGAGGTGGGAATGAAAGAACTTCTTCTTGTTGTTGTTGTTGTTCACCTGCATACACCCCAGCATAAGTGGGTATGGTCTGACACATCCCACTCTGACGAGTCTAGTGTCAGACCTAGGACGAAATGCTGGTTTTTGCAATAGAGCAAACGCCTGAAAAGCCATACATGTAATTTTTGATCTGAACTACATTTTGTTAAACAAAATCATTCTGAGCCCAACTTAGAATAGTCGAATTCAAGCTGTGCTTAAAAGTGACGAGGTAGACGCATAAGCTATATGTTTGTCGTATTAAGCAAAGCAAACCCCGGACTCCAGCTAATTAAATGTCCAATTGGTGGTAGAGATCTTTAAATACTATGGTTCTATAGAGCATCCAGCGTTAAGAAAAGACTACAGGCCTTATGGGCTTTTACTTCTGTTGGTGTTACCCACTTTAGTTCTACATGTATATAAACATTATAATGAATTCCTATCAAAATGTATACTTTTTCTTATGAAACAAGGATTGGTTGTGCCATACAATACAAAATAAGACGTAAAATCATTTTGATATCTTTGAGTTTATCTTTCTAAATATCGTATATGCGGTTCAGTACACGGAACAGCCGGCCATGCTTGTCGCATTGCGCGCCACATTTCAGCGTGTAGTGCGGAAGTGTGTACAGTAGTCAACACGTGTAATAACTCAGCTTAATCACTGCGAATCATCATTGGTGAGGTCAGTGCGGCATGTTTCCCTTTTTGTGTGTGTCACTCATTACAATGATTGGGAGATATTCGGCAGAGTGAAGTGATCGTCTTCTTGGGGCGCATAGTGTTTTGTTATAAACACAGTATAATTTATTGTGTTTCATTTTTCGTGTATTGCATTGCTTTTGGTTATGTGTATCGTGTATAGTTTTTGTCTGTTTAGTATTTTTTATATAATCAGTCAGCGAGTAATACATTTAAATTATAGCTGAACATGTGAAAAGGATAAGTAGTGAAGTTGTCAGGAGAAAGGAACGGCAAATGGTGCTTAATTCACTTTCATATTTGAAAACAAAGCATCCAGGACGAAGTGTAAACTGCGTAGTAGATAAAGCCGCAAAGTTTTTAGGAATTTCGAAGACTTCCGTCTCCAAAATAAGGAAGGAAGCCAGCGAAGGGCACTCCAGAGTCCCAGCAAGAAGCGGGAAAGGAAACAGTTAATTCGCAGTAATTCCAGACTCATTAAATACCATGATTTTGTCAGAAGTGGAATACGGCGCACTGTTCATGAATTCTATTTTAGAGATGAACCGCCAACTCTGAACACAATCCTCACTTCCGAAAAACAGCAACTCCGAACTACCTGATTTTAAGAAATCATACGAATAGGTCATTCAGCATTCCGTATTTTTAATTGCGGAAGAATATTTAAGTTATCGTATTTTGTGATAAACATGAAGCCCTTGCATCTGTTGTCACTTACGAGTAAATTTATCTGAAATGAGCTGAAGGATACATCACCGAGACAGAGATATCTCGCCGTCAGCTTCCTGTGTTGTAACCACACAGTATATGCCTTAATAATGAAATGTTTCTGGGGGCTAATAGACTCAGCACTGCGCTCCCTTAAAGCAACAACGATCATGAAACTTTCTCAGATATAAGAAACAAGACAATCATTTCGGTTTCTGGATATGCATATTATTATTATTATTATTATTATTATTATTATTATTATTATTATTATTATTATTATTATTATTATTATTATTATTATTTAGTTCGCATCCCTGCATGTTCAAACTCTTCCTCTATTTCGAATGATACAGTCAGTGGGCTATTATCCTTAGAAACGTTATGGCAAAAGGAAATTTCATTAATGACTGGAGATAATCTGGCATTTATATTATTATTAGTCTTGCAACAGCTGTACCAAGCGTTGTATATTTTATGTCATGACTGTATTTCGCAAGCAGTGTCCGAGCCGCGCTGAGTGAGCGAGTATGGCAACAGTGGAAGGCAGCAGGCCCATAAGGCCTGTAATCTTTTCTTAACTCTGGATGCTGCTCATCTCTATCGCCTTAATCTTATCGAAAGTAACTTATGTCCATGCGGTCGGGCAGTAGGTACTGTCAATCATATCGTTTTTCAGTGTCAGACATATGAACATCAACGTCGCGACTTCATAGCTAAGCTTCTTCATGCGGGTTACCAACTGCCGTTAAATGTTTCGTGTTTAGTGTTCCAACCGACTTTTCGCGTTGTAGACTTAATACTTACTTTTTTAGTTACCTGTAACATCCAATTGTAACCTTTTCCTTCCCTATAGGTACGAACTTTCGCATCCCAACCCCTATTTGTGGTCCGGTCTTGTTTGTTTGTAGTAAGACGTCGTGACAGACCACACAGACGTGAAGCATTAGAACCCTGTGTCCCAGTGTTTTTGTGTTATGCCTTGATAGTTTAGCCTCCATATTATTGGTATTTTCCTCAGTTTCATTATTACCGGCTGTAATTAGCTTCATTACATAGCTAACCCTACTATCTCGTAGTGTACTAATTTCTTCTAATGTTGGCACCTCTCCCAGACATTAATTATCCCGCAAACCAGTGACTGGACGTAGCGTCTTACGACGATGTCCAATAACTAACCAAGAAGAAGAAGAAGAACTCTGGATGCTCTATAGGAATAGTCCCATACAAGGTGTGGTTCATTCGGTGTTCGGCTGTTGTGCAGTGCACACGTCTCTCTCCGGTCACTGGTGCAGCGGCTTTTCACGTCTGTAGATAAGTAGAGTGCTTTGTGTTTTGTATCCTAGTAATTCTTCCCTTGTAGTTGTATAGGTGCTTGTATAGTGCACTCATCTTTCGGGGTACTATGTCTGTAGATAGTGGCGGTGGCCCTTTAGGCAGACCTCCTGATAATGGCAAGGATGCCATAAGTGAGGATTTACACATGGACGCTAGTAACACGGATACCCAACGAGATAGTTCTCAAGATACAATACGTGACATGGATCAGCGCCAGCCCGTTCCTGTATCTAAATATTCTAACACTCATATTGGCCCCTACATAGTTTATGTGGAATCGACCGAATCTCAAAATAAAATCGAACATATTCATCCTATGACTCTGGGTCGGATTTTCTATGAAAAGCAAATTGGGGAAGTCAAGGCCATTCATAGGAAGGGACGCAATAGGATCCAAATTACTTTCATGTCTAGCAAGGCTGCAAACGCCTTTCTTTTTCATCCAATTCTGAAAGAAAAGAAATTGAAAGCTTTTATTCCGTCATCGAATATTCATCGCGTAGGAGTAGTACGGGGAGTAGATACTACTCTTTCCGAATCCGACATTCTCACCTATTTAGAATCGCCATATCCGGTAGTGAAAGTACAACGTCTAAACCGTCGATCCTCCAAAGAGGGAAAAACTGAATATAGTCCTACAGGTACTGTGAAGGTTATATTTGCAAGTCAACAACTTCCGAAAAGTGTGTCCATTTTTAAGGTCATTTTAGAGGTTCAGGCCTTTATTTTTCTCCTTTATTATGCAAACGATGTCAGCGGTATGGACATACCGCCACTAATTGTCGTTCCAGGGAGCCGAGATGTGGAAAATGTTCACTAAATCACTCTACCGAAGATTGCACTCACCAACTAGTCAAATGCGCTAATTGTGCAGAAAATCACCCTGCGGGGGCTGAACGTTGTGAAACCCACAAACAACAGAAAGAAATTAAACGCATTATGAGTGTTGAAAACAAATCATATTTCGAAGTAAAAAACTATTTTGCCCCATTAGAGTCCATATCTAACCCCCTTATGATGCCCCAACATTTCCCTCCTTTACCCACTAGATCTTCCCAATCGGAAGAAACTCTCCCTCGAAAGCGTAAATTTACTATGGTAGTTAGTAACCCCCCGCTCACCTGTCACATCAGGTTATGACAGGGCATCATATCTGAATTTAATAAGTAATCCGAAAACGGTTCCAGAACATTCTGGCACTCCAATAGTGCGTTTGATACCTGCTACTCCTACCGAGACTGCATCTACATCACGGAAGCCAAGTCCTCAAGGGCAACCTTCGGATCCCCACGCGCCAATATCGGCATCTCCCTCTGTCATGGCTTTACATTGTAAATCAAACATTAATTCTAATGAACAATGTCGAAACGCCTTTAACAAATTTGCAGATATACTCGCAGAACTGGGCCCAAACGTCCCATGGAAGCATAAGTTACAATCAGTATATGATGATTTTCTTCTATACGTGGGACCTTCCCCTACTGCCAAGTAAAACATGCGGATACTGCAATGGAATTGTCGGAGCATATTAAATAAGAAACATGAATTAGTGAGTTTGATAAATTCTTTTGATCCTGCGGTAATTTTCTTGAGCGAAACTTGGTTGAAATCTCATTTTCATTTTCGTATGAAAGGTTTTACGGTCATACGGCATGATGCACCCATCTCTGGAGGTACATGCATTTTACTCAAACAAAACATCTACTTTCAGGAAGCTCCATTAAACTATATCATACCGGGCACTCAAGCCCTTGTAGTAAAAATTCAAGATTGGACCGTGGTCTCAATATACTGCCCGCCGTGGATAAAAGGTAACTATGTCCAATGGGACAAATTTTTTCACAATTCTCACAAAACAACACCCTAATCGGTGGTGATTTTAATGCCCACAATCCTCTTTGGGGGAGCATATCTAGTTGCCCCAAAGGGCGGAATATTGGAAGAATCACCGTAAAACAGGAACTGGTTATCCTCAACGACGGTTCTCCTACTCGGTTAACAGCTCCTAACATTAATAAAAGTGCAGTAGATCTCACTATTTGCACAGTAGATTTGGCACATAAAACAAATTGGAATGTAATTTATGATACCTATCAAAGCGGCCATTTTCCCATTCTAATAGATATAGGCCCACAGGTTATCAGGAATGTCTCTCACTTTACTGCATCCCGTAATCTCCGCTCTTTTGATTCTACGCTATTCACGACCTTTCTTGCAGATAAAATCCGCTCTACACTTCCAGCTCCCCATATTCTTGACTATGATCTACTATTATCCTTTATTCATTCTTATTTAGATAGTTATCATCCTATTGAACACAAGCGGTTTTTTAAAATGCAGAGAAATGATATTCGTTGGTGGGATTCCGAATGTGCGTCTTTAGTTCGTCGCAGACAAGCTGTCTTAAAAGCTTATAGAACATCTGGCTCCTATGATCACTATATCCAATATAAAAAATAGTCGCTTCTATACAGACTATTTTTAATGAAAAACGACGAACAGCGTGGAAAGTATTTGTCACATCTATCAATCGACAAACCCCTCTCAAAGATATATGGGCAGCCATCCAACATTTAAGTAATACTCATACAAATTCTGTTTCTCAATCGCACCCTCACGGAATTGCCCAATTTTACCACCAACTAACACCAGATTACGTGGAACCTTCTTATGAATATAGTTTAATACCTTCCTCCGACAAATTTTCTAGTCTATTACAGAATATCTCCCTCCATGAGCTAGATATGGCACTCGAACATCGAAAAGATACTAGTCCGGGCAGAGATTCTATCACCTATAAAATGTTGAAATATCTACCGTTCCACGCTAAGCAAACGCTGCTAAATACATTTAACGCCATACTCGACAGCCATGCCATTCCTGTCGATTGGAACGATTTTCAAATTATACCCCTATTAAAACAAGGTAAACATCCTCAAGACCCAAACGGGTATAGAGGGATCGCTTTGGGTTCCTGCCTTCGTAAAACTTTTCAACGAATCCTTTTGCACCGTCTTCTATGGTGTTTAGAATATTATAATATACTTCCAGTGTATCGGTTTGGGTTTTTGAAAGGCCGAAGTACGGCAGACGCTCTTAATATATTTTTTACAGATTTATTACTTGCTCGTAGTCGAGGTGACGTTTTGACGGCTATATTTCTCGATATAAAAGGAGCATATGATAATGTGGACATTGGAGTACTTCTTGCCAAATTATATCAGTGGCAATTTCCTCTTCCGTTTATTAATATCATACGGCAATTATTCACCAATCGTCACATTTTTCTAAAGACCAATGGCCAGAGTCTCGATTCGAGATACACTTCTAAAGGTCTCCCACAAGGTGATATTTTGAGCCCTATCTTATATCTGTTATATACCTTTGACTTAGAGCGGGTGATTTCTCAACAGGCTAGAATCCTACAATATGCTGACGATATAGTTATTTATTCCATTAAAGGATCGGCACTTGAATCCCGTACTACCATTGAACGTACACTAACGATCCTCCATAGATGGCTCCTACAGCATAATTTAGAAATAGAATTTCAAAAATCCTCTGCAATGATTTTTACGAAGAAACGAAATTATGATCGTACGCCAATTACCTTTGATTCCTATGAGATTCGTATCAAAACTTCGATCAAATATTTAGGCATTAAAATTGATAACAAATTACTCTGGCAAGAACATATCGAATATATTCTTTCCAAATTAGAAACTAAATACCTTATCATTAAATCCCTCACTAAACGCACCTGGGGATCGGATCCATATGTCCTTCTTACGGTATATAAAAATATCATCCGGTCAGTATTCGAATATGGCTGTCATTTTCTTGATATAGCATCTAATAGCCAACTACGCAAACTTGATACCTTTCAGTTTAAAATACTCCGCTTAATCGCGGGGGCTAAGTCCTCCTCCCCAACGAACGCACTTTTAGCTGAAGCATCGGAACCGCCATTAAAATTTCGACGACGACTACTCGCTAGCAAATATCTTCTTAACAAATTAAATAAATATTGCCACCCAATCCTCCCGAAACTACAGCTGTTACACGAATATTATCAAAACCGGAATGTTAATGAAGAACATCAACCGGCTCTATTATGGGCATTTAACCAATTCGGTCACTTTCGTACTAGCATGGTACAAACATTAAACCACCCGAAATACTCTATGCCTTTTCGAGCTAGTACATTTAAACCTGATATTCTTCACACTATCTTCGAAACTAGTCCTCCAATACTACGAACAAATAGTCATGTCACGACCAGTCTATTTCAATTTGCGTACAGTAGGCATAACCAAGAGCAATATATTACTTTTTACACTGATGGTTCAAAGAATCTATCCCCAACTGGTGTAGGTGCTGCATTTTACTCCCCCCCAACTGGCTGTGAACAAAAAATTCACTCTCCCACACCTCGCTTCTTCTTTCACGGCCGAAACTTTCGCCATACGCCAGGCTTTATTGTACATAAAATATTCTGGAATATTAAAAGCTCTCATTTGTACTGACTCCTTAAGCACCTTGATGGCTTTAGACAATCCCGAACATACCAATAATTGGTACATTCAAAATTTACGCAAATTAAGTTATGACTTCTCCCTCCGTAATGTTAAAGTCTTATTCGCATGGATTCCGGGCCATTCTGGAATACACGGTAACGTCACAGCGGATATCCTAGCTAAAGAGGCCGCCCAGGGTACTGGATTGGACTACTATATCGCAGTTCCACACACAGACTTATGGGAACACTGTCGTCACTTCATCCACGATCAGTGGTGTGCAGAATGGCGCCGAACTTCCCAGTTGAAAGGTAAGCACTTATTCACGCTTATGCCTGATATTCCTAATAAACCGTGGTTCGCCTTTGGTAACTACACTCGGCGTCATATTACTACAATCATACGGCTCCGCTTAAATCATGTGTGTACGCCTGCTCATCTCTATCGCCTTAATCTTATCGAAAGTAACTTATGTCCATGCGGTCGGGCAGTAGGTACTGTCAATCATATCTTTTTTCAATTTCAGACATATGAACATCAACGTCGCGACTTCATAGCTAAGCTTCTTCATGCGGGTTACCAACTCCCGTTAAATGTTTCGTGTTTAGTGTTTCAACCGACTTTTCGCGTTGTAGACTTAATACTTACTTTTTTAGTTACCTGTAACATCCAATTGTAACCTTTTCCTTCCCTATAGGTACGAACTTTCTCATCCCAACCCCTATTTGTGGTCCGGTCTAGTTCGTTTGTAGTAAGACGTCGTGGCAGACCACACAGACGTGAAGCAATAGAACCCTGTGTCCCAGTGTTTTTGTGTTATGCCTTGATAGTTTAGCCTCCATATTATTGGTATTTTCCTCAGTTTCATTATTACCGGCTGTAATTAGCTTCATTACATAGCTAACCCTACTATCTCGTAGTGTACTAATTTCTTCTAATGTTGGCACCTCTCCCAGACATTAATTATCCCGCAAACCAGTGACTGGACGTAGCGTCTTACGACGATGTCCAAAAACTAACCAAGAAGAAGAAGAAAAGAAGGTGTGGTTGAAAAGGACGACGTAGGTGCATATGTGTTTCTCCTACTAAGCAAGGCAACACTTTTCCTACGAGGAATATGTTAGTACTAAAAATTTCATGTTGATGCACACAAGGCGTCTCTGAAACCGGTGTCGTGTAACAAAAGTTCTACAGAAGCAAAGGAACACTTAAAGTGTATCTTCAGGGACATTATTTTATCTATTCACGGAATTCTCGCTCGCCCGGCTGCCTGCGCTGCGAGCCTTTCTCCCGCCAAGCACTTTGCCGTAATCTGGTTCCCTGCGCCACAAGGTCGCCTCCTATCCAGTCTGCTGAGAACTTTCTCAGCGTAAGGTACAGTTTAGTCAAGTGTTCATGTGTTTAGTGCTCAGTGTGTTGTTCCAATGCCATTTTCATTTTGTGAGCGTGTGTATATACATAATACCTTCATAAAGCACAGAAAATCTTGTGCGAAACATGCGCTGGCCGCATTACGGCAAAGAGGTTGGCGGGAGACTGGCTCGCAGCGCAAGCGGCTGAGTGAGTGAAAATCCCCCGAAATGATGAAACAAAGACCCTGTATCTAATTTTGCTAAACTATCATATTCTTGTCGAGCATTTTTGTTGGTCATATGTTATTTAAATGTTAGACTTACAATGTGCAGTCCCGGTATGGAAAGCGAATAATAACGGTCGAGAGAATTCGTCGTGCTGATCACACGACACCTCGTAATCTGCAGGCCTTCGGGCTGAGCAGCGGTCGCTTGGTAGGCCAAGGCTTTGCAAGGGATGTAGTGATATGGGGTTTGGTTTGGTTTGGTTTGGTTTACAATGTGCAGTAACTTAGGCTTATTGTTTAATAATTTTCATCAACCTTCTGTGGGAGAAATAATTATAACAGCAGGTAGAGTTGAGATAATAATTAGAGACAAGTTTGTGGAGAAAAAGAGCAAGGGAATGCACGTATATAAATCGACATAAAAATATATTTCAAGTAAAGTAATTTTTACAAAAATGTGTTTTTTTGGACTTGATTTTTTTTTTAAATATGTTTCAATCAATATTTAAATACACATGCGAGGGCGCTTTTGACCATGCTAACCGGTTAGTGCTTTTCTATCGAGATCCCTGGGAGCATATTTAACGGAGGTAATTGATATTTAATTTTTACATCTTTAAACTACTATTTCATTCAGCGGAGACCGGCCTTAACATTTAAAATATCCTAGACTGTAGTTGTTTTCCTCCTGGTCTTTCCTGGTAGCTTTCTCTCGATATACGCATATTCGACGCAAGTATTCTGGAGATGACCAAAACAGAAATAGCCATGTTGAACAATACTGAGTAAAGTCTGTTATTTTTATTTACGTCGATTTTGTTTGGTGGTAAGTAGTCACAATTGAATACTCCTGGGACTAGTTTGAGCCGCTGTTGCTTTGCCCCATTTTTGGTATTGCAACATCTTTGGACCGTGCTTTTCCCGGCTACTCTTATTTGAAACATGCGAAATATTCCTAGCAGTTGAAGTTTTTTTTTTGTTACTTGGACCGTATTCAGGGTTCTGGATTTTGTTCGTAGTTGTTGTCACGACGAAGTTGACCGTTGATACAAGTCAGGTATCGTGATTTTTCTATTTAAATTCTGGAATGCATAATTTGAGGAGTATTGTTGATTAACAGTTGGGTATGAAGGTTATTGGCACTTCGATCAATGAGTTATTTGGTACAGCGCCATTTTCGCCGGCAGTATTACGGCAAGTTAGTTTACTGAGGCTTTATGCTTGGTTTTTGAAGCACTGTTTCTGTTTGGTTCAGTTTGTTCAACGATGAATTGTAGTCATAAATTGTATCATAATGCTTCTTTTTAAGCTAATTTTTTTTGGAAACTGAGCTGAGTGATTCCCCTATTGGATGAACAAACCGACTGTTGACTTAATTGTTTGTACTCCAGTTTATTGGTTGGTAGAAACAGTGAAAAATTCGAGTACGGGTTTTGAAAATGGCTATTCTGTATGTAATATGCTAAATTGACTTTTAACCACCGTGTGGGAATTTTTGTGTACACTTTTGTCAGAGGAGTCTTAAGTTGTGCGATTTTATTAAAACCGTCTATGTCACAGGCCCTGTAATTTGAGATCAGCGTTGTATTGCTTTTTAATTCTTTTTCTGGGTTGACCAGTGTTGTTTTATATGCCTTACGTACAGGTTGCCGATGCTTCAATTACGTTGCAGTATTCTTTACCAAGGCGACTGCTGTACGCCTACTCTATCAGGGGTAATCAGTGTCTCCAGACAGTTAAAATTGCCTTCTCAGGCAATATTTTCCTTCCCCAAGCGAACATAAGATGTGAATACTATGTTTAAGCATATTATGATCAATGTTAATTTTTTTTTGTAGTAAAATACCCTTCCCTCCCTCCCTCCCTCCCTCACACCCTTTGCCACTAAATCATTTCTACGTTTATATAACTCCCACTATTCCAGTACATCTACTTTAACTATATTCATTTACCACAGTCTCATTGTGGCAGAGTCTAAACCTCTTAATTCTGTAACCAGGACCTTGTTTCATGAAACTAACTGAATAATACCACCTAATAATATTAGAACTCATAAAAATAATTATTAGTTAACCACATTGTGATTCATAAAGATTTACACGTGACTAACAAAAATATCTTCACTCATAATATTAGTTCATTAGTCAGCTGATACCAATTGAGGTTAGAACTGGTTGCATAAGTTCTTGGTTTGGGTTTGTTCCTAACAGTAGGCTAATGGTTGACTACAACCGACTTTTAATCCACATATTGGAGAGGCTCACTTGACATTTTCGTTCTTGTGACTTTGATACATGCCGTGCTGAGTGGCTCAGACTGTTGAGGCGCTGGCCTTCTGACCCCAAGTTTGGAGGTTAGATCCTGGCTCAGTCTGATGGTATTTGAAGGTGCTCAAACACATCAGCCTTGTGTCGGTAGGTTTACTGGCATGTAAAAAAACTCCTGCAGGATTAAATTCTGGCACCTCGGCATCTCCATAAACCGTAGAAGAGTAGTTAGCGGGACGGAAAGCCAATAACATTATTAATATTACTTTGATACATATGAGAATGGATAAAATAAGTGAAAATAATGTGAGAAAAAAGTTTCTTTGCAGAAAGTGATTGAGTTAAAGCGTCAGCTATTCGCAGCCTTTTGCACATTATAACCCTCCTTGTTCTGCTTACTTTTTCATTTTTGTGCTCTTAAAAATCTCTGAGATGGACTAGCGAAATCTTGATTTACTACCCTCTGGTGGTGGGGACGGTAGAATAACAGCCATGATATCCCCTGCCTGTCGTAAAAGACGACTAAAAGGGGTTCAGGGCTCTCAACTTGGGAGCATGGGTTTGCGACCACAGGACACTGAAATGAGTCTTGCCGTTGCTTCCACTTGTGCCGGCTCCTCACTTTAGTCTACCCTTCCGACCTTCCTTGTTCAGCTCTTGTTCTTTTCCGACCCCGAAGGTAATAAGTTGTGAGTCTGAGAGGGTCTTTAATTTTCACATTCTTCGTGGCCCTTCTGCTTATTTGCCTGATATACCGGGCGAGTTGGCCGTGCGGTTAGGGGCACGCAGCTGTGAGCTCGCATCCGGGAGATAGTGGGTTCGAACTCCACTGTCGGCAGCCCTGAAGAGAGTTTTCCGTGGTTTCCCATTTTCACTCGAGGCAAATGCTGGGGCTGTACCTTAAGGCCACGGCCGCTTCCTTCCCATTCCTAGGCCTTTCCTGTCCCATCGTCGCCATAAGACCTATGTGGTGTCGGTGCGACTTAAAGTAAATAGCAAAAAATTTGCCTTACACCTTCATTTTTCGAAATGTCTGATCCTTTCCATTTTTCTATCTGATTAGTGTTAGGTTGCCTAGTTGTAGCCTACTTCCTCTTAAAACAATAATCATCACCACCACCACCATCTTGGTTTACTGGTGATATAAGAATAGCTGGATTGTCCGAGGAGAACTGCACTAGAGAAACACAATCCTTTGTATCACTACCAACCCATGGAGTGCAATCTGAAGCTGCTGTTTTGAGGTTATGCTTCATTCCTTGCAGTGGAATGTTGTATTACCAATCCTATCAAGCATATACTCAAAAGTTCTGTAATCTAACCTAAATCTCCCATTGTATTCATATGTTTGTTACATGCCAGTACAGGCTGTTTGTGACATAACATTTATAGAACTGTGAATACCTACACTCGTTCCTCATCACTGTTTGAATCAGAGTCGACTGTTTCACTGATCTTCACGATTTTATGTCAAGGTGTTAAAATAATACTCACTTTGGTTTCACTAATAATATGGATTATGAGTCAAAATACACTCATGGAAGTAATCCCAATAATATGAGTAACTTTTATTAGTCATGTTGTCTATCAAAAACAATTTACTAATATTATTAGAAATATCTAATAATTTTGACATGCCTGGCTGAGTGGCTCAGATGGTTGAGGCACTGGTCTTCTGACTCTAACTTGGCAGGTTCGATCCTGACTCCATTGGTATTTGAAGGTGCTCAAATACGTCAGCCTCGTGGCGGTTGATTTGCTGCCACATAAAAGAACTGCAGGACTAAATTCCGGCACCTCGTTTCCGAAAATCTTTAGTAGTTAGTGGGACGTAAAGCAAATAACATTATTTTGACTTGTAAACTAATTACTAATAACAGCTAATGATGCTATGAAACAGAACACTAATATTATTAGTAAGAAACCAATAATATGTTGATAAGATGTTAATAATATGTTAATAAGATGTTTTATGGAACAGGGCCCTGGACTACTTTTGAAATATTTCATTTGCCTGCTGCTATCCAAGAAACAACTAGTTACCAACTGATGAGTGCAAATTGGCACACTGGGCCAAAACGCTGGCAACCAAGAATAAGTTAGCTGCAGAATGTATTCCATTTATATAGGAATTATGAATTTACTCATTCAGGACAAATTTTTCAGGTTCCCTATTGGAATCATCATCTACATGTATTGATGGTCTAGCAGGCATAAATATTTATAAGAAACAAGGTCTCTCATAGTGCATTGGCACTGCCGGTGGCTCTTAGTAGGCTACGCAGTGGCCTCTACTGTATGCACTAGCCATGGGTCTTGGTAAGTGAGCTAGTAACCAACTCGAGCTGGTAACCAGGAATGAGTTAACTAGAAAAGTTGTTCCATTATATAGGAATTATGATTTTTGGGTTTTGAAAGTTGGCAGGTATGTTTCAAATTTGTTTTTAGACATCCCTTTGTTATACTAGAAATTTAATCTCGCATTTAAAACAATGCCTTATTCAGTTGTATTACATTTTAATTCATGTTTTTAATCATTTTACTGAAATGGAGGCATTGTGAATTCAATCCTGATTTTAAAATTCTTAGTAATTTTGATCGTAATAAGTGGGTAAATTTTAACTTTTCACCATCATCTCATTCCATCAGGGGCCTATGACCAAGATGTTATGCCTCTTTAAACAATAATCATGTTAATGAGATAAATTGACTGGTTTTTAAGTTGTCAGATCCAGTAGCTCTGACTTAGTTTCAGGTTTGATGGTAATGCTCCTCTTCTGAGGTAAGACATTTGTTTCTACCCAAGCCAGCATTTCAGCTTGCCTTGACTGCAGGGTTAGAGCTCTGTGTTCTGTCCTGGAATTATATTGAGCAATACCTATAATGATGATAGATTTTGGGGCAGTGTACTTCAGGAGGGAATTTCCTAACCAGTTAATGAAGCAAGCAGCATTAATTTCCTCGTGATAGTCTCCAGTTTGTTTTGCAATGAACTATGCAGAAATAGTTTGGTATGAAAACTCGGGAGGTGGCAGCATGTAGGGCCATGATACTGCATACATTTCTTAAAGGAACTTTTAATTGTGTTCTCTCTCTCCACCCTTTCATTAAGCTGTGGCTAGTATTTAACAAAGTCTCATCGAACCACACAATACTTAAGCAGAGGTACCAACAAGTATGGATTGTTCGTAATTATTACGGATTTCACCTCATGATTACGGCATTACGGTCAAAGGGAAAATGACCTCGGAAAAGTGACGTCAAGAAAAAAATAAATGTTACGAAAAGAAAGAACGAAGGAAAACTTTAAATTCCTTCGAGCATTACTGCTTAAACCTCCTCATTTCGATGCTTGTGAGTTGGAAACTAAACTTATTCGATAGTCTGTTACTTTTGCTACCCTTGAGTGTTACGAAATTCATTGTGAGTGATGGAACTCTATCCAACTCTCTTCCATTATAAAACCTTAGGTAATGTTGTATTTCCAGTACTGTATTAAGTGTACCTCACATTAACTTTCCCACAGGAATAGTTTTCACTGTTGATAGGAAAAATCAGACAGAATTCATGCCTACATTAAGTACATTTACACTGGAATCGCTCATGGTACAGAAGACGAACACATTGCACGGGGAAGGATGCTTCAAGAAAACCTACACTGAAAAGCAGCTGCTGAGTGCAAAATAAGTTATAAAGTATTTTTTGTCACAGTGCTAACAGGTGATGTGCAAATTTTATTGCATAATGTGATATACCTTAGACACATATTGCTGTTGCTAAGGACTTGTCATTATCGAGATGAAATGAAATGGCGTATGGCTTTTAGTGCCGGGAGTGTCCGAGGACATGTTCGGCTCGCCAGGTGCAAGGTCTTTTGATTTGACGCCCACAGGCAACCTGCACATAGTGATGAGGATGAAATGATGATGAAGACGATGCATACACCCGGCCCCCGTGCCAGCAGAATTAACCAATGGTGGTTAAAATTCCCGACCCTGCCGTGAATCAAATCCGGGACCCCTGTGACCAAAGGCCTACACGCTATCCATTTAGCCATGGAGCCGGACTATCGAGGGGCGAAGAACAGTCTTTGGATTTGACTCGGAACTTTTTTGATGGTGGGGATTACTGATAACCCACTTCAAAGGTTGGCACCTCTGCTTCAGTAATCAACTTTCCTATCAGATCTTGGGTAGCAGTATCGCCAAGCCGCATCAGGACTACTGGTCAGGACAATTCAGTTTGAATACTTCTTGAAGTGAAAACCCAGCTCTAATATTATTCTGTAACAGGGTATTCAAGGGGATGACCCTGTCATTAAACAAATTGTCTTGCTGAAGAGTTCCTCTCTTAATGTGTATACATAGCCATTGAAATGCACCTTGCTGGAATCTATCCAAATTGATTACCCATTCAGTATAGCACTGAGTTTTTGCTGGTGTTTTTAGCCCTTCATGTGATGGCTCAGCAACATGCTGTTCCCCTTTACTTTCCCGTATTCTTCAGCTTTCTCTTCCCATGGTTCCTAATTTTCTTTTTCTTTCCCTTCTTATAAGTGTGACCGGTGATTTCTTGAAACCTGCTGCTGTTATTTCTACAGCTTTATTAAATCTAGTGGTAGATTTCCAGGCATGTAAAATAACTCCTGCGGAACAAAATTCCGGTACCTTGGTTTCCCCAAAAACCGTCAAAATTAGTGGGATGTAAAAGACAGTACGTTATTTTTATTAAGGGGCAGATTTTAATGGCCTGAAAATCTTAGAAATATGCAAGGAAACATGACCCAAAAATCTTCTATATGTGACCAAAGAAGGAAAGAATATAACCTCATATTATAATTGATTGATTTAGGCCTATAAATGAACATTTGTCGGTTTTGTTTGTAACGTTCAATTTCTCTGTATCTCAAAGTTCATTTTTTATCTTCAGATATGGCAGCACATGTATCCTGAAAAATCAAGAAATAATTTAGCAACGGATGATGATCTGATAAAGTATTTTACTAGTTCTGAATCGGCAGATTTCTATAAATATGATGAAAATACCCATACCTGGTCTTAGTATTCCTTTCAGGTAGTGAAATTGAACTGGATGATAATGTGCATTTTCAAATTGTCAAAATCGAACCATCTTGGGTAGTCAGACAGAATATTTCTGTACCCGGAGAAACTCTGCTCGTCGTCACACTGTTATAGGGGCAAATTTAAACAAGGTTATGTCCTCTGCAATAAAATGCTTCTGAAAATCGCCAAATGTTTCATGGTGTCCAGAAGGAATGTCAGTTATCTTACAAAGCATGGAATAACCTTCATTTGAGAACAGCACTCTTTGCAGTTTTTCAGAATTTTTTTCAGCCGCTTCACACTTCCCTTTCTTTAAATCACAGTCGATGTTCTTCACAATATCTAACGTGTCACTTAGTGGAAGCCCCACAGTTTCAAGATGAGTATCGCACCAAAATTCTATGATATGAACTAGAAATTTCCGACCAAGCTGGCAGAGGTAAACAAATTTTGCACAATCCTGACAGATGAATCGCAAGGATCAAATTCCTGAATAACCTTCTTGAAGGAATCATAATTGCTGCAGTAATATTGAACGGCGTTGGGCCAAGTTCCCAAACAAGTAAAGACAGGCTGTGGTGGAAGAGTCAAAGTAGGAGCAGTTTCTTTAAACTTTTGGCTAGTTCTGAATCCGCAGATTTCTATAAATATGACAAACTTTTGAACTCGAAGGGGAGCGTTATTTTCTTGCCATTTGCAATTAACTTGATCTATTTCAGGGTAGTTGATCTCAACCTCTTCGGCCAATCTATGCAAAGCATGGGCAAGGCACGTTCCGTGGACCATCTTCGGATAAAGTAGATTTAGTCCTTTGGCTGCCTTCTTCATGTATGGGGTGGCATCAGTTACAGGTAGTAGTATGTTGTTTCTTTTTACCCCATCTGGCTGCAGTAACTTCATAGCAGCATCAAACAGCACTGCAATGGAGGAATAATTTACTTTCTTTAAAACCACACACATCAGAAGCAACACATTACCGGGTTTGTTATCTTTCAGAATGGCAATAATTACATTACCTACATACCTCCCATTTACGTCAGTTGTTTCGTCCAATGAAACCCATATCTTGTTGAGAATTTCAGATCTTATCTTCTTTAAAACATCATCATAGAGACTCAAGCTATAAAATTTTCTCAAAGTTGATTCATTGGGAATAGGTTGACTGACAATACACAGTTCAAAAAAATTAGGGGAACATGTTTTTGAACGTATGCCATGCTCCACAAAACAATACCTCACACCCAGGCATATTACCAACTAAACCTTTATTCTTTACCGTTGAAGTATACAGAACAACATCGATGCATTCACGTTCATGTTCAGAACACAAACGGAAATATCCTAATAGGGGCAAAAACAAAGTGATAAGTCGTCCAGAGTGGATGTTTATCACAGTTGGAGAGCTTCAGTATGGTGTATGTCCTCCACGAGCATTTATCACAGCTTGGCACCTACGTGGCATGCTCTGTATAAGTCGAAGGAGGTCACGTTGCGGTATCAGGTTCCATTCTTCAATGAGAGCCTGTTCGAGGTCTTGTAGAGTCTGTATTGGAACAGGACGCCCATGAACACTTCTGCCAAGCCTATCCGACACATGCTTGATGGGATTAAGGTCGGGACTCACTGCTGGCCATTCAATCTCTTGAATGTCCAGTTCTCGCAAGACAGCTCGGGTGATGCACGCTACATGAGCCCTGGCATTGTCGTGCATGAGTATGAATGCAAGGCCAACACATGCTGTAGCAGTATCTGCTCGATGTACCCCGCAGTGGTAAGATTACCACGGACGACGACAAGATCTGTATGGCCATCAATACTGATGCCACCCCACACCATCACATAATCTTGTCCGAATCGGTGGCCTTCCTGGACAACATTTAGCATGTACTGCTCACCACGGCGTCTTCCTACACGTTGACGTCCACAACGCTGCTTCAGGGAAAGTCTGTTGACGTGGGTACGTGCAAACAGAAGGCGAGCTGCGCGATGTTGCCTTAACCGGGGCACTTGGACAGGATGTCTGGGTCATTAGGACACTTCTCTTAACCTGTTCCTTATTGTCTGGTCAGACACCGTGACTCCAGTGACTCTCCTGAGCAGAGTCCTGCAGCCAGACCCACCGCGCAGCACTTCAAACACATGGGCTCCGGCAGCCCAGCCCGTGCAGTGCCTTTCTCGTCTGACACGGCAGCGTACTGGCCCACAGCACTGGGCTCATACAGCCCACCGCAATCCACTGTGCTGGGCGGGCTCAGTAGAATAACCTTGAGTACTTCTCCACAATAACGTGTGCGCCGTGCACGAGATGTTCACGTCACACTACTATTCGGATCATTCACTCTACGAATTCCCGTACGCTAATTGCGTTTGGAAATTAAACAGTAGAGATTTCTCCTGCACGGTAATAATAATAATAATAATAATAATAATAATAATAATTCATTCAACTTTGCTAATCGGCCAACTAGGGACCACGATAAGCCTCGTTTTACATTCTGGCATTTGCTCATCTTTCGCTTGATCCACATCGTCTTATTAGCTCACTGTGTTTAGCACGACGTTCTTCTGTCCATTTAGCACCAGTTGCCCGTTTTTCGTCCCGGAATATCCCAAAAGTCTTGATGGCTGCTCTGAAAAGATTTCGGTCTTGTGCATCTTCTGCTTGTAGGCCCAGTTCTTTAAGATCTTTCTTGACATTAACGTACCATGGCATTGCCGTTTTTGGTTTTGCGTCAAATATACTGAAGATACGTTTCGTCCATCGAGAGTCGATCATCCGTCGTATATGACTGTAGAAGCGAACTCTGCCTTTACGCATTGTGTCCGTGATCTTCTCCATCTTAGAGTATACTTCTTGCCTGGATTTTCTAATGTAGATTCCATTTTTGTAGTTTGGACCAAGTATGGTGTGTAGGATCTTTCTTTCTTTCCTCTCTAAATCCGCAAGCAAACATTTATCGGACAGGATAAGGCGTTCAGATGCATACAGTGATACTGGTTTGATGACAGTGTTGTAGTGACGAATTTTTGTGTTCAGGGAAAAGCACTTTTTGTTGTAAATGTTGCGGGTGGTTTGGAAAGTGGCTTCCATTTTCTTGATTCTTGCTGCTATGGCCTCTTTGTCAAGTCCATTTTGCTGAATCCATTCCCCAAGGTATTTAAATTTACTAACACGGTTTATCGTTCCATATTTGGTGTTTAGTTGTGCCGTATCATCTTTGATATTTGACATTACATCTGTCTTTTGAAAGGAAATTTGTAAACCTGTTTGTTCTGCTACTTCCTTCAACACATTGATCTGTTCTGTTGCACTTTCGAAATTTTCTGCCATAAGGGCTATATCATCAGCGAACGCTAAGCAATCTATTTCCACTCCATTTTTCTTTGTCCCAATCCTTACGGGTTTGTAAAGGTTTTGTTCTTTTAACTTCTTTCGCCACTCCTGTATTACCTTCTCAAGAACGCAATTGAACAAAAGAGGTGACAGCCCATCTCCCTGTCGAACGCCTGTCTTGATTTCAAAGGGTTCAGAGAGACATCCTTGGAATTTTACTTTGGATTTGGTTTTAGTTAGTGTTGCCCTTATTATCGCCAGCAGTTTCTCGACTCCCATTTCTGCAAGGATGTTAAGCAACACATCACGGTCGATGGAGTCGTATGCTTTCCTGAAGTCTACAAATGTAGATACATAGGTTCGACCTCTCAGCATGTGGTATCTTATTATGGTTTTTAGGTTAAGTATTTGTTCTGCACTTGATCGGCCTTTCCGAAAACCTGCTTGGTATTCCCCGAGTTTGTGCTCAATTTGCTGTTCTAGTCTTTCAAGGATGGATAGTGACAGGATTTTGTAGGCTACTGGCAGAAGAGAATTTCCACGGTAATTGTTCACATCTCTTATATTTCCTTTCTTGTGTAAAGGATGGATCAAGGCTAGCTTCCAGTCCTCTGGTAGTTGTTCTTTTTCCCATATATCTACAATGGTTTGGTGTAGGATGTCAATTGCTTCTTCCGGGGCATGTTTGCACAGTTCCGCAATCATGGAGTCTTCACCAGGAGCCTTGTTATTTTTCAGTCTCTTTATGTGGCTTTTGATTTCATCGCGATTTAGTGGAGAAGATAGCAGGTTTTGGCTCACTGGTTTGTTTGTTTGGATGGGGTTGGCTGGATTTTCACAGTTTAGAAGGTAGTTAAAATACTTAGCTAAGATTTGGCAGTTTTCTTCATTTGATGTTGTTTCCTTAGAAAGCAAAGGGAAGGTGCCTTGTATTTTTGTACCTTCTTTTTAAAATTTCTGAAGTATTCACGGGTCTCACCTCTATGAAAGTCTTGCTCAATCTTCACCAGTAGTTCCTTTTCATACTTGCGTTTCTCACTGCGAATTATTTTTGCTGTTTGTGCTTGTGTTTGTACATCTTCAATCTTCTTCTTTTTTCGAGGTGTAATACTTTTTCCAGGCATTCAGACGATCCCCTAAGGTCTTATTATAATCTATTAGCTTCATGTCCGTCTTCTCGCAGTTATCGTTCCACCACGTGTGCTTCTTCCTCTTCTTGATTTCCGCCACTCCTTTTGCAGCTTGTATCATCTGCTTTCTTGTGCTGTTGAAGTCATTTTCCACTGGTTGGGCAAGTTCTTTGAATTCATTCTCTCTTTCTCTGAGCTTTTTTGTGTCAAAGCGAATTATGGTAGGTTCGTTCTTATTTTTGTTGAGAGGGATTGGCCGAAACTTGATTACTGAAATGTTGTATGGGTTTTAGTGCCGGGATATCCCAGGACGGGTTCGGCTCGCCAGGTGCAGGTCTTTCTATTTGACACCTGTAGGTGACCTGCGCATCGTGATGAGGATGAAGACAACACATACACCCAGCCCCCGTGCCATTGGAATTAACCAATTAAGGTTAAAATCCCCGACCCGGCCGGGAATCGAACCCGGGACCCTATGAACCGAAGGCCATTACGCTGACCGTTCAGCCAACGAGTCGGACACTTGATTACTGATACATAGTGATCTGAGTCTATGTTTATTCCCTTTTTTACGGTAACGTTCATGATTTCCGGACTGTATCTTCGAGATATAGCAACATGGTTTATTTGGAATTCTCCTATTGTTTTGTTTGGGCATCTCCACGTCATCTGTTTTCTTGGTAAGTGACGAAAGTGTGTTGACATCAGTTGGAGGTTGTGGTTATCACATAGTTCAACGAGGTGTTCTCCATTCTTGTTGGTTCTTTTGTGTGCTGGGTAGAGCCCAACAACTTTCCTGTGTTTCCGTTCACGTCCTACCTGTGCATTAAAATCACCCAAGAGGATCTTAACGTGGTGCTTTGGGATTTTCGCTAATCTGGCATCCAGGATGTTCCAGAATCTATCTGTGCCTTCCAGGTCTTTTTTGTTTTGTTCATTAGTTGGAGCATGTGCATTGACTAGCGTATGTTTTATTTGCACAACGCAGGGATAGTAGGCATAACCTATCATCAACAGCTTCAAAATTTGAGAATGACCTAAGAATTCTGGTGTTGACAGCAAAAGCTGTACCGAAGATAGGGGTGTTTTTCATTACTGTCTTATGGGATCTGCTCTTGAAGAACCGATACCCTTCACACTCAAACGTATCTTCGTCAGTGAAGCGAGTTTCTTGCAGAGCCATTACTGCGATTTTATTTTCGTGGAGGGCATTGGTCAGCTGTTTCATCTTACCAGTTTGTATTAAACTGTTTATGTTGAACGTTGCAAAAAAAGTCTTAGATATGGGTTTCAGCTTTCGTGACTGTTCAGGATTTCCAAGACGCTCCGACTCGTCTTTAGCATGATGTTGCATCCCCCCCAGAATCCGAACAGGATGCATGCGACGCTTGTCGGCGACGGATTTCTTTGAAAAGTTGCCACCTGGGGTATTAACTTCATGTCTTTGTTTTACCATCATGGTTGAGAAGCTTTAGCTTAACTTTGAGCAAATTGCTCATTCTACATACAACCAAGGTTGTTAGCCCTGGAGGGCCTCAAGATGTTCTCCGGCTGCGGGCAGGCATTTCCTCCTTACCCGAATAGTTATGGTTTTCCCGCCTATACTCGGGTGGCTGATTGCAGTGGTTTACCACTGGGCGATGGGTTCGCCACATCCCTACGCCATAATAATAATAATAATAATAATAATAATAATAATAATTGAAAACAAACAGAAACTTTGTTATAAACTAATATTTGTTTGCAATTGACATAAAGTTAACTGAAAATGAATCTAAATAACACGAAGCATATTCATGGGACTTCATTCTCGTTTACCTCAAAATAAAATACAAACAGAAATGACGTGCAATATGCCAACAACAAAAACAAACCTGAACATAGCTTTTACTTAGTGTGCGTAGTTTATTGGTCATTGTTAATGGTGGTGGAATGAAATTACTGTGAATGAAAAGAAGAGCATCAGCAATTGTCTGGACCGAGCTCGATAGCTGCAGTCGCTTAAGTGCGGCCAGTATCCAGTATTCGGGAGATAGTAGGTTCGAACCCCATTGTCGGCAGCCCTGAAAATGGTTTTCCGTGGTTTCCCATCTTCACACCAGGCAAATGCTGGGGCTGTACCTTAATTAAGGCCACGGCCGCTTAATTCCCACTCCTGGCCCTTCTCTGTCTCATCGTCGCCATAAGACCTATCTGTGTCGGCGCGACGTAAAACAACTAGCAAGAAAAAAAAAAGCAAGTGTCTGGTTGTAGAAGAGAATGCTCGCTGAACTGAAATTTCTCTCTGAAGCTCAACTTGATGCTTGCATACATATTACTTTCTTAGCGATCTGGTGAAATTTTGAATAGTTTTGTCCATTTGTTCTCCAATAGGACGCTATATCTATTTTCTCCCATTCCACAATTTTGCTTTAAATATCTTTCCAGCTCATCTGTTGGAATAGGAGCATCATGAACGTCAGTCCACGAAGAGAACTTCATTACTTGGGCAGGTTGTGGCATAGTCGTGGAGTCTGATGACACAGAAACATTAGAATGCTCGTCATTCAAGCACACCTCGTTCATCGTAAGTTTTTTATCTAATCATAAAAAGACAAAATCAGTCAGACTCCTTTAATCTACAGTATACTAATATAATAGAGAGAGAGCGCGAATTGTGTTAGTTTGTGTATATCTGGTGGGTAATCTCAGAAACTACTGGACCGATTCTAAAAATCCTTGTACTAATGTAAATATACATTATCCCTGAGAGACATGGGCTGTATTTTATTTTCAAAACAATTCGAGGTGCGGGCGACGGGGGATATATAAAAATAATGGCGAAATATCGAATTTGTCGTGCATGGACGAGACTAAGCTCACTTTAACCCCGTTGACCCAAAGAACAAATCTTGGTAAGCCCTACGGGCCCGAAAACCATATTTTAAGGCCCTTAAACCGACTGTTATGGAGATATTGACGCCAGACTACCCCTGCTCTCGGAATCGGATAAGGAAATGAACTGCCATAACCATGGCAACGCCAGCTCCAGGTTTCTACAGCAGCGAGATTTTGTGTGTACGTTTGGACATAGCTGCCAACCAAAATTTGTACACATAATCCCTGAGCATATCTGCAATATATCTCAAAAACTTAACATGTTACCGACGTGAAGTGGTATGTATAAACTCTTTTAAAAATAAATAGAGATGTATTATTTT
Source organism: Anabrus simplex (assembly GCF_040414725.1). Taxonomy (NCBI): domain Eukaryota; kingdom Metazoa; phylum Arthropoda; class Insecta; order Orthoptera; family Tettigoniidae; genus Anabrus; species Anabrus simplex. The sequence continues at coordinate 1,002,119,250 of NC_090266.1, forward strand.
GTTTTCGAAAACACCTGGGGGGGGGGGGGGGGGAGGGGGGAGGACTGAAATGTGGGTTGGCGTGAATTCTTAAGATGAGCATATCTACAGTATGTCTCAAACACTTAACATGTTACAGATGTGAAAATTCATATTTTTAATATTTTAAAAATAAAAAACAGGTATTATTTTGTTTTTTGAAAAACCACTTAACGTGGCGGGGTGTAAAAGGGACTGAAAAGGGGGTTGAATTAATTTTATTAGGGTACTGATATCTCAAACTGAAGTTGTTACAGACGTCAAAATAGGTATTTAGAGTCTCCTTTAAGAAGAAAGAAATGTTTTCTTTTGGTTTTGGAAAATCCACTTAACGGGGGGTGAAAGGAATGAAATATTAGTTGAACTATTTGTATGAGGATACTTATATCTAAAAAACCTAAAGTTGTTGCAGACGTGAAAGTGGGTATTTGACATCACATTTAAAAATAGAAACCACTCATTTTTGGGGGTAAAATTAACTTCGGGAGGGGGGGGGGCATTGAAATAGGTGTTGAATTCTTTTCATGAGGATGCAAATATCTCAAGAACTGAAGATGTTACAGTCATGATAATTGGTATTTGGCAGCTCCTTTATCAATAAACACGTATTTTGTTTTTGGAAAAACCACTTAAGGGAGTGAAAAAGCAGGTGAATTTTTAAAATGAGTACCAGTATATCTACAGTGTATGTCAAGAACTTTACATAGTACAGACATGGAACTTGGTACTTCGAATATCCTTTAAAAAATGAACAAACATGTCACTCTTTTTTGTTTTTGGAAAATCCACGTAGGTGGGGGTTGAGGAAGGGCTGAAAAAGGGGGTGAACTCTTTTTATGCAGATACTTATATCTCAAAACCTGAAGATGTTACGGATGTGGAAATATGTATTTTTAATCTCCTTTACAAATAAAGAAACTTTTTATTTATTTTTTTCCGAGAGAAGACTTTTTCATGTGTACAGTTTTATGTCGCATGGTCATCTCAGCCATTGCCCCAAAAGGCAATACCACACACTTGGTTTACAAAGAGTTTCTGGGGTAAATGAAACTCAATTTTTCAGTGAGGTTTTCTACTTCAGGGATTTTCAGATAATGTCTTAGTACAATACCGAGAAACGATTACTTTTATCAGATTACAAAATCAACGCAAGAAGCCATGTTAACTGCTAGTGTGTACATGAAGTTCACTGCAGATCGTACAGCACACAAAATTAACGACTTTCCCATCACCGTCAACTGCAGGCTTGAATACCAACCAAAAGCGACTTTTAAGTTGAGGATCCGGTTCAGAAGTATTATGCGGTTTTTAGTTCATTTGTTATTTTTTATTTTTTTTTACTTCACGATTTTTTGCCACGGTTACCTTTCTTTTGGAACTACAGTCCACATTCACTTCCGATAACAGGATAGACGGAGAAGTCAAACTGAAAACCACAGCAAATTTGATCAGCTCCACTCGACCGTAATGCAACACACTCTGCTGACACGCAGTATACCGTACACATTGAAGCAGTCAGCCCATAGAACTACCACAGCACTGTCCTTGGTGCACCGCGTACGAATTACAGAGCGCTGGCCCAGACCGGCCCGTGCGATGACTTCACGGGCTTCACATGTTCGAGCCTTTCAAAGCCCATTGCAGCCTACTGCCGAAGCAGCTCATGGGCTGGGCCTCTCTGCAGGACTCTGCCCCTGAGGTCTTGTTGCAGTTCTCTGGCAATTGCTGAACGACGCCGCAACGTCAGATATCGGTCATCCTGTGGGGTTTTCATGCGTTCACGACCTTGTCCAACACTCCTTGTGAACTGGCCTGTCTCATAGTGATTCTGCAAGTGTTTAATAACTGACGGAGAGACATTGAGATCCACAGCAACACGACGAAAAGTCCATCCTTCCTGGATCGAAGTGATGGCCCTTGCGACTCATGGGATGTGCTGGTTTACATAGAACGTGCTCAAATGACCACAGTAGTCTGTGTACCTCACATCAACACACGGACGTACTGCTATTCACTTTGTTTTGAGGGGTCACCTGACAGTTTAATGGATGGCTTCGCCTACAGATGTAGTATAACTTCGATTTGACATACCCTGAGTAGCTAAGGTCTCAAGGTTTGCTGTACGACTATTAGAACCCCATCTACCAAATTAACGTTCACATACCAGACATTACAAAACATGTTCCCCTAATTTTTTTGAACTATGTACTTCTCTAAGAAGGACTTGAATCTGGTACTTTTCAGTTTTTTCAAGGAAATATTTGAAGTAACCATCATCCTGCTGAGATCCTTACAGAATTCAGATGTGTCTGACAGAACAGTAGCTGCACATGAAGCCCCTTCAGAAAGCAAACACCACCTATTCTCTGCCGCGAAAGATTTTATTAAGCACTTCTGATGTTTTGGTTTTAGTGCAGCGTTGTTGCACATTAAAATGTTTCTGAGCACATACCTTCACTTCATACAGTTTACAATATAAAATAACATCATCACTACTAAAATTCTTCTCTCCAAATTCCTTAACAAACTGCCTTAATTTCATGCTCGGAACACTTTGATGTAGACATGTTGAAACTACACTGAAGAAGTGGTCTTAAAACATCAATCCAGAGTGTCCTCAATTTTCTATTAAACGGAAATACCTATGTATGCACCCCAGGATGCCTTTCTGCTGAGTATTGTCAATCACTTTGTTCTCATTAGGAAATTCCGAGATGATCCCTTGTTCATAATTCCAGTTACCTGCTACCTGCCCATTCCCGCATACAAATTATTGTTCAGTCAACAAATAGACTCCCCAACTATTACAGCAAGATTCTTTCGCTGAATAGCTTGCCACAAAAATTCACTCAGTGTGGAAATCCTTAGAATATGATAGGAGATATGACTATATTGCGCGTCAAACAGAAATATGACCAATATCTTGAATTTTTCAAAAATATGACAGGTCATTAAAATCCGCCTCTTAATTATTATAATTATTATAAAAATTTCCAGTAATTCAGAAACGGATATTACAAATTCGGACAATAAAAACAATGGTGCCGTAAGACCTATATGTGTCAGTGCGATGTAAAGCCACTAGGAAAAAAACAAAACAATGGTGCATGTAATCTGGAGACATTCTGAAGTCGGGTGACATGTTTAAATAAACACATAAATGTTTTTATATTTTGATGTCAAATTTGGCTTATATTACCCTTGAATCGCAGCATCTGTCTGCAGCTCGAAAGCAAAAATTTTGCTTGATTAGCAATCCTCTTTCACACTTCTCACCCCCTACTTCACATGCATGTGCTATGCACTCCTGTGCTCCGGCAATGTCATCCACTGACCAGCCAGCTTCCGTTTCTGGCAGGAAGTAGCTGTGCAACCTATAAATTATCTTCTGTGCTTGGCTATACAATATTGCATGCCTTTTACATTCTTCTGCCATCTAACAGTTGATCGGCGACAATGCCACAACACTCCTTGCAGCAAAAATTGACTGAAAACTGACTGTGTGGAGAAATATCACTGAAACTTGAACTAACACATAAGAGTGGCCACCGGGACAATACTGCATGCTATTGGTTCAAGGTCGTGTGATTTGCCAAGGCACGAACCAGGTCAAGTGACTTCTGAAGTGGTGACTGCTTTAAATAGTTCATATTAAGGATATCGATACCACTTCTCTTTTAGATGTAATGTCATGCTTAAAATTTTAATACTGCTATGGAATTACTTGCCTAATTTTAAAAGCGCACAGCACAGCGATACATACAAACTGATAACATCCCCTCCAGACTAACCTGTTCCCACAGGCTTGTGGAAAACATTATGCAGGCAGCACGACTGGGATTGGTAGTTGATGTGCTTGGAGGTGTTTACTGGTTGCCACAGGAACTGCTGGCCTCGTCCATAACTCTGCTTGCTGTCTGAATGAGCCTGATGTTTTAATGGACTTTTGAGCATTAATTTAGATGTTATAACCCTGTAAGGAACCTTGATTCATTTGACACATCTCTTGAAGTTAATTTTTCATCGCATTTTCTGGTGGCAGCACACACTTCTGCCTCAACCATAACTACATGTTGGAAAATTTTTAAATAAATTCTGTAATATTATTAATAATGCATACCTGCCAATTTTTATGGTTTATCTGTAACATTTACAGAAAGCAGCATTTTACAGTTTTACGGATGGACAGTGTCATTTTACAACTTCGCAAACAATAATTTTTAACATTAACATTTGATAATCACTCCACTTTTGTACAATCGATTGTTTGCGTGGGTCGAAGGCAAGTCCACGATAGTCAATAACTCCTTCTTTGATATGATTGGTATTTTTAACCATGTGATGTTTGTGTCCTTATTGAAATTGAATTTAAAGCCCGGGATAACAGTTCTTCCGTGTGAATCTTCGGTGTCGACAGGCTCTGCTCCGCAGATCCTTTGTTCCGCTCCGTTCTCTTGTTGTGATTTAACTCGTATTCTATGAACACGTCAGTGTTCTTTGTTCACGAATTTGGCGTTCCTTGAATATTTTGGCCTTTTATGGTTATGACATTTTAATGAAGTGTTCGAGTTTTTGTGTTATAACTTCATTCTTCAGTTTCCTGTGTTTGTTGGACTAATTACATTCATTCCAGTGACTGGGTATACCGCTATTAGCAAAACCCTTTAAATTATAAAGAAGAAGAAGAAGAATTACATTCTTTCCATGTGTGTATATAGTTTTTACCATGTGTATATTCTTTGTTCATGAGGTTGGCGTCGTGTTCATTAAATGCTTTAAGACTTTGTGTGCTTTGACATGTTTTAATGAAGTGTTTCACTGCCGTGAGTGTTTATGATATAATTTTATGTGATGTCCAGTGATCCAGGTTCATTTCAATTTTCAGTACATATCGAGAAAATTTCTCGACATTCTCTGATATTTTTATATGCTACATTCCTATTGTAGATTATCATGAATGAATCCAATAAGAAACAGTACTTCCAGACGTATGAAGAATCACATTCTGTTGATTTTCCGTGCATACTAAAATCAGGAAAGGAAAATTTTGCCTTTTGCACGGTATGTGCGTGTGATATTAATATTGCACGTGGTAGAAGAAACGATTTAAGTGATGGAATTGGATTGGATGATGTCCAGGATACAGATAAATCCCTTTTCTTTTCATCAGTGAGAAACTACTTTTGTACTGCCTGTGACTACATCATCAACAAGTTTCCTCTCAAGGATGATGTGTTCAGAGTATGCTCAAGTTGTTAGGTTAGACAAAATTGAAGATGCACAGTTTTCATCCATTCGTTTTTTCTTGGAAAAGTTTCCTATCATTTTAAGCAAGGAAGAGAATGAAAGTACAGATGAGGTGATGAATGAGCTTGAGAGGCAGTTCACTGCTCTTGAGGTAGATGAAACTTCGGCTGCAAATCAAGATGCTGCAATCGGGCATCATCTGCCATATTAATTTAATCTTAAAACAAACATTGTTTAAAGGCAATAACATTTATAATTTGTAAAAATTGAACTGCGATTTCTTATGATATTAACTTTACAGAATAGTGGTTATAAAATATGTTGTTGGGACATACAACACATGCTAAAATTATTGTAAACTAATTTAAAACCTTGTCTAATAGAAAATTTGTGTCAATATAAAGTTCTAAAAACGGCACATGTCTGGTACTGAAGTGGATCCTCTTTGTTATAAAAGTCGGCATATATTCTCTGGGGCAGTTGCCAATGTAAGTTTTCAATAGAATAAAATGGTTGAAAACTTGAGGGTGAATTTTTTTTATATTTTGCGTTCCAACATTAAAAGATTGGTCAAGAGAAAAGGCGCATGTTATGTTATCCTCATTAAGTTGATTGGTCTAAAATATTATCTGATATAACCGTTGCTAACAGACGTTAATGTGCTGCTTAAGGCTGCTTTGAGATGAGTTTATTTAGAGTATTTGACAGGTTATGTTTGAATTTCACGTGAAAATATAGTCCTTCTAGAAGATGTAGAACATCGATGAATAGAATGTGGTTATATCATATGCCGTATATATATCTATCTTACTGTATTAGCAGCGTTGTATTGAATAGGTGGAACAATAAATGTACTCTTTTGTAAACTAAGTGAAGCCGGGGTATGTCGAAAATTGTTAGATTTTTTGTCGCGTGTGAGTTTTACTGATAGCCCTTTTCAGAAGTTGGAAGGTATGAATAATGTTATTGGCTTAATGTCCCACTAACTACTTTTACGGTTTTCGGAGACTTTGAGGTTCCGGAATTGCTCCACAGGAGTTCTTTAACGTATTTGAGCACCTTCAAATACCACCGGACTGAGACAGGATCGAACCTGCCAAGTTAGGGTCAGAAGGAGTTCACCTCAAACGTCTGAGCCACTCAGCCCGGCAGTGTAATATTGTTGACCGTCATCTACTACAACAGAATATTCTATCTGCAATTCATGGCAGTATATCCCATTTAAGGCCTTGGCTTTTCAAGACTCCTGCTGCTCGGCCAGATTGCCTGCAGATATTGGGAGTGCCATATGTTTAGCATGACATCAACAGAATTGCTTGACGTTCTTGACTGGGTCTGCTGCCTCTCATATCACACTGCCTTTCTATTAGTGCCTAGGGGCTGAGTGTACCCCATTCTAGTCTTAGGTTGTGAATTGAAATACCTGGATTGGCTGGAAATCAAAACAAAGCCTTTTTTTAGAGACAGGTACGCTATCCATAGATCACAGGACTGACTTTAGTCTACTGTAATTACCTGTAGTTGAATTTTTTCTTCCATTTGGTTGTTTGTTGCTGCTCCACAAGTTTATGGTGGTACGTTGCATTATCCATCACGATGACACAGTAATTGAAATTAAGAGGGTTCCTCCTATTCAATACAAATATATTTATTAACGTGAATGAATCACATATCGTTCACATGAGGTACTAGTTTCGGCACTAAACTTGTGCCATCATCAGCCAACAAGTTAAATTGGGCAAACACAATATAAATTTAAAACAACTTTGAAACACACTATAACACATGCACAGATGAATATGAAATAAAATATGGTACATGATGTTGCATTTTAGTTTAAAATCCATTAAAATGACGACTCCGTTGTTGTATATCCATGGCGGTTTGTCCAGCTTGCATAGGTCTTTAATTTTTTAAATCTGTTAAAATTATGCTGCTGAGTTTGTCATATGAGGTTAACACTGTGTTCTGTAGTTTGGTTCCGAAAAATAAATATGCATGTGATGAACTCAGTTAGATCCAAAGAATTAATTCCCACTTCAATATGGGTTTTGGAACCTGGAGAAGAAAGTAAAAGTCGAATTAGGCAAAATATAGGAAGGAAAGACTAAAAAGAAAAGTCTAGAAAAGACAAGAGACGACTAGAAACGAACTCGCCTAGAGCAGCCTGAGTGATTGGCGGACGGAGCTGGACTGATGGATGCGATCGTGAAGTTAAGGGGCGAGGCAGAGGGGAGGAGAGGGGAGGGATAGAAATGGACAACTGTCATGGAGCTAAGGTGGAGCAGATGGATGTGGTAGTGGTGGTAACTGATGTGAATATATACTGCGTATGGTTTGAAAGATCAAATTGTTTTTAGGTGATCTAATATTTCTTAACCATTTAATTAAGAGGTCATAAAGAATATTAGATTTCTCGGAAATTTCATTTAAATTGTAGTTAGGGTTGAAATATTGATCGCAATGAATAAAACGGTTTTCGACATTGTTCATGATTAGCCCTTTGTTTGCTATTTTAAGTATCTCAAAATCATGTTCTATATCAGTGAACTTATTATTAGAGTTGTGAATGTTTTGGCCTATAGCAGAAAACTTGTTATATCTTACTGCGTTGACGTGCTCTGAATATCTGGTTGTGAAACTGCGTCCTGTTTGTCCCACGTAGGAGGCACTGTAGTCGATACACTTGAATCTATAGATTCCGGATTTAGAAAATCTGTTGGAGGTTTTGACTGATGTTGAATTTATAATTTCTGAAGTCCTATTATTAGTGCTGAAGAAAATTTTTACGTTATGTTTTCAAAAGAGATTGATTTGATGTACATTGTCGAATGTAAAAGTAGATGAAACGGTAGTTTTAGGTTTTTCTTTTGTGAGAGTAGTCTTAGGCCGGTGTCTAAATTTATTATCTGTTCTATAAATTCTTCATATATTGGTAAATTAAAAAAAAAAATTAAAAAATGCAGTCATGAATGCCGCTTTAAAGCAAGGTTTGCTTATTTACTTATTTACTTACTTAGTCTTCATCATTTGTATTTACTGTTAATGGAGTTTTGGTTTTTATATGTTACCTACTAACATAAACATTGAAAATGAACAAAGAGTTTGATTCAAAATGTGTTGCAAACTTCAGTTCCAAAGAAGTTAACATAGTGATAGAGATTGTAAGACTGTGTAATAAAACACAAAATTTCAGCCAAAAAGTTGTGGACTAAGAAAATGCAGGCGTCGAATAACATTGCAGAAATGTTTAATGCCAAGTGTGGTGAAGTACTGTATATACACTACTAAAAATATTTATTGCACCACCTACAAATATTTCGTTGATGCTCAATATGCAGCTTTAATATGCCAATGTTTGAAAATTTAATAATATTTTAGTACGTAAGTATACCCTGAGGATTTTGATGTTTAAATGTAAATATTTGATAACACACTACATATATTTCTGTTAAGTCAGTTTACTATATTACAGAGAGAGAAACAACTTGCAACTTATTAATATTATTTTAAAGTGAAAATGTTTTAATTGGAGAGTTCTTCACACACTTTAAACAAGTCTTATTCAGTGTTAATATGGCTGGATTATTATTTTATGTTGACGCGCCTTGATTTTATCACGGCATTACAGCGCCTGTGCATTTTAAGTACCAAATTTATGATTTTGTCAGCTGAAATCTTGTGGAACCACACACAACGGATGGTTTCAGTCAACTCTTTCTTTTTTTTCCCCCCTTGGTTTCTTCTGAGCTGCAGCATCAGTCAGTCAATTAATTGATACTGATCTGCATTTAGGGCAGTCGCCCAGGTGGCAGATTCCCTATCTGTTGTTTTCCTAGCCTTTTCTTAAATGATTTCAATAACATTAAACATTTATTGAACATCTCCCTTGGTAAGTTTTTCCAATCCCTAACTCCCCTTCCTATAAATTAATATTTGCCCCAATTTGTCCTCTTGAATTCCAACTTTATCTTAATATTGTGATCTTTCCTACTTTTAAAAGACGCCACTCAAACTTATTCGTCTACTAATGTCATTCCACGCCATTTCTCCGCTGACAGTTCGGAACAAACCACTTACAGGTCATTATCCTCATGGTTACTCAGTATTGAATGATGTTATTTCCAGCAATTATTATAAGTATTTCTGGTCCACCTATTCAATACAAATCACCTTTTTGGTGTGTACACTTTCATACAATTAAATTCTATAAGGGACATGTTTTCGCTCTTATAAAGAGCATCTTCAGCTTTAATCTTAATCTTAAAATAATGTTCTTGATCAGCATTTTCAACTAGAGCCCACATTTGACTCCTGCTCATAATCGGTGTCCTGTCGGTTATGTTTAAAGTGATGTGGATTAGTGTGTTTTCACAATTTAACTTATGGGCACTCCTTTAACACACATTCTGGACACACACCGTCACATAAGTTGCATTTTATTTTCGTTTTTCCGTAAGATTGGTGTTCACCTTGGTGCTGTTTTATACAAAGACATTCTGTTCTTAAGATGAAGATTCAATAATAGTTTCAGACACAAAGTTTTAAATTGACATTGATAAATTTTAATTGTTCATGTTATCATGTCTTTAAGAAGAGCTTTAATGTTGTTTCTTGGATGTAATATAATTTGGTTATTAGACTGTCATTTTAATATTGACGATTGACTTTTTAATATGTTTACGACTGTTCAAGAATATCATTTTCAGATTAAGATTAAGGCTGAAGATGCTCTTTATAAAAGCAAAACGTGTCCCTTGGAGAAATTATATGTATGAAAGTGTGAACACCAAAAAGGTGATTTGTACTGAATAGGTGGACAAGAAATACTTACTATAATTGCTGTGAACATAACACTTAGTCGAGCAGCTCGTCTTCTTTCTCCCAGTTCTTCATAGCCCAAACTTTGCAACATTTTTGTAACGCAACTCTTTTGTCGGAAATCACCCAGAACAAATCGAGTTGCTTTTCTTTGGATTTATTCCCGTTCTTGAATCAAGTATTCCTGGTGAGGGTTCCATACACTGGAACCATACTCTAGTTGGGCTCTTACCAGAGACTTAAATGCCCTCTCCTTTACATGCTTACTACAACCCCTAAACATCCTCGTAACCATGTGCAGAGACCTGTATCCTTTATTTACAATCCCTTTTATGCGATTACCCCAATGAAGATCTTTCGTTATATTAACACCCAGATACATACATACATTATCATTATAGACTGGTATGCCTTTCAGCGTTCGGTCTGCAAGCCTCTGTGAAATTACTAAACGTCGCCACAATCCTCGATTTGCAACAAGTGTTGTGGCCTCATTTAGTTTCTATACCTCTTATCTTTAAATCGTTAGAAACCGAGACTAACCATCGTCGTCTTGGTCTACCTCTGCTTCTCTTACCCTCCATAGCAGAGTCCATTATTCTCCTAGGTAACCTATCCTCCTCCATTCGCTTCACATGACCCCACCACCGAAGCCGGATTATGCGTACAGCTTCATCCATCAAGTTCATTCCTAAATTAGCCTTTATCTCCTCATTCCGAGTACCCTCCTACCATTGATCCCACCTGTTTGTACCAGTAATCATTCTTGCTACTTTCATGTCTGTTACTTCTAACTTACGAATAAGATATCCTGAGTCCACCAAGCTTTCTCTCCCACAAAGCAAAGTTGGTCTGAAAACAGACCGATGTAAAGATAGTTTTGTCTGGGAGCTGATTTCCTTCTTACAGAATACTGTTGATCGCAGCTGCGAGCTCACTGCATTAGCATTACGACACCTTGATTCAATCTCACTTACTATATTACCATCCTGGGAGAACACACAACCTAAATACTTGAAATTATCGACCTGTTCTAGCTTTGTATCACCAATCTGACATTAAATTCTGTTGAATTTCTTACCTACTGACATCAATTTAGTCTTCGATAGACTAATTTTCATACCATACTCATTGCACCTATTTTCAAGTTCCACGATATTAGACTGTAGGCTTTCGGCACAATCTGCCATTAAGACCAAGTCGTCAGCATAGGCCAAACTGCTTACTACATTTCCACCTAACTGAATCCCTCCCTGCCATTTTATACCTTTCAGCAGATGATCCATGTAAATTACAAACAGCAGAGGGGAAAGATTACAGCCTTGTCTAACCCCTTTAAGTACCCTGAACAAAGAACTCATTCTACCATCAATTCTCACTGAAGCCCAATTGTCAACATAAATGCCTTTGATTGCTTTTAATAATCTGCGTTTAATTCCATAGTCCCCCAGTATGGCGAACATCTTTTCCCTCTGTACCCTGTCATATGCTTTCTCTAGATCTACGAAACATAAACACAACTGCCTATTCCTGTCGTAGCATTTTTCAATTACCTGGCGCATACTGAAAATCTGATCCTGACAACCTCTCTGTGGTCTGAAACCACACTGGTTTTCATCCAGCTTCCTCTCAACAACTGATTGCACCCTCCCTTCCAAGATGCCAGTGGATATTTTGCCCGGTATACTAATCAGTGAGATACCTCGATAGTTGTTGCAATCCTTCCTGTTCCCTTGCTTATAGATAGGTGCAATTACTGCTTTTGTCCAATCTGAAGGTACCTTACCAACACTCCATGCTAATTTTACTACTCTGTGAAGCCATATCATCCCTGCCTTCCCACTATACTTCACCATTTCAGGTCTAATTTCATCTATTCCTGCTGCCTTATGACAATGGAGTTTATTTACCATCCTTTCCACTTCCTCAAGCATAATTTCACCAACATCATTTTCCTCCTCTCCATGAGCTTGGCTGTTCACAACACCACCAGGATGATTCCTTTTTACATTGAGAAGATGTTCAAAATATTCCCTCCACCTCTCCAGTGATTCCCTGGGATCTATTGAGTTCACCTGAATTACTCAAAACACTGTTCATTTCCTTTTTCCCCTCCCTTCCTAAGATTCTTTATTACTGTCCAGAAATGTTTCCCTGCTGCTTGACCTAGCCTTTCCAGGTTGTTACCAAAATCTTCCCACGACTTCTTTTTGGATTCAACAACTATTTGTTTCGCTCTGTTTCTTTTATCTACATACAACTCCCTGTCTGCCTCGGCCCTTGTTTGGAGCCATTTCTGATAAGCCTTCTTTTTACGTTTACAAGCTGCTCTCACTTCATCATTCCACCAAGATGTTCGCCTTTTCCCATCTTTGCACACAGTTGTTCCTAGGCATTCCCTTGCTGTTTCTACTACAGCATCCCTGTATGCCACCCATTCACTTTTTATATCCTGAACCTGCTTACTGTCTACTGTTTGAAACTTCTCACTAATCATATCCATGTACTTCTGTCTAATTTCCTCATCCTGGAGATATTCTATCCTTATTCGTTTGTAGACAGATTTCACTTTCTCTACCCTAGGCCTAGAGATACTTGGTTCACTGCAGATCAGATAGTGGTCTGTATCATCGAAAAATCCGCAAAAAACTCGTACATTCCTAACAGATTTCCTGAATTCGAAGTCTGTTAAGGTATAGTCTATTATGGATCCAGTACCCCTAGCCTCCCATGTGTAGCGGTGAATAGTCTTACGCTTGAGAAATGTATTGGTAACAGCTAAACCCATACTAGCACAGAAGTCCAGCAAACGCTTCCCATTCATATTAGCTTCCATATCTTCCCCACATTTACCAATCGCCCTTTTGTATCCTTCAGTTCTATTCCCAACTCTCGCATTGAAATCGCCCATTAGCACTATTCTATCCTTGCTGTTGACCCTGACCACGATGTCACTCAATGCTTCATAAAACTTGTCAACTTCATCCTCATCTGCACCCTCACATGGTGAATACACGGACACAATTCTAGTCCTAATTCCTCCAAGTGACAAATCTACCCACATCATTCGCTCATTTACGTGCCTAACAGAAACTATGTTCCGTGTAATGGTATTCCTGATCAAGAGCCCTACCCCCGACTCTGCCCTTCCCTTTCTAACACCCGTCAAGTACACTTTATAATCTCCTATCTCTTCCTCGTTATCTCCCCTTACTCCTAGCACATCCAGATGCATCCGCTTTGCTGACACAGCCAGTTCTACTTTCTTTCTTTCTTCCATAAGCCCCATTAATATATATAGCTCCCCATCGAATTCCATTTCGTTCGCCAAGTTGTTTCCATCGAGTCCCTCGCCTGTCAAATGGGAGGAGTGGGACTCCGTTACTCCCATAGGTCCGAGGCTTGCTTAAAATGTTCTGAGCTCGGTCGATTCATGAAGCAGGATGCTACCCTACTTGCACATAGTCCAAGTGAGGATCTCTCCTCTAACGGGTTATGGACCACCGGTGGATTGTATAGTCCTAGCCGCCTGAGCACAAGGAGGGCCAGGACTCAGAATATGTCCGAGATGCCCACTCCCATTCCATAGCAACTGATATCCCAACTCTCAGGACCACTTACTAGGCCACTCAGCCGTTGCCCATGCTTCACGAACTAGGGCGTGACTACAGTAACCCACAAAAAGGATAGGATAGGAGATTATAAAGTGTACTTGACGGGTGTTAGAAAGGGAAGGGCAGAGTCGGGGGTAGGGCTCTTTATCAGGAATACCATTCACCCCATCAATGCAGTAATTAAAACTGAGAGGACTTTTCCTATTTGTGAAACTCACAACCTGAATTTTAACCCCGTTCATCATCATACCATTGTGTCTGCTGTCCTCACAACATTATCGAGGTCATTTTGCACTTGCTTACAATCTTGTAACTTATTTATTGCTCTGTACAGAATAATATCATCCGCAAAAAGCCTTACCTCTATCTGGTTCCAGGAATTACCATCGTGATTTCCTCGCTCTGAAGCGGGAGGCAGAACGTCGTCACCTTAGTTTTGCCACTCGAGCTTCAGAGGGCTACAACGTGCCCTTCACAGAGTGGGAACTCCGCAGCACCTTAGCGCTTTGCAAGGACATGTCTTCTGGACCAGACAACATTTATAACCAGATGTTGAAACACCTTAGTGATGACAGGCTACTATATCTCCATCGTGTGTTCAACCGAATCTGGATAGAGGGTGATTTTCCTCCTCAGTGGCGAGAGGGCGTCGTCATTCCTGTCCTCAAGGCTGACAAAGATCATAAGTATGCAGGAAGTTACAGAACGTTTTTTCTTACAAATTGCCTGTGTAAGCTATTTAAGAGGATGGTAAATCGCCGACTTGTGTGGTGTCTGGAGAAACAAGGGCTCTTGTCCGAGTACCAGTGTGGTTTTCAAGCCGCTCGATCGACCACTGACCACTTGATACGCCTGGAGAGCTCTATCCAGGATGCGTTTTTCCGCAAACGGCATTTGGTAGCCGTTTTCTTTGACTTAGGGAAGGCATACGACACCACATGGCGATATGGTATCCTTTCAGTCCTGCATCAAAGGAAATTCCGGGGTAACTTGCCGGTATTTATGCGAATTTTTGTCCCTCCATCTATTCCGTGTCCGAGTATGGAGGACTTGTTCGCACGGAAATGGAGTCCCACAGGGATCGGTTCTTAGTGCCTCTCTCTTCGTGATTGCCATAAACGGTATTGTCGCTGCTGCTGGTTCAGCAGTAATACCGTCACTATATGTTGACGATTTTGCTCTGTACTATAGTTCGCGTTATATGGCAGTCGCAGAGCGACAATACAACAAGCTATTGGGAGAGTGGAAAAGTGGACCTTTAGAACATGGCTTTCGGTTTTCCACTGCAAAGACCTCTGTTGTCCACTTTTATCGTCAACGTACTCTTCGCCCGCCTCCTGAACTTTATCTAGTAAATGTCGCTCTTCCTGTAGTTGACACTTACCGACTACTTGGGCTCCTTTTTGATAGTAAATTATCGTGGGAGCCACATGTGCAGCAGTTAAAAGTGCAATGCACTAGGAAGCTGAATATCATGAAGTTTCTTGACAGCACCCGAATTAGTGCTGCTCGCACGGTGCTCCTACGATTCTATAGGGCACATATTTTATTCTGTTTAGACTAAGGGAGTGAAGCATATGGCTCAGCAAGACCATGCGTGCTTGCGAAGTTGAACAGCATTCACCACAGCGGGGATAGGTTGGCGACGGGAGCTTTTCGTATAAGCCCCGCTGGTAGCCTGCTCACTGAGTCTGGTATGCTGCCATTACACCTGAGGTGCCAGCAAATGTTCCTTTCGTATGCTGCAAATTTGCGACAGATGTCACTACTTCCAAGCTATCCTTGCATATTCAACAATGGCAATAGTTTGCTATACGCTGCTTGTCCTCCAGCATCGCGGCTGGTTGGAATATGCTTGGGTAGCAGTCTCACATTGTTTCATGTACCTTCGGTTCCTTGCCTTGTCAGAGAACCAAGTGGGGTACCTCCGTGGGTAGTACGACGTCCTGAAATAATCCTGGATCTGCGCACTGGCTCGAAGAAAGACACGGACCCTTTGATTTATCGGAGGCTCTTTCTGTCCGTTTTTGGCCGGTATCCAGGTTCAGTCATTTACATGGATGGCTCGAGAACAGACACTAAAGTGGGCTGTGCGTTCGTTGTCGATACTGATAGGTTTCTTTTTGCTCTCCTGGAAACCTGTAGTGTGTACACAGCAGAGCTCTATGCTATCTGTGAAGCACTGCGGTACGCACTGTTCGATGAGCACCAACAATTTCTTGTGTGTACTGACTCCTTGAGTTCGCTACACCTGTTTCCCTCAGCACCCTCTGGTGCAGCGGGTCCAGGACCTGCTGGCCGGGTGTTCTGATGCTGGCACCAGAATCACGTTTCTGTGGCTCCCAAGCCACATGGGTGTAGGGGGAACCGAGTTAGCAGATAAAGCTGCCAAGGAGGCAGTAGCACTTCCCCCGTTGCCTTTCAAGGTTCCAGCAAGTGATATTCACTCTCACCTGAGACATCTGGTCATGTCCCATTGGGAGATGGAGTGGCAGGCCACTCCTCTTCGAAGACGGTTAAAGGTACTACGAAGTTATGGAGGACTTCATTTCGGGCCTCTTGGAGGGAAGCAGTGGTATTATGTCGTCTTCGGATCGGCGACGGTATACTGACTCACTCCCATCTACTGAAAGGAGAACCCCCTCCAGTGTGTACTTGCGGCGATCATCTTACAGTGGTACTTATCGTTACGGAGTATGTGGACCTGGTTGATCTGCGCCGTAGTCTTAACCTCCTGAGTACAATCACCCTTATCTTGCGGGATGACTAGCTTTATGAGGGATAGTGGTCTGTTTTATCGTGTGTGATGATGTCCTTTTGTCATAGTGTTTTTGTGTCAATGGCGCTTTTATCCCATTGACTTCATTTTAGTTTGTGTTGCGTATTTTAATGTGTTATTTTAACCTCTAACGTAAATTATGTATATATTTATATGTTCTACCAGGCGATGCCTTATTCCTTTGTTTCCTGTATTTTCTCTTATTTTATTAGAAAATAAGGCATTGTGAATTAGATCCACCGATTGTTTTAATCTCATGGGGCCTACTCATTTTTCTTCATCACAATTTTTTTACTCTAGTCGGTGGATACGTTTAAAAATTTTAACTATCATATATCATGTCGTCCATCTCGTTTCATTAGGGGCCGATAACCTTTGAAGTTAGGACCCTTTAAACAAGAAGCATCCTCATCACCCTTTCCAAAGCTTACGTGCAACGCATGTCAAATTTACTGACCTATAATTTTCAGCTTTATGTCTATTACCCTTTCCTTTATATGCAGGGGCTACTATAGCAACTCTCGATTCATTTGGTATAGCTCCTTCAACCAAACAGTAATCAAGTAAGTACTTCAGATATGGTACTAGTACTGTCTTTAGTATATCCCCAGAAATCTTATTAATTCCAGCCACTTTTCTAGTTTTCAACTTTTGTATATCTTATTGTAAATATCATCATTTGTAAATTTTAATACTTCCTTAGCATTAGTCACCTTCTCCATCTGGACATTTTCTTTGTAACCAACAATCTTTACATACTGCTGACTGAATACTTCTGCCTTTTGAAGATCCTCACATACACACTCTCCTTGTTCATTAATTATTCCTGCAAAGTCCTTCTTGGAACCTGTTTCTGCCTTAAAATACCTATACATACCCCTCCATTTTTCACTAAAATTTGTATGACTGCCAATTATGCTTGCCATCATGCTATCCTTAGCTGCCTTCTTTGCTAGATTGAATTTCCTAGCAAGGTCCTTCAATTTCTCCTTACTCCCACAGCCATTTCTAACTATTTCTTTGCAATCTGCACCTCCTTCTTGGTCTCTATATCTCTATTATAACAAGGTGGGTCTTTACCATTCCTTACCACCTTTAAAGGTACAAACCTGTTTTCACATTACTCAACAATTTCTTTAAACCCATCCCAGAGTCTGGTTACATTCTTATTTACAGTTTTGCACCGATCATAATTATTTTTTAAAAACTAACTTGATGCTTTATCAGCCATATGGTACTGCCTAAGTCGTACTTTTAAAACCTTCCTTTCTATTACGTTTATCTTTAACTACGACAAAAACAGCTTCATGATCACTAGGGGGCGGATTTCTATGACCTGAAAATGTATGAAATATGTATGCATTTATGACCAAAAAACATAAAAATATGACCTATAAAATTCAAAATATGACTTAATGAATAGCATCTACATTACATAGAAACACTTTTATTATGATTGCTACAGACTGTAATTAATTTAGAGTTTAAAAAGTTTTAATTCTTTGAAATCTTTAACCCAAAATCAATTAAAATGATGAATATTTCATTAATCTTAAAGGTTACACTGCATACTCCTAGGCAACGACGGACTCTGTGGAAGACAAACACTATGTAACAGTTACTTTCACTGTTCAATATTCAATCAGTTTTAATTTATACACAAAACATATGTTATTTGAATGAAACTTTCATACCTGATCTAATCTGCATTATAAAAATTGTTGCAATTTATGACCACATGCATCTTAAGATTGTTGAATGAGAATCCCCTCCTGTTATCGCTGAGTATAGTCTTGTAGCGAGAAAAACTTCTTTCGAAATCACATGATGCAAGGGGAGCGTACTTGAATAGAGTTAAATCACTTGGAGAAAATTCCTGGAAATCTGCAGATGAAGGGTTTCCACAAAGAATGTCACTTATTCCACGCAGGTACACAAGTCCGCTATTTTTTCCAGTATATTTTCTAATTTTCTACATACCCTAGATGCTATTGTTACTTTCGCATGCTTTAATTTCTGTTCAATGCACTTTACAACATTCAGTGCATCGCTTAGTTCTGCACCCGAAACTTCCAGTTGCGCGATTGCTCCAGATAAAGAATTAAAATTTGACTTCATGTAACCCAGGTCCGCTTTTAATGTAGTGCTTGAAAATAAATCTTGAGTGGTTTTAATGGAGGACGATTCGGCAGGATCAAAACACTTCACGATCTTCTCCACGACATCTAAGTTGTTGCAATAGTACACTGCGGCATCAAGCAGAGTCCTCCATCGCGTTATAACTGGGTTGGGAGGTAGGGGTAGTGAAGCTGCCTGTCCTTGAAATTTCTGAACGCATAGTGGAGCTTTGACGAAATCTTTCTTACAGTTCGATATTAATTTATCAACTTCAGGGTAGCTACTTCTAACTTCTTCAGCTGCCCTATGCAAGACATGTCACATGCATCATTTTCAGGTATAGAATTTTATGTCCCTTGGCTGCCTTCGCCGTATATGGAGCAGCGTCAGTTACAAAATAGAAAAATGTGCTCTCTATTTGTCCCGTTTGGCCACAACAGATTCATTGAATTGTCGAAGAGAACTGCAATGGTGGAATGGTTTGTCTTCTCTAGCACTTCACATGTCAGGAGGAACGTATCTTCAGGCCGGTCTTCCTTTAGCATGCTAACGATCACATTTGCTAAATATCTTCCATCCACATCAGTGGTCTCGTCTATTGAAACCCATATCTTACTGTTTCCCACGCCACCCCCTTATTATATCCAACATCTCTTCATAACAAGGGGTCAGATAGTCTTTCCTGAGAGTAGATTCGTTGGGAGCAGGATGCTTTGTATATTTTTCAAGAAACTGTCTGAAGCTTCGGCTGTTAAGTTTCTTTAAAGGAATATTAGACGAAACCATCTTGCAGTGATCTTGTGAAAATTGTGAACACTGTGAACTTGAGGTCGGGGTTTCAAATAGCAGATGTTGCCTATTTTCGAGTGCAGAATATCTAGTTACACAATTCTTATTTTTTACAGGATTACAGTGTTGTTGCACAGAGAAGCGTTTTTTGGCAGTAACTTTTACCTCACACAATTTACAGAATTAATATCACTCCATCCGTACTGAATATGTTTTCACGGAACTAGCAAATAAAACTTTGCAACTTCCCACAAATTGAGACTTTCATTTTAGGCATATTAAAAGGAACTGAATGACTGAAGCTCCCTAATGACCAAGGTCATTCAGTGTGTTGAAGGTGGAAGAGGGAAGGGAGAAGGGGAGAGATAAAGAACAATGACAAATAACTGCAGAATTACCTCTGCTTCCGCGTAAACAATAGCCCGGTTTCCAGGAATTGACTCGCCTAGCAAACAATAGCTCCTACCTGTTAGAAACATCCCATACAATACTTCAGAATGGTTCTTCAGTAGGATATTCCAGTCTATCCTGAAAAAATAATTTCTAGAGCTTATTCTTATTTTTATCGAACGAATTTCAAATGAAAATTACCAAAATATGCCGTTATAATGATATGTTCAAAATATGCCATAAAACTTACGAAAGCCTACATATGCATTTATATGCCAAATAAAACCTGTTTAATTTTCATCATCATGCTTGGAAACGTGTTGAAAATACAAGACTATAAGATATAATGTTAGGGGAAAAAAATGACTTGTCATAGAAATCCACCCCCTAATCACTAATACCATCTATTACTTCAGTTTCTCTATAGAGCTCATCTGGTTTTATCAGCACCATGTCCAGGATAGTATTCCCTCTAGTTGGTTCTGTCATTTTCTGAATCATCTGTCCTTCCCATATTAGCTTATTTGCCATTTGTTGGTCATGCTTCCTGTCATTTGCATTTCCTTCCCAATTGACATTTGGTAAATTCAGATCTCCCACTACAGTCACATTCCTTTCCACGTTGTTTCCCAGGTAGCTGATTATTTTATCAAATAATTTTGAATCTGTCAGCGCTACTCTTTCCCGGTCTGTACACTCCAGAGACATCAAGTTGCCTATTATCTTTGGAAATGAGCCTTACACCTGGAATTTCATGTTTCTCATCTTTAACTTTTTCGTAGCTTACAAATTCTTCTTTCACCAGAATGAGTACTCCCCCTCCCACCATTCCTATCCTATCTCTACGATACCCACTTCTGTTCTGTGAGAAAATTTCTGCATCCATTATATCATTTCTCAGCCATGATTCAACTCCTGTTACAATATCTGGTGAATATATATCTATTAAATTATGTAATGGACAGCTTTTGTTTCATTGATCAAGAGAAGGGATATGACTTGGCTTTATATTTGTGTAAGGCTTATGTAAGGCTTGTGTAAGAAATATCAAAGTTGATCACTGAAGTTTCTCTGTATGTTTACTGAGGTGCCAAGGTGCTGATCTACAAGCATTGTTTCATATTAACTGAAATAGTATGCAAAATATTTTAACTGCTATATAGTACATATGAGGTAACTTGCCAGTGATGTTGGAGCTGTAGTGTAATGTTCTTATTTCTTCTGTTAGATTAAGTCCTAAACACCATCGTACTCAATCCCTTGCTCAGTCGAAGCATGTAAAGTGCATTTTAGTGAATATGATAAACTGTTATTTTCTGGTTTCTCTCAATCGGTATTGAATTTGGGGATCATCCAACTGACAAGAGCTTTCGGACATCCTGATGAAAATAGTCACAGAACTCTGGATGTGAACAACCAAGATACCCAAGTAACTGGTTTGAAATGCAGCATTTCACAATTGCCCACAACACCTAAAATGAGGCTTATGAAATTGGGGTACACTACTGTAATTTTCAGTTATAATGTGCCAAACATACTGAGGACCATTTCATGTGATACTGTTGTATGCCTGGCAGGTATCCTGTGTTGTGTATATTAGTGACTTGCTTCAGCAGTCTGGTTCAGGGCACAGGGCTGTTCTTATGCTAAAAAATACCATACACGGAATACGTGTATACTATTGTGTGTCTAGCAAAGTAACTTGTAACCTTCATGATGAATTGTCGTTGAGAAGTCTCAAAGCTTTCAGAGATAATTTTTCTTTGATAGAATGTATTATTAATGTACACAATGTATTTAGCTGTAAATTCTCATATTGTATTTTAAGTCCATTTTTTTATGGTGTTGAAAGGCCTTACATATATGCTGTTTGTTTTCAGAGCATATTCATTATTTAAATTTGCTGTTACATGCATGAATTTGGAGTGAATAATTCTTTTTGTTTTTTCAACTTTTAGACTTGGAGTTAACAATTGGGAAGGTGTTCAAGATACCTTAGAAGATTAACTCCTTACACATGGGCGTACAAGTGGTAAGAGAATGCTGACCTTACAATTAATACTTGTATCTAATCATGAAAATAATTGTCATTTTTTTTTTCTTTTTGCTAATGGCACAGCTGTTTCATCTGGCTTCAGAATATATTTTTTTTTTTTGTATCTTGCTGAAATTCAAGCAAAGATAGGAAAGTCTACTGATCCAGTAAAATTATACACTTTGGTATGCAAAAGTCGGCTTGTTTTGATTTTTTGATTTGCTGTTGGTCATGAACCTCTCATATATAAAGTCAAGGTTTTTGACCTTGGGGCACCACTGCGCATCCCTTGGCATTGGGAAAACATCACATATTTTTACCTTCTCAGTTTTTGAAAAATATATCAACGGCTGATCTGACAAGAAACATCATTTATTTCACATTTAGAGTAAATTTGCTACAGTTTGCTGCCCCTCATCCTTTTTATCCAGATGAGCATTAACACTTTCCATATTATCGTTTATACATTCATTTATGGACGTTGGGGTGGTCATATTCATCTTCATTGCTGTCTTCAGATAGATGTCAGGCACACTTTTGCTAGCTTCTCCCAGGGAACAGGTGCCTAGGGAAGAACCACATGCTTTTCGGCAATCACAGGCATTATTGCACCCTTTCTTGCAGTTGCATGATCTCTTCAGAGGGATTTAGGAGCTGCATCTCTTTCCCTTTTTCAGGGGGATAGGCCAAATCAGGATTTTTCCCATGTCCTAAACACTTCTGCATCTAACCATAATATTCCAAGCCATGAAATTGTGCTGCATCCCCACTTGGGTGTAAATGTGCTAGACTAAGGGCGGTTCTACCACCTACTGGTAAAGTAGCGCGTAATTTGCCCTCCGCGTAAAAGGATGTTTCCGTCCGACCACTCCCAGGTAGCGCTATCGGCAGCATAAATCGTCGTTACCCGGCGCGTAATTTCTCGGCCACTTCGAGGGCCCGATAAGACTTTACCTGCCGGGCAAGTTCTGAGAGCTGAACATTATTAGCTGTATTTCTGGTGATATGCAACTCAAATTAGCTTAGTATACTGAAAAAAGCAGTATACTGTAACAGTGGCCGATATTGTATTGCAGGATTTTGAACATTAATGCTTCCCGTAAGTTGCAACGGTCACACCAGCCTCTCGCATCGGTAGCGCAGGGAACACATTTTATACGTCAAGCTTTCGTAAAGAAACTCTAAAAGGATGTAAAATCAAAATCTATTTGGAAATCATTTCAAATGGGCTTTAATTTTCTACTTTTTCAGTTTTCGGACACGAGATATATATTACTGTATGTATCCTACCTAACCCAAGCGTTTTCGTAGCGTAGTGGTTAACACGTACGCTTCATAATACGAAGTGTGCAGGTTTGAGTCTTTATTATGACGAATCTTTTTTATTTCCATTATTAGCGTTGTGTTAATCTGTATGCCTCTTTTCATACGTTCTTATCACAATATTATGTCTACTAGGAAAATTGCTTTATATGTATGCTACCTATAGCAAGTGATGTTATGATTAATAGCATATAGGACTGTCGCCCAGGTAGCAGATTCCCTATTAGTTGTTTACATAGGCTTGTAAAATATTTCGAAGAAATTGGAAACTATTCCATTCCCGAATTCCTCTTCCTATGAATGGATATTTATCCCGGTTAGTTCTTTACATTTACAGTACCTTCCACCTTTATCGTCATAAAGTTAAAAATTAAAATGAAATGTTTATCAATAAATGGAAGCATCTGGAACTAAACGAGGTCACAGAACTAGTTGCAAATAGAGCATCGCGGAGATACTTAATTCACAGAAGCCTGCAGATAGAATGCTCAAAGGCAATAAGTCCGTAAAGAAGATGTGTGTATATACGTATATGGAAGCGCGTAAAAGAGAGTTAAGAACAACGGCAGGGAACGAAAATACACTTTAAAATGTAAATTAGAAATACGATGAAAACCTGCGTACCTTCTATTACGGAGCGAACGACTTGACCAGTCTACTACGAGAATACCTTTCAAAAACGCTGCCTTACATGACAGGTTATAACTGGCGTAAGAAAATGCAATCTCGAGATTTTAATCCCAATTAGGTATTGATATTGAAGATCATAGATTAAAATCACGAAAGCTTGATATGAATCGTTTTCCATAACTCTTAAGACTCCCCTTATTAGGCTTTTTGGTGATAATCAGCAGACGCAAGCACAGGGAAATAAGACAATCGAAATGGGTTTCATGCATCTGACGATAGATAGCACCACACTCGAAAGCGAGAAATCACTGAAAATCAGTCTAGCCAACTTCGTATATCGGTGTCTAGCTCCGGGTAGCTACCTAGCGCTTGCGCAGAGGTGGTTGGA
Organism: Anabrus simplex; assembly: GCF_040414725.1. Classification (NCBI taxonomy): domain Eukaryota; kingdom Metazoa; phylum Arthropoda; class Insecta; order Orthoptera; family Tettigoniidae; genus Anabrus; species Anabrus simplex. Next base: position 1,002,143,402 of record NC_090266.1, read on the forward strand.
CGCAAGCCAAAGTACCAGCCGATTTACACCTCCAGGTAGTTTACCTCCCGGGCAGCTGCCAGCCACTTTACCAGCAGATGGTAGAACCGGCCCTAGGTCGTGCTCTTGCTGCTGACTGGGTAAACAGATGGTAGTGCGATTCATTGAGATCGGATAAAGAGGTTCTGAGGTTGCCACCTTATAAATGAATCAGAAGCTTCACCTGCCTTAGCCACTTGGTCGATGGTTGCTTTAGGGTTGAAGAATACTTGCTCTCCTTCCGTGTGTAGGTCTTTTCTAAAAGAGTGCAAAATTTAGTCGTCCCGTGACCAAAGGGTGCATTTGTCATGTCGCACTCACTAAAGGCATGGATGAATGAAATCATTCCTCTGCATTTGTATTTAAATGACTTTGCAGAGTACAACACATCAAGCATCCTCCCTTTTCCACAGTTTTCTGAAGTGCAAGTTGACTTTAACCGGAGCTGTTGCTGTTAGGACTAAAATATCAATCTTCACAAACGACGAAAAAGTTGTCTTCAAAGCAGTTTCAGCATTTAGTACGTCTGCATCCTTTACAGCCTGTTTTCCTGTTACATTTTCTTCTTGAAGAACATTTTTCAGGAGGTCTTTAGAGATTTCTGGACATGTGGCTTCATTGAATAGGATCTCACATGACGAATAAAAGTTTTTCGTCCAATATGTTCTGCCCTTATCTTGCCGCTCCCCGTCACACCAGAAGGATATCCATCAAATACTACAGCAGTGTTTGAATCATAGTGTATTTGTATTTTAGATAACTCGTAGCAATGCCTCTGAAATTCCAGTTCTGCTGCCACAACTTTGTGAAGTACATGACCTCCATCTACCACTAAAAAATTATTTTTTCCTTTAACAGAATCTGTGGTTGGTGTGAATGCTGAAAATAAAGATGATTTAGTCACCTTTTGCATGTTGCCTTCCCTAAACAGTGACACATGAAAAGGTGTTGGTTCAAATGTGAAAAACATTTTTAGGTCTTCATCTCACTGTTGGGTTACACAAATTCTGTGGAAGAGTGTTTCTGGGTCCACAGTAATTTTTTTCTTTCCCAGTATTAGCACTATTGGTAACTGAAGCAATTGTTATTACTTTATTTTTACATTGAATTTAATGCTTTTGAAGTTAACACCAGCAATTCTGGAGATCCCTTCCAAACCAAGTTCGTAAGGGTACGTCCATAGTGCACCACTTCTCGCTTTGCCGCGTAAACCGCGCCAGTTGCAACCAGCGAGGTGAACCCGCACGATTCTAGCTGGTGGTGGTTATAGTGTACCGCTCGCGGAAGCCCAGAAGCATCTGCCAGTAGGCAAGATAGAGGTGTCACGCGAGGATCTAATGTGTATGTTATTGACAACAGATATTGTTTATCATAAAATTAAACAAGAAAGAATTACAAACGTCCACGAAATGAACATTTTTTTGCTAGTGGCTTTATGTTACACCGACAGAAATAGGTCTTATGGCGACGATGGGATAGGAAAGGCCTAGGCGTTGGAAGGAAGCGGCCGTGGCCTTAATTAAGGTTTCCTGGTGTGAAAATGGAAAACCACGGAAAACCCTCTTCAGGGCTGCCGCCAGTGGCATTCGAACCCACCGTCTCCCAGATGCAAGCTCACAACCACACGGCCAACTCGTCAGGTACGAAATGAACAGAACTCGCCTTAAAGTAGGGGAATAACATACTTTGCTACCTCAACTGAAAGCTCACCCCGAGAAATATTACGAATATTTCCGAATGGATGAACGGACTATATCTTGAACAAAATCTAATAACGGATAAGAAAAGGATGGTGTAACTTTCACCAACAGAAAATTCTTCCAGAAGAACATCTTATGGTAACTTTGAGGAAAGTAGTTTTGAATTATTAGTGTTGATTGTTTTATTTATACAAAAGAGAAAATGAGATGGTGTGGTAATTTTGAACAGGATTTTATAACAATAGTTAGGCTATAAACATTTAATTACTGAGCTCGATAGCTGCTGTCGCTTAAGTGCGGCCAGTATCCAGTATTCGGGAGATAGTGGGTTCGAACCGCACTGTCGGCAGCTCTGAACATGGTTTTCCGTGGTTGCCCATTTTCACACCAGGCAAATGCTGGGGCTGTAGCTTAATTAAGGCCACGGCCGCTTCCTTCCCACTCCTAGATCTTTCCTGTCCCATCGTCGCCGTAAAACCTATCTGTGTCAGTGCGACGTAAATCGTCTTATAAAATAAAAACATTTAATTTCAACGATAAATTAATGGTCGAAGCGTTAAAAGTACACTTTTTCAAAACTAATTTTATTAGAGAAGGAATACGAAGTAAATATTAATTAAAATGTTTAGCATTACACTTTTTAACGTGACACAAATTCACCTAACAGTTCCGTTTGACGCAGTGCGCAATGTCTCAAATGCATCACCGTGAAGTGCAGTCTGTACGGTCTGTTCATTTGAATATGAAGTACCACCAAGACTGGAATTAGGGCTGGGAATGTGTGGAATATCCTGGGAATTTGGGTAAAAGAACTAGTCTACTAATTGCTGAAATCTATTTCTGAGTCGCAGTTTCAAATGTTGCGGTATTTTGCTTACATAAGCCAAAACGCTTCGAAAGAACAATGCATCATCATTATCGTCACATCTGCGTTCTTGTATGTCGCGTTCCAACAAAGAAGCCTTTTTTTTCCTCAATCAGTATCATTTTCTGGTTATACTTTGAACTTCTCGCTTCCTTTTTTTCTTGGCAAGCCTATGGTTTCATCCTGCTGTGTTTCCTGAGCTGTGTGTTGTTTTTCCACTTCATGAACACCCTTAAGTTCAATTCCACACCCAGCAGCAGTGTGAGTAACCATTTCAGAATGCACATTTTCCTGATGAGCTGGAGTTTTACTGTTTTTTCAAGTTGCTCGATGTAGTTCTTGGGTTGACGATGCACACTAAAGACATCGGTGATTTAGAATATGGCCATTTGAATTCTGGATGACCGCCAGCATCGCCTGAAGGACAGGGAGGGGGACTTTCCGATTTCTATGGCAAATCGGTCTCTCAGATACTTCCACTTTTTACGCAGAACCCCATCTGAGAAAACAAACAGAATTATTAGTTCATCGATTATTTACTTAGTTTTATACTGTTAACTCGCTGATCATCTGAAGTCCCGTTCAAAACTATTCAACTATTAGGAAAAATCTGAAAACTCATCACTGGGAAATGCAGTAATGTTCAGTAACTACTAATGTAGTTGTTTGATATAATGACAACTTAATTTGTGTTAATAATAATAATAATAATAATAATAATAATAATAATAAAAGTACTATCTATTTCTCACTTACCGTCTTCAACATCAATTTCAGCAGCTATTTCCTTCTATGCTTTGTCAACAACATTGGCATGGGTTTGCAACCTGTTGTCCCAAATTACACTTTTCATAAATACTTTGGAGATTAAAATGCCTTTATCCGCTACCATTTTATAAAAGCAAGAGTGAGAACATGTGCAGTCAGTAGATAAACAGCAGACTGACCGGGCATGTTGGGTGGTAAGCGGTTCAAGCGGGAAAAGAAATAATGATTTCCTGTTAAAGTGGGTAGAAGTGGTTTGAGCTGGTTAACGCAGGTAGGCGGGTGCACTATGGCCGCCCCAATCTGTTTTCACTTTCTTTCCCGCTCGCCCGCCGCAATAAAGCGGGAAGCGGTGCACTATGGCCTTACACTAAGGTAAGTGGCAATTAACATTCGCTGTTCCTACCATGCCACTGCTTATTGATATCAGTACATCATTGGCAGGAATGGTATTTGTTGCAAAAACCACTGCACAAACTTCTTGACATCTTCATTGTCTCAAGCAATGCGAGAAGGGCACATGTCTACATGTTGGTCAGTAGTCGCTGATTTTGTATTGTCTGTCTGTTAGGTCATCAGCCCAGATGCTGGTTGGATCCTCAGATAGCACCACCGAAGGCTATGCAGTTATAGGAAAACCACAAAAACCAATGGCAGAGCCCAAATGAGGCGTACTAGGCAAGATGAGGAGTGAGGTATTTTGCCATTAATTTCCTCACTGGACCAGAAGGTGCCACTGCAGCACTACTGATCCTATGAGCAACACCTTTCATAACACTCGGACACTATTTGTGCACCACTGGTACCCCAGCAGGTTCCATATTGTCACAGCCATGGTTGAGACTGGGACTTTGGTGGAAGCTACACTTTGCTCTGGCCTGTGCCAAGAGACTGATGCAAAAATACTGCATCCATCAAGAAATGGCAACAGGCACAGATTTTGTACTACGAAGGAAATATTATTGTAAATGCAATGTAAAAATATCTTGTTACTGGTGCCATACCTACAAATTGTCTTAACTTCTTAGGAGGCGCAGATAGTAGTTTGTGTGTCTGTGTTAGTATTCTCCCCGTCATTATTGTCCTGAGCAGAACACACCACCTGCCTATTTGGTGTTTGTCTCCCAATTCTTAAAATATAGATTATACAACATCGACTATGCTTAACTGCAGTTTTTGAAATATTGGTCGTAGAAATGCCCTTTTGTGTTCTGTGTGCAGCAAAATTACTTGGCTTTAAAACTGATCCGTATGATATTTACTCTCAACAACTGAGCTTGGGATATGTTTAAAAAAAAAAAAAAAATTCAAAACTTAGTGTAGGATGTCTGGATATTGTAATTAAGATAGTGACACCCCTAATTCAAAATGCTGAATAAATATAAGTAATTTTTAATTGTGTATTATTTGAAGTGCAGTATTTATGTGTAATTACTCTAATTGTATCGTAAAATAAATGTAAAAATAACATAGAACTAATTAGGAATAAAGAATGCGAGTGAGGAACTTGTTGAAAGTGCCAAAAGTTTGATTTGTGGGGATTCTAATTCATTATTCCTTGTTTCGATTGAGTCATGAAATACTTTAGGAAATGGTCATGAATGTCATGAAAAATTGTTTGCTAAAATCTGCAGACACCCTGATAATAAACATAGTTCTAATTAAAATCAAAACCACCACTCTAAGTCTAGACTTCCACCACTCCCTCGGCATCCTCCAATTCCCTTCGTCTCTCCCGCTGTAACCAAATCCACGCCTCCCCTCCCTTCTGACCACTTCCTCTGTCCCCCCTCTTGCCCCTTCTCGCACACATCCCATTTCAACATGTCAGTGTTGTTTGTTTCGTGGGCATGAGTGCACACTTTGGCAGTTCAGCTTGAAAGGGGTGAGTCTAATACACCACAATAATTTGATTCCGTTTTGATACATAAGAAAATTTTTCTTTCTCTTTCAGTCGTGCTATGCCTAATAAGATCCATATTGACTAGTAATTAGTACATTATTGAAATGTTTTGTATCTTTTTTTTTTTTTTTTTTTTTTTTTGCTTTGCTAGCGGCTTTACATTGCACCGACACAAATAGGTTTTACGGCGACGATGGGATAGGAAAGCTCTAGGAGTTGGAAAAAAGAGGCCGTGGCCTTAATTAAGGTACAGCCCCAGCATTTGCCTGGTGTGAAAATGGGAAACCACGGAAAGCCATCTTCAGGGCTGCCGATAGTGGGATTCGAACCCACTATCTCCCTGATGAAAGCTCACAGCTGTGCATCCCTAACCGAACAGCCAACTCGCCTGGGGTGTTTTGTATTTAAGATCTCGTGTTTTGCAAGGTCCCTTCAACCAAACATACTTGTCACCATCTTAGGCACGTTAATCATGAGAACATCGGTTGAAGGTCAAACCATAGGTCATACTTGACATAAGGGGAGTATTGGAAAGTACTATCTGTGTCTTGACAAGAAGTTGCTGTTTCCTTGTAGGTTCGGCACGAGTAACGGATACTGCGCTTGGTAGGCGGAGGGCCCATTGGGGCTGTAGTTTGGTTTAGGGATGTTTATAAGATAAGTACCGTATACATACATACATTACCATTATAGACAGGTATGCCTTTCAGCGTTCAGTCTGCAAGCTTCTGGGAATTTACTAAACGTCGCCACAATCCTCGATTTGCAACTAGTGTTGTGGCCTCATTTAGTTCTATACCTCTTATCTTTAAATCGTTAGAAACCGAGTCTAACCATCGTAGTCTTGGTCTACCTCTACTTCTCTTACCCTCCATAGCAGAGTCCATTATTCTCCTGGGTAACCTATCCTCCTCCATTCGCCTCACATGATCCCACCACCAAAGCCGGTTTATGCGTACAGCTTCATCTATTGAGTTCATTCCCAAATTAGCCTTTTATCTCCTCATTCCGAGTACCATCCTGCCATTGTTCCTCTCCTGTTTGTACCAGCAATCATTCTTGCAGCTTTCATGTCTGTTACTTCTAACTTATGAATAAGATATCCTGAGTCCACCCAGCTTTCGCTCCCGCAAAGCAAAGTTGGTCTGAAAACAGACCGATGTAAAGATAGTTTCGTCTGGGAGCTGACTTCCTTCTTACAGAATACTGTTGATCGCAACTGCGAGCTCACTGCGTTAGCTTTACGACACCTTGATTCAATCTCTCTCGCTATATTACCATCCTGGGAGAACACACAACCTAAATACTTGAAATTATTGACCTGTTGTAGCTTTGTATCACCAATCTGACATTCAATTCTGTTGAATTTCTTACCTACTGACATCAATTTAGTCTTCGATAGACTAATTTTCATACCATACTCATTGCACCTATTTTCAAGTTCCAAGATATTACATTGCAGGCTTTCGGCACAATCTGCCATTAAGACCAAGTCGTCAGCATAGGTCAAACTGCTTACTACATTTCCACCTAACTGAATCCCTCCCTGCCATTTTATACCTTTCAGCAGATGATCCATGTAGACTACGAACAGCAAAGGTGAAAGATTACAGCCTTGTCTAACCCCGCTAAGTACCCTGAACAAAGAACTCATTGTACCATCAATTCTCACTGAAGCCCAATTGTCAACATAAATGACTTTGATTGATTTTAATAATCAGCATTTAATTCCATAGTCCCCCAGTATGGCGAATATCTTTTTCCTCTGTACCCTGTCATATGCTTTCTCTAGATCTACGAAACATAAACACAACTGCCTATTCCTGTCGTGGCATTTTTCAATTACCTGGCGCATACTGAAAATCTGATCCTGACAACCTCTCTGTGGTCTGAAGCCACACTGGTTTTCATCCAACTTCCTCTCAACGACTGATCGCACCCTCCCTTCCAAGATGCCAGTGAATACTTTGCCTGGTATACTAATCAATGAGATACCTCGATAGCTGTTGCAATCCTTTCTGTTCCCTTGCTTATAGATAGTTGCAATTACTGCTTTTGTCCAATCTGAAGGTACCTTACCAACACTCCATGCTAATTTTAATACTCTATGAAGCCATTTCATCCCTACCTTCCCACTATACTTCACCATTTCAAGTCTAATTTCATCTATTCCTGCTGCCTTATGACAATGGAGTTTTTTTACCATTCTTTCCACTTCCTCAAGCATAATTTCACCATCATTTTCCTCATCCCCATGAGCTTGGCTGTTCACAACACCACCAGGATGATTTCCTTTTACGTTGAGAAGATGTTCAAAATATTCCCTCCATTTCCAGTGATTCCCTGGGATCTATTATGAGTTTACCTGAATTACTCAAAACACTGTTCATTTCCTTTTTCCCTCCCTTCCTAAGATTCTTTATTACTGTCCAGAAAGGTTTCCCTGCTGCTTGACCTAGTCTTTCCAGGTTATTACCAAAATCTTCCCATTACTTCATTTTGGATTCAACAACTATTTGTTTCGCTCTGTTTCTTTCATCTACGTACAAATCCCTGTCTGCCTCGGCACTTGTTTGGAGCCATTTCTGATAAGCCTTCTTTTATGTTTACAAGCTGCTCTCACTTCATCATTCCACCAAGATGTTTGCCTTTTCCCATCTTTACACACAGTTGTTCCTAGGCATTCCCTTGCTGTTTCTACTACAGCATCCCTGTATGCCACCCATTCACATTCCATATTCTGAACCTGCTTACTGTCTACTGTTTGAAACTTCTCACTAATCATATCCATGTACTTCTGTCTAATTTCTTCATCCTGGAGATATCCTATCCTTATTCGTTTGCAGACAGATTTCACTTTCTCTACCCTAGGCCTAGAGATGCTTAGTTCACTACAGATCAGATAAGTGGTCTGTATCATCGAAAAATCCGCAGAAAACTCGTACATTCCTAACAGATTTCCTGAATTCGAAGTCTGTTAAGGTATAGTCTATTATGGATCTGGTACCCCTAGCCTCCCATGTGTAACGGTGAATAGCCTTATGCTTGAAGAATGTAAAACATGTCAACTTCATCCTCAACTGCACCCTCACATGGTGAATACACGGACACAATTCTAGTCCTAATTCCTCCAAGTGACAAATCTACTCACATCATTCGCTCATTTACGTGCCTAACAGAAACTATGTTGCGTGCAATGGTATACCTGATATAGAGCCCTACCCCAGACTCTGCCCTTCCCTTTTTAACACCCGTCAAGTACACTTTATAATCTCCTATCTCTTCCTCGTTATCTCCCCTTACCTGAATATCACTTACTCCTAGCACATCCAGATGCATCCTCTTTGCTGACTCAGCCAGTGCTAATTTCTTTCTTCCGTAAGCCCCTTAATATTGATAGCTCCCCATCAAATTCCATTTTGTTCGCCAAGTTGTTTCCAAGGTGTCCCTCGCCTATCAAATGGGAGTGGGACTCGTTACTCCCATAGGTCCAAGGCTTGCGTTAAATGTTCTGAGCTCGGTAAATTCATGAAGCAGGATGCTACCCAACTTGCACATAGTCCAAATGAGGATCTCTCCTCTAACGGGTTATGGACCACTGGTGAATTGTATAGTCCTAGCCGCCTGAGCACAAGGAGGGCCATGACTCAGAATATGTCCGAGATGCCCACTCCCATTCCATAGCAACTGGTATCCCGACTCTCAGGGCCACTCAGCCGTTGCCTATGGTTCACGAACTAGGACGTGACTACAGTAACCCACAAACATGAACCATACTATATATATAATATGTATTTGTAATGTTTAGCCAAATTGTTGATAGTTCATTTGTTCCCAGATATTCCATTTTCCCGTGTTGTATGCTTCTTTTTCGTGGTCCTTCCAAAAACGCAGAATCGAGGTTCCACATTATAATGTGTATTTACCATTCATAAAAATCGCAAGTCTCATCCAAGAATAGAACAATTTAGGGTTCTTGCTTGTGTTATTTCGTATATACTCCCTCAAGAAACAAGGGTCTCATAAAACAAATATCTTAGTTTTCTGTACCATGAAATATGTTTAAATAACATTTAATAGCCATTGATCCACTGTTGGTTGCCCATCGAAATGTGATTGAAATAATAAAATATGAATGAAATAAAATACTTAATTGCCTCATGCTTGGGCACCATTTGTAATATATGACATCTGAATAAATAAAATAACTTAATAAAATACATTAATAAAAATAATTAATTGAAATATCCGTAATATGGGAGCAAGAGTACACTAACTTAGCAAATGCCGTGGTATAATCACCTAATAGCGTGTGGGGCATCCTCTGGCCCTGCGAACTGCAGTGAGATGCCGTGGAAGTGAGTCTACAAGTCCCTGGTAGTCCTCTGGACGCAGCTGACACCAAATCGTTTGCAGAGTGCCCGCCAATGCTGGTCTGTTTGTGGGTGCAGTATTCATGGCTCGGAGCCTGCGTTCCAGGACATCCCAGATATGCTCGATAGGGTCCATATCGGTGCTCCTAGGTGCCCATGGCATTCGTTGGACCTCAGCTGCATGTTCCTGGAACTATTCCCGGGCGACGTGAGAGCGATGTGGCTGCGCGTTATTTTGAAACACCGCAGAACCGTCTGGGCGCTGGAAAGGCCAAAATTGGGCGGAGATGGTCTCCGAGCAGCTCAACATACCGCATACCATTCAAAGTCTCTTCCAGAACAACTAGGGGGCCCATTCCATACCAGGAAAATGCACCCCAGACCATAAGAGACACCAGCGCCCTGGATCACACCGAGGCAGGCGGGATCCAAATCAGTTGTAAGGCTTTTCAGGCGTTTGCTCTATTAATCAGCGTTTCGTCTTAGGTCTGACACTAGACTCATCAGAGTGGGATGTGTCAGACCCTGCCCACTGACGCTGGGGTGTATGCAGGTGAACTTATCAGAAGCCCATTATAAGATGCAGTCAGATAACTGCATACGGGAGATAAATTTCCACAATGGAATTATTGCCCGCCTAGCAATTCCGAATGGAAAATTCTAAGTTCCCGTGTAAGGAATTGGATATTTTTCACCAATAGAGCTTGTCAAAAACAAATCAGATGTGAGGCTTTTCAGGCGTTAGCTCTATTAACCGGCGTTTCGTCTTAGGTCTGACACTAGACTCATCCATCGCTTCATGTGGTCTGCGCCATACATGGTGCCTCCCATCAGCATGGTGCAGTTGAAATCATGATTCGTCCGACCATATCACGTTATGCCATTGTTCCAATGTCCATCCCAGTGACTGGCGACAAATGCGCGTCTTCGTGCCCAATGACGTTGGGTTAACAGTGGCACCCGTGTTGGCGCCGGCTCCCGTACCCCATGGAACCCATGTTCCTGCGTATTGTCCACTGAGAGATGTGTCTAGCACGGCCTGTGTTGAATTGAGCCGTGATTTGTTGCACGGTTGCCCGTCTGTCACTATTGACAATCCGTCTCAGATGTTGTCGGTCACGGTCATCGAGGGTGGCTGGATGGCCGGTTGTTCGTCTGTTGTGGACGGCGTCACCCGCATTCAACCATTCATGATACACCCTGGACACGGTTGATCGTGTGAAGCCGAATTCCCGCACCACTTCCGAAATCGCTCTTCTGATCCGCCTGGCACCGACCACCATACCCCGTTCGATCGGTGTCAGCTCACGACACATGCACAGCCACTGCTCAAAATATCTCCTATACAACTGCCGATGGCACAGGGGGTGTGTGGTGCGCAGGCAATACACCTGTGCATCAGTGCTCCGCTATCCCATGACATTTGCTCAGTCAGTGTACACCTAAGTGAATCCCTCGAACTTTAATGGAGCATGATAACTCTTTCTCCCACAGTGTGTACATAAAGCTGTGTACTGGTACATCTGCTTCAGGCCTTACGTAGCCTTCTGAAAACAATTCAGTATGTAGGAATTCCACCTAGGTTTATCAATAACTCCACTTATTCTAAAATAATTAACTATATATTCTGAATAATATCAGTGCATGAGCACGTCATTAACACACCAAAGTATACATAGAGTACACTCACAAAACACTGCTGGAAGACTCCATATTGACACAATTATCCAACAACAACAAAAATACCCAGTGGGAAACCAAAAGCGAGGACCAAGCTACCATTTGTAGTTAGCCTGATGAGCATTAATTACAAAACATATATATTTGGATAAATACCCGTCACTGTCTCTGTTTATCAACACAACTTGCAAATTCTCACTAACGGCACTTGCTATATCGTATTGATACTGTACCTTTATAATTCTATGTTCAATGATTCTAATACTTGGTTTAAAGTTACTTTCATTTGAGTAACACACACTTGTTCTAAACCATAGATATGCAAAGTGTTGAAATACAGTACCCCATAGCTTTCACCAACATATAAGAGACAAAGCCACCACAAGTGATATAAAACCAAGTGCCTGACCACTTCACAGTTTGTAGGTCACTACCACACTTCCCATTCCACAAAAATTTCATACAAACCACGTCTTACAAAAGTTTTAACTCGTGTACGTTCCTCCAAAGTTTTAAGGCAAGTGTTTCGCTGTTTTCTCACTTGCCTATATAGACCTCAGCTTTCTTCTACTCTCTCATGATACGTCTAGATTGGTCCTGATTGTCATCCAATCACTAGTGGAAGATCCTCTTTTCATTCCAAGACCACACCCCAAACCTCTTCCGGGTCCCAAAAGAATGACAAGAAGACCACGTCATTGGACTCTGGGCTGTTCCACACGACTAACGGAAACTTTCAGTGTTCTAAATAGCACTGTTTTTCTATCCGCTTGTACAAAACAAATTGCTCATATCACATATCAAGACCTTCCAGTTTAAAATTTTAAGAATAAATATACAAATGGAATAATATCTCTTACTTGTGCATACAGAGTGTGGGTGTGATATGTACTACACCTAACATGTACAAAGTGTTGAGAATGCAAGTTTTCACCCCCTTGCAAGTTGGTTGCATTTGGTTTTTGATACTAAAGATAGGTGAAGTATCAAATCTGTGCATTAGCAGCAAGTATACAATCCAGATCTCTGCTGTCACAACAGATGGAAAGAGTCATGAACAAAAGTAATGGGTGATTTGCCTCATAGTCAGCTCAGGCCGGTCATGCTTATTGATCGGAATTCAAATACCTCTAGTTACAAGGTACACTCAGACTATGCTGGAACTTCCCTACAGACAAATGGTTATAGGCACCTGTATTTCTCAAAGTCCGAAATCTCAACATTTTTGCGAAATTTTACAAATTTGGCTTCAAACTCGAAACTATTTTCCTTTAAGCAAAACCACGAAATAATTGATGAAATTATGTGCAGTCGCTCTTCGATACAAGAAGCGTAATGAAAGATGATTTAATAAATGAAGTCTCTCATCTCATAAAGCAAGTTCCCATCCTACTGTATGAGATCATCAGAATATCTTGAGCCATACACAGTGTTTAAGGGATCTAGTTGGTAGGGTATGTAGAGCAGGGAAAGATGTGATACATCAGGATATGGGCATTTTGTGGAAGCTGCAGTGGAGGCTTTATGGACCCCATTCAGTAGTATTGGTAGTGAGAAGTCATATTCAATGTAATATAATGTCTGACAAAAAAAGAGCTGACTCCCAATAATATGAAACTCATGGTACCTCAGTCTTTTCAGACTGATGTGCAAATTATGTACCTACTTAAGCTAGGTTCTACTTGTTAATGTGGCTGGATAAAATTTTTCAAAACATCCGTGCTTCGATATATGTAGTACTAGCTGATGTACCCGTGCTTCGCTACGGGATTCTCAGGAAGACTGGCTTGGTGGTTTTCCTACCTGAATTCAACATGGATCATTACAAAAACGTCAGTAGGAATGTAGCGATTGAAAGCTATGTTATCATATAAAATACTCGATCAAATGAAAAACTACACACTTTCTCACTTTCAACGAACAGTACTACGGTGCCGATCTAACAGTCCAAAGTTCCAGAGCTGGATTAACCAGGTCGCAGACTGCCGTGAACACTCCTCTGTCATTATTCCTTTAAATATGCACACTATTCATTCCAACCAGTGCCTCAGAGTAGGGATTGAATAGCTCGAATGCTATGAAGAACCAGTGTATTACGTCCCTGTAATATTGGAAAATGTATGAACCAGAGGAATGGCATGCTAAAGAAGAAAGTTATCTAACTCCCCAGCTACTTCCCGCCAATAAACAGGCAGGCTGTTACACTCGGTACGACCAGGCGAGTTGGCCGAGTGGTTAGAGGTGCGCAGCTGTGAGCTTGCATCCGGGAGTTAGTGGATTCGAACCCCACTGCCGGCATCCCTGAAGATGGTATTCCGTGTTTTTCCATTTTACACCAGTCACACCAGACTGTACCTTAATTAAAGCCTAGGCCGCTTCCTTCACTCCCCTATTCCTTTCCTATCCCATCGTCGCCATAAGACCTACCTGTGTCGGTGCGACGTAAATAGACTGTACCTTAATTAAAGCCTAGGCCGCTTCCTTCACACCCCTATTCCTTTCCTATCCCATCATCGCCATAAGACCTACCTGTGTCGGTGCGACGTAAATCAAATTTAAAAAACCTCGGTACGCTGCAGTAATCCTATCTATCGGGGATGAGTGGAAACAGAAGACAAAAAACACATCACAACAAACAATGGTCAATGTAATGTCATTGTTGATAAAGTTTATGAGCTTTCTATATTGCAGGCCTTCACATTAGTTTTCTTTCGACTCTGTGATATTAGGGCGTCTAACAAAATTATATCGTAGACTGTAGTTACTTATTCTCAGACTTTACATACCTATTTTCACTAAATTCTGTTTACCCATTTCCTCGTGACAAAACTCTTATTTTATATATATAGATTACATTTCAGGCCTTCCCCTAAACTACCATTTCAATCAGAGTGAATAAAATTATTGATGGCCTAGATTATAGAGACTTATTCCCCGACTTTGCATACCAATTTTCGTGAAGATACGACCACTAATATAACAAATATTTGAGAATTAAATTTTAGGCCTTCCCCTAAACTACCAGTTTTCTCAGCGTGAATACAATTATTTATGGCCTAGATTATATCGACTTATTACCCTGACCTTGCATACCGATTTTCATTAAGACACGGGCACTAATAACATAAATATTTGAGAATTAAATTTCAGGCCTTCCCCTAAACTACCATTTCACTCGGCATGAATAAAATAAATTATAGCCTAGATTGTAGCGGTTTATCACCCGACTTTACATTCCGATTTTCATTAAATTCTCTTTAGCCGTTTTCTCGTGATGCGTGTACATACATACAGACAGACAGAAATTACGGAAAAGAAAAAAATGAATTTCCTTGTTACTGTGGACATGACTGATACACAAATACCATTCTTTTCAAATTCTGAGCAATGTACAGACAAAACTCTTATTTTATATATATAGATGTTTTTTCAGATCATGTTTCCTGTACACACGTAAACATAAAATATGTTTTACTGCAAATATGCTATCAACGCTCTTTTACTTTAGCTTTTATTGCTGAAAAATTCAAACAAAATTTAACAAAATTAATGACGAAAAAAATAAAAATAACGAATAATATACCAAAATAACTTTGTTTAAATGACGAAACTGGGCAAAAATGTTCACCACAAACAGGTCCCTTTATAAATGGACCCGTTCTGAAGTGATCTGGAGAAGTGTGTTCAATTTATTTCACCACTAGCATCAAGCTACAGCCGTTTTATTGGTGCTGTGCTATCCTCCTCCTCCTCCTCCTCCTCCTCCTCCTCCTCCTCCTCCTCCTCCTCCTCCTCCTCCTCCTGTTCTCCCTTTAACCAGCTCTTGCCGGGTCAGGGCATTTATGGCATTTCTCCAACTTCCTCTTTCCTTCCACTGTTCCTCTTCATTTTGTCCCAGTTCAGGTTACTTCTTTTTTCACTCTTTGAGTCAATCCACTTTGTTGTAGGTCTCTCCCACTCGCTCTCTTTCCCTAGAAACTTCATCTCAGTCATCTGTTTTGGTATTCTTTCCTCGCTCATCCTCTTTACACGTCCAAACTATCTTAGTTTACTCCTTATGAGCATCTAACAGATGACTTGACTTGTATTGATAGGAGGATTTTATAAATATTTTCTTTTGTAAAGTGATAACCGTCAATACGGAATGAGATTCATAACTTGCAATCGTATTACTGCATTAATTCACTCCCTAGGTATTTGAAAATGTAAACAATTTCAAGGCTTTGACCGTCAATTTTCACAATGCCTTTACCTTGTCTTCCCCCTCTTGATATCATGCTCTTCTTTTCTCTGTGCTGATTTTCATATGATAATTTTCAGTTTTCTTGTTCATTGCATCAAGTTGTTCTTGAACTTTTTTGCAATTTGTTCCCCAGATTAAAATATCATATGCAAATAGTTATAACTTCATCTGCCTATTCCCATATGATTCCTTTGTCTCCTTCGTTTTATTCATGACCATTAGGAACAAATAAAGCAACAGCACACTCCTCTGACCTAGTCCAGTTTTATTTCTAAACTATTCTGTCTTTCCAAACGGAGTCTCTACGCCAATGACACAGTTTTTGTACATTGATTGCGCCATGTCTACAGTTTGTGTACCCAGTCTCTTCTTGACCATGGTTTTCCACACTTCCCTGGGAACACTATTGTATGCCTTCGTTAGATCTGGGAATGTTATGACCAGATCCTTTCCATATTTCCAATTCTTTTCCATTAGTTGCCTCATGCTGAAATAGTCCAGGGTAGATCTTCAACTTCTATAGCCATTCTGTTCCTCTTGCAACTCTTTCTACATTTCTTCTCATTCTCCTCTCTAATATTTGTTTCAGTACTTTTTGCTACTTGTGATAAGTGTGTTTCCTCTGCATTTCCCTTAACAGGCACATTTTTGTCCCCTTCTTAAAGATTGGTATTATTTTTTCCATTTCCCCTGTCTTCTGGCACACATTTTGTCTCCATGTACTTTCACAATCTGTACACCCATTGTAGTCCAATAGGTCTAGCAGCCTTTATCATTTCCACACTAATTTTATCCATTCCTGGTGCGTTATCCATTTTAATTTTATGGACTGCTAATTCCACTTCTAGCATGGTTACGCCATCTTCTACTGTCGACTCATCACACTGTATTACTACAGTCTCCTCTGAACAACTTCTCACATTCAGCAGTTTATTAAAATACTCTTTATTTCTTCTGGATATGTTATCAACTCCACCTTCCCTTTTCATTAGCTTTGTGTAAACTCTTTCTTTCCTATTACTTCGTATAACTCTATACAGCATTCTTTTACTATTAGCTCCAACTGTTTCCATCTTTTGTGTAAATTTTCCCAACTTTTCTTTCACAAATTTCTTTGATTTCCTTTTATTATCTAGATATTTCCTTTTGCTTTCTTCTTTTTTTATCTCTATTTCATTCTTGCCATGCTTTCTTCTTTTCCTTCACTGCTTCTCTCACAGTCTCATTCCACCATACTGTCCCCTTTTCTTTCACTCTCATGAGTGTTCTACCACAAGCACTTTCTGCCCCCACTTACAAATGCCCTTTTGAAGTTAGACCATTTATCTTCCACATTTCCTACTTCAAAAACTGGAATTTGTTTTTTCCGTCTCTTCTTAAATTTTTCCTCTACATTCTTATCCTTTAATTTTAACTCTTTTCTTTTACTATCTCCTATCTCCCTAAATTTTTTCATATTTCCCACTTTCATTTTTGCTATCACAACTGTACGATTTCCATCGAATGTTTCTCCTGGTAAAGCTATTACATCCATCAACTGTCTGTAATTTCTCCTTTCCACCAGAAAGTAATCGTCTGATTTTACTCTTGTCACCCCAGGCATATATTGTCATTTTTCTGCTGTTTTTCTTCCAAAACCATATGTTGCCCCTAATCATTCCATTCCTCTCACAAAAATAAACTAGTTTCTCTCCTTCACTCCTCTTCCCATATCCATATGGTCTGGGTCTTATTACTTCTTCCTTGTCTTTTATTTCCCACCTGTGCATTTAAGCCTCCCATTATAATCAGTTCAACATCAGTTATCACATTTTCTAGTTTCTCCAGGAATTCCCTGTCTTTGAGGCATACACTTCATTCCTTATTTTCAGTCTAAGTTTCATTATCCTGTCAGTGATGTACTCAAACATACCCATATACTTTTCCAGCTATTGCAAAATTATCAGGCCCACTCCATTTTTTTGCCTCTCTGCCACTACTCCTGCATAGTGTATATCCATTCCTCATTCTCTTCTTTCCTTTCCCCTTCCTTTTAACTTTGTTCAACCCCATCATTTCTTTCTTCATAAAATCCACCACTTCTGTCTGGGTCATAAGACTGATTACGCCCACTGTCTGATAGTGGCTACTGGTTGCCCATTTTTCAGAGTTCCCGCAAGTGCCTAAGAAAGTGCTTGTCACTTGCAGCAGGGTACGGCATAACCTTTTGCAAGGCATGTTCAGAAGTATCATAAATAGGCTATTATTGAAATGGAGTCACAGCTTTGAGATGCATTTTAACCCTTTGCAGTCCAATATTCTGTCACATGTTCCAACAGTCTGGTCCAAATTAATTTTGCACATTTTTACCTAGTCAGATTTTACTGAACTTTTATTCGTAACTATAATTATATTATTATGATTATTACCGTATATTCTATTGCAGAAGAATTAGTTTCCATAATAATTTTAGTCATCAGTGCAGAAGTTAAAAATAACATAAAAACTGAAGTGGAGTGATGCAGCTAGGAGGCACCTGCGGTCTTAGTTTTTAGACCTGATAAATAACTTAGTGTATGAGGCTAATTGTCAAGAAATGTTACATTCCCCTAAACACTATTGTTGTTTTCATTCCCATTTTTATGTGCGGAAGTATTTTCAGCATCGCTGTTACTCAAATTATTAACACAGACCTGAAAAGCATCTTCATTGCCGTGTGCCGTATCCCCTCCACCCCGGACCATTACCTTCGCGCATCTTCTTGCTTTTGTAGCAGTCACAGGAAATTCCTCTTCTGAATCTGCAGAAACAGCATATGATGGTCCGGGATCATTCCGTCCTTTTTTTACGCAGATGTCCAGTCGATGAAGTTTCACTTGCAATGCTGAAGTTCACTACACCTTCACTTGACAGTTCTCTAAACTCTTCGTCTAACTCAAATAAATAATCAGCGTAACTGCTATCGAAATAAATGTGCATACGTATTTCTTCTTCATTCATATTTGCCGCTTTTATATCGTAAATTCAACAGACGTGTGCAGCACTACTCAATGTAAACACAGCTGACAGGCCGCGGGTAACCGTGACGGTACACAGCTACATATATCTCGTATTATTTCCATGGAGATAAGAGAACGGCTTCCTTTGTGCATAAAAATTGCTCTAGATACTCCAGGGATATTGATCGACCTCAATGGGGTCAAAGAATTTCAATAAATAACCTCTCAATTAGAATGAAACGTAATGTTGAGGTGACCTCGACGTTGGACGAGTTACAATAAACCACGATGTCGAGCTCACCTCGACATTGGACCGGAAAAGGTTAAACCTACTGCCAGGTGTAACCTTAGGCCGCTCCTCAGGAGTACAGATGCTTCTTGCTACCGCTTCACTGAAGTACAGACATAGCTGACAGGAAAAAGATCTTCAGTTTTATCTGCTGTTAGGACTGCAGTCTAAACCGGTGACCACGTTCTACTTTCCAGTGAATTTGTGTCATTTCCTACACAAAAGCTTCACTGGGTCTTCAAAGGGAGGTCTTCTCTTCTTGTAGCCATTGGTCCCCTGTATGGATGTCATGATGGATAGTGACCGCTCGATCCTCTGTCGGCCAGTCCTAGGTAGTACCGTCTGTCACATACGGTAGCAGAGATGCCAACTATTACGATTCAGTCGTAATAATTATGATTTATCCATCATAATTACGCCTTTACGAATCACACACCACAAATTTTCAATTTTTTGTTGACTTTTAAATCTAAGTGTATGAAGTCTTCAGAAGGATACACAAGGCAGCTTGAGTTCTCAGAATATTATTTTCGGATTTCTCAGTAATAATTTCCTGTTCCTTGTTTAAGAATATTTAGAGTTTTCACGCGACAAACACAGTGTGTGCTTCCAGTACCGGAAATATAGGCATCTGTGAAGTGGTATATCTTGCGGAGTTGTAGTCCTTGTTCGTCACATGATCAGACTTCCATGCAAGTATGCAAGTTCTTTTGTCTTTGTTTTGGCGGTAAAGTGGCGACAAACTCCGTTTATTTGTGAATACTGTGTGCGTGACTGTTGCAGAAGTGTTTATTGTGATTTTGGTTGCCAAATTAACATATATTTCTCTTCTAGGATATATGCTAATCGTGTGTTGCGAAATGCGAAAGGTTTGAAATAATGAAGAGATTTTTTGTGCAGGAAAATACATGTGATTACGTTACTGTGACTAGTGACGCTAGTAATAAACCAAATATAGTTGAAAAATTTAGGGAGGTATACTCGAAAGAATGGCCCTGTTCACTGCGTTCCTCAAAATATCATTCACACGTGCTTTATAGTGTGTGTAGCCGCGATTTTTCTGATGCGCATGACGAGGAAGAACAAGACTGAATTTCATGCTAATATGAACTCCGAACTGTTACCTGCTCTGTTGGTGCATACCATGATATGAAAAGGAAAAGCGTGTCGCTAGTGTACGTTTACCAAGCTGGAACTACAAGCTTTCAATGATATGTAAGTTAGTAGGATCACGTACGTCCGCCGCCGCCGCCCCCCCCCCCCCTCCCATATGAAAACCGGTGGGAAAACGCTTTTGTGAATGGTTTGGAGCTTCGTATTTCGGCCCACGTGCTGGCTTTAAATGGAACTATGTATTTGGTGACGTCACAACCAGGTGACTCCGAGAAAACAGACTAACTCTAGCCCAAAGACATCTAGATCAGCAATTTGTGTGCTTCTATTGGCTTTGTCCAGCGACATACATCTGTACCCAGGACCCCAGCATAACAGCGGTATGAATTTCTTCTACCAAAATGTAGGGAGCATGTGTAATTCTTTGACGGACTTTAACCTCGCTTTCAGTGACGCTGGCAAAGATTGTATTTGTATAGTTGAAAGTTGGTTAAATGATTCTGTTGGTGATAATGAACTGTTGTCTACTGATAACTGTGTGTTTCATCAAGACAGACATCAGGTCCATAGTAGCAAAGTGAAAGGGGGAGGGATTATGGTTGCTGTGAAATCTGCTCTAAGGCCAGTTTCCCGGCCAGAGCTGGAGGGAGACTGGGAGTGTCTCGTGGTCAAGGCCACCCCAACATCAGGGAGGTCTGTGTTTATAGTGTGCTGCTACCTGCCACCGGACGAAGTGACTGCTAGGATGAGTAATCTTCGAGCAACACTGGCCAACACCACAGCTGTTTTAAACCCGCAGGACGTCCTTGTAGTTTGCGGAGACTTTAACATCAGGCATTTGGCTTGGAATCCTGGTCCCGTTATAAAACAAAGATGTGCGGATGTCTTCTTACTTCTTGAAATCGTCAGTGAATTCGGACTCTAGCAAATGTGTCACTTCCCAACAAGAAATGAGAACTTCCTGGACCTAGTTCTAATATTGGATCAATACTGTGGACATTTGGACTGCTTTGAGACAGAAAAGGTAATTACTTCTGACCATCGAGCTGTAGAATTCACTCAATCTTTACCGCGAGTTATGCGCCCCGTACCGCAGAGGAAGTTAATGTTCCCATGGACTAAGGCCGATTTTCCTCAAATGAGAGATCTTCTTTCGTTGTGTCCCTGGAATTTAATCGAGGACTCCCGTTCTGTTGACGAGGCGTTAACCGTTTTCTACGACTTCCTTCATGCTGTAATAAGACACTGTGCCGTCCCAGATAGTTAGCATGCGAAAGTACCCATGCTTGTACGACTATAAATTAAAAGAGAAGGAGAGGGCAAGAAGGAAGTTCAAAAAAACGGGCCATAATAGTAATTATGTGCAATTTTCGACCATACGCGGTGAATAGGAACATTCCACACCGTGAGACGATGTACAAACACAAGCTTTATGAGCTTATCAAATTGTACAAGCCGGCACACAAAACCTACGTTCTAGATGAAATAGTGGAACACTACAGACACTCGGTAATTCGACTGCCCCCATATCACCCTGAATTAAACAGTATTGAAATAATGTGGGCAAAAGTGAAGGACTGGGTAGCTTCTCACGTCACCTTCACTACTGACGACGTAGAGAAACTCACTAGACAGAAATTCACGTCAATATCTGCCGAAGACTGAAACATAAGGGATGGGGAACATTTTGAAGACATTATGGAGTCCTTTGCAATCCAGCTGGGAGCTGACGACACGTCATCCGGTGAGGACGACAGAAGTGATGACGGAGGACTCAGTGGAATTGGAGATGTAGTGGACATAATAAAATAAGAATGTGCTCATTTTGTGAATAATTATAGTGTCATTATTTTATTACTTATTATTTCTAGTGCCATTTAAGTTACTCAGCATATGTAGATCCTTTATGGTGTTTCCTTTTATGAATTATATTGTGTTTCTGTTCCTGAGAACAATTATATAATTATATATGTCATATCGTTAAGTCACATTTCTTATTTTACAAGAAAGCAGCAAAATATTGGCAAACGATCATATAGTCTAACACTGCTCTCTCGCCTTAAAGCATAAGTAATTATTATTATTATTATTATTATTATCATCATTATTATTTCTTTCTTAATCTTCTTACCCTCCAGGGTCGGTTTTTCCCTCAGACTCGGCGAGGGGTCCTACCTCTACCGCCTCAAGGGTAGTGTCCTGGAGCTTGAGACATTGGGTCGGGGGATACAACTGGGGAAAATGACCAGTACCTCACCCAGGCGGCCTCACCTGCTATGCTGAACAGGGACCTTGGTGGGGGGTGGGAAGATAAGGGGTAGGGAAGGAAGCAGCCGTGGCCTTAAGTTAGGTACCATCCCGGCATTTGCCTCGAGAAGTGGGAAACCACGGAAAACCACTTCCAGTATGGCTGAGGTGGGAATCGAACCCACCTGTACTCAGTTGACCTCCCGAGGCTGAGTGGACCCCGTTCCAGCCCTCGTACCACTTTTCAAATTTCGTGGCAGCGCCAGTAATCGAACCCGGGCCTCCGGGGGTGGCAGCTAATCACGCTAACCACTACACCACAGAGGTGGACATTTTTTAAATTATTATTATTACTATTTCGTTTCACCCTCTTTGGGGTGTGTTGAATCAATTCTTTCTCTGTGTGTTGTTCTTTTCTTAGTGCCCAGTATTTCTTCATTCTTTCTGATCCTCGTTTCTTCTCGTCTTCCGAGATAATAGATTTGGCTTTTAATGTAGATTTGTTTTGGAACGTTATGTTTTCTTCTTTAGTTATTACTTTAGCTGTTCGAGCGAGTAGTGAATTTTCTGTAATTTTTAATTCTACCATGTCTTTTTCAGTTTTTTTAAACCAGTTCGGTTTTGTTTTGGGTTACGGATGAAGTCTAGATTTGTTCGGTTAATCATAGAATTCATTCTGAGGAGATGATGACCGTAAAAATTTATCCTCCTCCTTCGCATAGTTTCCGAGAGTTTTTTAATTTTCTTGTAGCTTCTTCCTCCTCTTCTTCTTCTTATCATAGAGTTATTTTACATGGCGCGCTCAGGTTATGAAGCCTGGTGTTATAGCAAACCATATTCTACACTGTACATCTACAGCATCGTAAAGTTAATTTTACATCAAATTATAATTTTAATATAAGGACTACGCAAATTGATACACGGAAACGATTTTGACAGCTACTGTAATAGGAGGTTAAATTATGTTCTAACTCCTTCAATCTATCTGTCACCTGTAACACTTCTAAATGCATTCATTTCGGCTAGGTATGCCTGTAATTTACAGCCGGAAGGGAATTCCACTAACTGAAAATCTGCAGAGTGTTACATGTCAGTTATAAGAAATATTTCGGGTCAAATGTACGTCGCCACAACACTGAGCGAGAAGGGGAAGTCAGCGTTCTCGTTCCCACGGCTCTGCTTTCTCACTCGCACACTTCCCCTCACCAGATATCTTCCTAGCTGGCCCGATCTCTACTCACCAAATTGTCAGCATATGAGATAGGAGGAAGTGCTTTGGAGTGGATTAGAAGCTATCTCACAAATAGAGTTTGCGTAGTAAAAGCTGATGGTATTATGTCAAAGCCGTACCACCCTACTTCAGGTGTCCCCCAAGGCTCTTTACTGGGCCCTCTTTTCTTTGTCATATTCATAAATGATATAACATCAGTTATACAACACAGTAATTGCCTTCTCTATGCTGACGATCTAAATATCTATAACATCAGTTATACAACACAGTAATTGCCTTCTCTATGCTGACGATCTAAATATCTTTAAGGTAATCAATAGTGAGTTGGACCGTAAGTTGTTACAGTCTGACTTCAACCTACTAAGTAAGTGGTGTAAAAAGTGGCTGCTTGGTTTGAATACTTCAAAATGCAACGCAATTACAATTTCACGCAAGTTGGAACCAGTAAATTACCCTTACCATTTATGCAATAACCAAATAGCTCGTGTGAATGAAATAAATGATCTTGGTGTGACACTTTCAAACTGCTATGGTCTTACCTTCGAGAAACATTTAGACAAGATTTCTAGGAAAGGGTTTAAATTACTTGGCTTTCTGAAAATTGTGCCGAATTTGTTTTTCCTAGAACTCTAATATTTAAAGATAAAAATTTCATTGTTCCGTATTGAAATTGTGTTAAAAATTAAATATTTGAAAAGGAGGTTCAACCTATTCAATACTTAAAAGAAAGAAATGCAGTAATCACATTCCTATTTAAATGGGACCGGTTTCGACCTTAGTCCAGGTCATCATCAGCCGTAAAAACATGTACAATGTTTATGAATATTGGAGGTCAGTTTCACACTCTGATAGGCACAAAGGCACGACACCACATTCTGTCACAACACTATCAACTAATATACGAAGATCAAAAAACTTGAAGTCGCAGACGAATAGATTTGTAGTAGAAAGCCGCCAGCGACTGGTGATCAGCGCGGCACATTCAAGGTCATGCACAGCGGTCGGACGCCAAAGTAGAGTGGAGAATGTTTTGAAGGTCCAGAATTTGTTACGGTTGCGGGAAGTTAAGTACGTATATAAAAATATACGACGCAAATCAGAATAATTGAATGAGTACTTGTACTCCTGCTAAGTTCTTGGAAAACAGTTGACTTGAAAAAACAATTGTAGAGAGAAGAAAAAAATGTAGTAAAAAGCGTAATATCGGAAAACAAATGAAAACTTATATGCACAGTGCGCTATTTTTTAAATGAAAAATTTTTAGGTTATGATTGAAGTAGTCGAAGTTGGCGCAAGACAAGAGTTAAAATTTGAAAGAGGAGAACCGAAATGAAGGTCGTGGTTTTTTTTTTTAATAGAGAAGGAAGAATAAATTAAATGAGGAAGAGTGATAGTGAAATAAGAGAAAGAATAAAAGAAATTGAAGTTAGATGGTAATGAGGAAGGATAAGATAGGGAAATGAAGGAGGGGTAGTTTAGGGTGGGTTATTGGAGGTAGAAAATGTGGGTGGGAACTATGTAAGGCATGGAAAATAGAATTGGGGTTTTGGAATTTGGAATTTTTGAGAAGAAGAATTAGGAAGTCAAAAAGGATATTGGTTTTTTCAGAAATGTCGTTTAAATTGAAATTAGGGTTGAAGTACTGGTCAAGGTGGATAAAGCAATTTTCAGTAATGTTTAAGAGGGGGCCTTTGTTAATGATTTTAAGTATATTTATGTCATTGTCAATACTGGTGAAACTATGCTTGGAGTCTTGTATGTGCTGTCCTATGGCAGAGAATCTGTTGTATTTAATGGCGTTGACATGTTCAGAGTACCTGATATTGAAGTTGCGGCCAGTTCGTCCGACGTAGGAGGAATTGCAGTTGTTGCATTTAAATCTGTATACACCAGATTTAGAAAAAGCATTAGACTTATTTAGAGATTTAGAGTTGTGTAAGATATCAAGACTTCTATTGTTAGTTCTAAAAGAAATTTTCATATTATGTTTTTAAAAAATATTAGTTATTTTATAAGCATCCTGAGTGAATGTGAAGGTGGAAAAGGCAGTTGGTTTAATTGTGTCTTTAGATAAAGTGGTTTTTGGACGGTGTTTGAATTTGTTGATGATGCGGTTAATGAAGGAGTTGTTAAAGCCATTAAATTTAGCAATGTTGCGGATGGTGTTTAATTCATTATTTAAATCTTTTTTGGACATAGGGGTGTTGAAAGCACGAAAAATTAAGCTGTTATAAGTAGCACGTTTATGAGCTTTGGGGTGCGAAGAATCTTGTCTTATTGTAGTTGCTGTTTGGGTTGGTTTTCTGAAAATTTTGTAAGATAAAGAAGAAGGATGTCTAGTAATAGTTAGGTCTAGAAAATTAAGAGTTTGGTTGTGTTCTGATTCGAGGGTGAATTTAATGTTAGTCTAAGTTGTTGAGATGAAGAAGTGTAGAGGCTGCGTTGGTTGATTCCTCATTTAATATTACTAATGTGTCATCGACATATCTCGCCCAAAAGAGGATTTTGGAGAAATTATTATTATTATTATTATTAATTCTTGTGTTTTCTAAAAAGTCGAGGTAAATTTCAGCAAGAATGCCAGAAGCAGGTGAGCCCATAGCCAAGCCATCTTGTTGATAAATGGTGTTGTCAAAGGTAAAATAATTATTGTTGAGAACTAATTTTAAAATAGACATGAAGTCTTGAATTTCAAGTTTACTTAGGTTACTGAATTAGTTTAGGTTTATGTTTATAATGGGTAATAATTTTGAAATTGGAATACTAGGGTACATTTTGACAATGTCAAAAGAATGGAGAGAAAAATTTGGTTGGATTTCAAAATTCTTTAATTTGTTGATTAGATCAGAAGTGTTTTTGATAGATTTGTTGGATAAAAATCGATAATTTTTTAGTAAAAATGTTTGGATGAATTTAGAAGTGTTGTATAGGGGACTGGGTCTGTAATTGATAATTGGACGGATAGGAATGTTAGTTTTGTGAATTTTAGGGAGGGCTTTGGCAGTGGGTAGTCCAGGGTTCATGTTTATTAGTTTAGTTTTTTCTTGATCTGTGAGGAGAAAGGAAACATTTTTTAAAGTATGTTTGAGTAGGCGTTGGATTTTTGTGGTTGGGTCTTTTTTTATTATAGAAAAAGAAGGGTCACTGAAAAAGTTTTTGGTTTTATCTAAGTAGTCAGTTTTATCCATTATGACAGTAGTGTTGCCTTTATCAGATTTGGTGATAATGAGATTATTGTCATTGATTTTCTTTTTAAGATCTGAAATGGTTTTATTATCTTTAATTAAATTAATATTATTATTATTATTATTATTATTATTATTATTATTATTAATAGAAGTGTTTTTGTTATTGTTAATGAAGATTTTTTCAAGTTTCCTTTTTACTTCATATCTGATTTCATCTTGTTCATCTGTTGGCATTTTGTTAATGGCTATTTCAGATTCAATAATTAAATTGGTGGCTACATTGAAAGTGTTGAGATTGGGCCAATTGTGTTTGAAGCCCTTCGAAAGAATTGAGTTTTCATCATCACTCAGAGTTGTTTTAGATAGATCTACGATGGGAGGTTGGAATTGTTCAATAGTTTTGGAAGGTGTGTTACGGTTCTTAAACTGGAATTTATGTGAAGAAGAGTTGTTTTTAAGAATTTTGAGTTTTTTCTCTAGGGTTTGTTGTTTGATTGACAGTACATGAAATAATTTATTGTCTACTTGAGTTAGGAAGAGGTTCCATTGTGCACTCGGGAGAAGATTAGCAATTTCTAGATGTGTTTCGTATAATCTGTTGTTTAAAAATGATTTTTTCTTGTATCAGAAACGAAGTTCGTTTTTTAACCAAATTTTGTTGGTTATTTTTTGGGTTTTTAACATGTGAGGAGAAGAAATGTTTTTTCTGGTACAACTTTGAAGAAATTTGGGGGTAAGATTGTAGGATATGCATTGTTTCAGGAAGTCGATGTCTTTTCCTAATTTAGCGATCTTGATCTTAAGGCCCATGTAAGAGAAGGCTTTTTGTTTAGCTTGGTTAGCTTGTGCATTTAAAGATAAAAATTTCATTGTTCCGTATTGAAATTATTGATGTTAAAAGTTAAATATTTGAAAAGGAGGTTCAACCTATTCAATACTTAAAAGAAAGAAATGCAGTAATCACATTCCTATTTAAATGGGACCGGTTTCGACCTTAGTCCAGGTCATCATCAGCCGTAAAAACATGTACAATGTTTATGAATATTGGAGGTCAGTTTCACACTCTGATAGGCACAAAGACACGATACCACATTCTGTCACAACACTATCAACTAATATACGAAGATCAAAAAACTTGAAGTCGCAGACGAATAGATTTGTAGTAGAAAGCCGCCAGCTCCTGGTGATCAGCGCAGCACATTCAAGGTCATGCGCAGCGGTCGGACGCCAAAGTAGAGTGGAGAATGTTTTGAAGGTCCAGAATATGTTACGGTTGCGGGAAGTTAAGTACGTATATAAAAATATAAGACGCAAATCAGAATAATTGAATGAGTACTTGTACTCCTGCTAAGTTCTTGGAAAACAGTTGACTTGAAAAAACAATTGTAGAGAGAAGAAAAAACTGTAGTAAAAAGCGCAATATTGGAACAAATGAAAACTTATATGCACAGTGCGCTATTTTTTAAATGAAAAATTTTTAGGTTATGATTGAAGTAGTCGAAGTTGGCGCAAGACAAGAGTTAAAATTTGAAAGAGGAGAACCGAAATGAAGGTCGTGGTTTTTTTCTTTAATAGAGAAGGAAGAATAAATTAAACGAGGAAGAGTGATGGTGAAATAACTTCATTTTGCACTCTAATCAGGCCATCGTTAGAATACTGTTGCGAGGTGTGGCTGCCTTCACGACAGTATTTAATACAAAACTTGGAAAGAGTCCAAATAAGGTTCATGAAATTGATCAGCTACAAGGGTTTGGGTATTTCTCTCTCTTCGTCCGATTACGAGTCTTTTTGTGAGACTATGAGCATGAGCACATTGCACTCACGCCGCAGATGTGCCAATGCCCTCTTTCTTTATAAGTGTCTGACGAACAGAGTGGATTGCTCAACATTACTGGAGCTGATTCCATTATATGTTCCTCGTCGCAATACTATGCAAAGGTATATTTTTTCATCTGCCTAATGTGAGAACTGTGGCTCGGGCTAACTCATGGCTTGTGAGGGCACTAACATTACTGAATGAGGTGGGTGAATCAGTGGACCTTTTTCACTCACCCCCGTCTAAAATCAGACCTGCCCTAATGACCTCATGAATGTAAGGCCCTATTTGTAAGATATGTAAATATGTAAATGTTACTAGATGTAGTTTAATAATGTCAATTATTTAAGGAGATTGAGTTTTATTTATTTATTTATTTATTTATTTATTTATTTATTTATTTATTTAAGGTTTTGTAAATATGCATAAAAAATGGTCTCTAGATTTAGCTTGAATTTGGTTATTATTTTAGGAAATTAGTGTTATTTTCTTCAGGTGTATTTGTTGTATATTATGTTTTATTGAATCATTTTTAATTGGGAAAATAACCTGTTGATGATAAATCTATTCTTTCTTGAAAGTTGGCATCTCTGCGGTAGCAGGATGATCCTGATCCTGGTACGCTGTCAATAACAAAGAAACACATACCACGGGGAAAACACATACAGTACATACTTGGATGGAATTAATGGTACTCGGTGGAAATACTGAGGTAGCTGACTATCTCTTACACAGTCTGGTTGTGTCAGGAAGAAAGAAAAGTGGAATAGTACACTTGAAACCATGGATTTCAAACAGACAAAGCAGCTGGTTTTGATAGAATATTCCCAGAGGTTCTTAACTGTAGTGAACCTAAAATATGGCTAAGGCTAACTACATTCTTTCCTGATATCCTAACAACTGGAAAATACCACCTGAATCAAAGGGAACTGAAATCATTGCCATTCCAAAGCCTGGAAAACAAATTTACCAGGTGGAGTGCTATCCCACAAACTCCTTGAGAGACTCTTTTGTTTGGTTAATGAAATAATTCCAATAGAACAAGCTGGCTTCAGGGTGAGCCATAGTTGTGTTGATCAAGTGATGGCCGTGGTGACATACATTGATGATTTTAAGACTCGCAAGGACGTGTGTGGTATTCGTTTATTTGAAAGCAGCCTATGACACTGTTTGGAGACCACTATTATACAAGCTATTGCAAGTCATTCCATGGTTTTGTTTAGCTAACCTGATCTACAGCATGGTGCCCAGTATATACTTCTAAGTGGTCATGAATGACGGCATGACATGTCATAGGTAGCTTAACAGTGGTTAACGTAAGCGCCTGTAGTGGCTCCATTGTTGTCCAATTTATTTACATCTGACCTTCTTTCAACTGTGTGTCGTAAACTTGCTTATGCTGATGACTTAGCAGTTGTCATTCAAAATACCAATATGAAGTCGGCTAAGGTCACCTTACCTACATATGTGTTTTCTGGTATTGTATTTCCATAAATGGAAACTACAGCCAAGTATGAACAAGACAGAGTTGGCCTATTTCCATCTCGCTAATAAGATGGCAGGTACACAGTTAAGCGTGTCTCAACGGTACCATGCTTCATCATAAACCACATCCAAAATATCTGGGTGTAATCCTTGACCACACACTTTGCTATAAAAGGCATTTAGAAAACTTTGCATCAAAACTTATGACCCAAAAGAACATCATCTGTAAACTGTGTGGAGAAACCCATGGAGTGCTTGATGAGTTTATACTTTGGGGTGCTCTGTTCTTGGCCTTGTATATTCAACAGCTGAATACTACTCTGCGTGGTTAGATTTTCAACTGAACAAATAGGTGAGGATAATCTCTAGAACGATTCAGACTATCTCGACATACTGACTACTATTCCTTTCTCTACCAAATCTGTGGCCTTCAAACGCTTTGCTTCAGTAGTACAATAGGATCTCAAACAATTCCTCTACTTATCCACAGGGATATCAAGGACCTTTGAAGCCGTACACTAAAATTTGCCTCCCTACAAACATCACAGTTAAGGTGCTGTCAAACAGTTTAGTCTAAGTGAGGCATAATAGCAATCTAAGTGTAAACAGAGTTGGATAGTTGTTCTCAGTTCGTGCAGCCAGAATTTAAATGAGAATGATTAACTTTAAATGCCATTCAGTGTGTGCTGTATTTTTTCAGGAGATGACTACTGTTGGGAAAACACCCGTTTCTGTTCTACAAGAACTTCTCAGTAGACGAGGTACTACCCCTAGGTACGAGTTGGTGCAGATAGAAGGTGCTATTCATGAACCGACTTTTCGTTATAGAGTTACAGTGGCTGATGTTGTTGGTAAGTAACTCATTGTTAAATGATCATACTGTTATTCTCTTGTCTATGGTACCGAACAGCAAAAATATGTGAAACTTGACATTAAGGTTTCCAGGTACACATCAGCCCAGTTGTCTGGTTTAACTACAATACGTACTTGAATTTGCAGTTTTGTATGATCTTCTAATGGCAAATTCTAGGTGTTGCGTGTTTACAGTTGTACATTTCTTTTAACATATATATGAAACTTACCATCTAAACAAATTTAAATTTATGCATAATAACGTCTAGATGATACTAAACAACCTCCACAAATTTCATTGTAGTAAACCTGATGTATACAATTTTATAAAATTTTAAACGTAGCAATTGGTGTTTACATGGTACAGACTTTTTATGTTGTGCGTTGTTATGCTATACAGAATTTTACAAACTTAAAAAATGGTTTTTATATATTTATTTATTTATTTATTATGCCTTTGTAGGTGGCGAAGTTAGGGCTCTTGGCACTCTCTTACACTTAACCACTGTAGTGATACAGTTTGAGTACATCATATTGTACAGTAAATAATAACCTACACAAAATACACTGACTGACAGAGCAAATGCAACACCAAGAAGGAGTGGTTCGAAAGGGATGAAAGTTGGGGAAAAAACAGAGACGGCACGGACGAATAATTGGTGCTTATTTCAAACCGATATGCAGGTTACACAATGCGCACGGCATCGACTCAGTAGGATGTAGGACCACCGCGAGCGGCGATGCACGCAGAAACACGTCGGGGTACAGAGTCAATAAGAGTGCGGATGGTGTCCTGAGGGATGGTTCTCCATTCTCTGTCAACCATTTGCCACAGTTGGTCGTCCGTACGAGGCTGGGGCAGAGTTTGCAAACGGCGTCCAATGAGATCCCACACGTGTTCGATTGGTGAGAGATCCGGAGAGTACGCTGGCCACGGAAGCATCTGTACACCTCGTAGAGCCTGTTGGGAGATGCAAGCAGTGTGTGGGCGGGCATTATCCTGCTGAAACAGAGCATTGGGCAGCCCCTGAAGGTACGGGAGTGCCACCGGCCACAGCAAATGCTGCACGTAGCGGTGGGCATTTAACGTGCCTTGAATACGCACTAGAGGTGACGTGGAATCATACGCAATAGCGCCCCAAACCATGTTGCCGCGTTGTCTAGCGGTAGGGCGCTCCACAGTTACTGCTGGATTTGACCTTTCTCCACGCCGACGCCACACTCGTCTGCGGTGACTATCACTGACAGAACAGAAGCGTGACTCATCGGAGAACACAACGTTCCGCCATTCCCTCATCCAAGTCGCTCTAACCCGGCACCATGCCAGGCGTGCACGTCTATGCTGTGGAGTCAATGGTAGTCTTCTGAGCGGACACCGGGAGTGCAGGCCTCCTTCAACCAATTGACGGGAAATTGTTCTGGTCGATATTGGAAAAGCCAGGGTGTCTTGCACATGCTGAAGAATGGCGGTTGACGTGGCGTGCGGGGCTGCCACCGCTTGGCGGCGGATGCGCCGATCCTCGCGTGCTGACGTCACTCGGGCTGCGCCTGGACCCCTCGCACGTGCCACATGTCCCTGCGCCAACCATCTTTGCCACAGGCGCTGCACCGTGGACACATCCCTATGGGTATCGGCTGCGATTTGACGAAGCGACCAACCTGCCCTTCTCAGCCCGATCACCATACCCCTCGTAAAGTCGTCTGTCTGCTGGAAATGCCTCCGTTGACGGTGGCCTGGCATTCTTAGCTATACACGTGTCCTGTGGCACACAACACGTTCTACAATGACTGTCGGCTGAGAAATCACGGTACGAAGTGGGCCATTCGCCAACGCCGTGTCCCATTTATCGTTCGCTACGTGCGCAGCACAGCGGCGCATTTCACATCATGAGCATACCTCAGTGACGTCAGTCTACCCTGCAATTGGCATAAAGTTCTGACCACTCCTTCTTGGTGTTGCATTTGCTCTGTCAGTCAGTGTACATTACACTTTTCTAACTCACATTCATTCGATCTTCCAGTCATACAAGTTAGTCAGCTGCATTTAGCAGGTAGTCTCGGCAAGCAGACTTGAATTTAGGTAATGAGGTGGAATTTCTGACACTGACTGGCAGGGAATTCCAGAGTCTAGAACCCGCCACAACAAAGGAATTGTTGTACATAGAGGTTCGGTGGACAGGAATAGAAAGGGAATCAGTATGTGATACGTTCGTCGTTTGTCAGGTTTCAGCCATGAAATAGTGTGATAGTATGGGGTGACATGTGTATCATAACTCAGACTGTATATAAATCTAAGGCAACAATTAAGCGCTCGCTGAAGTTTCAAAGTCTGCTGTTTTGTTGCGTTTACCAGAATGACATCACAGTAGTCGCGGACGGGAAGCACTAGCGTTTGCATGAGTTTGACTCTCACATTACAAGGTAGAATATCGCTGTTTCTTTTAACCGAATGGAGTATCGAAAATATTTTTTACACACATTCTTAATATATTCAGTCCAATTTAATGTTTCGTTCATTGTCACTCCAAGATTTCTCACAGTTTGGCTGAATGGAATAACTCTACCATTCAGTATAACCAGAGGAATAGTTTCGTACCGTAGTGTGGCCAACAATTTTTGAGAGCCAATAATGATTGCTTGTGTCTTGGAGGGGTTAAGGAGGAGGGAATTTTTCAAGGAGTAAGCATTAAGTCGCTGAAGGTCAGCATTGATGCCTGTTATGGCATGAGGCAAGTCAGAGGTCTTACAGTGACAATAAATTTGTAAGTCGTCTGCATAAAGATGGTAGCTACAATTCTTTAAATTAGATGAAATGTCGTTTATGTACAAAATAAAGAACAATGGGCCTAAAACACTACCCTGCGGCGTGCCTTCCTTCCTGGTTAACCAGTGAGAGGTTTGATCAAGGGTTATGATTTGTTGCGCGCGATTTTTGAGGTACGATGAAAAGAAATTACTAGTTCGTTGATCGAAGTAGTAAGATTGCATCTTATTTAGAAGAGTCTGGATGTTTATAGTATCAAATGCGCTACTGAAATCGAGGAGAGTAAGTACTGTCAGCAGTCTTTGGTCCATTGCGTGTCGTATGTCATCAGTCACTTTAAGCAGGGCAGTTGTTGTGCTGTGTCCCTTCTTGAAGCCAGATTGCAATTATTCTAGCAGAGAATGGTTGTTTAGGTATTCCAACACCTGCTCATGAACCAGACGCTCGAGTGCTTTGGAAATCGCAGGTAAGATAGAAATTAGTCTGTAGTCGGATGGTAGGGAGGGGTCAGGCTTCTTAGGCACAGGGATAACATTGGCTAGTTTCCATAGTGAAGGAAAGGTTCCATTTTTAAGGCAGTAGTTAAAAATGTGGGTAATAATTGGTAAAACAGCACCAATAATGTTGCGTAAGAAAGTTATAGGGATATAATCCACTCCTCTAGCTTTTGATTTGATAGAATATAATACCTTTTTAACTTCATTAGCAGTAACGGGGCGAAATGTAAAATGTTCTTGGTCAGGTAAAGGGTTCATAACGGAGTCGGGTACAGAGTTTGGGGAATTTAGTACATTAGGTGGTGTTCTTTCTTCAGTAAAAAATTCATTTAACTCATCGAGTGGTATGTCTGGCACATGAGGTTGTTACTGAGGTTTCCCTATGCCTAGGGAACGAAGCGTGTTCCAAGCACTGCTAGAATTCATGTTTGCAGTCATGGTTTGCAAGTAAGTAAATTTACGGTTTCTAACGAACTGTTTAACTCTATTTCTAAGGACCCGATAATTTTCGAAGTCACTTTGGTCACGAGTTCGTTTAAAGCGGCGGTAAAGTGCATCGCGGTGGGCCATCATGTTTTTAATTTAATTATTTAGCCAGGGACAAGATGGGCGAGTAACTTTTATCTGTCGCTTAGGGGCGTGTTTATCGTACAGAGTGATTACAAGGGAGTTAAACTTGTCTACTTTCGCGTCTATATCGTCCAATAAGAGTATGTCATTCCAGGGTAGATTGTAAACGTCATGTCTTAACTCTTCCATATCAATGTCTTTTGTGTTTCTGGAAATAACATACTTAGGTTTATATTTTGGCCTTCGAAGGGAGTAGGATAGGTAGATAAGGTCATGAGTGGAGATGGCTGGGACTGGTAACTGGCCATGAGTTATAACTTTGTTTGGGTTATTTGTCACAATGTGGTCAATGAGCGTGTGTGTTTCGTAGTTTTCTGTGCAAATATGATTAGTAAGCTCTAAATGGAGGATGGTCATATCACAGGAAGAAAACATGTCAATAAATTGTTTAGTTTCGTGCGTTTTAGTAAGTAGGTTAATGTTGAAGTCACCTATGGCAATAATATGCTCGTAACTAGGCAGTAGGTCAAGTAAACGAACTTCGAATTCAGTCATATTTGTTATTTTGGGCGCTTGTATACAATAACTATAACGAGTTTCTGTTGGTTAATAATGACTTCAACAAACATGAATTCTGGCCCTAGCTGTGCATTGTTAGATACACATATCACCCGGCTTTTTAAGTCGTTTCTGCAGTACAAGGCCACCCCACCTCCTCTTCTGCCATCGGATCTATCATGCCGTAAGAGGGAATACCGGTCAAGTTGTATCATACCAGAGGGTATGCTCGGTGTATGCCAGCTTTCGCTAATAGCAAAAATATGGATATTATTTTCCCTCACTATGGCTTGAACTTCGTCGAAGTGCGCTACCAAGGAGAGTGCGTTGACATGGCAGCACTGTAAACAGTTGGTAGAGGGAGATAATGTCTGTTTGAGGAGCAACCCAGTGGTGAGAGGGGGGATGTTGGCAAGGTCAGTGTCAGGTGCAGAGCTCTGGATCAGCTGAATAACGGAATGTTGACGAAATAGTATAACAGTAATATCATGCAACTTACCTCGACATCTTGATAAATGCTTACACTGACTACCACTGACACACACATAATACACTTACAAAAACGCTTATTCATAACAAACAGTTGCACTATCGAGCTGTGCTGTTTCATATCTCTATATGTATTGCCAACTTATACTTGCACTCAAACACACACACATAAAAATTAACTGAACTGAGGCACACGCAAATGGTGGTAATTATCTTCATGCCTGCCATCAATTTTTAGTGTTTCTCTTGTTATGAAGTTACTGAACAGTCTGAAATGTTTCAGAAATAATCATCATTCTGAAAATGTTTAACTTGATTATGTATTTGTAAGATAGAAATGGCTTATGAAACTTGCCCAGTAACAAAGTTTTCCAGGATAAATTTGTCATGTAGCATTCAGGACATGCTAGGTTCGAATCCCCCTGTTGGCAGCCCTGACAATGGTTTTCTGTGGTTTGTTTTCACACCAGGCATATACTGGGGCTGTTCTTTAATTAAGGCCACGGCTGCTACGTTCCCATGCCTAGCCCTTTCCTGTCCTTGTATCGCTGAAAACATTGATTCGTTAGGGTGGTGTTAAATTACTGGCCGCAAAAATTAAAAAATGAACATGCTAAAATTTCAGTTTATTCTTCCCATGTATTGACAATAATGTCAGACTGGTAAACGTTAACTGCAAAATATGTCTATTTTAGTGTTATTATCACGAACAAGACATAAAAGTATTATGAACTTCCAGCGTTCTACTGCTAGCTTTTTTTATATTTTATATGCAAGTTGCTTTATGTCATGTAGATTCAGATAGGTCTTATGATGATGATGGGATTTTTTTTTTTTACATTAGCTCTAAACTACTCTATAGTGTTCCCCAAGCCATTAACTGATGTATGTAGTCCATGTAAACATATGGAGGTAGGTTAAAGGTAACCTGTATAGATGCAACTATCACACAGGTTACCAGTTAGCGGTGTAGAGAGTACAGGGAGCTGGAAGTCAAGTACAAATGTCATAAAGTTGTTACTGTTAAACTGTAGAAGTATTGTAAAGAAAGGAATAGAATTGATTTAATAGATAACTATTTACTAGATATTGTAGTAGAATTTAAATTGTGGCTAAAGATTTGTTATGGATATGGACATTTTCTCCCAGAACTACAGTGTTAATCATAGAAACAGGACCGGGCAAGTTGGCTGTGTGGTAAGAGGCGCGCTGCTGTAAGCTTGCATCCGGGAGATAGTGGGTTCGAATCCCACTGTCGGCAGCCCTGAAGATGGTTTTCCGTGGTTTCCCATTTTCACACCAGGCAAATCCTGGGGCTGTACCTTAAGGCCACGGCCACTTCCTTCCAACTCCTAGACCTTTCCTATCACGTCGTCTCCATAAGACCTATCTGTGTTGGTGCGACATAAAGCCACTAGCAAAAAAAAAAAAAAAAAAAAAAAAAACAAACAATTGAGAAACAGGATAGGGGATCAAAAGGTGAAGTGTTCATACTGATGGTAAATGTAATCTTTGAGAAAGTTACAGATGGGATGAATGTACCTCATGGGTATCACTGTAAGTACCTTGGTGTTAATATAATGAAATATCGTAATTGGAGTTAATTACATTAACAAGGTTGTAAATAAAATTTACAGATCTTTCATATGGTATTGAGAGTATATAGGGGTTGTAATAAGGGATTCCTTGGCTTTTTTTCCCCTAGCACTTTCTCCCTAAAATATGTTCTCCCTGGACCATTTTTCCCTAGTGCAATTCTGTATATTTTCCTGTTGCAAAATTATGATAAATTATGCTATATAACAGCAGTCTCATTCGTTTCAGTAGAAATACTGCAAAAATTAAGTGGGATCTCGAACAAACATCAGATTATGACTTGAATTTGGGGTGACAAAAAACTAATTTATAATGGGCACGTGTATGACGGAGATTCCAGAGGGGAGGAGTTTCGTACGTCTATTAAGAAGTCAGAATGCAAAACAACTACCATAACCACATTCTCTGGAAATACAATAAATTAAAGTGAAAGATGTAATTCATGCTCATGCTCCCAACCAGGAGCACTTTCAGGCAGATGTTTGGAGGATGTCCCACCCAGATTCCCTTCACTACTCAGGAATCGATGTTATATGACTTACCATGGTTAACGTCACACCTGAACTCTTAGACAGGATCGCAGGAGAGATCAATCAACTCAACCTAAAGGATTCAGTGATTTATGGGTAGTAACCGACCGATACAGAAAAACTTTGAACCGAGGTAATTTCTTCTTATATGGTTCTCATGAAGTAGATCCTTATGAACGAGTTTTGGTATTTGGACTAAGAAGAAACATGGGACCTCTACTGAAGTCAGGGACTTGTTATGTTGATGGTGCCTTGAAGACTGACACAAACATATCTGTATTTTTAATTTGCTCTCATTTGGTGTCAAAATAAAATTCATATTTAAACATTTTTCCAGGCACTGAGACCTGCTGCTGAATGATTTGCAATGCAGTATATCCCCCCCTGCTAGAGTTATGCCCTATTTTAAATGTGTCATATACTCCGCACTGAGTTTTTCCTGGTACCGATATCTCCTGTTGCTTGTTCCACTTAGACCAGTCAGTGTACTATAAGATACAAATTGAATGACAAGGAATGTACAATCATCTTACTGATAGATCATTATGGCCTGTGCCTTGTTTCATAAAACTAATAATAATTTTAGAACTCATAAATATAATTATTAGTTAACCAAATTCCGTTCCACAAAGATTTACACATGACTAATGAAATGTCTTAAATCATATTAGTTCATTACTCAGCTTTTACAAATGGTGGTTAGAATAGGCTTGTTACATATGTTCTTGGTTTGTGTTTGTTCCTAGTAGTATGCTAGTGCTTGACAACGACTGGCTATTAAATCATATATGTTCGACAGGCTCACTTGATATTTTCGTTGTTATGACTGATACGTATGAAAATGGGTAAAAGTGAATATAATATTTCTTTGCAGAAAGTGTGCTTGAGATAAAGCGCCAACTATTCGCAGCCTATTGCACACTCTGTAATCCTCTTTGTTGTTTTTACTTTCTTATTTTAAAAAATCCCTTGAGATGGACTAGCAAAATCTTGGTTTACTGGTGGTATAAGCCAAGATTTTAAAGGCTAGATGGAGTCCCTGAGCAGAACTGCACCAGGGAAAGGTCTCCACCCTTCAGTCATTTTATTATTCAAGCCACCCTAGCATCGCTGACACTACCATGCCAATTCGCACAAACATGGTAGAATTCTAAATTTGGTTCACATGTGAGCATTACGTTCAGGGAATGTCTCCCATATTGATCAACAAATGCTGGTCCATATGCGCTTATCACGAACACAACGATATTGTGTATAACTACCAACCCATGGAGTGCAATCTGAAGCTGCAGTTTTGAGGTTAATGATTCCTTCCTTGCAGTGGGACATTTTAAGATATTACCAATCCTATCAAGCAAATGCTCAAAATTTCTGTGATCTAACCTAAATCTCTCATTGTATTCTTATGTCTGTTACACACCAGTTTTTGGCCTAAAATTTATTGGATGGTGAATACCTACATCTGCTTCTCATCTCTATTTGAACCAGACTTGACCATTTCACTGATCTTCACTATTTTATGCCAAAATATTAAAATATAATTTAATTTGGTTTCACTAATAATATGGATTATGAGTCAAAATACACTCATGGAAATAATCCCAATAATTAGAGTAACTTTTATTAGAGTAGAACGCAGCCGGGAAGGCGGTTTGAGGAGGGTTGCGCAGTAACCTTCGCGCGCTTGGCAGTATGACGTGTTTTCCGCTGAGCCAATAGAATCATTTCTGTTTGTGCGGGTCACGAGTGAATGTTTCGAGTTTTATTTGTAAATATCATAATCAGCGCATTTAGGGAATTATTTGCGTGTGTAAGATGGATCCAGGAAGGTCAAAAAGACAAGTATTGCATAGACAGGCGAGGAAAATTGTATTGAGAGTGTATTTGTACTTTGTAAGCATGCAGCAGCAGGCGTGCAGTGGCGGGGAAGGCAAGGAACGCGATGTTGCCACGCCACAAATGAAGACAGCACTTGCGTGTGGTATCAGCCTACGAACAGTACAGAGGATAACAAGCTACGGAAATACAAATTAAAATAATGTAGTGTTCAGGTCACCAGGGAAGAACCCAAAGAGAAAGAAGCCAGTGACGGACCTCGATGATTTCAATAAAAAAGTCCTGCGTTCAACATTATTTGATATGTATATAAATGGCGAATATCCTACGGCATTGAAACTGGCCCGGAAAATGAAGGCAGCAGTGGGATGTAAAGGCAGTTTAGATTCTATACTGCGGATTCTGGGGGGGGGGGAAAGTGGTTTCTTCAAGAAATGCAATGACGGGAGGAAATTCCTAATGGAAAGGGTTGACATTGTTGCAGCTAGAATAACCTTCTTGAGAACAATTCTTAAAATAAGAGAAGCCGGGAAGTCTTTAATATTCTATCTAGACAAGACGTGGGTGAATCAGAACACCACCAAAAGTGCCTGTTGGAAAATGAGTGATGGTTCTGGAGGATTGAGGGTACCCGTTGGTAAAAGAGGATGCCTCATTGTTTGCCATGCCGGTTCATCTGCTACTGGATTCATCCCACAGTGCAAATTAGTATTCCGCTCGAAATCCAAGACAACAAATTCACACTACCATAAAGATATGAACTGTTCACTTTTCAAGAAATGGTTTGAGGAAAAATTATTGCCTAACATACCACCCAATTCGACAGTAGTAATGGACAATGCCAGTATTCATTCTTTTCAACTCGACCGAGCTCCATGCACAATACCCGGAAAGCTGATATACAGTCTTGGTTTTCGAGGCGCAATATTCCTCACACTTCTTCCCAGACAAGAGAAGAATTACGCGCTGTGGTAAAATTATTTAAATCAAAGACAGTATCATATGAAATAGACAGCATTGCCGAACAACATGGCCATAAAGTTGTTCGCCGCCCCCCCTACCACTGCCATTATAATCCAGTTAATCTCATTTGGGCCCAGATGAAAGGATATGTTGCCGACAAAAACAGCACCTTTAAAATCGCCGAAGTTGAGGGACTGACAAATGAGGCTATTGCAAGCATTTCAACTGAGGCAGGGGAAAAATGTGTACGGCACGCGGAGGAATTACAAGAGGAAGATTATGCGCAAGAGATTCCTAGCGATGATGTAATGGAGCCCTTCATTATCAATCTCCAAGATAGTGACGGAGAAAGTGGAAGTGAAGATGACGATGACGGAGAAGACGATCTTGGCAGTATCTCTCCGAATTAATGCTCAGGTAATTTTGTATTTATTAATTTATGTTTTAATTTTGTTTTAATATCTACTGTAGTTTTCTGTGTTTATTGTTTGCTTTTTCATATTATAAAATTAGGACTTCAAAGCTTGTCAATTCCAATACGGTATACGGCTCGTGCAAATGTATTTATTACAGTAGTTTCGCAATTGCATATTCATTTACCGAGCTCGATAGCTGCAGTCACTTAAGTGCGGCCAGTATCCTGTATTCGGGAGATAGTGGGTTCGAACCCCACTTTCGGCAGCCCTGGAGATGGTTTTCCGTTGTTTCCCATTTTCACACCAGGCAAATGCTGGGCCTGTACCTTAAGGGTACGGCCGCTTCCTACCCAGTCCTAGACCTTTCCTGTCCCATCGTTGCCATAAGACCTATCTGTGTATTTTGTAAAAGCAATAGCATAGCATATTTATTAATTTCTACATGGCTTCCCTCAACACTTTCTCGGTGTTTGATGTTAAAAATTAATTTGGTCTTGCAGGAAAATTTTAAGCCCCCGAAAAATATAGGTCATCGCTTTGGAATTCAACGTATAATTACTTGAAAAAATGTTTACACTTTCGTGCTGTTATGCTCTCTGCAATTCACCTTTCATTTCTCTCAACTTCTATTTACCTTCTTTCATATATATTGAAAATTTCCCTCAACATTTTCTCGGGGTTTGATGTTAAAAATTAATTTGGATTTTCAGGAAACTTTTAAGCCCAAGAAAAATATAGGTCATCGGTTTGGAATTAAAGATATAACTACATGAAAAAATGTTTACACTTTTGTGCTGTTGAGTAGCCAAATTGGCATCTCCGCACCTCATACTTCTGTCTCTCTCTGCGCAGTCAAAGATACGAAACCGCCTTCCGGGCTGTGTTCTACTCTAGTCATGTAGGCTATGAAACAATTTACTAATATTATTGGGAATACCTACTTATAATTTTGACTCGTAAACTATTTACTAATAACTCTAGGTGATTTAATACTGATAATATTGGTTAATATTATTGAATTTTTACTAATGTTAATAAAAAATGTTTCATGAAACAGGGTCCTGGAAGGCATTTCATGTTGTCTCACACCTTCATACCAGTTGAAGATATTTTAGATGCTTATGAAAAATTGCTTGTGCAACTACCTGAAGAACATAATGAAATCACGGCATATATCGCGACCAAGTACAATTATGGTAGACCAGG
The DNA here is from genome assembly GCF_040414725.1 of Anabrus simplex. Lineage (NCBI taxonomy): Eukaryota > Metazoa > Arthropoda > Insecta > Orthoptera > Tettigoniidae > Anabrus > Anabrus simplex. The sequence continues at coordinate 1,002,185,573 of NC_090266.1, forward strand.
AAGATGATGCCTGTCCCACTCAGATTCCCTCCACAAGAATGGAATTATTACGACAATTCATGTTGAACATCGCACCAATAATGTTTTCGAAGGATGGCATTAAATTATAGGAAGATGTTACCCTTCCTTATATGTAGCTCTCAGAGATTCACAAAGAAAAGAGCAACACTTAGTGCTAACTGATATCCGTAAGCCAAACAAGAGGAAAACCGAAAAGGAAACGGCTACATGCGCAGCAAAGAAGGCACTCCATTGTGGATTACACTCCTTATATACATACATAATCATTACAGACTATTATGCCTTTCAGCGTTCAGTCTGCAAGCCTCTGTGAATTTACTAAACGTCGCCACAATCCTCGATTTGCAACTAGTGTTGTGGCCTCATTTAGTTCTATACCTCTTATCTTTAAATTGTTAGAAACTGAGTTTAACCATCGTCGTCTTGGTCTCCCTCTACTTCTCTTACCCTCCATTGCAGAGTCCATTGTTCTCCTAGGTAACCTATCTTCCTCCATTCGCCTCACATGACCCCACCACCGAAGCCGGTGTATGCATACATCTTCATCCATAGAGTTCATTCCTAAATTAGCCTTTATCGCCTCATTCCGAGTACCCTCCTGCCATTGTTCCCACTTGTTTGTACCAGCAATCATTCTTCCTACTTTCATGTCTGTTACTACTAACTTATGAATAAGATATCCTGAGTCCACCCAGCTTTCACCCGCGTAAAGCAAAGTTGGTCTGAAAACAGACCGATGTAAAGATAGTTTTGTCTGGGAGCTGACTTCCTTCTTACAGAATACTGCTGATAGCAACTGCGAGCTCACTGCATTAGCTTTACTACACCTTGATTCAATCTCACTTACTATATTACTATCCTGGGAGAACACACAACCTAAATACTTGAAATTATCGACCTGTTCTAGCTTTGTATCACCAATCTGACATTCAATTCTGTTGAATTTCTTACATCAATTTAGTCTTCGATAGGCTAATTTTCATACCATACTCATTGCACCTATTTAAGTTCCAGGTTATTAGACTGCAGGCTTTCGGCACAGTCTGCCATTAAGACCAAGTCATCAGCATAGGCCAAACTGCTTACTATATTTCCACCTAACTGAATTCCTCCCTGCCATTTTATACCTTTCAGCAGATTGTGCATGCAGCAAAGGTGAAGGATCAGCCTTGTCTAACCCCTGTAAGTACCCTGAACCAAGAACTCATTCTACCATCAATTCTCACTGAAGCCCAATTGTCAACATAAATGCCTTTGATTGCTTTTAATAATCTGCCTTTAATTCCATAGTCCCCCAGTATGGCGAACATCTTTTCCCTCTGTACCCTGTCATATGCTTTCTCTAGATCTACGAAACATAAACACAACTGCCTATTCCTGTCGTAGCATTTTTCAATTACCTGGCGCATACTGAAAATCTGATCCTAACAGCCTCTCTGTGGTCTGAAACCACACTGGTTTTCATCCAACTGCCTCTCAACGACTGATCGCACCCTCCCTTCCAGGATGCCAGTGAATACTATGCCTGGTATGCTAATCAATGAGATACCTCGATAGTTTTTGCAATCCTTCCTGTTCCCTTGCTTATAGATAGGTGCAATTACTGCTTTTGTCCAATCTGAAGGTACCTTACCAAGACTCCACGCTAATTTTACTACTCTATGAAGCCATTTCATCCCTGCCTTCCCACTATACTTCACCATTTCAGGTCTAATTTCATCTATTCCTGCTGCCTTATGACAATGGAGTTTTTTTTTACCTTCCTTTCCACTTCCTCAAGCATAATTTCACCAACATCACTTTCCTCCTCCCCATGAGCTTGGCTGTTTGCACCACCACCAGGATGATTTCCTTTTACGTTGAGAAGATGTTCAAAATATTCCCTCCACCTCCAGTGATTCCCTGGGATCTATTATGAGTTCACCTGAATTACTCAAAGCACTGTTCATTTCCTTTTTCCCTCCCTTCCTAAGATTCTTTATTACTGTCCAGAAAGGTTTCCCTGCTGCTTGACCTAGTCTTTCCAGGTTATTACCAAAATCATCCCATGACTTCATTTTGGATTCAACAACTATTTGTTTCGCTCTGTTTCTTTCATCTACGTACAAATCCCTGTCTGCCTCGGCCCTTGTTTGGTGGCATTTCTGATAAGCCTTCCTTTTACGTTTACAGGCTGCTCTCACTTCATCATTCCACCAAGATGTTCACCTTTTCCCATCTTTACACACAGTTGTTCCTAGGCATTCCCTTGCTGTTTCTACTACAGCATCCCTGTATGCATCCATTCACTTTCTATATCCAGAACCTGCTTACTGTCTACTGTTCGAAACTTCTCACTAATCATATCCATGTACTTCTGTCTAATTTCCTTGTCCTGGAGATTTTCTACCCTTATTCGTTTGCAGACAGATTTCACTTTCTCTACCTTAGGCCTAGAGATACTTAGTTCACTACAGATCAGATAGTGGTCTGTATCACCGAAAAATCCGCGAAAAACTCGTACATTCCTAACAGATTTCCTGAATTCGAAGTCGGTTAAGATATAGTCTATTATGGATCTGGTTCCCCTAGCCTCCCATGTGTAACGGTGAATAACCTTATGCTTGAAGAATGTATTCGTAACAGCTAAATCCATACTAGCAGAGAAGTCCAGCAAATGCTTCTCATTCCCATTTGCTTCCACATCTTCCCTACATTTACCAATCACCCTTTCGTATCCTTCAGTTCTATTCCCAACTCTCGCATTGAAATCACCCAGTAGCACTATTCTATCCTTACTGTTGACCCTGACCACGATGTCACTCAATGCTTCATAAAACTTGTCAAATTCATCCTCATTTGCACCCTTTCATGGTGAATACATGGACACAATTCTTGTCCTAATTCCTCCAACTTACAAATCTACCCACATCATTCGCTCATTTACGTGCCTAACTGAAACTATGTTGCGTGCAATGGTATTCCTGATAAAGAGCCCTACCCCAGACTCTGCCCTTCCCTTTCTAACACCCGTCAAGTACACTTTATATTCTCCTATCTCTTTCTCGTTATCTCCCCTTACCCGAATATCACTTACTCCTAGCACATCCTGATGCATCCTCTATGTTGGCTCAGCCAGTTCTACTTTCATTCTCCCATAAGCCCCATTAAAAGTGATAGCTCCCCATCGATTTCCGTTTCGTTCGCCAAGTTGTTTCCAAGGAGTCCCTCGCCTGTCAAATGGGAGTGGGACTCCGTTACTCCCATAGGTCCGAGGCTTGCTTAAAATGTTCTGAACTCGGTAAATTCATGAAGCAGGATGCTACCCTACTTGCACATAGTCCAAATGAGGATCTCTCCTCTAACGGGTTATGGACCACCGGTGAATTGTATAGTCCTAGCCGCCTGAGCACAAGGAGGGCCAGGACTCAGAATATGTCCGAGATGCCCACTCCCATTCCATAGCAACTGGTATGCCGACTCTCAGGACCACTTACTAGGCCACTCAGCCGTTGCCCATTGTTCACGAACTAGGACGTGACTACAGTAACCCACAAACATGAACCGGAGGAAGAAATTATTTTAGAACGTTTAAGGTCTCTAGGTCATCAATTCACAGTGTGAAACATAATATCTATGCTGTATGCGAGAACTTCGTATGTTTATTTGGTCATTACATTCCAGTGTAAATAACTTCTCATTGTAATCGAATGAATGGACAACACGGAAGAAAGGTATTTGTGGGAATTTTAATTTTGGGTTAAGTGGTTGTAGAGATAATGGGTCTGTGTAAGTCACTATATCAGTACAAGTCACTGGTAAGGCCCCAATTATAGTATTGTTCCAGCACATTGGGACCCTTACAAGGATTACTTGATTTAGGTACTGGGAATGATCCAAAGGAAAGCACCAGTATTTGTTCCAAGTGATTTCCGACAAAAGAGTTCATGCATACGTACATACATACATACATACAAAAGCTACATACTGTAACACGAACGCCCGTACTTTACTTCAGTGGAGAGCATGGATTGACGCCAGGGTGTGTACGGTCCATGCTCAGGGAGTAAGAGAGAGATGGGTAGTATAATATTTCTTATTAAGTTGAAACTTTTGTTTATTTGAAAAATCGATAGATTATATCACCTTTTACAGACGAACAGTTATTTGGAATATCCACATAAAGGCAGGGAGAGACGTTGGCGTCGGTGATGTCCCATGTTGTCAAACTCCTTCCCCTTCACCGTAAAACTCCTCTCAGCACCATGGCACCACGTTATCCTACGGCGGTTGACGACCTAAGTTCGGATGAGACTCTAACCTGGGAGTCTGATGTCTGTGTTTAGTGTGGAATATTTAATTCGTTTTTTTCATCGAAATCCCATGAACAGAGTAGAGAAATGTGTGGACTTCGCACAGAATGCCAATAGAATCTGATACGCCACTTCTCTACCGCACTGCACTAAAGATTGTGACACGACACTGTTCGTAAAATTCACAAGTTCCACAGTTATAGGGTTGGACGCAAACACTTCGAAGAAATTCAAGTAAATTCAGTCTCACTGTTGTGTGACAATGAGGAAAATGAGCACAGTTCAAAATATGGAGGTGATTGTCTGATACACTCGTCGATGAACTTTAAATTAATGGGGTAACACACTAATCTGGAACCTTCTATGACCTTTAAGGTTCAAGCCTTACGAAATGAAATGAACACCATTACTTTGGTACAGTCCAATGAAAAGAAATAAATTAAGTCGCTACAAGACAGTCCTGCGTAATGCTTGAACACGATAAAATGAATGTACAGATCGATAAATGCAAGTTAGAGCACACACAATCTTATGAACAAAAATTGTCTTTTCACGAAGGCACTGTCTTATTTGAGCACAGTCTTATGGAAAGAAACTAAGTTTCATGAAGGCACAGTCTTAGGAAATGAGATGCGCAGTCTTATGGAAAGAAATTAGGTTTTTACTGAGGTACAATCTTTTTGAAACGAGTGAAGCACAGTCTTACGAAAAACAGTCTTTTCAGAAAAGTTCATGAGGAACAGTTCTGTAAAATAAATTGAGGTACAGTCTTTGTGAACTGAAATTAAATTCAGAAGTCGCTTTGTGTTTGTTTAAAATATCAATCATCTAAGCCCTTTCAGTTCGACACTTTATGAAACCAATTTAATCACTCTTGTATCACTGTTTGTACAAGTTGGTAACTACCAATAACTAAAGATAATTCGCCTCCTTCAATCTCCCACGAAGTTAGTCCTAAGATCGCACTTCTAACACTGTATGTTCTGTCATCGGCACTCAGCCGGAGAGAGTAACAATGTAGAGTACAAATTCCACAGCTGGCCCGCACGACGTGGCAGCTGGGATACGAAGAGAGAGAGACTCACACTGAATTCTACTGAGTCAGCATGGTTCTTTCATACGCGTGGGTTTGACAGCGAGGTTCAAATACAAGATTCTTTAATAACTTGGCTATCCTTCCGCCGATTTTCTTGAAATTTGGTACATTATTATCTGCAATAAGGATCTACATGATGGCGTGGTTAAAATTTTGATAATGAAATAGAAGCAATGGAATGTTCGATCGTGACGTCACTTGGCTTTGGCTGGTTCCCTGCAGCGAGCGATCACCTGCCTCGCTGTCACATCCACTGCCAGAGTGCTTGGCGGTCTTTTCGAATCACAGTAGACGGGTGTTGGCGCGAGTTGCGTAAGAAATACTTTGACGGTGAATGTCGACAGTGCATTCCCGTTTCAGTACATTATCATTATAGACCGTTATGCCTTTCAGTGTTCAGTCTGCAAGCCTCTGTGAATTTACTAAAATTTGCCACAATCCTCTATTTGCAACTAGTGCTGTGGCCTCATTAAGTTCTATACGTCTTAGCTTTAAATAATTAGAAACTGAGTCTAAGCATCATCATGGTCTCCCTCTACTTCTCTTACCCTCCATAACAGAGTCCGTAATTTTCCTAGGTAACCTATCCTCCTCCATTTTCCTCACATGACCTCAGCTTCATCCATTGAGTTAATTCCTAACTTAGCCTTTATCTCCTCATTCAGGGTACCCTACTGCCATTGATCCCAGGTGTTTGTACCAGCAATCATTCTTGCTATTTTCATGTCTGTTACTTCTAACTTATGAATAAGATATCCTGAGTCCACCTAGCATTTGCTCCCTTAAAGTAAAGTTGGTCTGAAAACAGACTAATGTAAAGATAGTTTCGTCCGGGAGCTGACTTCCTTCTTACAGAATACTGTTGATCACAACTGCAAGCTCACTGCATTAGCTTTACTGCACCTTGATTCAATCTCTCTCACTATATTACCATCCTCGGAGAACACACATCCTAAATACTTAAAATTATCTACCTGTCCCAGCTTTGTATCACCAATCTGACATTCACTTCTGTTGAATTTCTTACCTACTGACATCAATTTAGTCTTCGAAAGGCTAATTTTCATACCATACTCGTTGCACCTACTTTCAAGTTGCAAGTTAATAGACTACAGGCTTTCGGCACAATCTGCCATTAAGACCAAGTCGTCAGCATAGGCCAGAGTGCTTACTAAATTTCCACCTAACTGAATCCCTCCCTGCCACTTTATACCTTTCAGCAGATGATGCATGCAGACTATGAACACCAAAGGTGAAAGATTACAGCGTTGTCTAACCCCTGTAAGTACCCTTAACCAGGAACTCATTCTATCATCATTTCTCACTGCAGCTCAGTTGTCAACATAAATGCCTTTGATTGATTTTAATAAACTACCCTTGATCCCATAGTCCCCCGGTATGGTGAACATCTTTTCCCTCAGTATCCTGTCATCTGCTTTCTCTAGATCTACGAAGCATAAACACAACTGTCTATTGCTCTTGTAGCATTTTTCAGTTAACTGGTGCATTCTGAAAATCTGATCCTGACAGCCCCTCTGTGGTCTGAAACCACACTGGTTTTCATCTAACTTCCTCTCAGCCACTGATTGCGCCCTCCCTTCCAAGATGCCAGTGAATATTTTGCTTGGTATACTAATCAATGGGATACAGCGATGGTTGTTGCAATCCTTCCTTTATCCTTGCTAATAGAGAGGTGCAATTACTGCTTTTGTCCAATCTGAAGGTACCTTACCAACACTCCACGCTAATTTTACTACTCTATGAAGCCATTTCATCCTTGCCTTCCCACTATACTACACCATTTCAGGTCTAATTTCATCTATTCCTGCTGCTTTATGACAATGGAGTTTATTTACTGTCCTTTCCACTTCCGCAAGCATAATTTCACCAACATAATTTTCCTCCTCCCCATGAGCTTGGCTGTTCGCGACACCACCAGGATGATTTCCTTTTACATTGAGATGATGATCAAAATATTCCCTCCACCTCTCCAGTGATTCCCTGGGACCTATTATGAGTTCACCTGAATTACTCAAAACACTGTTCATTTCCTTTTTCCCCCCCCTTCCTGAGATTCTTCATTACTGTCCAGAAAGGTTTCCCTTCTGCTTGACGTAGCTTTTCCAGGTTATTACCAAAATCTTCCCACGGCTTCTTTTAGGATTCAGCAACTGTTTGTTTCGCTCTGTTTCTTTCATCAATGTACAATTCCCTGTCTGAATCAGCCCTTGTTTGGAGCCATTTCTGATAAGTTTTCTTTTTATATTTACAAGCTGCTCTCAGTTCAACATTCCACCAAGATGTCTTCTTATTCCCATCTTTACACACAGTTATTCCTAGGCATTCCCTTGCTGTTTCTACTACAGCATCCCTGTAAGCCACCCATTCGCTTTCTACTATATTCTGAACCTGCTTACTGTCCACTGTTCGGAACTTCTCTCTAATCATACCCATGTACTTCTGCCTAATTTCATCATCCTGGAGATTTTCTACCCTTAATCATTTGCAGACAATTTTCACTTTCTCTATCCTAGGCTTAGAGACACTTAATTCACTACATATCAGATAATGGTCTGTTTCATCAAAAAACCCTTGAGAAACCCATACATTCCTAACTGATTTCCTGAATTCGAAGTTGGTTTACATACAGTCTATTATGGATCTGGTACCCCTAGCCTCACATATGTAGCGGTGAATAGCCTTACGCTTGAAGAATGTATTTGTAACTGCTAAACCCATACTAGCACAGAAGTCCAGCAAACACTTCCCATTCCTATTAGCTATTATCTTCTCCACATTTGCCAGTCACCCTTTCATATCCTTCAGTTCTACTTCCACCTCTCGCATTGAAATTGCCCATTCGCACTATCCTTTAATTGCTGTTGACCCTGAATACTACGTCACTCAGTGCTTCATATAACTTGTCCATTTCATCCCCATGCGCACCCTCACATGGTATATACACGGAGATTATTCTCGTCCTAATTCCTCCAACTGCCAAATCTACCCATATCATTCGCTCATTTATGTACCTAACAGAAACTAAGTTTCGTGCAATAGTATTCCTGAAGAGCAGCCCTATCCCAGTCTGTGCCCTTCTCTTTTTAGCAGTGTATCAAGTAAATAATATTACATCAGTCTTGGGACTGGTTGCAACCACTTAATGGCCATCTTCATACATACATACATACATACATACATACATACATACTGTGTCCTACAGGGCCCTATGGGACTCACATACTTTGCCTCCATAGGGCTTTTCATCATGACACCTGGGTTCAATTCCCTGGCACTACCAAAATTATTCATCATATCAACAGCACTCAGTCGTATAACATCCATGCGTGCGATTAGCTATCTCTACCGTGCACATGAAGCACTAGCACCATGTCTAACACCTCCAGCCATGCCAACCTGTGCAAGTCAAGGAATCTGTCTCCAGTATGAAAAACTTACGTACAATAACCAATGAAATAAAAATCCTCTGCTTCTGAAATTACCATGTCTGGCTAAAAGACCTAGCTAACGTGACCAATGCATAAAAGATGCTGCGAACAGAAAAACATAATACAAGGTGAAAATATAAAAATTTACAACCATTTCTACCGTCCAGAGTTCGAGGTCTGTGCATACCTATCCTATACAAACCATTATTTACATAACTGTCGTGGCTGACGCCACCTTAAATTTTAATTTTAATCTAGCCCATGCTAATTAAAAATTGGGTTTGTCTGACCTGGGAGTACCGATGACATTGTGAGGCGGCTCTCTATGGAACCCAGGATCTTAACTCATGTTGACAGATGACACTGCCAGCTGCAAAGTTATGTAGATCTCTGGATTCATGCTGGCTGGTGAATGATTCTTCGACGGCTTCCGTGAAGGTGGTCCAGTGTCTCTTCCGGTGTTGTGGTGAGCTTCGCCTTCCTGGAGTCCCCGCGTCAATGCTCGGTCGTCTCGACAGCTGCTCCGTTGCTACAGCTTGCTGTTCTTCTCTCTCGTTCTCTGCGACGTTTCTCACGTTTTATACGTGAAGGGAAACTGTAAAGAGATATAAGTTACCAAGAGTTCTGCTACAATGTCAGTCTCCACTCATGCCCCTTTCACACTTTTTAAAGCTCCTTTTAGAACGACGTCAAGTACACCCATCATTCACATTTTCACATATTGTGCCTAGATTCAGTCTTTCTATCACAGAAATATTTTTCCAAACGGCCAGAAATCATCTGAGCTATAATAAGATTACGAACCTCATTTCTAATACTTGGCCCTAAAAGCTATTCGAATTACAAGCGAGATAGTAGAGTTATTGGCAGTACGTTTCCATGACAGGCAAACAAACACATGTAGTCTGAAAGATTCAATGAGATTATGCAGATTATTTACTTACTTCTATTCGCAAGTAGATTGTACTGGATGTTAACAGCTCGCCGCTTAGATCTGATTCACGATGTCCTCCTGGAGTTGTATCACACCGTCGCAGTCGCGAGACAGTTAGAGTGCCGTCTCGAGTGCTCTACCGCTGCATATTTATAACACGTCTCGCGTACCCAAGCTAATGATTTCCCCGCGAGATTCTCCCTCCGGCGGTCTCCTTGCAAGAAGCGCGCTAAGTACTAATCTCGCATATGCACTTTTAGTTATGCCCAAGTCGCATATCAAAATTTTGCTCAGTTTATGGAGGTTGCAATTTTCTTCTCCGATTAAATGCATTTCTTCTTTGCTTTAAGATATAAATTAATTTCCTTTTCGCTCCAAATCTTTGACACGCCACCTCTTTAAAAGGGTTTAGCGTCCTGCGTCTAAATTAACTCGCTTGGCTTGGGGTCATAAATTTGTCATATGAGATTCCTGAGATTTCCTAGTTATTTAGCTGTTCCATTCCCGCGAGCACTGCACCACTCAACTACTCCCAGGCAATAAATTAAAGTACAAGGATCTCCAAGGTTCTTCAGGGTGGTCTTGAATGTATGTGATACCACAGGCTAAAATCATGCCTCTATAACAATGACCAATAGTGTTCAATACATACATACATACATACATACATACATACATACATACATCATTCCTGAGTCCACACAGCGTTTGCTTCCATAAAGCAAATTTGGTCTGAAAACAGACCGATGTAAAGATAGTTTCATCCGGGGCTTACTTCCTTCTTACAGAATACTGTGGATCCCAACTGGGAGCTCAGTGCATTAGCTTTACTGCACCTTAATTCAATCTCACTTACTCTATTACCATCCTGGGAGGACACACATTTTAATACCTGTATCACCAATCTGACATTCAATTCTCATGGATTTCTTACCCACTGACATCAGTTTAGTCTTGGAAAGGCTAATTTTCATACCATCAGCATTGCACCTGTTTTCAAGTTTCAAGATATGAGACTGCAGGCTTTCGGCACAATCTGCCATTAAGACCAAGTCAGCATATGCCAGGCTGCTTACTAAATTTTCACTTAACTGAATCCCTCCCTGGCACTTTATACTTTTCAGCAGATGATCCATGTGAACTACGGACAACAAAGGTGAAAGATTACAGCCTTGTCTAACCCCTGTAAGTACCCTGAACCAAGAACTCATTCTACCATAAATTCTCACTGCAGCCCAATTGTCAAGATAAATGCCTTAGATTGATTTTTAATAATCTATCCATAATCCCATAGTCCCCCAGTATGGTGAGTATCTTTTCCCTCGGTATCCTGTCGTATGCTTTCTCTGAATCTATGAAACTTAAATACAGCTGTCTATTCCTCTCGTAGCATTTTTCAGTTACTTGGTCCATACTGAAAACCTTATCCTGACAGCTCCTCCATTGTCAGAAACCGCACTGGTTTTCATCCAACTTCCTCTCAACCACTGATCGCGCGCGCGCGCGCGCGCGCACACACACACACACACACACACCCACACACACCCAACCCCCCCCCCCCCTTCCAAGGTATCATCTTCAGCTAAAATAAAAATTAAACAGATCATATGATTACTAAAACATGTGTATATACAGTAAGATAGAGACAATGTTGCAGGAATAATTATAACATTAAAATTCTTTTAACATTTTTCTCAATACCAATACAGGATATTTTCCACGATACCCGATACTTCGATACTCAATACAGTCATTTCTACTTCTAGTTTCAATACGGAATAGAATGTTGGGGGGACTGTGTAATGCCGGTGAAATTAATGAGCTGCTCATATTTGAGACTAAATTTAAGACCATCAGTGTACAGTTTCAAACTCTACATTAGACATTTAAAAGCAAAATGAGTTTTAAGCAGTCCATTTTTATGAGCATTTTATTTTTACAGAGGTGCCAATTATTATGGATTGTCCGTAATTATTACAGATTTCACCTCACAATTACGGAGTTACGGTCAAAGAGGAAATAATTACGGAAAAGCTGACATTATCACGAAAAAATAATTTTTGACGGAAACAAAAGAAAAGGAAAAATGTTGAGTCCTTTCGAGCCTTTCTCCTAAATCGACTTTATTTCAGTGCTTGTGAGTTGGCAACGTTACTTATTCGATCGTGACTTCCTTTTGCTACCCATAAGCGTTGTAAAATTAATTGTGAATGAAGGAGCTCCACTACAAATCCTTCAGTAATGTTGTATTTGCTGTGTTAAGTGTACCCGACAGTTGACAGAAAGATCTGCACTGCACTGGTATCACTTATGGTTCAGAAAACGAAAATGTCATCACAGTTGGAAGGATGCTTCAAGAAAAACTACACTGAAAAGCAGCTGCTGCGTGAGAAACAAGCTACAAGGAATGTTTTATCATGGAACCAACAGGGTGCATGCAAATGTTATTGTGTAATATGATATACTTTTCGATAAATTGCTAGAGGGAAGGGCAAAAGGGGTGTGTCATTATCAAGAAGGAAGGCGTATGCTTTGGACTTGACTCGAAATTTTTCTTGGGGGCGGAGGGCAATTACTGATAATCCACTTCAAAGTTGGCACCTCTGTTTTTATACTAGCATTCTCACTCTTTCGGGGTCAAGTCCACTTCCTTTTCTGTCACATTTGAGTCCTGCTGTGCTGAAGTCTCTCAGAGAAAACTGTTGCAGGTGGAATACACAAATATTTAGCAGCTAATTTTTTTTAGTTTTGGAAATTTTGATTTCGTTTTACAGTAATCCAGTGCACTAGATAGAGGAGCTGACAAATCATTGTTGAGATATGCAGTGATTTCTTCTTGTGAACTGTTAACTGACATTGAATCTGATACACAATTATTTTCTTGCATAACATTACCGGTACCTCATTCATGTCTTACCGGGCGAGTTGGCCGTGCGGTTAGAGTCGGGCGGCTGTGGTCTTGCATCCGGGTGATAGTGGGTTCGAATCCCACTGTCGGCACACACACACACACACACCCACACACACCCAACCCCCCCCCCCCTTCCAAGGTATCATCTTCAGCTAAAATAAAAATTAAACAGATCATATGATTACTAAAACATGTGTATATACAGTAAGATAGAGACAATGTTGCAGGAATAATTATAACATTAAAATTCTTTTAACATTTTTCTCAATACCAATACAGGATATTTTCCACGATACCCGATACTTCGATACTCAATACAGTCATTTCTACTTCTAGTTTCAATACGGAATAGAATGTTGGGGGGACTGTGTAATGCCGGTGAAATTAATGAGCTGCTCATATTTGAGACTAAATTTAAGACCATCAGTGTACAGTTTCAAACTCTACATTAGACATTTAAAAGCAAAATGAGTTTTAAGCAGTCCATTTTTATGAGCATTTTATTTTTACAGAGGTGCCAATTATTATGGATTGTCCGTAATTATTACAGATTTCACCTCACAATTACGGAGTTACGGTCAAAGAGGAAATAATTACGGAAAAGCTGACATTATCACGAAAAAATAATTTTTGACGGAAACAAAAGAAAAGGAAAAATGTTGAGTCCTTTCGAGCCTTTCTCCTAAATCGACTTTATTTCAGTGCTTGTGAGTTGGCAACGTTACTTATTCGATCGTGACTTCCTTTTGCTACCCATAAGCGTTGTAAAATTAATTGTGAATGAAGGAGCTCCACTACAAATCCTTCAGTAATGTTGTATTTGCTGTGTTAAGTGTACCCGACAGTTGACAGAAAGATCTGCACTGCACTGGTATCACTTATGGTTCAGAAAACGAAAATGTCATCACAGTTGGAAGGATGCTTCAAGAAAAACTACACTGAAAAGCAGCTGCTGCGTGAGAAACAAGCTACAAGGAATGTTTTATCATGGAACCAACAGGGTGCATGCAAATGTTATTGTGTAATATGATATACTTTTCGATAAATTGCTAGAGGGAAGGGCAAAAGGGGTGTGTCATTATCAAGAAGGAAGGCGTATGCTTTGGACTTGACTCGAAATTTTTCTTGGGGGCGGAGGGCAATTACTGATAATCCACTTCAAAGTTGGCACCTCTGTTTTTATACTAGCATTCTCACTCTTTCGGGGTCAAGTCCACTTCCTTTTCTGTCACATTTGAGTCCTGCTGTGCTGAAGTCTCTCAGAGAAAACTGTTGCAGGTGGAATACACAAATATTTAGCAGCTAATTTTTTTTAGTTTTGGAAATTTTGATTTCGTTTTACAGTAATCCAGTGCACTAGATAGAGGAGCTGACAAATCATTGTTGAGATATGCAGTGATTTCTTCTTGTGAACTGTTAACTGACATTGAATCTGATACACAATTATTTTCTTGCATAACATTACCGGTACCTCATTCATGTCTTACCGGGCGAGTTGGCCGTGCGGTTAGAGTCGGGCGGCTGTGGTCTTGCATCCGGGTGATAGTGGGTTCGAATCCCACTGTCGGCAGCCCTGAATATGGTTTTCCGTGGTTTCCCATTTTCACACCAGGCAAATGCTGGGGCTGTACCGTAATTAAGGCCACGACCGCTTCCTTCCCAATCCTAGGCCTTCCAGATCTCCCATCTCTCTGTGTCGGTGCGACGTAAAGCCACTAGCATTCATGTCAATTTCTCGGGCTTTGCAGTAGGTCGACATCTAAACTAAAATTAAGAAAAGTTAGTGAACTGATCAATTTTTAAGAGTATGTCACTATCCCTACATAGATATCCAAAAATCGGAAGAAAAAGAAAAGTAAAAATAAATTTTACATGATCATTTTTGGTTGCAGGACATTCCTCTTGGTTAGCAACGTCAACCAGTTGGTCTTTAGCACAACTGAGAGTACTGGGGCTGCGAAAAACTTGTTCTTTTATGCGGGGATCCAACAGCGTTGCAATGAAACATATTTAATTTTCTTCAATAGATTTATACCTCACGTTCATTTTATCCTGCAATGACTGTTGAATAATCTTCGGGCTTTTCCAATTCAGAAATAACACTGTTCACAGTGGGTATCACTTCATACACTGACATTGAATTTACGGCGAGTGTTGCTTGATTGAAAATATTTTATGTGCCAATCAGTATACACTGACTTAGCAAATGTCATGGGATAGTCACCTAATAGGGTGTGGGGCCTCCTCTTGCCCTGCGAACTGCAGTGAGATACCGAGGAAGTGGGTCGACAAGTCCCTGGTAGTCCTCTGGACGCAGGTGACACCTAATCGTTCGCAGAGCGGCAGCCAGTGCTGGTCTGTTCGTGGGTGCTGGATCCATGGCACGGAGCCTGCATTGCAGGACATCCCAGACATGCTCGATAGGGTTCATATCGGTGTTCCTGGGTGGCCATCGCAGTTGTTGGACCTCCGCTGCATGTTCCTGGAACCATTCCCGAGCGACGTGGGAGCGATGTGGCGGCGTGGTATCATCTTGAAACACCGCAGAACCGTCTGGGCGCTGGAAGGCCAAAAATGGGTGGAGATGGTCTCCGAGCAGCTCAACATACCGAATACCATTAAAAGTCTCTTCCAGGACAACTAGGGGGCCCATTCCATACCAGGAAAATGCACCCCAGACGATAACATACACACCAGCGCCCTGGACCACACCTTCGAGGCAGGCGGGATCCATCGCTTCATGTGGTCTGCACCATACACGGTGCCTCTCATCGGCATGGTGCAGTCGAAATGGTTATTCGTCTGACGATATCACGTTACGCCATTGTTCCAGTATCCATCCCTGGTGACTAGCGACAAATGCGCGTCGTCGTGCCTGATGACGTTGGATTAACATACCCCATAGAAGCCATGTTCCTATAGATTGTCCACTGGGAGACATGTCTAGCACGGCCTGTGTTGAATTGAGCCGTGATTTGTTGCCCGTCTGTCACTATTGACAATCCGTCTCATGTCGCCGGTCACGGTCGTCGAGGGTGGCTGGACGACCGGTCGGTCATCTGTTGTGGACGGTGACACCCACATTCAACCATTCACGATACACCCTGGACACGGTTGATCGTGTGAAGCCGAATTCCCGCACCACTTCCGAAATCGCACTTCCCATTCGTCAAGCACCGACCACCATACCCCGTTTGAACGGTGTCAGCTCACGACGACGTTCCATGTTACACCTGTCACATGCACAGCCACTGCTCACAATGTCTCCTATATGACTGCCGCTGGCACAGGGGGCGTGTGGTGCGCAGACAATACACCTGTGCATCAGTGCTCCGCTATCCCATGACATTCGCCGAGTCAGTGTATTAACAAGATCCCACTGTGATACTAAGATTCACTGGCAAGGAGAGATAAGAAGATCCAAAAACTATGGCCCTCTTTTGCTGCTGAAGTCTTTTTAGCATCTTTAGAATGGAATTCCATCGCGTAGGTTCATCCTGAATGAAGCGGTGTTGTGGTAAAGAAAGATGCTTCTGTGCCGCTTTGGGAATCTTGTTGGTTTTTAGGAGTGTTTGAAACTCCCAATTAGTTTCCTGCATGAGAAAATGAGACTTCCAATATTTTTTGAAGTGAAATGTCCATGCTTCAAAACAAGTTGGAATGTATGAGCTAAACGAGACCGGTGTGAAAAGTTTACTAAATTCATAGCATTTACTACTTTTTATCCATTAAACCCGAAGTTTCGAAAGTTTTCTTTAAAAAATTTGCTATATTTTCACAAGTGTGGCTCACTTGTTCAAATGGTATCACTTCAATGCATTACATATTTGAAGTTATAGTCCAGGTCCACAGTATCAATGGAGAAACTTAAATAATCATCGCAGGCTGTTAATGTCCACATATCCGTCGTAACTGCTAGGCTGTTCCTGTTTTGGAGCTCTTTTCTTACTCTTCTTTCCATTTCTTCGTAAAGTTCTGGAATTATTTGATTGTATATTTGCTTATGAGAAGGCATAGCGTATCTGGGTTGAAGATACTTAATCACTTAATTCCTTCATCCTCTACAATGCTGAGTGGTTGCTTATCTTTGCATACCATTGCATACCATTGTAGTGATTTGTCTGGTAATTGTCTTTGACCGACTATCACCTGGTTTAAATGCAGATTTTCTGTCCATACATGATTGAAGTGTAGCATGAGAATGTTGAGAGAATGATGGTGGTGGTGGTGATGATGCCGATGTCGTCGTTGACCGTGAAAGAAGAGTCACAAGCTCATCTACTGTTACTTCTTCAGAAGTTTTTACTAAGATGTTCTCAAAAAGCAATTTTGTGCACTGTTGTAATATGATTTTTTTTAGGTTACTAATGTCGTGAGATTTTCCACCATGCGAAAAAGGGGGTAGAAATAATGTTCACGGCAGGGGGCAACCTCATTAGGCCTTACCTTGCATTTGGTTTTCCCAAAGAAGTTGTCTGTTTACCTGCCTTAACATTTCTAGTTATCTCCAGACAAGCAGGTGTGAAAATCCAAAATTAAGGTATTGAGGGCTAAGGCAAGCAAGTGGGAAAATCCAGAAATTAAGGTAATGAGGATCAACCCATGCCACTTCCTAGCAGCAGAGCGCCTGCAGATGACGTTCCCCCTCAATTGACAGCGCTGGCATTCAAATATGACATTTAAGAACTTACCAAAATAGAAAGAAAAATATTAAAACTTATTTTATCACCTATTCAATACTTATGAAGCAATACAAAATTAGGATGTCATCCTTAATTTATTGCATAATGTTCTTCTCATAGATTTTCAATACGGGAAAAAATGAGAATAGCCTCTTGCAATACCAAAATAGATCACTTTGTAATTCGATAATATAATCAAATGACGTACTTTTTCCAGAAAGCTCTTTGGAGGCCGCACGGCATTATTATCATCACCAGAAAGCTCTAACTGTAGGTTGATCTGTCAGATATTTCTTTTAGGAGTTTCATTTTTCCCGCAACACAACGAAGGCAATTTCTCTATTGTTAGAAAATCACAAAGAAGCACTTCCTAGAAAATAATTAAACTCAACTTGTAATTAGTCAGGTTCTTGCTTGACTGGCAGTGAGGTAATTAGATGTTTGGGTTTGCACTGAATAAGCAGGAATTGAAGGAAGTTTCTTCCTGACCGCATCGCCGTCTTTGTCTCTACTGTTTTCGTGGTCATTGCAACCTCTTCAAAATGAAATGAAAATTGCAGAATTACCACCAAAGTATCGAGCAAATTTCCTGGACAGGGTGTCCACCCATATGGAAAACCTGGGAAACAGGGAAATGTCAGGGAATTCGATAATTAACGGGAAAACCTGGAAATGTCAGGGAATTCAGGAAAAGATCTGGAAATTCATTCTTCTGTCAGATAAAATTGACATACCGTATTTATCCATGTAATACAAACACATTTTTCAGTTTTTATAACATTAATGTAGGGCATGTCTTTTATGCCAGGAATAAATTTTACTGAAAAGTTAAAGTGTGATCTCGAATGTGAAGTAATCAATAATATCAATAGCTATATGATTGATCGATCGAATTTTCAATGTTTTGATCTGCTTACTATTGAATATTCTGTGTTGTTGGGGAATGGTGAGCTCAATGAATTAGACCTATATTGCGTTCTCAGCTTTTTCCAGTAATGTTTCCAGACTCTGAAACAGCTTTCAAAGTTCAGCTGCACAGAACAAAAGTTGCCTATACAATCGCTCATGGTTTGGCTCTCTTATTCCATAAACAAGTTCTTGAGATGGGTAGTAAGTGCACACGTTTCACCGTTGGGTTTGACGAGTCGCTGAATAAAGTTTCTCAGATAGGCCAAATGGATCTTGTAGTTCATTGTTTCAATCCTGATACTAATGAAGTATGCACTTCTTATTTTGATTCCATGTTTCTTGGTCACTCTACCTCCTTAGATTTGTTAAATGGTTTTTTGCAAGCACAGCAAGGACTCTATCTAAAAAAAATTACGAATTTCAGTGGATGGTCCAAATGTTAATAAAAAGTTCCCTCAGGTTTTTGGTAATTTATTAGATGATTTAGATGCTCCTATTTTGTTGAACATTGGATCTTGTGGCTTGCATACTGTGCACGATTCATATAAAATGGCAGTTAAATAAACCCAGTGGAATATTGCAGAGTTTCTTCGTGCTCTTCACTTCTTGTTTTGCTACGCTCCTGCAAGTCGTGCTGATTATATACATTATTCAGGTTCAAACGAATTTCCTTCAAAATATTATGCTATAAGATGGCTTGAAAATTTTCAAGTCATTGAACATGCTATAGATATCCTACCTAATGTCAAAAAATATGTGGAAGGAACAGAGACAAGAAAATCCCAAGCTGTAACAGCTTCAAAATAGTATCAACTTCACTTAAAGATAAGGTTCTTAAGGCCAAGTTGTCATTTTTATCATCACTTGTTGGAGATTTGGAACCATTCCTAAAAGTTTAAGACAGATCTCCCATTTGCATCACTCCTTTATGAATCTTTCATTGATGATATATATCATGACAAGGTTTGTTGAGTCTGAGTCACTGCAGTCTTCAGAAAATCTCCTAAAACGTATTTAGACAGTAAAGAAAATCTTCTGCCTGCATCTAAAATTGACATAGGTTATGCTGCTAAAGCAGCACTTCGTGGCAATCCTGGATTAAATGATAGAGATATATTAGTGTTTTGCACAGATTGTCTGAGAGGAATGGTAGCTTTGTGCAAATAGTTACTGGAAAGGTCACCGCTGGCATATCGTCGTCATCTGCAGTTTGCAGCTGTTGGCCACATCTGCTCACCGCTAGCATATAAACTGACTAAATTAATTTCTTGTTTTGATCCAAGTGTAGCCAAGTAGCCTCTAAGCAGCAGACTGCTAAGGATAGCTTTAAATGCCTTTGTTGAAAACAAATGGATCTCGGGTAATGAAGCCATTCATGTACAAAGGGAGTTCACTTCTGTTTGTGAGAATGATACTTTGAAAGAAGTGAATTCTTTGTATTCTAAAGACGAGAGGTTAGATCACTTTTGGCTTTGCACTGTTCTTCCAATAGTAAATTTGAAAACAGAAAAGTTGTCTTCCTTTCTCAAAATGATACTAATATTTTTTCATGGAAGTGCTTCACTTGAATGTGGTTTTCCTGTTAATAAAGAAATTATAGTAGAGAGCATGCTACAAGTATCGCTTGTAGCACAAAGAATAATATATGATTCTATCCCAAACCCTGGTGGAATTGAAAACGTCTCCATTAATAAGAACATGCTCCATGCTGCAAGGAGTACTCATGCTTTGTACGTTCAAAATCTAAAGGAGAAACGTGAAATATAGGTAGAAGATTCTTTGCTAAAAAATAAGAGAAAGGCCGCTTTGTTGCTGAAAGAATTAGAAAAGAAGTGGAGGGTGATGGCAGAAGCTCGAGTCGTTGGTGGCTACAAAGAAGTTTCTTCGCTGAAGCAGTAATGGTAATACATTTAAAAAAAAACTTAAAGTGAATTTAATCAGACTAAATTAAACTTCCAAGTTTCAGTATACACATTAATTGCTCATTTATGTTTTGGATGTTAAGTTTTAAAAATGTATTTTAATATTACTGACACTTCCTTTATAATTATGTTTTTTGTCATCATGTGTCAGGGAAAAAACTGGTTTTTATGTCTGGAAAACAGGGAAATGTCAGGGAATTTTAAAATCTGAATTTGGTGGACACCCTGCTGGAGTATCGTTAGAATTCGATACCAAGCAACTATCGTGAGTATCGATTTATCGAAAGTATCGAGGACACATCCCTTCCAAATATGTAGACAGTTTATTGTTAATGTCCTTTCTAATGTCCTTTAACTTACGATGTTTTAAGAGAAATAAAGCCGTCATTAAATTAAATGCTTTTCACACCAGGTAAATGCTGGGGTTGTACCTTAAGGCCACGGCCGCTTCCTTCCCACTCCTAGCCCTTTCCTATCCCATTGTCTCCATAAGACCTATCTGTGTGTGTGCGACGTGAAACCAATGGCAAATAATAAATTAAATGATCAAATATAGAAAAGATTACACACAAATATAGGAAACAAAATACTCTAATGAAATGGTGTACGGCTTTTAGTGCCGGGAGTGTCCGAGGACATGTTCGCCAGGTGCAAGTATTTCAATTTGACGTCTATAGGTGACCTGCACATCTTGATGGTGATTAAATAATGTTGAAGACGACACATACACCCAGTACCCGTGCCAGGGAAATTAACCAGTGATGGTTAAAATTCCCAACCCTGTCGGGAATCGAACCCGGGGCCCCTGTGACCAAGGGCCAGCACACTAACCATTTAGCCATGGAGCCGGATTATAATCTAATAAAATAACTACACTACAATTCTAAACTGAACCTATGTTTATTTGAATTATTACATTCTACATCAACCAATAGAACTGAAGTTATAAAGTTTAATAAATTGTATAAAGCTAAATACTTGATAATTGGATGGATTATTCTTCTTCTTGCTAACTGAAATTAAAACTGCCCTCAATTTCTGAAATATCAAAAATACACCCGAAGACATCTAAAACAGTTACACAAATTTTAAAAATACGCCCTCTGTGGAATATTTGCATTCAACGAGCAACAATAATTTTTAACATTGAAAGACCGTTAACTATCTTGTTAGCAAAATACAATACATACCTTGAAGTTTCTTATTTTCTTTAAGTAAATTTGCAATGGTACCGGTATTGTGTTGATTAAAGAAATTATTTCCTTCATGATAGATGCAACGGAAGTGCTATACGAACTGTTGTGTCTAGTACTCATATAAATTTTAAATGTAGAAAGTGCTGAAGGTATAAATCCAAATAATAACCAGCCGACTAGTCAACCCAGAGAGGAAAGAAATATATGAAACAACTTCAGACTTCTTCAAAACCACATACAATTTAAAGTGTGTCACAGTCATTGACTAGGTTGCAGGTGTACCATTCCAAAATTATTTGAAGAGTTTTGTTCTCATTTTCATCTTGGAAATAATCTATATAAAGATGTGGAATTATTGGTGTTAAGAAGCTCTCTTCAACTTCTAAGGAATCATCTTTATTACTAGAAATAACATCTTGGTCAAAATTTGTTACTCCTTCTAAATTTATAATGTAATATGTTTACAGACGTATATACTGTACCAGATGTTGGATTGCAAAACATTTCCAGGAGCAGATGTGGACTCTGACCACAACTTGTTGGTCATGAAATGTCATTTGAAGTTGAAGAAATTGAAGAATGGGAGGCAAGGAGATGGGATCTAGACAAGTTGAAAGAAAAGAGTGTGAAGGATTGCTTCAAGGAACATATTGCACAAGGACTGAATGGAAAGGCTGAAGGAAACACAGTAGATGGAAAGGAAAGGTAAATGCTGCATGCAGGAAAATCAAGCAAAAAGCTTTGGAGAAAGGAAAACTAGGTTTATGAATATTATGAGCTCAGATGGAAAACCACTTCTAGGAAAAACAGAAAAGGCAGAAAGATGGCACGAACATATCCAACAGTTGTATCAAAGCAAAGACATAGACGATATGATTCTGGAACAAGAAGGGACTGTTGATGCTGATGAAATAGGAGACCCAATTTTGAGGTCAGAATTCGACAGAACTTTGAGACATTGAATAGGGACAAGGCACCTGGAAGTCATGACATTCCCTCTGAATTACGGGCTGCCTTGGGAGAAATCAGCAACGCGAGGTTATTGCATTTATTGTGTAAGATGTATGAGACAGGAGGAGTGCTATACGATTTTCGGCAGAAATCTGTTCCCAAGAAAGTCGGTGCTGACAAGTGTGAAAACTACCGCACCATTAGTTTAGTATCTCATGCCTGCAAAATTTTAACATGAATTATTTACAGGAGAATGGAAAGAAAAGTTGAAACTGAGTTAAGAGAAGAAATGTAGGAATGCTCATAGCAATCCTGACTTTATGCCTGATCTTAGAGCAGGGCCTCTCAGGGTGCATGCACTGTGCAAAAGACGGCTTTGCTTGGTTGACCTGAGTGCAGACCCCCACTCCTCGATTTGGAGCAATAGCGCTGTCTCTCTCTTTCCCCACACCTGTCTCGCTCGCTCACCCTGTCTCCCTCTTCCTCACTTGCTCCGTAGCGATCCAAATAAGAGTTGAGTTGAGCGAAGCTTAGCCGAGTAGCCAAGAGACGAAGTGTTGGTCCGAGCCGAGCGATACCGGTGCACTGTGCACAGGAGCGCTGCGCCGCTGTTTGCACGAAAGAGATTTTGGGCGTTAGGAGGATCGAAATAAGGACGACAAGCCCACAGACATGGTGTTTTTAAACCTTGAAAAGGCATTTGATAATGTTGATTGGACCAAGTTATTTGAAATTCTGAAGGTGATAGGGATCAGATACCATGAACGAAAGTTTACCTACAGTCTGTATAAAAATCAGTCTGCAGTGATAAGAATTGAGGGTTTTCAAAATGAAGCACCAATCTAGAAAGGAGTGAGGCAAGTTTGCAGTTTGTCCCCCATCCTTTTCAATGTTTATATAGAACAGGCAGTAAATTAAGTCAAAGAGGAATTTGGGAATGGAATCTCAATCCAAGGAGAGGAAATCAAAACCCTGATATTTGCTGATGATACTGTTATTTTATCTGAGACTGCAGAAGATGTGGAGAAATTGCTGAACAGTATTGGCAGTCTTGGGTAAGGAGTGCAAGATGAAAATAAATAAGTCCAAAACAAAAGTAATGGCGTGCAGTCGTACAAAGTCAAGTGATGCAGTTAATATTAGATTAGAGAATGAAGTCTTAAAGGGCGTAGGTGAATATTGTTACTTGGGTAGTAAAATAACCAACGATGGAAGAAGTAAGATGGATATAAAATTCAGACTAGCACAAGCAAAGAAGACCTTCCTTAAGAAAGGAAATTTGCTCACTTCGAAAATTGATGTAGAGATTAGAAAGATGTTTTTGAAGACTTTCGTCTGGTGGGTGGCATTGTATGCATGTGAAACATGAATGAGAACTAGCTCAGAAAGAAAGAGAATAGTGGCTTTTGAAATGTGGTGTTACAGAAGGATGCTAATGGTGAAAAGGATAGATCAAATCGTGAATGAAGAGCTACTGAGTCGAATTGGTGAGAGGAGACCAATTTGGCTAAATTTGACCAGAAGAAGAGATAGAACGATAGGGCACATCTTAAGACACCCAGGACTTGTGCAGTTGGTTTTTGAGGGAAGTGTAGGCAGTAAGAACGGAAGGGGTAGACCGAAGTATGAATATGACAAGCAGGTGGAGGATGCAGCAGTTCCGTAGAAATGAAAAGGTTAGCACAGGACAGCGTGGCATGGAGAGCTGCATCAAACCAGTGGGACTGATGCTCAAATAACATGTGCTGTAGTAAGACACTTTGTACAGTATACTCTGTCATGTGGCAACCCATAACTTCGGCGGTACAAATAAGTAAATAATTGTACCAACAACACTATAGTTACTTAAACAAAAAAATGGTGTATAATTTCCCCCAACCCAAATACGAAATAAAGTAAACCAAACCTATTGTTCAGTTCTTATGAGTTTCGACTTGACTTTTGAGCGCTGCCTTTTGGCGGAGGCTAAGTGAATTAATAAACAGCCAATCATAGACAGCCGATCTCTCCAATAGAGCGTGTTATACTCAAATTCTGATTATCAATGTTGTCGATCTTTTGTTTACTGTAACCACGTGCCAACAGCTGTGTGTTGTATTGTGCTCAGTCCTTTTCGCGGTCTATGTCAGTTCACTCGGTCATTCTTGACAAAGCACAAACATTGACAGCTAGAAACAATAGAGTTGAGTGGTTGAAGGAGCATAATATTTCAGTTTGTGATGACATGGAAAAGGGGGGAATCTCGTGCATCTTGTGAAACAAAACCAGCCCTAGTACCCAGTTTACGTGTTGGATGAAATAGTCAGGAGGCGTGGGCATAAAATTGTTCACCACCCTTTGTAGGATTTTTTCCATGGTTAAGAGAAATTGAATCTATTAGCAAAGCGAGCTCTTCTAGATGGCGAGTAGAAATTTCATTTCATTTTCTCGCGTTTTATCTGTTTGAGTATTGATCTGTTTTCATCTATAACCTTATCCTAAATATGTAATGTGTTATTGTTCATCTTATGTTACGCATGTTGCTACGAAGAATAACTGATTCTGGACTTACATTAGAGTATATACATTTCCGTTTGTGTTACGTGTTGTGAATCAGCTGTTTCTACTCATAACAGTTTGGCACCAATGTCCGATATCCGCTTAATTGTCAAGTCGAAACTCATAGATATGGAACTATATGTAAACTACAATATGTAATCTCTGAAAACTGTAAAAGCAGGTAGTGGAACGTAAAATAAATAACATTACAGTATGTAATCTACCTAAAACTAACAGTGCTATTCATTATAAATTTGAAATAAATACTGCTAAACTTTATTACTACCAACTGTCACTAAACCACCAATATTTATTCCAATATGGGCCAGTACTATAATAGAAGTTGGTTCAGTTTAAACTTTGGTATATTTGTCAGCTGCATATTATAGAACCTTATCTTCAGTTTAACTACAGATTAATTTTACTGCCACTCATCTGCTGTTTAAACTTCAGTTTAAGAATACATACCAGTACAACACGACAGAACAAACGGAACTCGAGGATATTTTCGAGGTATTTGAACAAATACTTAGCAGTGATGAAGTGGTTCAAATTATTGATCGACCACGACCTCCAGGAATTTGCAAACATTCTCACGAATGTATTGTATTGAATAGGTTGACCACTTCAATTCAAATTTACACCAGGAATTTTTCGATCAAGGGCACTCCACTTTCATTTATGGGATGAAGCTGAGTTTTGAAGTGACTGCCCTAAAACTATTTCAGCAAATTGGAGCTGGAATAAAATATGCAATGAAAAGGTAAGAATGCTAAAATCACGTTTTTGAACTATTAATGTCAAAAATATAAAATTTAAAAAATGAAACACAGTAACTTCCTTATATTTCAGAAATTGTGCTGTAAATCAGCTGCTAATAACAATGCGATTTTACAACTCCGGTATTATACTTGGTAAAAAGTGAGCTTTTAGAGGAATTCCTTAGGCCATTGTTTCACGGGCTATATTGCGTGACAAAAGTGATAGTTTCTCTTGCTCCACGCGACATAAAATTAGGAACAGAGGAAGTGACATGTCTGTAAGAAACAGTTTTATAGAATTTTAAATTTTCCCAGAATTGTTGGTTTCAGTGACTGTTTCCACATCAGAATACAGTCTTTCGTAGGATATTCTTCAGAGTAATACAGAAATAGGAAGGAGAATTCTCATTAAATATGCAGATTGTGGCTGATACAGATTTAAAAATAAAGAATATTGCAGCAAGCTGGCCAGGGTCGGCAAATAATGCCACTACAGAGAGCTTGGTTTGAATCAGTTGTGCATGGTAATTCTCTAATGCTTTTAGGTATTGATTATGGCATTAAACTGTCCGGCTCCATGGCTAAATTGTTAGCGTGCTGGCCTTTGGTCACAGGGACCCGGGTTCGGTTCCCGGCAGGGTCAGGAGTTAAGCAACCATTGGTTAATTTCTCTGGCACGGGGACGGGGTTTATGTGTCTTCATCATCATTTCATCCTAATCATGACGCGCAGGTCGCCTAAGGGAGTCGAATCGAAAGACCCGCACCTGGTGAGCCGAACTTGTCCTCGGACACTCCCGGCACTAAAAGCCATACGCCATTTCATTTATGGTATTAAACCCTATCTTAATGACACCACTTTTGGCACCTGATAATCCTGAGGAATCGTCTAGCAAATCACAAGTAAGAACATGAAACATTGTTGAAAGGCTTTTAGGAGTCTGGAAACGTCACAATTGCTTAACATTTCTTCAGTGTAGTATCCTGCAAAGTCTGTTACCTTTTGCCAAATGGCTGGAAGCCATTGGGAACAGTTGGCAAGGCGTTTTCTGTTGATGACAGCGACGGAGCACCGCACAGATGCCACGCGAGGTATTGGCGACCTCGGAGGTGTTCCTTCATCTTCAGAAACAGGTTAAAGTTGGATGGAATCATGTCTGGTGAGTACGGAGGGTATTCCAGGACCTTCCAATGCCACCGTTGCAATAAGAGTTTGACATTGTTTGCGACATGATGTGTGTTGTCAAGAGACGCAGATGTCACTCCAGTAATGTGCAATAGTAGTCGCTGTTGATGGTTTGTTCCTCAGGCACAGGATGCGTAGGAAGAACACCCTCGTAGTCATATGCCTCAGTCAGCATAAGCTTCACCCGACTGGGTTCTTAATGAAATTTCTGTGGACATGGCGAACTTGGATGACTCCATTCATTCAATTGACGCTTTCATTCAGGCTCCTGCCCAGATCTCATCAATGGCGACAATATGGTGCAGAAGTGTATCCTCTTTGTTGCAGTATTTGTCCAGATGGATGCCAGCGAGTGCATACCAGTGCCATTTGTGTATGTCGGTGAGTTGATGTGGAGCCCAGCGGGGCAATTTTTTCTCATGTTAAGATATTTCAACAGTATCTGCCACACTGTTTGATGACTGTGACTAACCTCTACATATAATGCCCAGACAGTCCATCGATGGTCTACAGAAACTAGACTACTGACGATGTCAGTCTGATCGTTAGAAATGGATGGCCCACCTGTGCGATGCAAATCCGTAGTCTCATTCCGACCTGCACAAAATGCCTTGAACCATCGTGCAGCCGTCCTGTACCATAATGCGTTCTCGCCACAGGCTTCAGATAATCCTTTATAACATTCTGATTCGAGGTTGCCTGTGGCATAAATGTTTTTAATTCACAAACGCTGATCGCCTATTGAAAACATGTTTTAGAGCGGGAAATACACTCTTTACTTCAACCCCACACAGCAACAACACACTCGACTGGATGCTCGTCGTATGCACACTACGCATCATTAACAGCATGATCGTGTCTTTCCTTCTTCACCTTGGTTTAACTTAGGACATTGTAGGACTCAATGTTGGTTTTAAACTCTAGTTACAGTTTAACTCAGTCTTCAGTGTAAACCTTTATTGTAATACTGGACCCTAAAAGGATATCTCTCTCTCTCTCTCTCTCAACCTTCTTCTAATAGATCTTGTTCCAAATAAAATACCCTCTGTTTCATTACTCTTAATTTATTTCAGTATGACCGAATAGATGCACACACAAATACTTAGGGCCTGTACTACGACAGCCAGATAAAAGTGCGGTATAAATTTATTTGCCAGTTTGGACATTTATCTGGAAGTTCGGTTGAAACCGCGTACTACGACTTTCGTTTATGTGCAATCTGGGAAAATATTCTCGAGTATAGCTATGCCGAAGTTGGAGAGGCTGTTAACGCTCTTATCTGGGACTTAGCTCTCATCGGGGACGCTACCGTAAAGAATCAAGATGGCTACTCATGAAGATTAATCTACATCTGCATGATGCTGTGCGAAATTAAGTTGTTACAATGTAATTTATGTATATATTTATGAAGTATGTCATGCTTCCTGTCCAGCTATCACAGAATTCTAAAAGATTTCCCAAGCTAGAAAGTTGTTGCTACTGAGTATATCAGTAGTACACACGCAGTTCATCGCAACCTTCATGGGTAGCCGTGGTCGTTAGGGCAGCAAAGTTTGCTGATAAGCATTTTTTCGTGGGTTCGAGTCCCAATAGTTTAACATTTTTTTACCTTGTAAATGGTAGTCGGTTGGGTACTAGAGGCGATAGCACACATTTCCTAATCATTAAAATGCGTGTCAAAAAGTGTGGGTTCTATTCCAAATCTATCCGCGACGCACATATGGAGTAAAGGTATACGACGTTGTTCATGGCGATTCGTCCGTCGAATGAGGATGTTAAGGAGGTTATATTTCTTTTACTTCATAACAGCTTGCTACAAAAGTATTTACGCTAAAGTGAGATAAATGCTTGCCAGTTACTATTCCCACGTTGTATTGAAAAGAAAAAACTAACTACTTATTCAATGAGCAAACAATTTTTGAATTAATAATAAAATTAATGATCCCACGCTGCATCAATGGCATTAATTGCGAATATAAACTTTACTTTCGACGTAACGCGCAGCCTCGTAAATAGTACTAGACAAAAAAGATACATAACCTGAATCTTAACTTTTGCGTCCAGGTTACATTTATTTTCTATAACAGTTTCAGTTTCGTTATACAGTTAATTAATTTTAACATTTCTTCGTATGTGTATATTTCAGTCCTAATTCTGTTTTTGACCTGGACTTCCACATTATAGCTTAATAAAAGTCTGATATTGGACTATAGTAATACAATTTCAAAAGGAATAGAGCTAAGCAAGCGAAAACACAAGGGAACACGTGTACCACCGCGCTAAATTTCACTATATTTTCAGTAACCTTATTACCAACCCAATAAAAATGTTACTACATCTTCCGCATTACAATACCGTAGTTAAAATCCGTTGGTAGTACGCAAGAAAGTATTTAACTTCTAGTTTGCAAAACTGCAGCCTACGTATCTGGCTGTTTATCTGACAGTCGTAGTACAGGCCCTTAAACATACACAGTTGTAATCAGTTATGAATGGCCACACTTACTACTTACAAATCCATTCACAAATCCCTCTTCCTTATGGCACCGAAGGTGGTCTGGTCCGTTGTTACCTGGGGACGGCTAATCCTTACTTTCACTTTACCAAGTCCAGTCAACTCATACAGCAGCTGTGTGTAGACCGCTTTATTTGAACACAGTGCTACTGGCTACAGAACACACAGCTGTTCGGTGGTTCGATTCCACAGATAGTCCAGTATTTCAGGGTCACATGCAGTGAACTATGCAACAGCAGGACGATACAACCGTGAACATTAGTACAGGTCTACACTATGTGATCAAAAGTATTCGGACACCCCCAAAAGCATACGTTTTTCATCTTAGGTGCATTGTGCTGCCACCTGCTGCCAGGTACTCCATAGCAGCGACCTCAGTAGTCATTAGACATCGTGAGAGAGCAGAATGGGGTGCTCCGCGGAACTCACGGACTTCGATCGTGGTCAGGTGATTGGGTGTCACTTGTGTTAGAAGTCTGTATGCGAAATTTCCACACTCCTAAACATCCCTATAGTTCAGTTTATGAGTTTCGACTTGACGTTTGTGCGGTGCCTTTTGGCGGAGGGTAAGTGAATTAATCAACAGCCAGTCATAGGCAACCGATCGCTTTGATAGAGCTCGTTAGACTCCCGTTCTGGTTAGTAGTGTTGTCGATCTGTTGTTTACTGTAACCACGTCCTATCAGGTGTGTTTTGTATTGTGTACGGTTCTTTTCGCGGTCTGTGTGTGTCTTTGTGCTAGGTTGTTGTTCGTTTATATTTTGTAGTGTAGAGTTTTTAAATGTATTGTTTAGTATTTTTAATAGTATAGCGCGTTGTATTGTAGTGAATAGTGTGTAACGGGTGAGTTATTTTATATAGTAGCTTAGTTTAATATTTGGTTGGTAGTTATATAGTAGGTTAATTTTAGACCTGTGTGTGAATTTGATATTCTGTCATGTCTACGTCTAAGGATGAAGCTCCCAATAGAAGAAAGCCTTTCGGACGCGGTACTCCACTAAGGAGTCAGGCCCAGGAAATTGTTTGTGATGCTGGGGAGTCATTCTTGACAAAGCAACAATGGCGGCTAGAAAGAACGAGTTGATTAAGTGGTTGAAGGAGCATAATATTGCAATATTGCGGTTCGCGATGACATGGGGAAGGGGGACCTTATGCATCTCTTGAAACAAAACAAGCCCTAGTGCCCAGTTTATGTGGTGGATAGCCAGAAGGAACGGGCATTAAGTAGTTCACCTTCCTCTATACCATTATTTTAATGCCATAGAACTGATTTGGGCCCAAGTGAAGGATTATGTAGCTGAGAATAAGACTCTTCACAGTTTTGGAAGGTGAAAGTCTTATTTTTGAAGCTGTAGGCTGTATAAGTGCGGAGGACTGGAGCAATGTTGTGAGACACATGAAATCCGAGATGATTAAAGCTTGGGAGAAAGAAAGTCTCGCAGACGGTTATGTTGAAGACTTTATTATCTCTTTAGGGTCAAGCGAGAGTTAAACCTCAACAGACGATGACAATGCCGATAGTGACTTAGAAATGAGTGATATATTCGCTTTGTGGGATTTTATTTCCTTCGTTACGGGAAACTGAATCTAACAGCAACGCAAGATCTTCTACATGGTGAGTAGAAATTTACTTTAATTTTCTCACGTTTTATCTGAGCATTGACATATTTTTTTCTTGTAGCCTTATCCTAAATGTGTTGTGTATTATTAATCTTATGTGAATCATGTATGTTGCTACTAAGAATAACTGATTATGGACTTATATTCCAGTATTTACATTTCTGTTCGTGTTGTGCATCGTAAATCAGCTGTTTGTATTAGTAGCAATTTGGCACCACCAGCTGACCTTCCGGCTAACTGTCAAGTCGAAACTCATGAAAACGGAACTATAGGTCCACTGTTTCCGATGTGATGGTGAAGTGGAAACATGAAGGGACACTTACAGCACGAAAGCGTACAGGCCGACCTCATCTGTTGACTGACAGAGGCTGCCGACAGTTCAAGAGGGTTGTAAAGTGTAATAGGCAGGCATCTATCCAGACCATCACACAGGAATTCCAAACTGCATCAGGATCCACACGAAGTTCTGTGACAGTTCGGCGGGAGGTGAGGAAACTTGGATTTCATGGTCGAGCGGCTGCCCATAAGCCAAACATCATCATACCTGCCAACCCTCTCCGATTTACCCGGAAACTTTCCGCTGGTTTTCCGATTTGTTTTTATTTCTTCTTATTTTCGACCAATATAACCTCCAGTACGGTCAGTACTCTTCCCCTAGGACGAATTCTTATGTACTTGTGTAATTTACGCAACCTCATTTTTAAGCATATTTACCGGTATTTGATGCTTTATTTGGCGGGCGGATCATCCGTGTATCCGTGTATCGTATTTCCTGCTCACTACAGCAGCGTGTGTGCTGTTCTGGTGGGAATTCGGGACGGCAATCGTCCTACAAGTCAGAGAAGGTCATGTGCACTAGCGACCGCTAGGGACTCCGTTGATCGGGACGAAAGAGTGAGTTTGTTATTGTGTGGTTTGCGCGCTCGTTTCTGTGCGTAGTTTCGTTGGAGTTTTAGACCATGTGTTTTTTCTTGCGGTTCTGTGCTTTTCCCCCTGTCGAAGTCATATGTTAATAATGTATGAGACATATTGATCTGTTTTGTATGTGGTAGTTTCGTGTATTACAGTGCTTTTGTGTTGATCAGAGTTCATAATTTTAACGACTTCAATGTATTTCAGAGTTGTGTCGGTGACAGTTTGTAGTATTTTCTCTTAACATGATGACTACAAAACATAACAAACGTTATCTCCAAGTGTTCAGGGATAACTATAAAACTGAATTTCTGTTCATTTTACAGTCTAATAAAGGAAACTATTATGCATTTTGTTCCATGTGTCGGTGTGATATTAATATCTCGCATGGAGGGAAAACAGATATTGTAGCTCACAGTGTCGCACAGAAACACAAAGATAGTGCTAGCTGTCTCGAGAGGAACAAAAAATTAAGTATTTTTTTTTTTTAGGTGGGAAGGAAGATTGAGCAATGTTTGTTCACGGCGTTCATTGTCGAATATAACCTTGCATTGTCTTGTTCTGATCACGCAGGGTCATTGTTCAGAAAGATGTTCCCAGATTCAGACACTGCGAAGAAATATGCGTATGGTAGAGCAAAAACATCTGCCATAATTAATGAAATGGCCCGTGATGCAGATAGTAAAGTGATTCAAACTTTAAAGACTGAACCTTTTGTGATTTCAACTGATGGTAACAATGATTAAGATAGTAAGCTCTATCCTATCGTCATCTCGTTTTTCAACGAAGAATTTAAAAAGATTGAAAATCGTTTGCTATCCATGAAAAATTTGGAAGGAAATTCTACTGGTATTAATATTGCTAATTTGCTCCTGGATGTTCTGAAAAGATATGACATTCCGATGGCAAACTGTATAGCTTTTAGCACAGATAATGCTCCTGTTATGATGGGAAGCAAAAATGGTGTTGCTGCTAAACTAAGAGAGCAGTGCGGAAACATTATTATGGGATGCCCATGTCATTTGATTAATTTGACTGCCATTAGGGACTATTTTATTGCAGTTTGTGATTATATTATTCATAAATTTAATTTGAATAGTGATGTTTTTGTTAATGCTCAAGTAGCTCAGATAAATTCTTTGCAGACTTCTTCCTTCAATGCCATAAAGTATTTTGTGTCAGTTTCCTGTTATATTGCCAGTGAAAGATGGTGAAGATGACCAAGAAGCAATGGATGCATTACAGTGCCAGTTTTGTGGTCTCCAAGTGGAGGATTTACCATTGTCTGTTGTGCAGGAAGAAAGAGTACATTGTTCTTGGTCTGCTATAGGGGATATACGTGGTGCTGATGGGTGTTTCAAATATGATAGAATCGCAAAAGTAATGCTCTCGATATTGACAATTCCACACAGCAATGCCAAGTGTGAAAGATTGTTCAGCCAGGTAAAAAAGACAAACAATTCTGATCATCACTGAATGACGAAAATCTTAGTAAACTATTGGTGGTCAAATCAAGTAAGTGGAAAGTGTTATGAGCAGCAGTATGACAGTGCATTGTTGAAGAGGGCAAAGTTAGCTGCCAGTTCAGTGCTAAACATGTAAACACAGCAGTCTCTTTCACCTATATGTGTATATTCTTCACCATTTGGTAAGTTGTAATCAGTTCTTGACTTATCTGTCTAAATGTTACTATTCGTATGTATGTGTCATAAATGAGAATGATTATTAGGTACGTTTTCTTGCAATCGTTTTTGTTTTCTTAGTTTAAGGTTTTAAACGTAATGGTTAATTCACATTGTAACTGTAGATATGTATGCCTTTTATCTTGTCCTCTTTTTACCGAGACCGTGGCGCAATACACTTGATGAAATCCAGGAATTAAAACATCTTCCTATTTTTGATTTCTAAAAGTTGGCAGGTATGCATCATGCAGGTCAGTGCCAAATGACGCCTCACTTGGTTTAATGAGCGCAAACATTGGACGATTGAACAGTGGAAAAACGTTGTATGGAGTGACGAATCATGGTTCACAATGTGGCAGTCCGATGACAGGGTGTGGGTATGGCGAATGCCCGGTGAACGTCATCTGCCAGCGTGTGTAGTGCCAACAGTAAAATTCGGAGGCGGTGGTGTTATGATGTGTTCGTGCTTGATTCCCACTGTTGAAGAGAACTCGGGGATGGCGATTGGATCTTTCAACACGATCGAGCACCTGTTCATAATGCACGGACTGTGGCTGAGTGGTTACACGACAATAACATCCCTGTCATGGACTGGCCTGCACAGAGTCCCGACCTGAATCCTATAAAACACCGACTTTGTGCCAGGCCTCAGTGCAGCACTCCTTGAAGAATGGGCTACCTTTCCCCAAGCAACCTTCCAGCACCTGATTGAACGTATGCCTGCGAGAGTGGAAACTGTCTTCAACGCTAAGGGTGGGCCAACACCGTATTTGATTCCAGCATTACCGATGGAGGGCGCCACGAACTTGTATGTCATGTTCAGCCAGGTGTCCAGATACTTTTGATCACATAGTGTATTTACCTTTACACTCGCGATACAGACTTCCCTCGCTGAGTCTCAGTTCACGGAAATACACCAGCACACAGCATAGTCCTCAGTTCTTTCGTCTCCACCTACTCACTGGTCTCTTCAGACACCACAACAACAGCTCCTGGTTCAGACCTCGGTGGGATACTAGCAACAGGCGACACCTCTGTCGCCCTCAGCCCAGCCACTGAACCCCAACACAAGAAGTCTCACACAGACTCCACCTCGGAGCTCAACTGTCGCTCAAAGTCCAGTATTGACTTCACCACAGAGTCCAACACTGACCCTGAGTCCAGCACTGACTGACTGTCCGTGGCTACCCTTCTTTTTTATAGCTGGGATGATTTCATCCTGAATTTTCACGAGGTCACTAGAAGCAGAACATTCCTGTTCACTCGCAGGTAAGCCGGCCGACGAGAACAGTACACAGAAAGGCCGGCCCCAACTTACAAGCTGGCTGGGAGATCCCAGGTCGTTGTGAGTCACTAGCCCCTTCCTAGAAGTACCAAAAGGGGCAACCACGGGGCTGGCATGTATCAATATTAACTACTTAATCACTATGATAAGACAGAGCAGTTTAACCAGCTGACATCCACGAGCGTATCTAACAGTGGAAAATATAAATGTATGAATGAAAATGAATGTTACATTACACCCTTTGTGAGTGTAAACAAAGTTTAATACACCACAGTCAGTATGAAAACAATGTTGTGAAGACATACCATGAACAAAATTAATGTATAGCAGAAGTTTTTTGCAGAGTACACTGCTCTGCGAAAACCTAACCTGCACGATTGTGCACATCTACATTCATGACCTCATTATATAATAAATACGGTGAGGTATCTTCAGTGCTAACATTTACTGTTGAATGTACAGGTATTAATGATTATATTGCTATATCTGGTAAAACTTAATGAGTAACAGAAATAAAACTAATAAATAACATACTTACTTTTACCATTACTGCTTTTTGCCACCATTCCGCCAAATGATATCTCTAAATTGTTAACACAGTCTGCTGGTCAAGTGCCAATCATCCCACGACCCACACAAGTGCTGCAGCCCGGTCTAAGGCTGATTCTCCACGAGCAGGTAAAACGCCGCTGTTCGCCCGCTACAAACCCGCTTACGGAACAGAACTATGGGGTATATGTTGAGTTGTCTACACGGGCGGTTTGCACGCCGCGGGTGGACGCGTCCATGAGCGGGCAGGCGGGTCTAACGCCAGCAGAGGCATCATTCCCGCTAGCGGCAGAACAGCGAATTATACTCCACGTGGCGGCAGTGAGCAGTTCACCCGCCTCTGTCGCACGATAGGAACTGCCAGAAGTGTAGTATATTCTTTACTAGCTGATGTATCCGTGCTTCGCTGCGGAATTCTACTGTACATTGTATACAGAATTCTAGGTTAGGTACTGTACACGTTGTGAGCAAGATTGTATTAAATTGCATAGCTCCTAACGTTACCCTAGAAACGCGACGGGGAAGTCACCAAACGTCTTTTCTCATATGAAGACTCGGTTAGGGAATATTCATTGTAACGATAGGCCCGCTTGCCTACCATCGGTCATAATCAGGTTGGGGAGTTTAGATTATAATGGCAGACACTCAATCTCCACCTGCCTTTTTACATCCTCAGAAAGACTGTCTTAGTCATTTTTCCAACTGAAATGAACATAGGTCATTGCAATGATGTCAATAGGAATGACACGATTAAAAGCAATGTTTTCATATGAAATACTCGATCAAATGAAAAACCACACATTTTAACGAACAGTAGGCCTACTACACTTCGGATCAAACAATCCAAATTTTCAGAGCTGGAATGATCAACCCGCAGACAGCCGTGATCCGTGAACACTCTTCGTCTTTTTTCAGTGGGGAGGAGGGGTCGAATAGTGGAGAGTCCCAGGGCAAAAACTATGCCCTTTTACTAATCTGTTTCCTAGGAATACACTATGAATCGGAAAATCTCAATTCACTATACTGGCGGGGGAAGAAACTATCTGACTTGGAGGCACATTCTTCCTCAAAGCCAGAGAAGAAAGCCCCTCTTCACTGCTAATTTGGAATAAAGTGAATATAGATATAATAAAAGTGAAGCGGAAGAAGCTTTTCTTACGAACCGGCTCTTTTCAGGGTTGAATTTTTATTTATTTAGTGAATTGTGGTGCTACTACTACTACTACTACTACTACTAATAATAATAATAATAAGAATAATAATAATAATAATAATAATAATAATAATAATAATAATAATACCAGTACACTGCTCATTCAAAACAGCCCGTCAGAGTAGGGATCCAACAGCTGGAATACTATGATGAACCAGTGTGTTACGTACCAGCAGTATCAGGAAATGTGTCCGGCTCCATGCTAAATTGTTAGCGTGCGGGCCTTTGGTCACAGGGATCCCGGATACGATTCTCGGCAGGATCGGGAATTTTAACCATAATTGGTTAATTTTGTTGACACGGGGACTGGGTGTATGTGTCTTAATCATCATTTCATCCTCATCACGACGCGCGGGTCGCCTACGGGCGTCAAATCAAAAGACCTGCATCTGGCGAGCCGAACTTGTCCTCGGACACTCCCGGCACTAAAAGTCATACGCCATTTCATTTCATTTCGTTTCATAAGGAAATGTATGAACCAGAGGAATGAAATGCTAAAGAAGAAAGTTTTCTAACTCCCGAGCTATTTCCCGTCAATATTCAGTCAGGCTGTTATACTCGGTACGCAGCAGTAATCCCATCTATCGGAGTGGAGGGGCAGCATAAGAGACAAAGAACATCACAACAAGCAATGGTCAATATAATGTTATTGTTGATGAATGTTATGCGCTTTCGATATTGCAGGCCTTCACATTTAGTTTTCCTCCGACTCTGAAATACCACTCTTATCATAGTTGGTACGGTAAAACTGAATAAAACATAAAGGTAAGGGTGCATTTTTCCCGAAGGCAGGTCCGAACCTCCGCAGAGGTGCGCCTGAGCCGGAGTTTACCTGCGGTAGAGTGGCTAGTTCCTTTCCCCTCCTCCATTCCCTTATAATAATAATAATAATGATGGCGTATGGCCTCTGGAGAGGAATGGTACAGGTCTTTTTCTGGTAGACGGCCTATTAGGCGACTTGCATGTCTGTGAAGATGAGGGATGATTTCTAATGTTGAATACTCCACACACACCCAGCCCCCGAGCCGTTGGAATTAACCAATTAAGGTTAAAATTCCCGACCCGGCCGGGAATCGAACTTGTAACCCTCTGGAACGAAGGCCAGTACGCCGACCATTCAGCCATCGAGTCGGACTCCGTTCCCTTACCCCTCACCAACAGCCCGTAGCAACCCTTCCAAATCTTGACCACGCCCAATGTTGCTTAACTTCGGAGATCTCACGGGATCCGGTGTTTCAACACGGCTTCGGCCGTTGGCAATAAAACATAAATGATCGAAAATTGTATTCTCTCTAACTTTTGTTAAGCAGTACTTTTCGATAGGACCAATAACTTATTGTAGGTATTTACAAAATAAATTTTAGTTGATTCCCCTAAACTGCAATTTCATCCAGGGTGAATAAAATTGTTTATAGCTTAGACTTGTGTTTCTTATTCCCCGACTCTATGTACCGATTCTCATTATATTCTGTTAACCCATTTTCCCCTGCATCGGCGTTGATATAGACTTAGCAACAAAAATACAACTTCATGAATGTCTCTGTTATCATAGCCTGTACGGTAAACATGTATGAGACATAAATGATCGGAAATTTAATTTTATATAACTTTAGTTATGTAATATTCATCGATAAGACCACTAATAATATTAATATTTGAAAATTAAATTTCAGGCCTTCCCCTAAACTACCATTTCACTCGTTTAGTAATATGCATCTCAACTGACATTCTGTAATATTGGAAAAACATTTCCAGATAGTTCCTGTTCGCAAAACGTTAAATGAAACTGTCCAGTGGTGAGCCGATTCGATAACGCAGAGTAAGTCCACCGACGTCTCTTCTTACCAGGTTTCTTTTTCAATATTGCTAACAACTGTAGTTGAACAGCTCCGACAGCAAGACCTATTTGTACGACATCCATCATTATAGTGTGTCAGGTTTATCGCTGATGGAGAATAGCTGCGTGTCGCCGGCGTTTTTGGCGCTGTTTACCAGCGTCAATTCAACCGCTCGTGTAGAATAGGCAAAAAGTTTGAGCGGTCAGGCGGGCGAACAGCGGTGTTTTACCTGCTCGTGGAGAATCAGCCTAATGCTCAGAAATAAATAAAAGCCAAACCTGCACTATTGTACATACAGAACAAGAGAATTCTTCAAACTAGAAATACTGTAGTTCATTGGGAATCATAAAATCCTACATCTACAATTAGAAATACCCACATCGAGTAAGTGGCTGCGTGGCTTGAGTCATGTAGCCATCAGCTTGCATTCGGGAGATAGTGGGTTCGAACGCCAAAGTCGGCAGCCTTGAAGATGGTTTTCAGTGATTTCCCATTTTTCACACCAGGCGAATGCTGGGGTCTCTATCTTAATAAAGGCCATGGTCGCTTCCTTCCCACTCCTAGCCCTTTTCTATACCATAGTCGCCATAAGACCTATGTGTGTCGGTGCGGCATAAAGCAGCTTGTAAAAAAAAAAAAAAAAAAATGCCCAGCACTGTACAATGTATTTACACAGACTATAAACTTACAGCGATGTAGGCCTATATCTATATTGTCCTAGTTCACTTTGTCCATAACGGCAACCTGTAAATTGAGTTCATATATATCAGGCAAGCTAATTGTAGATCCTAGGAATCACTTGACGCATGGGAGGAATATTTGTGAAAACTTACTCTATAAGGGAATCTGTTGTAGTGCTGTTTTCTTACCAGAAAAATAAAAATTACTCTGGCTGCTTCCTTTTTAAATATCAGATACCAGAGAGATGTGAGAGTAATGGGAATTTTGTAAGAAAACAAACTGCCATAATACCTGATCTTACCTTACACATTTGACAACAGACTTCAAGAATTTGTTACCCAAATTATATTTTCTTACTCAAATCTCCAAGCCATGGGTCAAAAACTTCTGAATTACAATCAAACATTCAAGGATGAGGAAAATAATGCAGCTTGTGAAGTTGGCGACAACTATACTGGAGTTGACTGGGTTAGCAAAAATTCGAATCTATTTTTGTTATAATATGAATTGTCAAATGTTTCACTTTGTTTCTTTGTTGCAGCGATGGGAACTGGAAGATCCAAGAAAGAAGCTAAGCATGCTGCAGCCAAAGCTTTGCTTGACAAGATAATTCTTGCTCCAGGAGAAGAGGGCGTTCTTACTGTGGGGGCCAATTTAGGCATTCCTGAAGGGTATGTATGACATTTAGTCATGTGATGGTATGGTTATGCTGGAAAGCAACATTATAGTGTGTTTGCATCGTCTCGCCTCCAATGTACGCTATGACTAAATGCAGAGTAGAGGGTCATAAAGACAAAATTTGGAATTTCATAAGGTGAAATAAGGGGTTTTAGCCCGCCTGGTGGCCATGATTGTTTAAGAGTCAAGTCAGTATGGTCTGACACCGTGGTTTGCCGGTTGGAGTCCCGAAAAAAAATTTGTCATCAGAATGTTGGCTGGCATGGTAGGAGAAGTGTTGGTATACAATTTCTAATCACTACATTGAGTGGCAAAAGCCTTGATTAAATTACAAACCTCTCCAATGTTCATATATCATGCAGGTGATGGTTATTCATTCATCCGATGGGGATGTTAAGCCTTGAGCTGACCCCTTTTGTACTATTCAACAGCAGTAGGCTATGTGCTGGCAACAGTTTTCATCTTGTCCTATCATATATCCCGTCATTCACTTCATCTCATTAACTCCTCATATGGAGTTGATGTCAGGAAGGGCATCTAGTCATAAAATTTGGTATGAAGATTCATCTCGCTTCATACCCAACCCTGTAGAGAAGCTGGTCAAGGGTTAAATATACGTACTTCATGAGAAATAACAGGATAGTTCATTTAATCACCTGCACATTGTAACAGATTATTTCGCTGCCTCTGTGGGTCAGTGGTAGTGTTGGCCTCCGGATCCCTAGATAGTCGATTCATACCCAGCAGATGTCAGATGTTTTAAGGGTGGAAAAAAAGTCCATTTGGCACGCCATGTTATACAATACCAATATAAACGGTCCGCTATTGGACATGTCGGATTGTAAAAGGTCTCTGGTGACACATTAGCTGCTGACCTGACAAAATTAATTGAAATTCAGCCATGGACTCCCAAGAGAGATTTGGTTTACTCTGCCATCCAGTAGGCCTAGAATAACATCAAAATTGACGAGCATGCAGCCAGATGGCGTCAAATTAAAATGTCTGCGCCCAGCAGCTGAGGCCATAAGATTGTTTTTATTATTCAGGTCTCTAAGGCTGGTATTACACTATGAAATTAATTTGTCAAAGAATTTTTAAAGATATCTTTTATGAAATGTGACGGTGTAGTGGATGAATATTTTATAAAAGGTTTTTTTAAAGCATGTTGTAATAGTAGCTAAACAGAACTTTTCATCTATAACTGCTGAACTATGATAAAATATTTTATGTAGTGTGGTGGTGCAATAACTGAAAATATTTAGAAAATATTTTTAAAAATCTGGTAAATTGTTTACTAATACATTACGGTGCTGTTCTTGGATTTCTTACGACCAAAGAAGCAAGCCTTCAATAGAGGAGCTGTCAATGTCTGTGACAATTATGAAAGGAATCAACAAACAGGATGGGATTGCTTACAGTGAAAATCCTGGTGCATTGTTTTTCTGGGAGGGGATGAAAATGATGATGAATGCGGGAAAGCGATAAATGTTGGTGACAGAAAAATAGGGGGAAAGCAAAATTATAAAATACGGTTACTGTATTTGGGCATTTCTCGTCATGTAAATATAATAATAATAATAATAATAATAATAATAATAATAATGGCGCGTGGCCTCCAAAGCACTGTACAGGTCTTTTGAGTTTTTGCTTGATAAGCGATCTACGAGCTTATGGTAATGTGGCCCTGCCTAAGATGAATCCTAATGCATAAGTCGGCACACACAGCCCCCGAACCATCAGAATTAACCAAGGCAAGTTAAAATCCCCAACCCGATCGTGACAGCTTGGACTGAAGGCCAACGTGCTAACAATTCAGCCATGGAACCGAACATGCTCGTAATACATAACGGTATCAAAATATTGCAAACATAATATACGCAATGAAAATAAAATGATATAGATGTTGATTCCCATAGAGAACCTGAAATATTTGTCCTGAATGAATAAATTTATAATACCAACTACATTGAATTTATAATCGTATTATGGAAATGAAACTTTACTTTTATGCTATTTCGTTTCACTTTTCTTTATTTATTCATTCATTCATTCATTCATTTAGCTTTCATAGACTGTACAATTACATATTTTGAAATATGCCGACAGTATAGGAGTTACAAGTAACTAATCTCATATCTGTTCTGTATTGAAGATAACATTAAGTAAATTTCTTTCAAGAATAAAATTTACTGTGTACACCTATTCAGTACAATTAAATACAATAATTTAATTAATTTAATAAATTATTAATAATTAATACAATACAATAATTTAATTGTATTGAATAGTAGGTGGACACAGTAAATTTTATTCTTGAAAGAATTTTACTTATAGTATAGGAGTTGTCGAGTAATTTCTTAATACTAACAATAATATATGTACAATAATGAACATTTTAAAAAAGCAGAAAAAGAAAGGAAGCAGAAACACCAAATACCTCAATGTTAGGACAGCACATCTTAATTTTTAAAAATAATTAATAATTTTAATAACCAATACTTCAAAGATAAAATAAAGATAAAAATCTACGAGGGGTGGTGTTAATAATAGTACATAATCAGCGTGACATTAACATATTTTTAAGGCTAGTTACTAGATATTAAGAATGTTTACAAATTAAGAAGTAATAGCATCATTACCAGCACTTCATCGTATATTCTTCTGTACTATAGAAGCAGCTGCTCAGCGGGAGATTTTTTAAAGCTGTGGTAAATGAACTGACGGGACTAATATCTTTAATCTTATTTGGAAGCTTATTATACAGTGTGATTCCAACAGAGTCTACATGTGTCAAGGTAATGGTTTTACGCTTGTGCTCGATAAATATATTATTTCTTGTTTGCGTCTGGTAATTGTGATTGTCAAAATTCTTTCTGAAGTGATCAATATCTTTTTTCACATGTAGAATGCATTGCATGATGTATATGCTTGGTACTGGAAGTATCCTTTGTCTCTCAAATAATGGTCTGCAATGATCGAACCTGTTACGTCTCAATATAATTCTAATAGCTCGTTTCTGTATTCGAAAAATATCAAGATTTGATTCGTAGCAGCCCCAGAGACCAATAGCATAAGTGATGACTGAATGGAAATATCCAAAATATGCTATTCTAACTTATTCTTCACTACAACTATTAGGCAAAATCCTTAAGGCAAAACAAACAGAACTCAGACTTCCCTATTTTTTAATATGACAATCCCATCTTAAATTTTCATCTATATGGACACCTAAAAATTTTGTGGTCAACGTATTTTTAATTGCATTTGCATTTAATATAAGGTTGTTTTTTGCAGTTTTGTCATGGTAGTTAGATGCCTTGAATTCCATGTACAGTAGAGTCTCGATTATCAGACCTAAACGGGACCTGGAGTATGTCGGATCACCGAAAATGTCGGATAATACAGAACAACTTTGAAAATGAACTGAAACAAACAGGAAGGCTGTACTCTAGTACTAAAACAATGACATGTTTTACGGTACTCTGTTTAATGCATTATCAGATCAATTGTACATTGCATGCAGTATTGAATGAAAGCATTCCAAATGTCTTACGAAAAGAAACTTGTCAACAATGTCTGCTTGCCTGCTGATCCACGTTTTCTTGCTGCGAGATCCCGCCATTGACGAAAAATCAGCACCTCTGTTGCGCTTGCTTCCGGCTGTTGCTCAACGTAGGTTGATGCCATTTCCAATGCACTTAATCCTTCACTGTGAGTCATCGTTTTCTCCTCTTGTTCTGCAATGCCTCGT
Organism: Anabrus simplex; assembly: GCF_040414725.1. Classification (NCBI taxonomy): domain Eukaryota; kingdom Metazoa; phylum Arthropoda; class Insecta; order Orthoptera; family Tettigoniidae; genus Anabrus; species Anabrus simplex. The sequence goes on from NC_090266.1 coordinate 1,002,229,143, forward strand.
TCTTCTTCATCATCATCCTAATTTCCATTAGCATTCACAAAATCTATATCAGGGTCAGTTAGTTCAAACACCTGATCTTGTGCACACCACTTACTCGCATCTGCAGTCGTAGCATCCTCACAGCCCGGAATGCAATTCAGTAGGGGCACAATATTTTCCATGTCTTCTTGTACCACCTCTCGATGTTCAACCTCACTCAACAATATGTTCCAAGACTTTGCTAATGTCATTGTTTAAACTTCTTCCCAAGACTGCGCTATCCAATATGCCACGTCTTTCATGTTGATTTGTTTTAACTTTTCTATCATGTCGTTGCCATTGTCCATTACCTCTATCAGGGATGAAAGGAGTTTCTGCCAATATTTCCTCTTCAATATTTCCAGCACACCTTGGTCCATTGGCTGGCATAATGACGTCACGTTAGGAGGGAGGAACATGACTTTGATGTCACCACTTATAAGTTGCTTTTCGTTTGGGTGTGATGGAGCGTTGTCTAGTAGAAGAAGCGCTTTTCTAGGGAGATTATTCGAAGCTAGAAATTTTTCTACATCTGGAACAAACTGTGTAAAAAACCAGTCCTTAAAGATGTCAGCAGACATCCAGGCAGTCTTCTGATTCGTGTAATGGACTGGAAGAGCATTAATAGAAATGTTTTTAAAAGCCCTAGGCTTCTTTGCTTTACCGAATATAAGCAATTTTGCTTTTAAGTTCCCAGTAACATTACTACAGGCAAGAAGAGTAACTCTTTTCTTACTACGCTTGTAGCCAGGTACAGAAGTCTCGGCTTGGGCTGCGAGAGTTTTTCGTGGCAGCATCTTGAAATTTAGCCCAGTCTCATCACAATTAAAAATCTGATCGCCGGTTAATCCTTCAGCAAGAATTATTTCTTGAAATCCCTTTTTAAATTTCACAACCTCATCGGATTTAGCTGACAGTTTTTCTCCACAGATATTAAGCTGCCTAATGTCGTACCGATCAAGCCACCCCGCACTGGCAGTAAAATTAGGGTCCCCTTCATTAAACTCCTTCTGGAAATACACCGTCTTTTCTTGCAGAATGGGGCCAGATATTGGCAGGCCCTTTTCCCGGTGTTCAGTGAACCAAAGAAATAGCTCTTCACTTACTTTTTCATACTCACATTTTTTCATTGTTTTTGTAATTTTCAGTGCATCACTTGTTGCTCTGGTAGAGCACCATTTTTCAATTTCTCCCCTCTTTTTTTTCCAGTCTCCCACTGTAACACGTCCAACACGATAATCTGAAGCCACTCTTTGAAGAGTTTCCTCTTTGTCCAGTCTCTTTAATGCACTCAACTTGTAGAAACAATCACTTTCTTCCATTTACTCGCCATACTCACAAAGGATATGAAAACTATAACATCCGCACCCAACCAATACTATAATGAACAATGACTGAAGACTCACTGCACCTGTCCTTGAGAGAAAAACCGGTCCTACCGCCAGCGGTCAGGCCAGTGCTTGTCCCACGGTCGCACCCTCCACACCGGGTGTCCCTGAATTTAGTCTCCACCAAAAGTTCAAATTAAGTCTACCAGTGTCGGATAACACGGAATGTCTACTGTATTGAGTCTTTTTTAGGTTCAATGTTTGTTTTCCTGAACCATGATTCTTACTTAGACAGGACTGTATTTGCTGCAGTTTCTATAGCCATGGGGTCAGGATTACAGTAAAACCTCGTTAATTCGAAGTCGTTGGGACTCAAAAATCGGGCTTCGAATTACGTGATTTCGATTTAACCACCAATTCGCAATTCAGAAGTACCAACCCTTGCTGCGTTACAAAATATTCTAAGGCCCGTTACTGCATGCAGTTAACCTTGATTCACAGTTTATACCTTTCAAATGCCAAGGAAAAAGAACTATTTCCAAAATGTATCCAAGAAGGTGCATTTACAGTATTCAAATAATGCACTCGGATATCTCACTGGTAAACATAACCTCACGCAACGAAAGAAAGAAAGAAAAAAAAAGCACGATTCAAAGACGAGAAATGTATGCTGGCTCCCATGTGCAAGTGCTTTATTAATTGGATTACTATACTGTATGCGTTTTAGATGCCTTGTATTTACACAGAAAGTACCCGATGCCCTTAAAATCGAACTCTTCTATGACTATCCTTGTGTATCCTTGTGTACGATTTCCCGACATGGCACTTCTCTCGTACTTCAGAAATGTAAACACTTGCCGCGTCACAAAGTATTCTAAGACCCATTAATACAGACAATCACCTCGATTCACAGTTTAAACCTTTCAAATGCCACGGAAAAAAAACTATTTCCGAAAGGTATCCAACAAGGTGCATTTACAACGTTCAAATAATGCACTTGGATAAATCACTGACAAACATAACCTCACGCAACAAAAGGAAAAAAATCGCACAATTCACAGACGGGGATAAATTATGCCAGTTCCCCTGTGCAAATGCATGATTTTTTGGATTTCTGTACTGTTTGCATTTTCAGATGCTTTGTACTGGCATGAAAAGTGCCCGACATTGTAGCTTATCGAACTTTCCTATGACGAGGGGATAAAGTATCTCGCTTCCATGTGCATTGCAACGCACTACTATGACCCCCATCCCTCACCCTTGTACAATTTCCCGGCTGACAATTTCTCCTTTAAAACCATAAGACCGTTTGGGCTCGCATTAAAATAAAGCAATGCAGTTTCACCGGCAATGACAATATTGTTCGGTGCCTACGAATTTATTATATGAGCCACGTTTTTTCGCCAACTGTCGGCATCGCCAGTGTTCGCGGATTCTGTTTTCCCACACACTGCCTGTTGCGTGATATTACGGCGTTCCTTAAAAGGTTGAATACAAAAGAATTCCGATTTCATTCAACTTAGCAATCATGAAGCGCATTGTAGACCCACCGAAGTGAGTGTAAGTGAGGAAAGCTACCCCTCCTCGTTCCGGAACGCGCGTTATATTATGACGCGGAGCGGATAAATTTCGAGTTGAAATTACTCTAACATACTATTGTTTTAAAATGTAAAGGCAGTTTTGAATTAAGTCTGAATTTCGGTAACGGGGCCGACGTTGTACTTCAAATTACGAATTATCCGTATTTCGAATTAAACAATTGAAATAAATGCAAAACTGTATCTCATGTTTCCGGGAACGAGAGCTGCTTCGAATTAGGCGGGATTTTGAATTAACCGATTTTGAATTATCGATGTTCTACTGTATTAATAATTATGTTTGTATCATGAGCATACAGAACTGCAGTTTCTACTTGATTATTGTGAGGAAGATCATTCACATAGACCAAGAAATACTACCCTGCGGAATATTTAAGTCTTTGTTTGTTACATGAGAGTGTTATGTCCCATAATGCCCTTTACTGTTACGATGTGTAATTTCAACAAACTGGGATCATTTATCCAGGTATGATCTAAACCAGTCGTTCACAATTCCTCTAACTCAATCTGATATCATTTGTGCAACAATGTTTCATGATCAACGGTATCAAATGCCTTTGAAAGCTCGTAATAACTGAAAACCTGTAAGTTCAGTTCTTTTATTGCAAATTAATGATATACATAGATATTACGGTGATAACCTGTAATTTAAGGACTCCGTAGTCCCTTCACGAATAATACGTTAGAGATCCCACATGACGCAGCTTGGACAGTGTCACAGAGGTTAGAAATTCAACATGGCGCATCTCACATTATGTCACAGCGGGCTATGCTAGGCTGCCAACTTAGTTTCAATACCCGGTTAGTGTAAGGATTATTGGTATGGTTTGGTTAAGTCGGCTTTGTAACAAGACAATTGGGTAGGGGACAACGAAGTGGTCAACAGGCCTCTATCATCCCACTCACTCCACAAGGTATGACGCGATTAATAACCCTGTAACTAAAGCCTACCCGGCGCATGCATGTGATTTTAAACTGCGTGATTTCTAATTTTTAACGAAGGTGGTAGGCGTAGCCAGCCACTAACAATGCAGTAAATGGTGGCAGATTTGAATTTTACAGTGCTTCCATTTTAATCCTTGTAAATAAAAATACTTCGAGGGGTCGATTAGTTGGTCGAGGAGAAGCGCTGGAGCCAGGAGGCTTGTATTGAGGTTGCATGTGAATACCTTGAGCAAAGCACTCCAGCCTACAAGATCCTTGCTGAAGACTAGCAACTCTGAATCGCTCGTACGTTCTCGCGTAACTGATTGCCGCTATTATATGTTGGAGTATTGAGCTCTCTCTTTAAATTAAAAAACTTTGTGTATATTTTCCTTATGTACAATCGATCCATGCGGGGAAAATTATGGCCGAGGACAAAAATATATTTTTGATGATCAATGCGATAAAACTATAGTTTATTTATTTATATATTTATTTATTTATTTATTTATTTATTTATTTATTTATTTATTTATTTATTTATTTATTTATTTATTTATTTATTTATTTGTTTTGCTAGTGGCTTTACGTTACACCAACACAGATAGGTCTTATGGCGACGATGGGATAGGAAAGGCCTTGGGAGTTGAAAGGAATCGGCAGTGATCTTAATTGAAGTACAGCTCCAGCATTTGCTTGGTGTGAAAAATGGGGAACCACGGCAAACCATCTTCAGGGCTGCCGACAGTGCGATTCAAACCCACCATCTACCGGATGCAAGCTCACGGCCAACTCACTCGGGAAAACGATAGTTTGAGGAACGATAGATGCAGGAAAATTTAACGTGGGTTTATATGGAACATTTTTGGGACCAAATAAATTGAATGATGAGTACAGGATAACAACTGTTCTGGGAACGATGCATCAAACTTCTAATGTATATCATGATTTACTGATATTCTCTCATTATAAAAGAGTTTTGCATCGCTTTGGACGAAAGAGTTCCTGACTCTATTAAAAAGGGGGGGGGGGGGGGAGAGAGAGAGACATGTTCCGTATCAGCGTTATTTGTTGCCCAACAAAAGAACAAATGTGAGGCTGTGTGACAATACAGCATTGCTTTCTCAGTTAGTCAATACAGAACACGCCAGCACCTATAATACCGGGTTACAGGTCCCCTTGCATTGATGCATGTCTGAATTCGTAGCATACTGTCCACTAGTTCATTAAGGTAATGTTGATTCAAATTTTCCCACTCCACAGTTGTGATTCGCGGAAGATCTTGCAGAGTGGCTGGTGGTTCGTGACATCCATAAACAGTATTCTTTAATTTTTTCCAGGCACGTTCGTTTGCATTTATGTCTGGGCAACATGACGGCCACTCTAGTAGAGTGATATAGTGATCACGAAGGAAGTCATTAATGAGAAACACGTGTTTGATTTATTCTTTGGTGAAAAGAACTGTATGCCAGTTCTCAAGATACCATTCAGCACAAAGTTGGGCCCATCTATACCGTGCTCCATGATATCTAGGTCGGAGAGCTGGGCCTCTCCATGGCCAGCAAGAGTTAAATTGTACACTGTGCAACCTGTTTTTCACAGTTTTGAGTCGAAACACTGTGACCTGTTGCTGTCCAGTGATTATTTTTCAGCATGATGGCATTGCATTCAGGGTTCCTCCAAGCTGAAATTCACAGGCAACAGTCATCGACTGTAGTTGTAGCCCTTGGATGTCCTGTGCAAGGCAAGTCGTCAGCAGTTCCTGTCTCCCTATACTGCTTCAATGTTCAAACAGCATAACTTATATTATGGCCCACTTATCAAATAACTGCCCTTTTTGAACATCCTCAGTGACACAATGTATGCCTACATGTTCACATGTGGACATTGCACGTTATGCCATCCTAGACAATCACTACACTGTTTAGAGCACACCTCTTAATGCTTCCATGCTAGTACTGCAACCACTGAAATACTGATACTCAGTGTGCATTTAGGGCAGTCGCCCATGTGGCATATTCCCTAACACAGAGGTGCCAACTACTATGGATTGTCTGTAATGATCACAGATTTCACTTTGCAATTACAGCATTATGGTTAAAGGGGAAATCATTACGGAAAAGCAACATCATCACGATAAAAAATCATTTCTACGTAAAAAGGAAATAAGTAAAAAATGTTAAATCCCTTACTGGTCAACCCTCCTCTTTGCAATGTTTGTAAGTTGGCAACTAAACTTACTTGGTGCTTAATTTGGTTGCCACTTCTTTGGTTTCCCACAAGTATTGTGGAATCACAGCCAGCTACATAGATATACACTGCTCTCTTAGCTAGAATGATGCATCAAGTCGGCCGTGAAGTAGGCTCTACTCCTTGCTCTGCTGTCCTCCAGTGCGTGCGTTAGGCTCTCTTTGTTGTGTGCATAGACGTGAGTGGAATATCTAGCGCGTTTCAGTTCTAATTTTCCTAGTTGTGGATTCGAAAAGAAGTGATTGGTTTTGTAAAATGAAGCGGAGCAATTGTGAAATTGCATCTTCTTCTAAGGAGAGAGCAGTGTTACAGAAATATAGAGGCAGTTGCACAAACAAATGGCCATGCCTACTTGCTTCACGTGTTGGTGAAAAGCACGTGTTCTGCAGTGTGTGTTCGTGTGATTTCTCTGTGGCTGACGGTGGATGAGATGATTGCATAAGACACATAAAATCCAAGAAACATCACACATACGGTGAATCAAAATTATGAAACCGGTCTGTTTTATCGTTCTTTGTAAAAAGTTATGAAAGTGTGGTGACAAATGCTGAATTGCTTTTCATGTCATTTCTTTTGAGCATAATATTCAGTCATCACTTTCAGACCACACTGGAAATTTATTTAGATCAATGTTCCCTGACTTCAAAATACCTCAGAAATATGGTTGTTTAAGAACTAAAAGCTCTGCTTTAGTTCAATACATGGCATCCAAGGCAAGAAAAGGAAATGAGTGAACATTTGCAAATAACGCCTTTTTCTTTGGCTATTGATGATAGTACGGATTCAAATGCAGTTAAACTTTATCCTATAGTTCTCTTTCTATAATGCTCAGTGAGGCCAAATATCAACTCTTATATTGTCATTGTTAGAGAGTTATGACAACCAAGGCGAGGGAATTTTCTGTGTTAGTAATAGTGAATTGTCTTCTTTAGCCATTCCATGGAAAAATTGCATTTCTTTTTCATCTGACAATACATACACAATGATAGGGGCAAATAAAGGTGTTGCCAAATTTGTGAAGGACAGGCGTTTTTCTGTTCCTGTCCTGGGTTGTTCATGTCATATCATACACATCTGTGCACAAAAAGTGGCAGCCCAATTACTGGCCAATGTAGAGAACTTTTCAGTTCAGTTATATTACTATTTTGAGTTCTAAAAGGCAAAACACGCTGAAAGTATATCAGGCTCTTTGTGGCACAGAGGGTCGCAAAATTTTGAAGTATTTCAGTACCCGTTGGCTCTCACTTCTTCAGTTTATTAGCTTCTCAGCGTGGGATGAGTTTTACTACCTGGCTACCATGTGCTGCAGGAGGAGTATAGCACCAAGCATGCTATGAGTTCAGGGTTTTAGTTAATTGGGCGTGAATGACAAGCAGTTCAATGAATTTTACCAAACTGTTCAGTATGTTATTAGTACATAAACACATAATCGTCATCATCAATGTCCCATTCCGGTCGCCCGGGTGTGGTTTACAAGCCTCCTCAACTCCTTTCTATCCTTGCACTTTTCCTGCTCCATTACTTCTGCCACATCCAATCCAGCTTCTCTAATGTCCTTCCACATCTGATCCATCCACCTTCTTCTCAGTCTTCCAACTGGTCTCCTTCCCATAACTTCTCTTCAATTCCCTTCCTGCTACCTGTTCCCTTCCCATTCTTTTTACATGTACGAACTATCTCAGTCTTTCTTTCTCTACCTTCTGTACTAACGTTTCTTTATTCAGCTCTTCTCTGATTTTAATATTTTGAATTCTATCTCTTCTTGTCTTTTTAACTGATGTTCTTAAAAATTTCATTTCTACTGCTTGGATTTTACTATCTTGTCTCTTATTAGTTCCCAGCGTTTCTAGTCCGTATGTTATAATTAGTATGAAATACTGTTTATATAATGTTAATTTCGTTCTCTTGGATACTTTGTCATCCCATAAAAGCTGTCTGACTTGGTGAATTCTTGTACCTTTGCTTAATCTGTTATTAATTTCAGGGTTGGTTTCATTACTTCCATTAATAATGCTACTTGGATATGTAAACTGTTCTACATTCTCTAACCGTTCTCCATATGTGTTCACTTGGCTTCTCCTTTTCCACAGTGCATGACTACAGTTTTCTTTTTTTTTTTTTTTCTTCTTCTTCTAATTACCATTCCAAACTCCTTCAGCTTTTCATTCCAAATATCCATTCTCCTGTGTACTTCCTTTTCTTCCTTTCCCCAAATCATGACATCATCTGCAAATACCAAAGCATTCACTTCATCACTACTGATAATCTGTTTTACACGTTTTATGATTTCATCCATCAATCTAATAATCAATAATGGCGACAGTGCCCTTCCTTGCTTGAGACCTTTATTTTGTATAAAACGTTTGAGTCACCACTCCCCACTTGTACACTGCTTTTACTTTCATAATACAACATTTTTATCTTGTTAATTAAAGCTTTTGGTACATTCCTTTTCAGTAGGCATTCCCATACATTGCATTAACCAAAAAACAGCATAATTTACTGGAATTATCCAAGTTCAATGAAGTGGGGGAATCTTCTGGGCTTTCAGATCGAATAAGAGATATTGCTGAATCAAATATAGAAGTAGCTAGTACCTGGATTTTGTGAGAAATAAGATCTCAACACAGGTTTCTGTACTACGCTCATTAACATACTCAATGCAAAAACCACATACATTTCCTCCACAGTAACGAATACATATTCATTTACCCTTGATCGGAACGGAAATATTCCATATGACTGCATGTGATGTTGAGAATAAATATCTGATTATTCTACTATTATCTTTATGAACTCCACAGTAGAAAACTGAAAATTTTTCACACTGGTTATAATCGGTTCTTTGCAGCATTCTGAGACCCATAATTTGCCATAAAAATGTCCTTTTGCCCTCTGTCCATGTCTTCTTACACAAACCCATCATCAATAATAATATAGCCGGTATTTTTCCGTGTATCGAAAGCAATATCAATGCCACAATCACTACTTTCACTCTCATTCTATATCCTAGTCCTTGCTTAATGAAACTAGACTCACCGTATCATTCGGTAAAACACAATTCATTTTCAAAATTTGCAGCCGCAAGAAAACGTTAGCTGCCATGATGTCAACAACAGAACTTGTTGGTTTTTTCAGACACGATACATCATGTGATCGATAAAAACTCGATAGATATATGCATCAAATGAAAGATCGATGCTTTGTCTATAGTTATATCTTACTACAGTTTTAATAGTTCAATAAATATTCGCTAGATAGAAGCACAAATCAGGAGCTGCTATGCGCATGCAATGTATGTCAATCCGCCACAGCGTTGGGGAGTTGATGTAAAGTGTATGGCACTCCATGTTGAGTGGTTAAGATTTCTTGAGGGTAGTGGGAAGCTTTGACACTCATGTTTTGTAGTGAGACCCACCATAAAAATGAGAGCAACAAGCAGTTTGAAACTGTAAAATCTTTCTTAGAAGACCCACACACAGAATTGTTTTGCTACTTTCTTCAGAGTATACTTCCTGACATTAACTCAGCGAATTTATTTCTGCAACAAGATGCTCTCGCCATACATCTTCTTAGGAGAAAACATACTGGTCTTTTAACTGACCTAATAGTTAGATTTGTTCAGCCATTTGCTATTCAGTCAGAATCTACCTCCCTTTTGAGTGTTTAATTCAAGAGGAGGAAATACCAGAAAGGGCTTGGTAATTGGAGCAAAAGATAGGGCATACTTGAAGGATAATGACTGTGATGAAAAGATGTTTTATACTATATTTATGCTAATAATCCCAGCACCCCATTTTTAGGAAGGCTCATGTTAAAAAAATGAAATGAACCAAAATTCCTTCCAATGAAAGAGTAACGTAGGTATAAACAATCATTTTATATCAGTCCGTGAGGTCCACGTGGTCTTTATACATACACATTTACAGATATAGGTGCTTTACATTATCACAGCTATAAAATGCCATGAAAATTTGCAGGTAGACCTACTTATGTGACAGGTATTTCATTAATCTGAAGTTGCAATAGGATTGATTCCCTGTACATCGGAATATTCATTGTCTCTTGCATCATTAGAATCCTCTCCTCAATTGCTTACAAGTTCATCACATTGGTGGTGGATAATTCTTTTCGAGCAATGTAAACACTTGAAACAGACACATCGGCGAACTCTGATGTTTAGTTTTGCGATACAGTAAAACCATGCTAATACGTGATTTCGAATTAAACACCAACTCGTAATTCAGAAATGCCAACCCTTGTCGCGTCACGAAACAATCTAACACCCACTACTGCATGCAGTTAACATTGATTCACAGTTTAAACCTTTCAAATGTCACGGGAAGAAAACTATTTCCAAAATGTATCCAACAAGGTGCATTTACAGTATTCAAATAATGAACTTGGATAACTCACTGGCAAACGCAACCTCACGGGGGGAAAATAAAATAAAATAAAGAATAAAATTCAAAGACGAGGAGACATCTATGCTGGCTCCCCTGTGCAAGTAATTTATTTATTGGATTACTGTACATTATACATTTTAGATACCTTGTACTTGCAGGGAAAGTACCAGATGCCCTTAAATCATTGTGACTTATTGAACTTCCTTATGACGAGAGGAGAAAGTAGGAAGTCTCTCGCGCCCGTCTGCATTGCAACACAGGGCAGTGAATCTATCCTTGAACAATTTCCCGCCTTGGCATTTCTGTCATAATTCAGAAAATGCCAACCGTTCCCATGTCACAAAGTATTTTAAGACCCATTAATGCATTTAATCACCTTGATTCACAGTTTAAACCTTTCAAATGCCATGGAAAAAAATCTATTTCCAAAATGAATCCAACAAGGCACATTTACATTATTCAAATAATGCACTTGGATAAATCACTGGCAGACATAACCTCACGCAACAAAAGAAAAAAAAAATCGTTCAAAGACTAGGACAAATTATGCTGGCTCCTGTGTGCAATTGCTTTATGTTTTTGGTTTACTGTACTGTTTGCATTTTTAGATGCCTTGTACCTGCACGGAAAGTGCCTGACGCCCTTAAAATATCATTGTTTATTGAACTTTCCTATGGCAAAGGGTGTAGTCTTTCGCTTCCGCGTACATTATAACACATTACAGTGACCCCATCTCCTATAAAATCATAAGTCCGTCTGGGCTTGGCAGGAAGAGAGAGAGAGAGAGAGAGAGAGAGAGAGAGAGAGAGAGTGTGTGTGTTCAGTTTCATCAGCATTGACACTATTGTTCGGTGTGTACGAATTGATTATAATTATGAGCCACACTTTTTCGCCAATTGTCGGCATCGCCAGTGTTCGCGGATTCTGCTTCTCCTCACATTGCTTGCTACGTGATATTGTGGCGTTCCTCAAAATGCCGAATACAACATAATTAAGATTTCACACGAACTTGGCAGCTAAGAAACACACTATACACACCGAAGTGAATGAAAGTCCTGGAAGATGCGTTCTTTCGTGATGCGGAGAATTGTTGAATTTAAATTACTTTGTAAAAAACTATTTTAAAAAATGTAAATGCAGGTTAGAATTAAAAGTGTGAATAGTTTTGTTTAAATATAACGTATGGGACAGTGTTTTATTCCATCTTCGGTTACACAAAGTATAACTGTACACTCAACACAAAACTAGGTGAGCCAAGAGTGATGCCAACCTTGACGCAAGTAAAATCTGCACCCAAATTTCCTGCCTAGATTTTATTTTAATGTGCGGAGATTATTTGCGTAAATACAGTAATTCTGTAAGACAGTTTTATATGGCAGCTTGCAGTTACATTATCGGGAAATTTCCCCTTGATGATGAATTCTTCTTCATGCCGAAGTTGTAGACATCTCTCTCAGAATGATGATTTCCTATTCATCTCTTGAATATTTTGTTCGTTCGAAGATTCCCAAGGTTGGTCTAGGTAAGTAAACATGACCAACTTGAAGAGGAATTTGTAGTTTACCAGTGTGATACTTTCTCTGAATATATTGTATACATGGATCTAACATTGATGTGTACTGGGGCAACATAGCAGAGCATAGAAATGAAAGTGGACAAATTAAGTATAAAACCTTAAGTAATGTCGTATTTGCAGTATTAAGTGTACCTCACAGTAACTCTGCCAAAGAAAGAGTTTTCAGTATTGTTAGGAAAAATCAGACAGAATTCAGGCCTACACTAAGTACATCTACGCTGGACACGCTTATGGTTCTGAAGATGAAAATGTCATCTCAGGGGAAAGTATGTTTAAACAAAACCTGCACTGAAAAGTAGCTGCTGGGTGCAAAACAAGCTGCAAAGAATTTTTATCACAGAACTAACAGATAATGAGCAAATTTTATTGTGTAATGATATACTGTAGAATAGATTGCTGTTGGAAAGGGCAGACGGGGTGCTTTGAATTTGACTCGTAAATATTTTGATTTGGGGGGTGGGGTGTGTACAAGTTAAAAAATGGGATTACTGATAACCTACTTCAAAGGTTGGCACATCTGCTATCATTTGTTTACCTAGTCTTTCTTTAAATAATTTCGGACAAGCTGGAAATTTCTCAAACATCTCTCGTGGTAAATTGTTTCAATGCATAATTCCTCTTCCTTTAAATGAATATTGGCCCATTTTGCCTCTCTGAATTCCAACTTTAAATTTGTATTTTGATTTTTCCTGTTTTTAGAAACATCACTCAACCTTACTCGCCTATTAATGTCATTCCATATCATCTCTCCACTGATAGTTGGGAATATATACGCTTATTTGAGGAGCTTGTCTGCCTACTCCCAAGCCTTGTCAGCCCAAATTTTGCAACATTTTTGTAGCACTAATCTTCCATTGGAAATAGCCCAGAACAAATTTTGCTTTTTCTTTGGATTTTTGCTAATTCTCGAATCAAGTAATCAAGTAAGCCTACACAAACGACAGTCACTATTAGACAAGACTCAGAACACCCACAGAGTCAAAAAAACTCTACATACAATAGTTTAGTACAATGGGCTTTTAGGATCCCCATGACAAAAGCTAATTTGAATAAAGAACTCAATATAATCTGTTCAATGGCTAAGGTTAATGGTTTTAGTGAATGCTTTATTGAACGTATCATCAACAATTTCAGGTACCGTTTACAAACCACTTTGCCCAAAGACAAACCTAATCAGAAGGCGTTCGCAATACTGTATTTACTTATAAGGATATATATAAGTTTACTAATATTTTCAAGAAACATAATGTCAAGGTTTCGTTTCGTACTGATAATAATACAGTTGTATTGCACAATTCAGCCTCAGTTAATAGATCGAACCCATATACCAAATCGGGTGTGTATAGATTTAAATGTAATGACTGTGGGTGGACATATCTAGGTCAAACAGGACGAAGTTTTAAAATTAGATACACGGAACATACCAATGCCATAAAATATAACAGATTTTTCGCGGTAGGCCACCATGTACATGATCTAAAGCATAAATTCACATCTATAGAACAGGACATTGAGATCTTGGAGAACTTGGGAAAAGGAAGTTTGCTGGATGTTACGGAGGGTTGCTATATACACCTGGATCAGTATTTTAATCCAAACCTTAATTTAAATGAAATTTCTGAAAAATCAAATATTCTTTTTGATTTCCTTATCGAGTTTTTCTAAAATGTACATATCCCGGTCATTAGGACGGTGTTTCATATTATGTGTAATAGCTTTACTAGTTACTTTTTACAACCACGCCCTCCGGAGCACCAACAAGTTGCCCCTCCTCAGTTCCTCCTCCCACTTTCCCCTATTCCCCCCCTTCGGTCCCGACCAACCTTGCACACTTGATTACTAACACAACACTGCTCGCTAGGCTTCATTGTGCTTTGCATGGACAGCGATCCTTTGAGGTGAGTCACGTAAAAACGTTTACGTTGTAAGACGTAATTTTATATTTTGCCTCTTCAGTTAAGTGATAGTTTATTACATTCCTATTATTTCAGGTCCACATTGAACTGGGAAAGTTGTACTTGTTAACATCTTAGACGGATTGCTCGTTTCCACCTCACTAGGATTGCTCCATTAAAGCGACTCTGAAGATTTTATTGAAGTATTTTAATATGATTCTACATCATGTTTTAAGAAGCGTGTTAAATTAATGTTTCTTCAAGACTATTTTATTTTTAGTTCTTTTAAATCCAAGTTATTTTATTAGTGAGCAAACCGGTTTACATATGTTTTCACCAATTTAAGGTTTAAGACTCGCAAGTCTCGGGCTTGTAGAAAATATGGACTTTGAGACAGTATAATTGTAACACAGTTTTAAGTTGTTAATATGGTTTTAAATTGTGTTCAATTTGACGTAGATAAACTTGTGTGATTGCCAATTTTTCCAAGAACCTATATCAGCTGATGACGTAAAAAGAGCGTCGAAACTAGTTCTGATTGAAATATATGTTGTAATTTCATCTAAACAACAGTTTAAATGTATTGAATAAGTTGGATCCAAATTATGATAAAAGTTGTAATCTTGGTTCAATACGGACAAACAATGAAATTTATTAATTTAACTATACGATTACAATTGATATTCAAAAAGCCTTGCCATTTCCAAATTTAACAGTCTCATAGGCCTATTATAGACGTAACATGTACTGGCACAATTTTTGGGTGTACAATGTAGCCAAATATGTATACTTGGGACGAAACAATAGCATCGAGGGCTTCTCAAGAAATTGCCTCATGCATCAACAAATATTCAGAAGTTACGCAGAAAATACTTCTCGTAATACACAGCAACATATGTACTGGGCAGAATAGGAACATTAAGCTAACCATAACACTACTGAAACTCACACAAGAGATATCCACTGATGTAATACATCAGAAATTTATGGTTTCAGGCCATTCCTATCTCCCAAATGACAGTGAATTTGGGCTGACAGAGAAAGAAAGCAAAGGGAAGGTTCTTTATGTGCCAGAAGACTGACACAGGATTATTCTCAGTGCACGCCGACAAAAGTAGTTCACGTTGGTCAAGATGCACCGTGATGATTTTCGGTCCTCTCAGGAACTAGAGAAAAGTATCACAAAGCAAAAAAAAAAAGATATACCCAGATAATGTGGATGTAAACTAATAGTCTGTACAGTGCTTCGTTCTGAAAAAGAAAAACCTCTTACCATTTCCTACAGACTGACCCTTTACGAGGACTTTCCATTCAGTGAGATAGTATTGCACCCAAAAGAAAAAACGAAGGGCAGCAGATGTTATTGCAAAACTCCAGCAGGCACAGTTGTACGATGGGCCACGAGAGATCAATGGTTTGAAGAAATGAGCCATGTTATATCTACTGAAATGCATCCCTCCAGTATATAATAACTTCCTCGGAAGTGTAAGAAGTACTAGAGCTATTCCAGACATGGGCTGACTGACAGACGATGAAGAGAAGGAATAGCGAAAGACTAAGGAACATTTTAACCTCAATTTCATTCAATTATTACTTTTTAGATGTTGTATTTTTTATCATATTTATACATTTAACTTAATTTAGAAATTTTTCAGTTTTAACTAAAAATGTATTCATATTTAATACTTTTTTATATTTTCATTATAACCAATATAAAGTATTAATTTTCGCAGTTCTATAAATTTTCTTAACATTGCTTTACGTAATAAGGGGGTACAAACATGTTACAATCTGTTAATATGCTTAGGATTATAGTGGCATAAGTCAAGTTATGCCCTTCAATGAATGTAAAACACGTGAGTGATGGTACTGCAAATAAATAGTCTAAATAATAAATACACTGCCAGAAAAATTTTCAAGAAAATGTGAGTTTTTTTATGGGTTTGAACGCAAACTTTTTTATTTTTCTCTAAACTGTCCATTCTTGACTTGCGCCACTTTATTTCTCAACCCCACAATTATTGATCATAATTTTGCATTAGGTGCTTCGTTTCCCTTCATAAACATTAGCATATTCAAATTTTTGTCCGA
The DNA here is from genome assembly GCF_040414725.1 of Anabrus simplex. NCBI lineage: Eukaryota > Metazoa > Arthropoda > Insecta > Orthoptera > Tettigoniidae > Anabrus > Anabrus simplex. The sequence goes on from NC_090266.1 coordinate 1,002,245,229, forward strand.
CAGCGATGATCGTTTAGCCTGTAAAATATCTACTGCAGCACTAGATGGAATAGCAGTATTATATTTAATAAATAGGTTTATTAAGACAGGTTTTCCTAGAAAGACAGCATCCATAAAAGTGTCTTTCGACTTCTAGTCCAGCCAGGTTCTCGCCGAATTCTAAACTTTGTCAGATATCTGAGCCCTTCAAAACCTATCTTCAGACTAACAGTGCTGAAGAAAATCTTCATAATCATCATTGCTACTTCAATTAATACTAAAATGATCCTTTTTGTCTGCATAACTTTCTCTATTCAGAGTGTCTTCAGCTTTTGCTTCCATAAGCTTCTTGACTATTGACAACTTGCTATCAACTGTACTTTTGCAGTCACACCAGTCAAAACTTTGGGTGATAGGCTGCAGCTACTTGGCATTCTTCGTCTTCCATTAATTGCTCGAATCTGTCCTTTATCCCAGTTAATAGGGAGGACATTGGCCAAAGGGGTACAACAATGCTCCAGAGGTTCAAGATCTTGCAGTTTGAATACTGTTGTTGCAATTGTTGGCGGTAGAGTCCCAGGATATACTTGAGTTTCACCTTCAATTTAGTTTAGCGCCTTAGCCAATGATGACATGACCTGTAAAGACATAAAATAAAGTATATACTTACGTAAATTATTGAATTGCCAGGCTGAGCGGCTCAGGTGGTTGAGGCACTGGCCTTCTGACCCCAACTTGGCATGTTCGATCCTGGCTCAGTCCCGTGGTATTTGAAGGTGTTCAAATAAGTCAGCCTCGTGTCGCTAGATTTACTGGCACTTAGAAGGACTCCTGCAGGACTAGATTCCTGCACCTCCGTCTCTCTGAAAAGTAGTTAGTGCGATGGAAAGAAAATAGTATTATTTTTATTAAATGATTGAATTGACTAAATTAAAATACAGTGTTGCATTAGGTAGTTTAATAAGACATTAACCTCACATACTCCTTCATTATGGCCACATCTTGATCGTTAAAAGGTTGTAAGTTCATCTGAAGCATAACTCTATGAAGAGCAAGCCTTGTTTCGAAAATTGTATTGAGGACTAGAATGGAGTATTAGATCTCATATAATCACTTGCCACTGTACTTCGAGACTAGGTTCCAAATGGCGCAAACTTTTGCCATAGCAGGTCTGTATGGAGTTTTGAAAATAGATGTTTCTAGAGCAGCATTAACATCTTTGCTCACTACTAAGTTGAGCGTGTGAGCAGCACATCTCATGTGAAGTGGTAAATCGCAGTTTTCCGTAATAGCATCTTCGTTGGTATTACTAGCATCAGCTGTAACAAACACATTTTCTAATTATACTCCAACTTTTGTTCAAGGTCACGTTCAGGTAAGAGGGCTGCAACAGCATCATCACTATCGGAGTTTATATCATGTGATAATGCTGGCATGTCTGGCAATGTAACAGTCTGTGACTCTGTTCCAAATTGCACCAAGGCCTTCACAGAGTTTCTGCCATTGTCAGTTGTTCTGAAAATTAAATGTTTCAGTTTACAAGACAGCCAGTCAGTGCAATAATTTAAATTAATAAGATATTAACCTTCACAAACTCCTTCATTATGCCCACATCTCGATTGTAAGTTCATCTGAATCATAACTCTCTGAAGAACGTGCTATTTTTTTTTCAAAATTGTTTCCCACTCGTCTGTGCCTATCAGAATCGAAGTATTAAATTCTTTGATTCTGACGGAATACTTCAATTCTGATGGCATAGCCTTAACGAAAGATTTCTTACCAACTTGCTTACCTAGTGACTTTTTTCTCAATACGGAATTCATAATGGATATTAATCATTGTCTGTGCAATTACATCATACGAATGAACACCTTTTATTCCCATGCAAGCTAATACTGCATCATTCTCGCTCTGGTAATAGGATCTATCCAGTGAACAGTCATTCCCAAGTAACTTTTGCTATTAGCAGACCATCAGTCTGCTGTCGTAGCCAAGTCATTCAATCATGCCAAGTATACTAAAACATGACATGACCTGTAAAGACATAAAATAAAGTATATACTTAGGTAAATGATTGAATTGCAAAAGAAAATATTAAAAATCATTTTTGTAATTGATTACTCTAGACTAGTTAATAATAAAAATATTTATTTATTTGCATTATGTCTTTTGTAATTTTCAGCAAAACTAAGGTAGGTTGACAGACAAAATTTTAAACCAAAAATTTGTTAGTCATTTTCAAAGTATGCACAGGGGGCTTACCCTAAACAAATTATTTTTTAATGGTGTCCAATAACCTGTTTTGTTTGTTTCACATAAAAGGTACTTATTTAATAAAATATTGGTCGGCCGAGTTGGCTGCGCGGTTATGGGCGCGCAGCTGTGAGCTCGCATCCGGGAGTTAGTGGCTTCGAATCCAACTGTTGGCAGCCCTGAAAATGATTTTCCGTGGTTTCCCATTTTCACACCAGGCAAATGCCACAGCCGCTTCCTTCCCATTCCTAGGCCTTTCCTGCACAATCGTCACCATAAGATATATTACTAAGTTTTACAATATTTAAAATTCTTCCACCGTTCTGACACTTTTTTTGCCTTTTGGCAAATTTTTTATTTGTCAACAGTACATGTTTCGTTCCTTATTTAGGAACATCCTCAGCTGTTATTGTAGCTTAGGTGAATTGCAAAGATTTTAAACACGTTAATTTGCAGGTACATTGATTCACTTAAAAACTACTAAAAATACCAATTAAATTAAATGATATTAAAAACAATGTAGGGGTTAGTGTGTTAATGATATGAGAACGGATGATTACATAATTGGTCAGCTTAAAAACTATTTCTGTTTATTTGAATAGTTGTTAAAAATTTCATTTTGTTACATTAAAATGTCTGTTTGCGGTTAAAAGTTTAGAAAAATATTTGACTTCGTAACACTGTTCAAATTATTGAATGTTTTATCTTCTGTTCCTTCCAGGTAAGTTGTTATATATTACGAGTTTGCTTATGGTGCCTTTGATTGTGTCTAATGTGGAACTTTGAAGCTGATTGCTGACCAATTTTTGTGAAGGGAGCATCGTTTCAATTTCTGAAATGAAATAAAATAAGGAAATGGGAATTTGTTTAAAAAAACATGTGTCTACTGTACCAGTAAATTGAGCCCGACTCTAAGATTAAATTTGATAGGGGCATGAAATAGAAATCTCAGGGCAAAACTGGATTAATTGTAGCTAGGGCTCGGTACAGGAGGTAGGGTCCTATCTACAGAAAAACTTTGACTCTGATTGTATAAGAGTTTATTCAAATAAGTCATGAATTGGCACATCACCTCTAAGTAGAAATGGACTGTCTTCCTCGTATTCCAATAGTATGGCTTGGGTTCTCCAGCTCACCAAGCCAAGCTGGTTGAAGCACGTTCCAGAAGACTCCAGGGATTCCAGGGACTCCAGATACTCCAGACAGAGGCAGCTGGACTGTCTGGATTGACGGCAAGTAGAGATGTCTCGAACTCTGAGGCCCGGGTTGAACCCCGATGATCCAGGCGATGTTGTAGATAGTCATGTACTACCTCACCCCAATGAGACTGAGAGGATTGATGTTCCCAAGGTCACTAGTAGCACTGAGTCCATGAACACCTTGGATGATCAACTTATAAGCAGAGATCTTGATAATTGTACATCAAGACTTCCAACACTCCTAAAATGATATGAGTGGTATTAATAATTTTAGAGTTCATCACTAGGAAAATCTTCGTCTCTGAATAACGTTTGGCAACGAAAAATACAAGTCCCTTCTTGCGAAATTATAGTTAAACTCAAAGTTCATTACTGGCGAAGGTGCAAGTCTTTGCCCAAACTCGAACGAAAAAACACAAGTCCATTCACTTTGAAGTCTGAATATATTTAAAGTTAATCACTGGTGAAATTCATAAAGTCTTTGAGTGACCACTGACAAAAACACAAGTCCATTCACATAAATAAATTCACTGACGAAATTTATAAGTCTTTTAGACCAACACTGGCAAATGTACAAGTCTTTGAGTAAATGCAAGTGAAATCCTGACTTTGTTCAAAGCCGTTGGAAAGTTAATCACTGGCAATGTTAATCAATCACTGTCTATTAGAAGAATGAGTTCCTCAACAGTTGCAAATATTCCACGTAAAAAAAAAAACACAAGTCCATTCAGTGATCACGTAGAAAAGTTCTGATCTCGAACACATGAAAATAATAAAAGTCCATTCAGTGAACACTTACAAAATTCCAGCTTCGAAGGCACATGAAAATAATACAAGTCCATTCAGTGAACACTTACAAAATTCCAGCTTCGAAGGCACATGAAAATAATACAAGTCCATTCAGTGAACACTTACAAAATTCCAGCTTCGAAGGCACATGAAAATAATACAAGTCCATTCAGTGAACACTTAGAAAATTCCAGCTTCGAAGACGCGTAAATAATGTTCAGTGAACACTTAGAAGAATTCGGGTCTCGAACCCATGGAAATAATACAAGTCCATTTAATGAACACTTGTAAATATTCCACGTTCAGTTACGAAGACTTAGAAAAATTTCTACCACACTCGAAGTCTTATGAGTCCACTTTCCAAAACTTGGAAGAATCGTCTTCCCACACTTGTATAATGACAGAGTTCCACGATGATAGTAGCAGCAAGAGTGTCCTCGCTGACTACTCAGCTGAGACTGTGTGAATAGGCTACAGTAGGTCCCCTTTTTATTCAATCCGGGAGGTCTACGTCATAATATGGTTTGATTGAATATCTCCTGAATCCCTCGATGGATTTGCTTGAAACTCGAGCATTGGGACGTTTAGGTGATCCCAAACAAGATGACATATCGCTCGACTTGCTAGCACAAGTATTATAGAAATTTCCAAATTTTCTCCATCGAACTCACTAGAACAAGTGACGTGGAATCCAGAAAATACCAGTCAAGGCTGGTAACACGTGTTGAGACAAGCGGGCGGCCTAGCTAGCCCCTGTGGCTACGTCACAGCTCACAGTCGTCATACACTTCGCTAGCTGGTCCTCGCTGCTGGTAAATAAACCAGACGCACTCGGAACATTACGCGTGGTAAATAAACGTAACTTATGCTCAAAAAATACTTATGTACAGGTCGTAACCGGTACACTACGTAATAACTAAATCTATAAAGAAGTTCTTTACCTTGCTATGTTAGACTCTAATTCTACTGTGACCCTGGAGGGACGTTTGTTGCTGCTTTGCGTCTTGTATAGTAATGGTGTGTGCGTTCCGTTGTATGCTCTTCCTTACGGGGAGGCAAGGTTGCGAAGAGGGGAGGGGGCGTGTCGGTTACTGTCACGGCATCAACTTTAGGAGGGCTAGGGAGAGGGGATGTACAAAATGGCGGAGGTTCGGTCTTACTTATCCTTTTACTATTTGTATTGCATCTTTTGCCTAAAATTTCAAGACTTGATCGTGTCCCTTCAAATATAGGATTTCTAATGTCAATAGTTTCATTTAGGTTATTGTCCTGATTGCTTTTTTGTTCTAAATAAATGTATAGATTTTCTAATATATTAAGGAGAGCTCCTTTGTTTATTTTATGCAATTTAGTTAAATCCTGCTCTATGGTTGTAAATTGATGTCCGGTTGAACTCATGTGTTGACCCATCGCGGAAATTTTTTTTATGTCTTTCAGCGTTGACATGCTCCTGGTATCTTACTTTTGCCATAATAGATCGAAGAGAGATTAACAGTGACGATATCCTCAATAAATTAAATACACTTGATTCCAGAATAAAGTTTACATTAGAGAAAGAAAATGAAAGCTCCATTAACTTTTTAGACATAAATGTAACACGGGAAAAGGAAGAGTTTGTCTTCAAGATACACAGAAAGCACACTTTTACTCCCATTACAATAAAGAACTACTCATTGCACCCAGAATCGCAAAAAAGGTCAGCTTATTACAGTTACATATATAGAGCGTTTAATATACCCCTTACACACACAGAAAGAGAAAAAGAACTGCTCTTTATTCGCAAACAAGCCCAATACAACGGTTTTGAACCAAAAATAATAAACAAAATAATTGGTAAATTCAAACAGAAATTACAAACTAACCTAAAACCCGACACAAAAAAGACAAATACGCCAAGTTCACGTTCAATAACCCTAACTTATACACAGTAACCAATTTGTTTAGAAAATATAATTATAAGATCCCATATTCAACCAGCAATAACACAAAGCATAAATTATTTAATTACAATAGTGTCAATTCCCTAGGAAAAAAACAAACATTCTGAATCAGGAGTTTATAAATTGAAGTGTCACCAATGTAAAAAAAAAGTTATGTCGGACAAACAGGGCGCAGTTTTACTAAAAAAGAGGTCACAGTAGAATTGGAGTCTAACATAGCAAGGTAAAGAACTTTTTTATACATTTAGTTATTACGTAAAGACACATGTTTTTTTAAACAAATTCCCATTTCCTTATTTTATTTCATTTCAGAAATTGAAACGATGCTCCCTTCACAAAAATTGGTCAGCAATCAGCTTCAAAGTTCCACATTAGACACAATCAAAGGCACCATAAGCAAACTCGTAATATATAACAACTTACCTGGAAGGAACAGAAGATAAAACATTCAATAATTTGAACAGTGTTACGAAGTCAAATATTTTTCTAAACTTTTAACCGCAAACAGACATTTTAATGTAACAAAATGAAATTTTTAACAACTATTCAAATAAACAGAAATAGTTTTTAAGCTGACCAATTATGTAATCATCCGTTCTCATATCATTAACACACTAACCCCTACATTGTTTTTAATATCATTTAATTTAATTGGTATTTTTAGTAGTTTTTAAGTGAATCAATGTACCTGCAAATTAACGTGTTTAAAATCTTTGCAATTCACCTAAGCTACAATAACAGCTGAGGATGTTCCTAAATAAGGAACGAAACATGTACTGTTGACAAATAAAAAATTTGCCAAAAGGCAAGAAAAAAGTATCAAAACTGTGGAAGAATTTTAAATATTGTAAAACTTGGTGATTAAATTTTGATACGGAAAATGAAGTTGATTACTTGCAATAAGACATATCTGCGTCGGTGCGACGTTAAGCAAAGTAGCAAAAAAAAAGTTTCAATTGAGCATGCAAATGAACAATATGTTCCTGAAATGTCCTCCTGGACATAGATTTAATGGGTTTCAATGTTCTAATCGTCCTCCCAAATGTATCGGATTCGACAACATGTAGTTCATCGTCATGTCAGTTAAAAAGTTAACATTGCATGGGTCCACACTAGCTTGGGATATGCCACTGCCGGTAGCTACGATGCCACAAGATTCATCAATGCTTTGTTGACGTAACATTTTCCTAACAGGTGGAGGTGAAAACAAATCGCTTCTGCAGTGGTCACTATCACAGTAATGTACACCACTTGAAGGTTTTAAATAATTTTTCTTTTTCCCACGAGTTGACACTGTTTTTACTTTGTCTCCAAACTGTACCTATTTGGATGCATGACTCCTCTTCATATGTTGCTTACGATTATTAAGGCTAGAAACATGAGCTTTGATTGTGGAAAGTTCAAGCAAACACACTTTGCATTCATAAATCAACTGTTCTTCCAATCTTGATTTACATGCGGCATAATCACTTGAATGTGGCTAAGGATTTTGAATCATCTCCTGAGAACCTGCAGATCTGTTGTTGTTGCTGCGTTCACTAACGGATTCCATTTATTTCACCAATGTAATATCAAACCAACATAAACTAAAGTCACTGTTTTACTAATAGTAAAAAAGTTTAGTTATAAAAATATCAAAATCAATCACTGTTCAAACTTGAAGCACAACAGCGCCAGTGGTGTCAGTCGTAAAATACGAACACTACACAACTCTAGCATTCCTACTCACATCCACACAATGCGTAGCATAACACTTAACGTACGTTACACTCGCACCTCTGATTAATTTGTTCGCCATTTGATTCGCCTAACATATGCGAGTGGTGTTGCATGCAGTTCAAACAAATATGATGTCGACAACTAATGTAATGGAGTTATGTTAAAGGAAGTTCAGAAAACTGTTAATTTTTTAGTTTAACTTAATCTTCTTAACTTCGTTAATTAACGATTAAGGAATTAACAGTTTCTTGTCCAGCTTTGCTCATAATCTGACTTTTGACCCTGTTTACTTTCATACAATTTTCCGCTGTTCATCTTGCAACATTGTCCATGTGTTTTTGCAGTCACTCATGCTCTTCTAATTTATTTGTTATTCTATACAGTTTGTAATATATATATCATCTGCAAAAAGCCTTATCTCAGATTCCAGTTCTTTACTCGTATCATATAGACATCTATAAAAACAGAAACCTGAAGATAAAATAATAATAATTATAGAATGATAGGATTCTTCACCTACTTTAATTCTCAGAGTTCTTATTTCTAGAAATGTAGCCATTTATTCAGTCACTCTTTTCTCTGGTCCTGTGGCCCGCATTTTTGTTCTCCCATGATCTACCCTATCGAAAGCCTTGGAATAGATCAGTAGCAGTACAGTCTGTTTGAAGTGAATCTAAAATACCGTATTTCCTCGTGTATTAGACCCCCTTGCATATTAGACATATTAGACACTCCTGGCTTTTTAAGACAAAAATGAAAAATTTTGCATATAATATTCTCCCAGTGTAATTCGTCATTGAAGAAAAATAATTTTGCTTCGTAGCAGGTACAGGCTGTACTGCAGCTAAGATGACATCACACAAATAGGTGAACAGTTTTGTCTGTCCAACCTGCATGATGGAGGCATGCATCAGTCGTGTGGTACGTCTGTGTTTCATAGTTCAGAAAGTCTGCCACTGCAGCTCCAATGATGTCGTACAAATAAGTGAACACTTTTGTACGTCTGGCTCACACATTGCAAGCACACATTAAAAATCGGATCAAAAATTAGATGTATGGCTTTTCAGGCGTTTGCTCTATTAACCAGCGTTTTGTCTTAGGTTTGACACTAGACTCTTCAGAGTGGGATATATGCTCTATTGGTGGAAAAATATCTAATTCCCTCCATGGGAACTTAGAATTTCCATTAAGCACACATTAGTCGTGCGATATGTCTGTGTTTAGTGGTTAGGAATCCGCTTCCGTGGCATAATGGTTGGCATAATTAGGTGCTGCGTTTGGAGGTCTGAGTTCGATTCCTGGTACTGCCAGAGATTTAGGATTGGTAGGAAGGTTCGTATGTGGTAAAATGGTACTGGTACATGCAGCTTACCTCTATTGGGGCATGCCTGAAAAGAACTGCACCAACTCTGAAGAGGCCATGAATCTACATTAGTTAATAAATATTCACGGATGTTGCTATTAATATAGCAGGCGAGATCTTAACACTGTGATCATTTAATATCTCATAAGTCAGGCCAATAAAGGTTAATTTTGGAGTAGTAAGGTAAATGTACCAATAGATGACACCTTTGCCTGGCAGTACCAATAGGTGACACTCACAAGGGAACGTCCACAATGGTGAAGTCGCCGATCACGATGAAACTTAGCAAACACATTGAGGTACATGTAAAAACAATGCCAGCATCAATTTCAGGCGCCAACATTCAATAACACGTTAACTAAGGGGCCTAAAAGTTGCGACATTTCAAGTTCCGTGCGAACAGCAATGAATTCCTCCTGACCAATGCTTAGCCGGAACACTGCTTTGTGCCACACCTCTGCTCCTCCTCCCCTACGCCCCGTCTGGTTCAGCACCACTCGTTTCCCTCTTCCCGCGCTGCCGTCTGCTTAGCTGTCGAACAGAATCTGTGCTACACTGCGTACGCTATCAGCCTTCCTCATAGCTCTCCCTTGGAATTTCCACATTGTATAGGCAGTTTACATTTTATGAAATATTTATGAAAACGTTTGCGACGAGTCCTTAAGGGCAATGTCACTGAGCGTGTCAAAAATTATTTTTCATCTTCAAGCAAAAGCACGGAAGTCACAGTGAAGAAGGTCCGCTGAACTTTCGGGAGCTGCAGTTTTATGACGCGATTGAGGGCGAGTGTTAAGCAGTCAACTATTGTCAAATAGGTTTTGACGCTCACGGGGAGATGTCACACTGCGGACATAGGCCGTAATAACGTAGATTGAAGCGTGGTCTTTTGCGCTGCATGTGAAATTGTAGTTTTATGATATGTTGATGCCGATAACTCTGTCCGACTCGCTAGCTGAACGGTCAGCGTACTGGCCTTCGGTTCAAAGGGTCCCGGGTTCGAATCCCGGCCGGGTCGGGGATTGTAACCTTAATTGGTTGATTCCTACGGCACGGGGGCTGGGTGTATGTGTTGTCTTCATCATCATTTCATCCTCATCACGACGCGCAGGTCGCCTATGGGTGTCAAATAGAAAGACCTGCACTTGGCGAGCCGAATCCGTCCTGGGATATTCCGACACTAAAAGCCATACGACATTTCATTTCATTACCGATAACACTCTTGTTGTTTTTAAACGAACAGTTGTGTTCTCCGTTGTTCCTGTCAATACATATACACATAACAACATGTATTTTAGTTATTTGTTTTATTTTTTCAGAACTTATAAGTTGCTGTCTTGAAGGTGACAGTCTCTATTTGGGGGACGTTACAAGTTTGACGTACAAGTCTGATCAGTCGGAGGAAACCGAAAATGATATTGAATATAGCGCGCCAGAACCGGGACAAAGCCAAGACAGTGCCAGTTCGGCGGACACCGTAGACTTACAGTATAAAACAAGAGCAGTCAACGTCTGGAGGAGTGGAAAACGGAAAAATCTTAAATTTACAACTGTGCAAAAGCACTTCCTTCGTTTGCATAGTGTGTCACAGCTCTCCGCCTGGAAAAAAGTTGTGGATGAAGGAGGCTCTCTCCGAGACAAATTTGGTCTTATTGCGATGGATTGCAAGAAAAACTTTGACGCAGAGTACCGTACGTCCACCATCCATGACGCCACAATCAAACATCGGGCAATGCAAAGTGCCCGCTTTCGCGGGCTTCATGACTTTAAAGCGTCCTCACGCTGGGTGCACGACTTCAAAAAGAAATTTGGGATCACATCCCGAAAATTTACTGTCGCGACAACGAGAAAACTTGATAGGTAAAGTGACGCTATGGTGGAAGCCCAAATGTTTGTGAAAAACGTAAAAGAAAAAATACAGTTACACAGCCCATCACATGTTTTTAATAGCGACCAAAGTGGCTTTAATTTGGAAATGTACACCGGCAGAACATTAGCGCGCCGAGGAGAAAAGTCGATTAGCACGGTGGTCCAATCAATTCCCTCTACTACGCACAGCTACACGATTATGTCTACCATGTCAGCAGAAGGTGAGCTACTCTCCCCGTTGCTAATCGTTCTAAAGAAAAGAAATGGCGTTTTTGGTTCCCTTGCTAAGAAACGAATATTTTCACACGAAAATATTCATGTCGTGTTCACCACGTGTGGAAAGATGGGCAAAGCAGAAGTTCGGAGCTGGTATGACATCTTGAAACCAAGTTACCCGATGGACAAAATATTTTATTGTTAGATTCTTTCTCTGGCCACAATGCGCTTGTTCATGGCACGGAAGTTGAAATAATGAAGATTCCAGCCGGCGTTACAGCCGTTTGTCAGCCATTTGACGTGTATGGGTTTCGGATTTGGAAAACATACACCAGACGAATGTATTCCGGGCTGCGACTTATGAATACCGGCATCGTGCTGCATCACCGTAACACCATCTTAAAGTTGCAATCACTGTTACATTTCCAGCTGACATCTCCTCGATTCACAAACATGTGGAAGTACTCGTGGTACCGCAGTGGGTACCTTGATGATCATCCTGGACAATTCGAACACCCGGTAGGGTATTCCTTTGACAGTGTTGGCTTGGTATGTTCTTTGTGCCCGAATACTGGTTTTGTCAAATGTGCGTGGTGTACAAAGGACTTATGCGTCACACACTTCTACGAGGAACACCACTATTGTAAAGCATACGTCCCTTGAGAAAAATATGGTGCCTGTTGTTAATTGTGTTCTGTTTCACTCGTCTTTTCACTATTTTGTAATGTGTCGAATAGACCATAAATTGTTTTTGCTTACTATTATTGACGGGGAGTTTGCCCGATGTATATGGAGTCATTTATTGTGGTGCCTTGTAATTTTTTGTTGTTGTACCAGTTCGTACAATAGCCATGTACACTTTTACATATGTAACTGCCATTGTACCCCGAAGACTGTAGTGTGATACTTTAATATGGCTACTTGTTGAATACATAGACCTCTGTCAGCTATAGCGCAAAAGTACGAGTAAGTAGGACTACAGCTCTGCCTGTGATTACGGTATATCTACTGCATATATAAATGCACATCTTTATTTCTTTTTAAAGATGTTGCTTATTACGTCAATCATTCCATGTCATACTCATATCAAAGTTCTCTATGCATTTAATTGATTTATGTTCGACAACCATGGCTGCAATTGAAATGTGTTGTGCCTTTCACTGCAAAACATAAATACATCGTTCAATACAAGCACAAATAAAAACATTCTATCTAGATTCCTTATACCAGAGTACGTAATACGGGAAATACCAGCAGTTTCTAACTCGGAGTTTATAATTGCTGTTGTTCGCGATTTCGTTTCGTTATGACACAACTGATAGCGTACACAAAATGGGGTAGGGGAGTGGACATGAAAAGAAGGTCTGGACCTGTAACCATATTTTGATATCCCGAGGTACATCATCTCATTACATTCATTGAGATCCTCTACCCGGGCACGTAATTTCTTTAAATAAAAGGATATTTAACGTTGTTTCAAGGTGGGTGATTTATTTTAATAAATTTCATATGTATGTCCACTCTAAATCACACTACCGACAGCTTCAAGGTGTTTCCGACGTAAATAATAATTTAAGTCTAGGTCGGACGCGGTACCTTATACCACGTTTGTCCACGCCCGATGGTGCTTAACTTGGGGTTGTTAACGCGCTAATGAATGTTGGCGCCTAAAATTGATGCTGACATTGTTTTTACATGTACCTCAATGTGTTTTCTAAGTTTCATCGTAATCGGCGACTTCACCATTGTGGATGTTCCCTTGTCAGTCTAAACATCATAACATAAGGAATTTCCACATTCCCAGAGGGTAGTAAGAGTACTGACAACATTGGTGACCCTTACTTGTCTACCTGAACTGATCCCTAGGATCAGTGGTGTGTTTGTTTTCATGTGAAACAGATCTTTGAAAGACTTGTGAATGTATGACTCAGTATTTCCCTTCTTCTAGACATATTCCTTGAAAGGTAATTTGGAAGTCTTGTACAACTTGTTTTATGTTGGAAGGTGAAGTTTCTTACTGGTTGCAGGGTTCTAGGCTCTATTTATTTGCTATAGTAGAAAAGATTGATCTTAAATTGCATATGCAGACATGCCAACTCTTTTGATTTAAGCGGGGGACTCCCAGTTTTTCATCGTTCTTCCCGACCTCTCAATCGCCAGGACCAATTTCCTCCCCTCCCCCATTTTCTGAGCAGTTTCAGCCATTTTCGTATTATTATAAACACCCGTGCGTTTCCTCGTTCTGTCGATATATTGCTGAGTATGGCTTGGTCAATAGTAGTTCTAATAATCACAACTGGGTGGCAGTATGTGGCACGATGGCCAGCCATGTGCTCCTGTTTGGTCTATAATACAGTCAAATACTCGGCTTAATAGGAAGTGGAATTCACAAGCGAGTAACCTAACCTCAGAAGTAGCACGCCATAGATGTCTACCCAAGGCAGGACCTGCATAAGTGCTCGTGTTATGTCACTTAGTAGTGCTTCTTGGTTGTATGTCTTAACATTTGTTTTGGTCAAAATGTCAAAAAAGAAATATGCAGTGTTTAAAAGCTCTTATAAGGAAGATCTTCCGTGTTTCAGTGAATCCAGGTAGGGACCAATGTTCACATTCTGTACTATATGTAGGTGTGATTTTTCAGTTGCGCATGGCAGGAAATGCGATATACTCAAACATGTGCAGACGAAAAACATAAGGAGAGTGTCCAGTGTGTAGAAAGAAACCAGAAACTTATCTTTTCATGTAAAAACCAAGATGTAAATCCTGTGACGAATGCCGAGGCTTTATTTATGTCATTCATCGTAGAACATAACCTTCCTGTGAATTGTGCCGAACACGCAGGGCCTCTGTTTCGCAAAATGTTTTCTGATTCGGAAATCTCTAAACAGTGTGTGTGCTAGAACGAAAATGGTGGCTATCATTACAGAAATGGCATGGAAGAAAGGGCGTAAGTTGTATCACATTTGCAGGTAAATGCATTTTCTGTTGCTACTGATTGTAGCAATAAAAGTGACTTGAAAATATATCCTATTGCTGTAACATTTTGTAGGTCTGAACTCAATGTAATTCAGAGTTGTCTACTCTCTGTGCCTAATTTGAAATGGGAGCTAACATTGCCAATGCTTTGCTCTCAGCTTTTCAGGAATTCTGCATTCCATTAAAAAACTGCCTAGCTCTTGGTGCTGATAATGCTTCAGTAATGGTAGGTTTAAAGAATGGTGTGGCACGATGTTTGAAAATAGTAACATAATCATCGTAGGCAGCTCTTGTCACGTAATTAATCTTGCTGCAAAGAAGGGTGCGGCATGCTTGCCTGTAAATGTAGATGGAAGTATAATTGATATATTTTATTATCTGGGAAGGAGTGCGAAGAGGAAAGAAAAATTCAGAGAATTTCAGACATTACACAACACAGAGATCAGGAAAATTCTGAAGCATGTGTCTACTCGATGGTTACCACAAAGACGGTGTTTAGATAGGATTTTGCTGCAGTGAGACCCTATGGTTACTTTATTCAGGAGCGAAATTGTGAGTAAGATTTCTCAGATTGGAACTTGGGAGACTTTTTTTTTTTGTTAGTTTTATATCGCACAGACACAGATAGGTTTTGTGGGGATGATGGGACAGGAAAGGCCTAGTAATGGGAAGGAAGCAGCCATGGCCTTAATTAAGGTACAGTCCCAGCATTTGCCTGGTGTGAAAATTAGAAACCATGGAAAACCATCTTCAGGATTGCCAACAGTGGGGTTTGAACCCACTATCTCCCGGATACGAGCTCACAGCTGCGCGCTCCTAACTGCACGGCCAGCTCGCCCGGTACTTGGAAGACTTACAAAATTCCTAAGCACAGTCTAAGTGCAGATGTTTCTTGTTTGTCTGAAAAGGTGGAAGCATTGTCATAACATTTCACCACACTCCTCAGTCATCAGTTTCACCCAAAAATATATGAAATTACCGATGACACTAAAAGCAATGTTCTGTCAGGTGAAGAACAACTGTTCATGTTTCTTTCATCACATTTACATAAATCTTTTGTCTTTTTCTACCAATTTTATGGATATCTTCGAGAATCCAAACGTTGCTCTTCAGTCAAGTTTGCCGTACATCCACTTGTTGAAGTCGGTTTCGGAGGATCTATTGAAGAATGTGATGGCAAGGTTTGTGAAACCACACGTTATTAAAAGCTCCTTCTCTCTCCTTGATCTAGATTGTCATACACCGAGCTCGATAACTGCAGTCGCTTAAGTGTGGCAAGTATCCAGTATTTGGGAGACAGTAGGTTCGAACCCCACTGTCGGCAGCCCTGAAAATGGTTTTCCGTGGTTTCCCATTTTCACACCAGGCAAATGCTGGGGCTGTACCTTCATTAAGGCCACGGCCGCTCCCTTCCCACTCCTAGGCCTTTCCCATCCCATCGTCGCCATAAGACCTATCTGTGTCGGTGCGACGTAAAGCAACTAGCAAAAAAAAAAAAAAAAAAAAAAAAGGATTATCATACTCCAGCAAATCAAGAGGATGATTGTGATCCGGTGATAGAGAACTCTGCATTTGTTTTGGTGAACAGTTTGTAGTCTGAGGAAAAGTGCATATTTTTTTAAGTCTGTTAGAGTGTGTTTCTCTTCATGTGACTGCATGGTACAAACATTTCTGTTCAAAGATGAAGTTTTAATTAGTGCATAAGTTGCAAATATTTCTGCTATAAGTAAGGCATTATTTTCTAGGCTTGGATTTTTCTTTAGCAAGTTTCTGAACATTCTGACGAGTAAAATAAAACATTTAGATAGAGAAACTGGTATTTTGCACTCCCTGTTCTGTAACTTTCAGCTCAAAGAAACGGATCTGGCGAAAGGAAGAATTGATGTTCAGACTTGTGTATGTGATCAAGGCCCTAATGTTACTGAATGGAGAAAGTGTTTGGGCATTACTGAGTCAAAGCCATACACAACAGTTGGTGATAACAATATTTCTTTCTTTTGACACACCTCATTTAATAAAGTGTTAGGAACAATTTGTTTAAATATAATGTGGTGTACAGCTTAGAAAGTGGTGAAGTAGGAATTGCAACTGGGCAATATGTCAGACTTGTATGAAAGTGACACTAAAAGTAAATATAAACTTGCACCAAAGCTTACAAAAAACATGTAAAGCTGCCACCGTTTTCAAAAATGAAAGTTAGTACTGCCTGTCGTTTGCTAAGTCACGCTGTAGCAACCATTCAAAGACTTGTTGCAGGTGGCAGTATGTGCTCAGCAGCCTTGCCTACTGCAGAGTTTTGCCAGAATTTGCATGATTAATTTGATATTTTTAATTGAAGGGTCCGTGAAAAGGAGCATATGCTCTCCTGTATGACTTCGCATGTTCTTCTCCTGGACCCTTTAATTGTTATAGTCTTAAAGGTCCAGTTGATTTGAGAAATATAATCACATATCATTCTGAGCATTTTGAAGTGCTTCCTGGTCTTACTGAATTTGTAGAATCTTGGAGATTTGTGGATGTATACGATAAATGTGTAACAAATAGGATAAAGTGTATAAACAGGTTGAGAATGAACATTGTTGCATTAGGGGTGTTGAAAACTGAATCTCCAAAGCAGTTCATTTCTGTATTCAACAGTGCTACATTCAGTCAACTATTTAACACTTCAAATGAGAGTAGCAACTGTGAGGTATTCAGTTGGGACCGATTAATGTTGGACATAAAAAGTGCTCATAAACTTACAATTGTCAGTATTCTTAAATAGTGTTCATGTTCAGTCAGTTATTGATGTGCCGAACGTTGAACTGTCAAAAGATTTTGGTTAGTTAAATGGCATGAAATATCTCTTCGGTTACTTGTTAAAACAGTTTCTCTCTTTTCACGATTGTAATACATGCAGACAGTTTCTAGAAGATAAGACAGATTCTCGAGATGATAGTGTTAAGATTTGTCATGTCAAAATTTATGAACATAATGGTGCTTTTGGTGGCCTGACTATGTGTAACAATGTGTTATATTTGTTTTTAGGGAAGTGTGAACCTAGGCTTTCCTGTATGTTTGAGGAGAATGCTCACAAGTTTCTGTGTGGTACACTCTTTGTTAATTCCCTAATGGAAATACCATATTTTCCACAGGAATGCTCTGAAGGTACCAAGCTGTTGCTTATTGAAATTATTTGTGAAATTAAGATTATATTAAATCGTCAAATTTTGCAATGAAAGTTTTCAGTTCCATAGAAAAAACACTTAAGTTCCTGAAATTGCCATTTAGGTTGCTGAGATCTTAACCAAATTCAGTTCAGTAAAAGGACTTAGAAAAATGGCTTTCCTTAACAAGGCTTTCCATGCTGTAGCAATAAATAGCATAGTCTATCAACGTGTTTTGTAAAATTTACTATTAATATAGTTGTTCAAGTTGTTGCAGTATTTATAACTTACGTGGAAAGTTACAATCAGCCGTTGAGTAGAGAGCAGTACTGGCTTGCTGGGCGCTGCGAACGCTGGAGTCGTTCCGCTTGTCACTGGGATACCATTTCATCACTAAGGAGCTTTGCGACTGTGTGCATTAGACTGTGACTTGTATCTCCTTTCTGAAGCATGCTGTGATATACAAGGTAAGCTCCAAGACTTGATAGAGCAGGCAAAGGCAAAGAAGGTAAGGACGATAAACTTAAATAAGACAAAAGCACTGAGGATTAATACTCCCAAATTGGATCCTTTTACTGTTAACAGTGAAGAAACCAAAAATGGAGATAGTTTCCACTACTTAGTCAGTGCAGTTGTTAAGGATGGAGGAACTGCACAGGATGCCGCACAACATATTCGCAAAGCAAACAACGCTTTTGTGTGACTATCCATTGTTGAAAAGCAGAGGAATATCCAGTGGATCCAAACTCCACATCTTTCAAAGCAATGTAAAATCTGTATTATCGTATAGATCAGAGACTGGGGAAGTAACAAAAGTGATCATCTCTGAACTGTATACCTTCGTCAGTTGCTGTTTGTGAAGGATTTTGAATGTCTACTGGCCAGAAGTTATTTCCATCTATGAAATCAGTAGGAGGTCAGAAGAAATAGAGATATTCATATCTATATAGATAAAGTGACAAAAATGTAAGCTGATTGAGCATGCTCTGAGCAAGGAAAAAGCTGTTGAGAAAGGCCTTTGATTGAAACCTGCAGGTGAAAATGAAGAAAGGGAGACCCGGCACACTTGGCGAAGATCTGTCCACACTGTGACATAGGAAGAGGGAAAGAGCTGGAGTGAAGTAAAGAGGTTGGTTGTCAACACGCTTTATTGATGCCCTATGTTGCATAAAGAGAAGCAAGTCAGAGTCAAGGAATATTGTTACTACGGAGTTTATCTTTATCCCAGTTAATGATATTCAGTATTCTGGGCAAACACGCACGCGCACACACACATTTCGGAAGTTATTGATATCAAGGGTTCACCGTATTTATCTTCTCATTAATACACAGTTCAAAAAAATTAGGGGAACATATTTTGTAACATATGGTATGTGAACAACGTTAATTTGATAGATGAGGTTCCAGTGGTCGTACAGCATACCTTGAGACTTTAGCTACTCAAGGTATGTCCATTCGAAGTTATACTCCATCTATAGGAGTAGCCATGCATTAAACTGTCAGGTGACCCCTCAAAACAAGGTGAATAGCAATGCGTCTGTCTGTCGTTGTGAGGTACACAGACTACTGCGGTCATTTGAGCACGTTGTATGTAAACCAGCACATCCCATGAGACATCTTAACGAGGTTGAAGTCGCAAGGGCCGTCACTTTGATAAAGGAAGGATGGACCTTTCTTCGTGTTGCTGTGGATCTCAATGTCTCTTCGTCAGTTATTCAACGCTTGTGGAATGGCTACAGTGAGACAGGCCAGTTCAAAGGAGGGTTGGACAAGGTCGTGGACACGACAGCCCCACAGGATGACTGATATCTGACCATCTGTGCATTGCAGCATTGTTCAGCAACTACCAGTGAACTGCAACAAGACCTCAGGAGGGTCACTGGAGTCACGAGCACACAGTAAGGAACAGGTTAAGGGAAGTGTCCTTACGCCCCAGACGTCCTATTTTAGTTCCCCAGTTTAACGCAGCATCGCGCAGCTCGCCGTCAGTTTGCCCGTACCCACGTCAACTGGCAACTTCGCCAATGAAGACCTGTGTTTTCACAGACGAGTCCAGATTTCCCCTGACACAGCGTGATGGACGTCAACGTGTATGGAGATGCCGTGGTGAGCAGTACATGCCAAATGTGGTCCAGGAAGGCAACCAATTCGGACAAGGTTCTATGATGATGTGGGGTGGCATCTGTATTGATAGCCGTATGTATCTTGTCGTCGTCCGTGGTAATCTTACCGTTTCGAGGTACATTGAGCAGATACTGTTACAGCGTGTATTGGTTGCTTCATGTGGTGTTGACCCTGAATTCATACTCGTGCACGACAATGCCAGGGCTCATTTAGCGTGCATCACCAGAGCTGCCTGGACATTCAAGAGATGGAATGGCCAGCAGTGAGTCCCGACCTTAATCCCATCAAACGTGTGGGATAGGCTTGACAGAAGTGTTTGTGGGCGTCCTGTTCCACCACAGACTCTCCAAGATCTCGGAACAGGCTCCCATTGAAGACTGGGACCTGATACTGCAACGTGACCTCCGTCAACTTATATGGAGCATGCCACGTCAGTGCCAATAAATAAATTAATAAATAACTAAGTAAATAAATGCTCGTGGAGGACATACACAATACTGAAGCTCTCCAACTGTGATTAAAATCCACCCTGGAGGACTGTTATCACTTTGTTTTCGCCCCTATTTGGACATTTCCATTTGTGTTCTGAAAATGAATGCGAATCCATCGATGTTCTTTTGTATAGTTCAATGGTAAAGAATAAAGATTTAGTTGGTCATATACATGGGTGTTGGGTATTGTTTTGTGGTGCATGGCATATGTTCAAAAACATGTTCCCCTAATTTTTTTGAACTGTGTATTAAGGGTCTTAAATACACTGACACTCATTCAAGGGACATATTCTTGAGGGCTGTGTGTCTGAGCCAATATCTTTGCATTAAGGAGTGCAGCAAGGTTGTATTGTCACCTGCCATGTTCCTGATTGTGGTTCAAGTTGCAATTCAAGCACCTGGTACTGAGTGAAATCAACAGAAATCACTATTAGACTGTCACTTCTTCACCTACTTACAAAAAATTCTGTGGTAAATCGGACCATAGCGGGAATACCAGGAGTTGAAGTGGCAGCAGCGCTGGAGTAACTTCTCACGGCAATAAACTTTTCATCTCCTTTAAATAAAAATCAATATAAAATCAACGGATAGTTGTGTACTTCTTGTAAATATTGGTTATATGAACTGTAATTATAGAGTCCATAACTATATTAAAACACATCTTTGTCCAACTTCGCAATACTGAGAAACCCATTCCACATTACATAACATTTTAAGCAGTGTTGACAGTCTGTAAATATAAGAATACTTATTAAGAGTTTATTATGATGGAATAGTGGGTTTTTATTTCACAGGGGCCGGGCTGAGTGGCTCAGATGGTAGGTTTGATCCAGGCTCAGTCCGGTGGTATTTGAAGGTGCTCAAATTCGTCGGCCTTGTGTTGGTAGATTTACTGGCATGTAAAAGAACTCCTGCGTGAAACAATTCTGGCACTTCTGCGTCTCGAAAAACTGTACAAGTAGTTGGTGGGATGTAAAGCAAATAACATTAATTATTTCACAGGTTTCTAAATGTGAGCTTTGTCTCTAGGAGGCCGATGTGCAGGTTCTTTTTACCTTCCGATTAAAATAAATAATGATATTGCATACCCCTTTAAAGTTAAGAAGGATGTAGTTATAATTTGGTGTGATTAGATTTGAGATCGGCTCACCTGTTTGTTATTGGGGAATAAACTTTAATATCGATACTTCTGAATCCAACAGTAAACACCCCAGGCCATTTGATATACTTTACTCATACATACTACACGAGGCTGCAAACTAGCCTTCTATGTGAAGTATCACCAGGAAGTAGACGTAGGAATTTCTTCTTGCGGACCATTTCCAAGTAACGATGTTGTTGATGGTGATCATTTTCTCATTGTCATTTTATAAAATGCATTCAGTTTCTTCCCCTAAGTGGTTTAATCCCTACATTTTGAGGTATATTATTGGAATAAAAGTGAAAATTGTTGATTTAGTAATTTTTTCCAGGGTAAAAAATGAGATAATCTCTCCATATGATGACAAGATAACAGGAAATCCTATCGGGTCCTTGCAAGAAATGTGCATGAATCGCCGCTTGCCACCGCCATGTTATGAAATGGTTAATGAAGAGGGGCTACCACATGAACGACTTTTCACCATTGCATGCATCGTGTTCAAGCTCAGGGAAACTGGTAAGTATGGTATATTACATGTCAGAATTATAATATTTAGTCATGTAGGCTTAGGCTTCTTGTGACCATCTGTTGTGAATTTCTGAAACTTATTGAGGAGTTATCTGCAGAATTCTTTTAATTATGGTACAGTCTCATGCAAATTACTGTATTTGCTCTTATATTGGCCCCCCCTTGTGTAATTTCCTCACTCACTCTTTGGAATTTTTTTGTAAAACCGAAGTTCATGTGTGATTTCCCTGCCCCAGTTTTTGGGCCTGTGTTTAGCAGATTAAAAGATCTTGTGATTAGTAGTCTACTTTAGCACCCAGAAAGACTAGGAAAACTCTGCTTTCTAAACCTTTTGGGTCATGGCTGAGAGCCTAATTATGACCAGATTCTCTACCTGTAACAAGTTTCCTCATTTTTTTCTCCAGTCTAGATTGGTGTGTGTATCACTTTATCTAGTAGTGAGTGATGGATAGCTGATAATGCAGGGAAACAATACTGGTAGTTACACGAAGGTCTTCATGTAATTATTTACCTTCATTTTATCTAATAGACTTAAACTACTCCCTAAAGTATCAAAGTTCAAAACAGCTGTTTCCATGAAAAGAAAAAAAAAAAGTGTTCGTACAGAAGGGGAGAGTTCAACGTAGAACTGAATGTGATTCATTTCTGGTGAAACAAAGGAAAAATAAATAAATGAGCACACCAGTGACAATGTGATCGTTCTGGGGGCCAAAATCTGGGAAATTTCAGGATGTTGAAAACACACAACTATATTAAGAAACAAAATGGCAGTAGCCATGAAATGATTAAGATGAAGATCCAGGACATTTCAAAATTGCACGGAATCTCAAATCCAAAATTCAAAGTTAGCAGAGCACGTTTTATGAGATGTCACACTGTCTTTAGTCTGTGCAGAAGAATGACTTTACCACAATGGACAGATTTATTGAGCTCCAGCGATTCATTCTGCATCAGTTGTTAGAGTATAAATTCTTGCTGTTACAAATCACGAACACTGAGCAGACCAAGGCATTAATTTATACGCTAAGGAATATCACCACGAATGAAAAGGGCGCATCAAGTGTGTTCATGGAAAATGACAGTAGAAGAGGAGCTTCATTGCTCGGCGATTCTGGCTGTAAGGGGAGAAATCTTCTACCATATGTTTTATTTAAGCACAGAACGCTTCCAAAGGAACAGTTTCTGCAATGAATTCATATATATATTCATGAAAAGGCTGAATAACAGCAGATTGTTATGAAGAACTGAATTTTCGGTGTGTGGGGATGGCATCCAGGGGCTTAATTTTGCAAGAAGCCGTGCTGGTGTGGGACAGATTTCAGGGACATTTAGTAGTGCAGGTTAAAGAGAATTTGATAAATAAATTACAGTTCTTACTGTAATTCCAGGTGGAATCCACCTCTTTACTACAACTGCTGGGCGTGTTGGTAAACAACCCATCACAGACCATCCTGGCCACTTTTACTCAAACATGATGATCTCTAGAGGGTACACACTAATGCCCGCAAGAATTTAAAAAAAAAAAGTGTCAATTGACTTCTGTGTACGTGGATTCTCAGAGAAATGTGCTTTGATTAAAGAATTTTGTGTAGAAACAGACTTCAAGAAGACTGGCATCAGCATTGTCTTAGATGGCTCTGAACACCATCTGATTTGGGACACAGATGACTACAGTGACGACAATGTTGATATAGAAAAAGACAATGATTATGATGGGGATGAAATATTGGGAGACAACACCTCCAGGTAAACAGGATATTTTAAGTTACTACTGTTTTTATTTGTTTGTTTATTTATTTATTTATATCTGTCTTAACCGACTTTGAATTCAGGAATTATGTTAGGAATGTACGAGTTTTCTGTGAATTTTTCGATGGTACAGGCCACTATCTGATTTGTAGTGAACTAAATATCTGTAGGCCTAGGATTGAGAAAGTGAAATCTGCAAATGAATATGGGTCGAAAATCTCCATGACGAGTGAATTAGACAAAAGTACATGGATATGGTTAGTGAGAAGTTCCAAACAGTAGACAGTAAGCAGGTTCAGGATGGGCAGCATACAGGGATGCTGTAGTAGAAACAGCAAGGGAATGCCTAGGAACAACTGTGTGTAAAGATGGGAAAAAGCAAACATCTTGTGGAATGATGAAGTGATGAAGGCTTATCAGAAATGCTCCAAACAAGGGCCAATGCAGATAGGAAATTGTACGTAGATGAAAGAAACAGAGCAAAACAAATAGTTGTTAAATCCATAAAGAAGTCTTGGGAGGATTTTGGTAATAACCTGGAAAGGCAAGGCCGAGCAGCAGGGAAACCTTTCTGGACAGTGGTAAAATTATCTTAGGAAGGGAAAAAGGAAATGAACAGTGTTTTGCGTAGTTCAGGTGAACTCATAATAGATCCCAGAGAATCGCTGGAGAGGTGGAGGGAATATTTTGAACAACTTCTCAATGTAAAAGGAAATCTTCCTGGTGGGGCTGCGAACAACCAAGCTCATGGGGTGGAAGAAAATGATGTTTGTGAAATTATGCTTTAGGAAATGGAAAGGATGGTAAATAAACTTCATTGTCATAAAGCAGCAGGAATAGATGAAATTAGACCTGAAATGGTGAATTATAGTGGGAAGGCAGGGATGAAATGGCTTCATAGATTAGTAAGATTGGTATGGAGTGTTTGTAAGGTACCTTCAGATTGGACAAAAACAGTAATTGTACCTATCTTCTTATGTATCTTCGGACGTAACTCGGCAATACTTGTACACTGGCACTGACTATTCGTAACATTCTTCTGACAAAGACTACCTGATTCCACTTATGTAGTTCCTTATGGATTGAATCTTCTTCAGTCCTCAGTTTGAGTCCTCAACACTGCATTGAGGTTCCTTTTAACTTTTTGTTCAGTTTCACCAGGGACACCATTTAAAGAGCTAATGGCGTTAGGAATTAACTGAAGGAATTCCTGTAGGGATGCACCGCAAGTTTCTAGGCCCTTAATCGCCTTAAAAAATAACAAATAATGCACATGGATGAAACCTATATCTTTATATACAGTTTCTGATTTTAATGCGTACTTTGCTTCACAAACACACGTAGTATGACTATCATCAATATTTTTACCTACATCTTTTACTTGACTAATGTTCTCCTGGTAGAACGATACTATGGATTATCAATTTCCCCATCTTGTGAGAACAGGTTCCAGCGGAAGAGAAACCTGAGGCAGATGAGTTTTGTGCAACTGTACACAAGCTGGTGGATTTAGGAACATTTTTTTCTCCAAAATTATTTTGTTGACCGATGGAATCTCTTCTGCAATACGATGCAACCCATGGACCGAACATTTAGAATAAAACATTCAAAGAGACTGACCAGCTTTCAACATATACGAACCTGCATCTGCGACTGAAAGGTGCACTTTGTAACAATCACGCCGATATACTAGTCCACAGAAGTCGCAAGGAATATTTAACAAATTTTCCAGCTGTAACGTAGTTGGCTTTTTCTAGCACTTTGCACGAATGTAAATGGGGTTTGCAGGGCTCTTCTGGACATAATTTACCCACTATGAAGTTCACAATGTATCGACCACACGAATCTGTTGTTTCATCTATCCACATCCAGACACAGTTGCCTGCTATGTCAGATCGTACTGAATCCACGACAGAAGCATGCAGTGAAAGCAAGTACTTCTTCCCAGGGGTAAATTCGTCTGGTATCCTTTGATTAGCAAAACATTTTTCAAGAAAAGAGCATGGATGTGGATTATTCAATTGAAGGTCCCCCCGGAGTAAGGATCTATGCCACAAAACTAAAATGTTCAGGAAACAGAAAAAACATCTGAATAATGAGAAAATGAAAAATATGTATTTTGAAATAAATCAGAATGCTTAAAGACCACTTGAAAACCGAATGATCACAAATTAACCTTATTAAAGTAGTAAAAAAAGCCATTTCTCATTTTGAAATCATGGAATCATGGAATAAGGGTCTAAACCACATTTTCACAGTTTAATACAGTGTTACTTATTTGGAGATAAATCACTTCAAATCACTATAGAATCCTCTGAATTCTTAAGACATATAGTCGCTCATGTTCAGTAGGTCATTCTTTTTTCTTTCTTAATGGGCAGCGTTGAGCCGTGGCGTTGTGGCAGTTTTTTTTTTGCAGGAATAGTGGCTGATTCCATCTGTTCTTGATACCTTTAACTAAGGTATATCTTTCTTGAGGAACAATCAAATTTTGGCATCTTCCCATAAACACAGATGTGGGGTCATCTTCAGAAAACTTCAGTCACATTGCTTTAGTAACCTTGAATTTAGGGTCTTTGACCAACATTTTGCGTCTTTGAAGTCAGAACTCTGGACAGACAGACTAAACATGTCTGAAAAGCTATTTTACAAACCTGCAGTGAACTACTGTCACTACCTTTTGCTGGAACGTGGTATTCAAAAGAATGTTTCCTATGTGAAGTGGCATCTGTTCTCTGATTACACCTCCTTTTCGGTTCAGAGATTTTGAGGCACTTATTCACAAGAAACAAAGACTGCTCATTAAGGACCATGCTATAGTATTCTGTACACTACTCCTCCTTTTTGTTGTAACCAAGGTTGAAGTTTACAAAACACAACTTTTATTGCTTCACTTTATGATTTTTACACAAATAATTGAAATTTATTTTGAAGCAAAAAGGAATATTGAATCTTGAGAAAAGTCTGTCTTTATACAATATGTACAGGTTTACAGTCTTTATATACACTTCTATCTTGAAAAGATAGTCTTTGTGAATTGACACGTTGATAGTCGAGAACTATCTGGCACACTAACATGAATGTCTTTGAGAGTCCTTGTTTGTTGAAGTGCCTGAATTCCTAAAAAGCAAGTTCAATTGATTGAAGAAATTCCACCTAGCGAAACTAAGGGAGCTTGCATAAATTAGGGAATGAAAATGGCTTGTAAAAGAATTACGGAATATAGGCAGCGGAAACAGGTAAGGGAGCGGTGACCAGAGGTGAAACCTCGTACTGCCAGAAATTCAGTCCACCTGGTCGAAGCACATTTTCAAGAGGAGTAGCCTCCGTGCTCGACGTAGGGTGTATTCTGGAGCTGGACACCAGGGCAAGTGGGCAAGTGAGCAGGCAGGGAGCTCCTATTTATAGTACACTCGATGGTCAGGCACGCGCACTGAGGGCTGCGCGTC
This sequence comes from Anabrus simplex, assembly GCF_040414725.1. NCBI lineage: Eukaryota > Metazoa > Arthropoda > Insecta > Orthoptera > Tettigoniidae > Anabrus > Anabrus simplex. Next base: position 1,002,272,157 of record NC_090266.1, read on the forward strand.
GAAGCTAGCAGAATGATACACAGGCGCGCGTGCAGCTGGCTGACGGAGCGAGAGGGGAGCGCCGGACATACAACACCCTCCCCTCCTAAATACGCCGGTACGGCGTGAAACGGCGGCGGCGCTGGCGGCGACTGCGATGCTGGGGCGGAGCTGCTGATGGTTCTGTTGTATTGTCCGGAGCTGGAACTGGGCGGAGTGGCGCTGTCTCGTCCTGAAAGGAACCCATTGTTATTAAATGATCTAAAGCGCGTTCAGCAATAGATTTATCTGGTTTAGCAATAGCATCAATAGCTGGACAGGGGCGGTAGCGCAGACGTATCTGATCTTGATGGCGGCAGATACGTTTCTCCGTAGTCTGTATCTCGTATAGACGATGACCCAAAGATCTGCAGATGACTCCAGGTATCCAGAGTGGGTTGGATTTGAATGTCCTGGTGTAGACCTTGTCGTTGAGGGAGAACTTCGTTGGTGATGTCTTATGCTGGGCCGGAAGAGGCTGTAACAGAGAAAGTAAAGTTCTGTGAGGTCGTCCATGGAGCTTCTGTGCAGGAGTGAGATTATCAGCGCCTGGTAGAGTTCTGTAGTTGTTTAAGAGTTGGAGCAAGGCTTGGTCTTTAGTTAAGCCTGAAGAGACAGCTTTCTTCATACTTCTTTTAAATGTTTGTACGAAGCGTTCAGCTTCACCATTAGATTGAGGGTGAAAAGGTGGTGCTAGGATATGACGAATGCCATTATGTGTACAAAAGTTCTGAAAAGCAGTAGCTGTAAATTGAGGTCCGTTGTCCGAAATGAGTACTTGCGGTAAACCTTCTGTAGTAAAGATTTTCTGGAGAGCACGAATGGTAGCTTCGGTTGTAGTAGTCGAATGCATATCCATGACATATGGAAAGTTTGACAGTGAATCGATGACTATTAACCACATGGAATTGAGGAAAGGACCTGCGAAATCGATGTGAACTCGTTCCCATGGAGTAGTAGCAGGAGGCCATGAAGCAAGATCAGAAGACGGGGCGTTCTGATTCGTTTGACATTGCTCACAATGACGTATTAGCTTTTCGATGGTGGCATCAATACCGGGCCAGTAGCAGTGTTGACGGGCGAGTTGCTTTGTTCTGGAGATACCCCAATGGCTTTGGTGTAATAATTCGAGAACTTGTTTCTGTAGGCTAAGTGGGATAACCACTCGGAAGATGGTGCCTGCTTCTAGTAATACAACTCCGGCACGAGTCGTGAGACGATGCTGCATACGATGATAAGGTGCCAGGTGGGCAGGAAGTGTGCTCTGAAGAGGCCAACCGTTGCGGATGTAAGTACGTACAGTAGCAAGTGTACTGTCCTTATCCGTAGCTTTAGCTATGCAGGTAGCATCAATAGGAAAACTGGATACAGTATCTTCAAGTTCTATGTCCAACTGAAGACATTCAGATTCTTGAGAATCGAAGGCAGTATCAGGACCAACGGGTAAGCGGGAGAGGGCATCAGCATTACAATGCTGGGATGTGGCACGATATACAATCTGATAGGAATAATCAGAAAGGAACATGGACCATCTTTGAAGCTTTCTGAGGGAATTCTCTGGGATCTTATTACCAGGATGGAATAAGTGGACGAGAGGCTTATGATCGGTAATGATCAGGAAATGGTTGCCATAGAGATATTCATTGAAACGGCGAATACCAAAGATGATGGCTAAAGCTTCTTTCTCTATCTGTGAGTATCGACGTTGATGGTCATTAAGTGTTTTCGAAGCGAAGGCGATGGGGCGTTCTTGTCCATGACGATCCTTCTGGGAGAGAACGGCACCGACACCGTAGTCTGAAGCGTCAGTAGCTAGCGTGATGATCTTGTCGGGCTGAAAATGAGTGCGTTGTATAGCTTGAATTAAGGCGTTGTTGATTGTTTTCCATGCCTGTTGGCATTGCGGAGTCCACTGAAACTTAACACCTTTTTTACGTAGAGCGTTTAATGGAGCTGCCACTGTAGCGAAGCGTGGAATGAACTTATTATAATAGTTCGCTTTGCCTATGAAGGACTGAAGCTGCTTGAGGTTCTGAGGTGCTGGCATGTTTACTATCGCTGAGACATTCTGTGTACTAGGACGAATTCCATTCTTATCAAGTATATGTCCTAGGTAGTGAACTTGAGGCTGAAAGAAGGTACATTTAGCGAGATTCGCTCGTAGGCCATTGTCTTTCAATTTCTGGAGAAGGAGGCGTAGATTGGTTAGATGTTCCTGATGATCTTTTCCCGTAACAATAATATCATCCAGGTAGTTAGCACAACCGGGAATGGAGGCGGTGAGTTGAGCCAAATAGCGCTGAAAAATAGCCGCTGAGGATGAAACACCGAATGGGAGCCGCTGGAGCTGGAGCAGTCCAAGAGGAGTGTTGAGTGTGAGAAATTTCTTAGATTCTTCGTCTAAAAGTAGCTGGAGATATGCTTCTTTAAGATCAACTCGAGAGAAGAATTGTCCACCAGAGAGACGACGGAATAAGTCTTCTGGACGTGGAATAGGAAAGATATCTGTGTCGAGTTGTGCATTGACTGTAGATCGAAAATCGCCACAAAGTCGAACATTACCATCAGGTTTCTTGATTACCACGAGTGGAGTAGCCCATTGACTAGAAGTAACTGGGACAATAATTCCAGTTTGTATCCATCTTTCTAATTCTTTCGTGACCTGGTCTTGAAGCGCTAGGGGTACTGGACGTGCTTTGAGGAAGCGAGGCTTAGCTCCGGATTTCAGCTGTATGTGAGCTGTATAGTCTTTGGCTGTTCCGAGCTGAGAGTCGAAGACTTCAGGAAACTGCGCTAGGAGAGCGGTAACGTCAGAAGTAGGATGCAATGTAGATACGACGTTAATGTTGTCATGTATCTGGAAACCAAATAAGTTAAATAGATCCATGCCCATAATGTTTGATGCAGTGTAGTTGTTAACTACGAGAAGAGGAATGGCCTTCTGAATTCCTTTATAATTAGCCTGAAGCGTGATTTGACCTTTGATGTCAAGTTTCTTCTTGTTAAATGTCACGAGCTGGATGTCAGCTGGAGAGCATGAAGGTGAACCTAAGTCGTGGTAGGTAGTCAGGTTAATAATAGAGACAGGTGATCCAGTGTCTAATTGAAAATCGACAGATTGATCAGAGAATGAGAGAGGAATGATGATTTTGTGAGAATCCTTTGTGGGAAGAATAAGATTGATTTGATCAACTTCCATGTCTTGGCGGGGCTGTATATGCTTCCGGCGTGCTGCAGTAGTCTTAGCAGGGCGGAGCGAACTTTGACAGACAGTCTTAATGTGTCCAAGTTTATTACATCGTTCACAAGTAGCTTTGAAAAAACGACAGTCACGACGTTCATGATGCTTGAAACAACCTCGGCAGGAAGGCAGGAGTTTCGAGGTGCTTTTAGAATTGGGCTTCCGTGTAGCATTACGAGAGGGAACCTGGCGAGAATGCTTGGTGGAGAGCGCCTTATCCGTACGGTTCACTGTAGCAGAGGACTTGCGGGCCTGAGGCGAGACTTGTGCAACTTCGTGTGGAGAAGCTATGGCTGCGGCAGTCTTGGTAGTAAGCTCATAAACCGTAGCAATACGCTGGACGTCTTCTAAAGAAGGGTTACTCTGCTTGACAGCGTCAAAACGTATTTTGTCTTCAGGAGTATGTAAAATTATCATGTCCCGAATGAGAGAATCAGTGTAGGATGAACCACAACCGTCCTTGGAGCAGATGAACTGGCAGGGTTTAGCTAGACCACGCAATTCAGTTATCCATTCAGTATGTGTCTGATGGGGTTGCTTTCTGCTCTGAAAAAATTTATAGCGAGCAGCCACTATGTGAGGAGCTTGGGCATAGTGTTCCGTGAGACGGGCCAAGAGCTGCGTGAAGGGTACCTCAGATAAGTGTTCTTCCGGACTTAATTTACGTAGTAATTCACACGTAGCATTGCCAACCGAACTAAGAAATAGTGCGCGGCGGCGTTGATCATCTGTGACAGAATGGCAGATGAAATGCTGTTGTAAACGGGCTAAATAAACTGACCATTCTTCCTTAGCTGGATCAAAAGCAGAGAACGGAGGAATAGCTGATGGCTGTGTAGAGACAGAAATAGCTTGAATAGCCTGAAGTAATGCTGCCTGTTGTTGTTGCATAAACTGTTGTTGTTGCTGCTGTAAGGCTTGGAAGACCGTAGCGAGTTGTTCCGCAGTAGCCATTGCGAGATGCGTGCAAGAAAGAGTAAAGTAAGCTGTGTGTCAGAACTGGTTGGAGTGTCGTTGTTGTTTAGCACGTCGCCGTAGAGTTGACAACTGGGCCTGTTGAATTGTAGTGGCGTGTTTACCTCGTTGCTATAGAGTTGGCGATTGGGGCTGATGACGTATAGTTTGTTGCGGTTTTACCTCGTCGCCATAGAGTTGGCAACTGTGGTCGAAGAATTGTAGGTTGTTGCTTTTTTACCTCGTCGCCATAGAGTTGTGTTGTAACCAAGGTTGAAGTTTACAAAACACAACTTTTATTGCTTCACTTTATGATTTTTACACAAATAATTGAAATTTATTTTGAAGCAAAAAGGAATATTGAATCTTGAGAAAAGTCTGTCTTTATACAATATGTACAGGTTTACAGTCTTTATATACACTTCTATCTTGAAAAGATAGTCTTTGTGAATTGACACGTTGATAGTCGAGAACTATCTGGCACACTAACATGAATGTCTTTGAGAGTCCTTGTTTGTTGAAGTGCCTGAATTCCTAAAAAGCAAGTTCAATTGATTGAAGAAATTCCACCTAGCGAAACTAAGGGAGCTTGCATAAATTAGGGAATGAAAATGGCTTGTAAAAGAATTACGGAATATAGGCAGCGGAAACAGGTAAGGGAGCGGTGACCAGAGGTGAAACCTCGTACTGCCAGAAATTCAGTCCACCTGGTCGAAGCACATTTTCAAGAGGAGTAGCCTCCGTGCTCGACGTAGGGTGTATTCTGGAGCTGGACACCAGGGCAAGTGGGCAAGTGAGCAGGCAGGGAGCTCCTATTTATAGTACACTCGATGGTCAGGCACGCGCACTGAGGGCTGCGCGTCGAAGCTAGCAGAATGATACACAGGCGCGCGTGCAGCTGGCTGACGGAGCGAGAGGGGAGCGCCGGACATACAACACTTTTCACAGTCAGTGAGCTGCATACACCCATTCTTGTTACAGAACTCTGGATCATACACACGGCCCCGAAACAATGAAGAAGCAGAAAATTATTGTAATGTTATACCCTATACCATTTTACCGCAATGATAATTAAATGAATGGTTTGTATAATGCATTATGTATTAAACAATTCTAAGGACCTACCTTAGCAGAACATAACCCATTTATTATGGACCCTTATTCCACTCGCCTGTTGTGGCCTCGTTTTTGCTTCTTTTATAACGCCTTTCGTTGCTGTATAAGCCTCACCCCTATTTCGTTTCCTTTTACATTCATTATCCTTCCAGTTATCCATATTTATCTTAGTTTTTCTGGTTTTATTCAAGTTTTTTAACTCGGACGAAAGATTCAACACACTGGCAGCCGTCTTGAATGAGTGGCATAGACCCTTCTTCCAGGCAAAGAAGTTTTTTAACAGACAAATGACCTATTTCTGTTAAAGGTATGACTATCATAGTTCGCATGCAATAACCTGGGATGATATAGACCCTTATTGCGCAAAAAACTCAACTTGCTGAAAAATGTGGCTTAGACCCATCTTCCGGGGGGAGGGGGGGGCCTTCATTTTATGCAGTGGATTGTTGCTGCATACAAAAGCTTTACAAATATGAGCAGAAAATGTTCCAACTTCACACATGGTGTTTTCACGTCGGTTAAAAGTAGATGTTCAGTTCGAAATTTATCACTTTTTACACTCATAGTACAATTTACGAACTCCATCGTATAGATCAGTATTGATACAGTTAAAACTAAGAAACAATGTTAGGTTTTGGTTCACCCAATCAATACACATCATAGATATTAGGACGAATTTAACTAGTGAAGGTCGTCTAGGGAAGTTAGAGGTTGAACAACTCTTGAAATTCTAGAGTTTGTCACAAAAAACAACTATTTTATGTTCAACAACACTATAGTCAAGAGGGATTACCAATGGGAGCTCCAGCCTCGGCAATATTTATTTAGACCATCTAGAACACCGCAAAATATTTGGACACATTCAAGGTTTGGATTTTTTGACACGATTCGTGGACGATACCTTTGTAATAATAGTTAAGTGTTATAACAAAAGTAACAATATCTTTCAGTTTTTAAATTCATTAGATGAAAGAATAAAATTCACAATTGAAAACTAGGACAATGCTTTGAATTTCGTGGATGTGACCGTTAAGAGGGAACCAAGTAACTTCTCTTATAAAGTATACAGAAACAATATGTTTACTCCTGTGACCATTAAAAAGTGATTCTTTACATCCTGGGAGTCATAAGAGGGCTGCCTATTTCAGTATGGTTTATCGAGTCTTCAATTTACCTTTATCTCATAAAGAAAAAGAATTAGGATACATACAGAAGATAGCCATTATGAATGGGTTCAGTGTTAATACCATTAATAATATTATAAGTAAAGTAAAAAGATAGAACAATGTAAGATTAATACCTGGGAATCCCAAGAGTACAAAATACGCGAAATTTACTTTTACAAACCCAAGGGATTTTTTAGATCACAAAATTAATTAAGAAACACGACTGTTGAGTCTCATTTTCAATTAAGAACGATAATGGTCATATATTTTATAACCATAATAGTGTAAATTACAATAAAGAGGATTACTTAGATTCAGGACTGTATAAACTTAACTGCGATCAATGCTTCGTCACGTACGTGGGGCAAACCGGTAGGAGTTTTCAAACTAGATATCTCGAACATATCAATGCCAACAGACACAAGGAATGTTCTGCAATGAGTTTCCATATGGGAGATAATGGTCACCAATATACTGACATAAATAAAGACCTGACCATTTAAAAAAAGTGAGCAAAGGGAACGTGATGATCAATTATGAAAATATTTATATAGGTTTGGACCAGAGTTTTAACAGAAACAAAAATTTAAATGACATACAAGAGAACAAAAATCTGTTAAATGAACAGATACCATCGCTTTTATCATCACTAAAGATTAATAATTTAAAGTCGCCTCCTCTAATACAAACTTCCCGCCCTCCCGCTCCAACTGTAGGCCGAGCTATTTCCCCTTCCCCGACTAGTAGCACTGTTCCCCCCACTACAGTAGAACCTCGATAATTCAAAATCGCACCTAATTCGAAGCAGCTCTCATTCCCAGAAATATGAGGTACGGTTTTGCAGGTTATTTAAATCGTTAAATTCGAAATACGGATAATTCGTAATTTGAAGAACATTGTCGGTCCCGTTACCGAAAGTCCGACTTTTAATTCGAAACTGCCCTATCATTTTGAAATTAATTCAAATTCAGAATTTCTCCGCGTCATTAAAGAACGCGTTTTCTGGAACATGAAGGAGTAACGTTGCGCACTTTCACCTACTTCGGCGTGTCTGCAGTGTGCTTCATATCTGCTATGTTCGAGCAGAATCGAAATAGTTTAGTATTCGACGTTTTTAGGAACGCCACAATTCACAACATCACGTAGCAGGCAGTGTGCGGAGAGGTAGAATCCGCGAACACTGGCAATGCCGACAGTTGGTGAAAAAGCGTGGCTTATAGCCTACAATCAATTTGTACCGTACGCACCAAACAATATTGTCAATGCCGATGAAACTGCATTGTCTGTTTGTTTGTTTCATTTTTTAAATGGTGAGGCCAAATGGACATATAGTTTTAAAGGAGAGAATTGCCAGCCAGGAAATGTACTGTGTAGCTATGCAGTGCACACTGCACATGGAAGCGAGACACTTCCTTCCCCTGTCATAGGAAAGTTCGAAAAGTTACAATTGTTTAAGGGCGTCGGGCACTTTCCATGCCAGTAGAAGGTATCTAAAAATGCAGACAGTACAGTAATCCAAAAGATAAAGCATTTGCACAGGGGAGCCAGCATGATTTTTCCTCGTCTTTGAATCGTGTTTTTCTTCCTTTTGTTGCGCGAGGTTATGTTCGTCATTGTTTTATACAAGTGCATTATTTGAATAATGCAAATGCACCTTGTTGGATAAATTTCTGAAATAGTACTTTCCATGGCATTTGAATCAAGATGATTGCATGCATTAATGGGTCTTAGAAGTGCCATGGCGGGAAACCATACAAGTACAGTCACTGTATGTTGTAATGTGGATGGAAGTGAGATAATTTCTCCCTTCGTCATAGGAAAGTTTGATAAGCCGCGATGTTTTAAGGACATCGGGTACATTCCATGCAAGCACAAGGCATCTAAAATGCACACAGTACAGTAATCCAATGAATAAAGCTCTGCACAGGGGAGCCAGTATAGATTTCTCCTCATCTTTGAATCGTGTTTTCTTTCTTTTGATTTCATTACGTGAGGTTATGTTTGCCGGTGAGTTATCCAAGTGCGTTAATTGAATACTGTAAATGCACCTTGTTGCATACATTTTGGAAATCGTTTTTTCCATGGCATTTGAGAGCTTTAAACTGTGAATCAAGGTTAATTGCTTGCAGTAACGGGTCTTAGAATATATTGTGACGTCGCAAGGGTTGGCACTTCCGAAGTACTTGTTGGCGGTTAATTCGAAGTCCGATATTTGCATCCCAACGACTTCAAATTAACAAAGTTTTACTGTACCGCCCCTAGCCAAGTTCCACTGGGCGAAATAAAACACAACTTTAATGCGCAGTAGCGTGGCGAGAAGAAAGTCGGAGCGAGGCTCAGTCGTAAACCAGCTATAGGGAGTTTCACCAAATTTGATGGTAAGATTTAACGTCGCGCATTCATGACGAATCTCTTTTCTTAGATATACGAGGGTTTTAAACCATTTATTTTTATATCTCTTTTTTTCCAGACATTGTCTTTTTAAAAATGGAATATTCATAAGAATTAAGCCATGAATATGGTGGTCATGCACCGCTGATGTTTGCCATACGACAGGCTATCTCTTAAGGCTTCAGATTTCTTCTACCAGAATAGCTCACTTTTGAATGAAAATTCCATACAAGTCGATGTTTTTAAATGTTCTGATGTGGATTTAGCACCAATCCTATTTCCGAGGCCAGAATTTCAATCTCCCCAAATGATGTGTATTGATTGGGTGGACCAGAACCTAACATAGTTTCTTTATTTACTTTTTTTTACACTCTCGTAGCCCACTTGACACTACACTACATCAGTCACTTGTATAGACCTTATCGTCTGATATCCATGGTTTAATTAATAAAGACATTGAGCTCTGATCTTTAGGCATTTTTACAGTTTAATTTGATAAAACACTTCAATAAACAAACAGCAAGTTAACAGAGGAATCCACTTATCTAAGCAAGTCTTGGGAGGCTACTTTAAGGAGAAAGGAATGACAGAAAGAAGGAATTAGCTGTTGTCAAAATGGCTATTATCCATCTACCTTCTTGAATTGCGACACTGAAAGGACTCCCTTGATCAGGGAAATCTTTTCATGTTGCTAAGGGATGTACAACATACAGAGTTAGTTTTCAATTTGTTCAATCTATCACACATAAGAGGAAAATGTACAGTATCTGTGTAACCTTATTACCTTTTACACCAAAATAATTAAAACATAATAATAATAATAATAATAATAATAATAATAATAATAATAACAGAATCTAACAAATGAAAAAAAATAGAAACCAATAGAACACTAACAAAGTTCATAGACTTAAAGCTCGTAAAACATAAACAGGATGGTAAATGTGACAACTATAAAAGACGTGGGAAGCGGCATGGAACCCTGTATGGTAGATGGTACGTATGTGTTGTGGGAAAGAAACGTAGACGGTAATCACCTTCAAACACTTTAATTTAATAAACTAACAAAACCAAGATTAAAAGGTACGAACAAAATTCAAACAAAACCAGAATAACAGAAATAAACAAACTCATTTGCAAATGAATGTAGATTTGTACTGCATCCGCAGACATGCGTTACATACGATGGATATTTCAAATTACACCTAAAAAAGAAAAATGAAAATTGAAGGAACATTGTACGGTTTATGAAAAGGCCTAATGTCTTGTTTCAAACTTACGAGAAAAGAATGAAATAAAAACTTACTGCAGAGGCCAGTTAAGTTGCTTCCATTCTAGAAACTCTTCTAAAAAGGAGCATAGCTTTAACTGGTTTGAGTTAAGCTAAACTGAACTACCGGAGGCAACCCGAGGAAAAGTTGTTACATATTAATTGCAAGGTTTTCTGTTAACAAAAGGAAAAGTGAATGCATGTTAAAAACAAGTTTTATTTTAACAAAAGGAAAAGGGAATTGCCTCCGAAATTAAAATGTGAATACTTATTTGAAGAGCTAAGTTATTTCGATGATTAAATGGCGATTGTGAATTCAGAGGGTAAACTCCTATGCAAAAGGGAAAATTTACATTGTAATTAAATTCATTTCCAAAAAACTAAGAAGAAATAGTGTGTACCCTGAGACAGCTATCCCATGACAGGACGCAAGCAGGGGCGCGTCCGCCCTCGAGGCTGGTCAGAAGCGAAAGACACCCAAGCAAGCTTCACTCCTTCAAAGGAGTGAGAAGCCGGAAATGATACAAACATAAGGTATCCAATCTGACTATACAATTTCTCCTAAGTTTCACATTCACCAATAATAAGTACTTTTCTTTAAGCCAATGAAATGTCTTCATTTTCGCTGATGCTAGTTCTAGAAAATTCTTTGACACAACACCAATTTTGCCACTAACGGCATGTGTCAGTGTAGTCTGTTTCTCAAGTATAATATCAAAGCTTGCAGATACCAGACACAACAAAAATTTCACATATTAATAATAATTTTGTACAACCAAAACATTTTCAATATAGTTATTCTTTAAAGTTCAAATTTTCAAAAAGAAGATATTTTATACAACAATTTAAAAAAAAAAACATTTATTGAAGAGGCATCCAGCATTTTCCCCACTGCTGTCCCAACTCTGGCCCCATCCTTCCCAAACTTAAAATTGAGGCAGGGCCCAATAAAAAAAAACCTTCAGATTTTGGGGAGCAAGGAGCACACGGCACAACACTACCATCTTGATGCCGTTCTCAACTGGAACGCCCATTATGCATTGAAGTATTTCATCTTGACCTCTGGTTTCGCTGACTTATATAGCTGCTGACATCGGCCGGCTGCCAACAAACACCCGTACACTTTCAGTCCAGCCATGGCAATCTGGTAACCTTCAGTCCAGCTCACCCATCTAGTGAACTGACTGGAAACACAGTGATGTATCGTGCAGTATGGCATAACTGTCGCAGCTGGAACATTCCAACAACTTGGTCCCAGTGTCATACCGTTGCGACCAAATAGTTTAGTGCGGCATCCATGCGGGCACGGCAATTTGCCCCCCAGGTGGACCAAAGTTTTGCAGCAACTGCAACACAAGCAGGTACGCAGCAATAAAGGGGAATATATGAGGCAAGGTCAGCGTCCAACCATACTGAAGTGTTCTGATGAAGTGCTGAAGAAGTCAAGGGTGTTTTTTGTTTTTTAATCTTATTTTACTCTTGTAATAAAATTAGCCTCACCCAACCAGTGGCTCACTAAAAGCTCCATCAAGAGACTCCCTCCCACACTTGGGATTTGGGATACCAGGAACTCAGGGCAAGCACTGTTCATTAATTTTAAGAAAAGGAAAAAAGAAAAAATGAAAACCTGTAGGAGTTTACCCCAAAGCCTGAAAGATTACGGTTAGAATTTCCTAATTGTGACCATAAAAACAAAATTTTATATAACCTAATCGTCGTACAAAATTTATTACATTTAAAAGAGACCAGTACCTAAGGAGGATACCTAATATAATCACAAATGACCATTCCTATTCCTAAACTTACTAACATAGCTCATGGCTAAAATAAAGGGATAACGTGTGTCGGCTGGCCAGCCATTAAATATTAGACATTTTTTACAACGAAGACATAAATGGCCACAGATCCAGGAATATACATAAGTAGGGTACCCTTATTTGTGATGAATGGACTCTGCTGATCCTCTTCCTTTCAGGGTCAGTTACCAATAATGATACTGGGGTAAGAAATTTCAAATCATGCAGGGACCTTGAAATCTGGGGGCTCTTACTAGTAACATGGTGCGCAGCACTACTGACAGGATGAGTTTTAACAAAAACCTGGTCACCCTCAGACAGATTTTGCGGTCTTCACCCGCAATTGTAGTTATGTTGAACTTCCGTGCAATAATCCTTCAAATATTTACGTGCAGGATGCCAAGTAGCACAGATCATTTTGGGCTGGCAACATCAGGAAGGAGATCGTTAATGGACCATAGATTCGAAGGTGGAGAATTAGGAGTAAAAGCTAGCATTAATGAAGCAGGCGTTTATGACTCTCATGGAGAGCAGTATTAAATGCAAACGACAACCAATTAAGCAATGAATCCCATTTAGAGTGGTCAGCAGGGTGATAATTGTTGTAGTGTCCTTCGCCTGGAAGCATGCAACCCGCTCACTTAGAGTCTTCGGGAATGTATGTGGTATTTCCAGCCGGTGCGCTGACAGTGTTGTGACGTCAGCCACCTAGTATATATACAGGGCTGGATATGACAGACTGCGGGCAGTCAGCTGTTGTCCAACGATCAGCTCTACGTCGTAGGTCAGCCACGGAGGTACCCTCTTGAAAATGTGGATTGAATAAGTGAACCGAACTCTGATCGGGAGCTATAACCTCAGGACTCGCTACAGCCTCATTTGATCTCTACTTTCTTATAACTTATCCAAATCAGATAGCATTCTGCTATGATGAAATATTGTGTGTGTGTGTGTGTGTGTGTGTGTTTTTTTTTTTTTTTGGGCTGAGTGGCTCAGACAGTTAAGGCGCTGGCCTCCTAACCTCAACTTGGCAGGTTCGATCCTGGCTCAGTCCGGTGGTATTTGAATGCGCTCAAATACGACAGCCCCATGTCGGTAGATTTACTGGCATATAAAAGAAGAACTGCGGGACTAAATTCCGGCACCTCGGCGTCTCCAAAGACCTTAAAAAGTAGTTAAGTGGGACGTAAAGCAAATAACATTATTGAAATATGGTATAGAATTCTAGCTAGGATTATATTCATGAACCTAGAGCCCTTAGCTATCAGTAGTAACTCGATTATTCCGCATTGTATTCAAATGACTAAAATTTCAGATAGCAGATAGCCATCAGCTATATGACCTCTACGTTCTACATTGTTACTGTAAATCAGTTTGTACATAGTAGGGTAAATCTGTATAAATGTACATACTTCTCAGTACAGCATAAAACGTACCTTTTATGTAATTCAGCGTGTGCTCAGAATAAGAAGCAAATTCAAAGACAATTTGTTCTTACGTATCATGTGAAAGATCTCACAAAAATAAATAAGTTGTGTTTGAATATTGTGCTTCTTGTATGCAACCATAAGCAATAAGAGCAGATCTAAGATTTCAATAAATTCTTTTGGCGTAATTTGGCCTCGGTTAATACGGGGTAGTATTTACATGAGAAATTGACAAATCAAAACAGAAATTACGGAACTGAACAGAAGTAAAAGCTCTGGCATTGTCACTTACTGAAAACTGACAAAGTACACAGAAAGCAAAGATCTGTTTCAAACAATAGATGGTGGTATTAGCATTAGCCATACGAGTTGGGAACAGCCACGTAAAATGCGAGAAGGCATCAACACACACAAAAGTGTGAAATGTTGGCTAGTATGTCACCTCGGGAAAGGACCAGTGTAATCTATGAACAATCTCTCCACAGGACGGGAAGCTTGCTCAGATGACAGCAGACCTAGGCGAGTATTAGGAGCAGGTTTACTAATGTTACAGGTTTTGCAAGATTTGACAAGATTACAGATTTCACTGTCCTTGGATTTCCAAATAAATGCTTACGGATTTTCTCTCTAGTTTTGAAAGTACCAAGATGACAGCCAGCTGGGGATTCATGAAAATATTTGAAAAGAGCAGGAACTAGGTTAGCTGGAACAACAATTTTGGGGTCTCTTCGACCGCGAGCAGGACAACATAAACACCATTCTTAAGAACATAAGGTTTAACATGTTCGCCAGATTTAATCCTATAATCTATCAGCTTCATTGTCCGTATTGATGAATTAAGAATGCAAGTATGAAGAAAGAGATTTCCACCTAATCAATACTTTATTACAAAATGTTTAAAGTTATCTACATTGAAACTAGCAGCCTTTTATTGAAACAATGTAGATAACTTTAAACATTTTGTAATAAAGTATTGGTTAGGTGGAAATCTCATTCTTCATACTGGCATTCAGATTTAATCCTGTCAATAATTGCCTTTAGTTTTGCATGATCTTCCATATGCTTGGAAATATTCTTGAAAATAAAAGGCGAGTTAGTTAGAACTACATTCACAACGGCCGTAACTTGCTGAAGAGAGAGGGATCTGAAGGCTCTGATTGAGGATCAGAACTTCCTGGATAGAACATTCTACTGAGGCTATCAGCCATATTTTCAGTGCTATGAATGCGACTAGCTTCAAACTGAAAAGCTGAGATGCGTGCAACATCCGTCTTGGTTTGGCCAATACCCAACTCGACGCCTGATTATCAGTTTCAACATCAAAAGGGAGATATTCAAGATACATTCTGAACCATTCTAAAGAATAAACAACAGGTAAGGCTTCAAATTCATAAACAGAATAGTTTAGTTCAGTAGGATTTAGACTACGTGAAACATAAGAAATGGGACGACGTCCATCTTCAAATTCTTGGCGGAGAACACCAGATATTCCTGTGGAGGAGGCATCGGTTTGAAGGATGGTACGTTTAGAAAAATCTGGCATCTGACTACGTGAAACATAAGAAATGGGACGACGTCCATCTTCAAATTCCTGGCGGAGAGCACCAGATATTCCTGTGGAGGAGGCATCGGTTTGAAGGATAAAACGTTTAGAAAAATCTGGCATTGCCAGAACAGGAGTGTTACATAAGGCAGATTTCAAATCATAAAAGGCTGCTAGTTGGGCATCCTTTCTTCTTAAAGCATTTAATGGGAATGCTCTTTCAGGAAAATTGGGGACGAATCTACTAAACAAATTGACCATGCCAGTGAATCTGGCTACAGCTTTAGGGGTAGGAAAATTTTGGATAGCAGTTGTACGAGATTGATCAATGGAGACACCTATCTCTGTCACAATATGCCCCAAGAATGACATTTGGGGTTGTGTGAAAGTAACCTTGCTCTCTTTAAAGGCTAGGCCGGTTTTACGTAGTCTTTCAAGGACTTCATTGAGATGGATAAGGTGCTCTTCAAATGTTCCAGTGAAAATGACCAAATCGTCAAAGCAATTGTACACAAACATGAATTTGATATCTGACAGAACACTATCTAGTAACCGAGTGAGGACAGCTGTGCTCATACTCACTCAACAGCCCCCTTTCAAATTTATAGAGGTTCCAATGTGGCAAAAGCAGTGAGGTGCTTGGATTCCTCAGCGAGAGGTATCTCACAATATGCCTGATTCGAATCAAAAGTAGTAAAAGTTTTAGCATTAGTGCACCAAGAAAAACAAGAGTGAAGATCAGGAAGGGGAATAGATTGAAGGACAAATTTCTTGTTCAACATCCGATAATCGACAGGACGAAAACCACCGCGCGGTTTAGGGCTAGAAAACATGGAAGAAGAATAAGCAGATTTGGAAGGACGTATTACACTGTCGGCAAGCATTTGGTCAATAATAGCCTAAAGGGCTTTCATTTTAGGAGGCAACAGGCGATAGGGAGGAGAGCGAACTGGTATGTTATCAGCGACTTCAATTTTGTACTCAAAAACATTGGTTACACCTAACTTGTCAGTAAATACATCTGGAAATTCATCACAGATTCTTAACCCATTCGCCTCACATTTAAATACCATAGCAGTTCACTAAGAAATCACATTTAAATACCGCTCTACGGCCGTCATCACACTATTATTTAGAAAATCATA
This sequence comes from Anabrus simplex, assembly GCF_040414725.1. NCBI lineage: Eukaryota > Metazoa > Arthropoda > Insecta > Orthoptera > Tettigoniidae > Anabrus > Anabrus simplex. Next base: position 1,002,288,224 of record NC_090266.1, read on the forward strand.
CAAAATCAACCAGTATATATTCCTTTCTGAAAATGTGCATGCATGATAACGAAGTAATAAACTTACCAATGGCGCTATTTTAATACGTCTGCTGGGTGTGGTATACCTCAAAACATTCTTCAAAGTGAAGAGCTACGCCACACTTTTTGCACTGCCAGCAACTTTCACTTCTTTTACCCCGGCTGTAGCACACAACACACCTTCATGTGACTTTTGATTTCTTCTCTGTAGGGGGAATACGCAAGGGAAAGTGGGCCCATGATTCAGCTTGCAATCTGGTTGGGGTGGTGCTCGCTGAAGGTCGACCTCGAACCGAGTACTCCGGCAACTGAACAGTCTCTAGTAGCTGCTGTGCAATGCTAGTTCGGAAGTCCATGTAGCTTGTCTTTCTGTTAGCAGCGATCTTCTGATACACAGTCAAGGAATTTAAAATACACATATCTAGGAGGTAAAAGAATATTTTCCTATGCCCTTTCACTGTGCGTCGCATGACGGGGAACAGAGCTGTAACGTGATCCTGAAGGTCAACACCACCCTTTCCCTTCTGATATTCAAGGCCACACTTGGGCTTTATCACTTCTTCCCTCGGGGTTTGTCCTCTCTTTCGTCTGAGTTTGCCTGTCCCTGTCATGTCAGCTGATTTGTGTTTAGTGCTGAGAAAGCAAACATCCTTGTTATCTTTCCACTTTACACACAACATACTGTTGGCAGCCCACATCTCATACTCTCCACGTTTTAGTTTCGTCTTACTGATATCGTGAGGCATGTCTTTTCGGTTCTAACAGTTCCAATTACATTCGTCTGCTTGTCGTGTAGCCTTTTGAATAAATCTGGGGAAGAATACCAGTTATCTAAAAACAATGTATGTCCTTGGCCTAACAAGGGTTCACACATGTTGAGCACAACGTTTGTCTAGCCAGAACTTGATTCACAAATTTTGTAAATTTTTATTCCAAACCTAGAACGTTTAGACCTATTACACTGCACATACGAAAGGCGGCCTCTGAATTTCATTAGACTTTCATCTAGAGCTATGTCTTGTGAAGGTAAATATAATTCTGAAAATTTGGAGCAGAAATGTTGTATTATAGGCCTAATCTTTCTTAGTTTGTCACTACTATAGACTTGTTCATCGTCAACAAAATGTAAAAATTGTGAAATTATAATCTTCCCCTGCTCATAGTTTCACGAAAAATAGGAGTGTTCATACACCTGTTTTTACTCCAGTATAACTGTATTCTTGACTTTCGCACTTGTGACATTAGTACAACTAACGCAAAATATGCCCTAATTTCGTCGGGTGTAGTCTCAAACCATTTGTCATCGTCTTTCAACTTTTTTCTGTCAGGATTCCTCAACTGTTTTGCTGTATATGAATTTGTCTCGACAGATATTTTGTCAAACAAAGGGTTCATGTATTCACAAAAAACCGGGAGTTCAGATAGTGGCTGCATTTCAAACTTTTTCGATAAGTTTTCACTAACACCACTGTATTCACTAAACTTATGTATAACAGGTTTATTGTCACTTTTTTTCCAGTTCCAGTCAGTCAAGTTAGTCTGTGCCGAGGTACGAGCTCGTTTCGAAAGACTCGGCACACCGTCGTTATTTGCATCACTTTCTGTGTCATCAGAACTATTCGCATCGCTAGTACTCAAACTAAGTACTTCAGGGTCTGTTTCATCGTGGCAAACATCACTGCCTTCAATATCACTCTCTAAAACACTGTCTATTAGCTTCCGTATTCCTTCATCAACACCAGCACATCTGCTTGATGCCATGATGGCAACTGACAAGAGCGAAATAATATGAAAAAAGATTCTCCTATCTCTTGTTCTGCAAGTGTGTGAGAATCTGGTGAAAGGGAAAAAACCGAAGCCACATGTGTAAACTTCAGCTCAAAATGCATACAAGTGGTGTCTGGGTTAGTGACTGAACTACATGGATTGATGTACAGCTGTGCATTGTCGTGAGCGAGCTTGTCATTTGATTCATATGCCACAAATAACTATGAGGAGCTAGGGTCATCAAATGATGCGATTGGGTTAAGTTGGTTGGCCTGATCATCAGGCAAATGATCAAAATCAGAAGCTTTGCGTTCACCCATATCTTCAGGAATAGCATTAACACAGAGCTGCCAGCTATTACGGATTGTCTGTAATGATTACGGATTTCACTTCACGATTACGGCATTACGGTCGAAGGGGAAATTATTACAGAAAAGCAACCGTGTCACGATAATTTTCTGCGAAAAAGAAGGAAAGAAGTAAAAAAATGTTCCATCTCTTAGAGCATTAGTGGTCAACCCTCCTCGTTTCAATGTTTGTATGTTGACTACTAAACATATTTGGCAGTTATTTGGTCGTCACTTCCTTTTGTTTCCCGCGAGCTTTCGGAAATTACGACCAGCTACGTAGATATACGCTGCTCTCTTAGCTAGAATGACGCGCCAATGACGTATCAAGTTGGCCGTGAGGTAGGTTCTACTCCTTGCTACCTACGTATTCTCTTCGCTCGCTACTCCTTTCTCTGCTGTTCTTCAGTGCGCGCATTCGGCTCTGTCGTGTGCATAGAAAGAATGGTATATTTAGCTCATTTCAATTCTAATTATCCTAGACGTTGATTCGAAAAGTAGTGATTGGTTTTGTGAAATGAAGCGGAACAATTGTCCAATTGCATCTTCTTCTAAGAAGACAGCAGTGTTACAGAAATATCGAGACGGTTACACAAAGGAATGGCCATGCTTACTTGCCTCACGTGTCGGTGAAAACCACGTGTTCTGCAGTGTGTGTTCGTGTGATTTCTCTGTGGCTCACGGTGGACGAGAAGAGACATAGAATCCAAGAAACATCACACATACGGTGAATCAAAATTACGAAACCAGTCTGCTTCATCGTTCTTCGTAAGAAGTAATAAAACTGCGGTGACAAATGTCGAATTATTGTTCACATCATTTCTTTTGGTGCATAATATTCAGTTATCAGTTTCAGACCACACTGGAAATTTTAGATCAATGTTCCCCAACTCTAAAATATCTCAGAAATATGGTTGTGCAAGAACTAAAATCTCTGCTTTAGTTCAATACACGGCATCCGGGGCAAAAAAGGAAATCGGTGAACTTTTGCAAATAACACCTTTTTCCTTGGCTACTGATGGTAATACGGATTCAAATGCAGTTAAACTTTATCCTATAGTTGTCTCTTTCTTTAATGCTCAGAGAGGTCAAATATCAACTCTTCTGTTGTCATTGTTAGAGAGTACCAACAATACCGGTGAGGGGATTTTCTCTGTTATTAATAGTGAATTGTCTTCTTTAGCCATTCCATGGGAAAATTGCATATCTTTTTCATCTGACAATGCATACACAATGATAGGGGCAAATAAAGGTGTTGCCAAATTTGTTTAGGACAGGCATTTTTCTGTTTATGTCCCGGGTTGTTCATGTCATCTCATACACATCTGTGCACAAAATGCAGCAGCCCAGTTGCCAGTCAATGTAGAGAACTTTATGGTTCAGTTATAGTACTATCTTGATAAGAATTCTAAAAGGCAAAACACATTGCAAGTTTATCAGGCTGTTTGTGGCACAGGGGGTCACAAAATTTTGAAATATGTTAGTACCCGTTGGCTCTCGCTTGTTCAGTCTATTGATAGAGTTCTTGAGCAGTGGGAAGCTTTGACACTCATGTTTTGTAGTGAGACCCACCATAAAAATGAGACCACCAAGCAGTTTGAATCTGTGAAATCTTTCATACAAGACCCACACACAAAACTGTTTTGCTACTTTCTTCAGAGTACACTTCCTATTTTTAACTCTGTGAATATATTTCTGCAACAAAATGCTGCAGCCATACATCTTCTTAGGAGGAAACTTACTGGTCTTTTAACTGACCTATTGGTCAGATTTGTTCAGCCATGTTTTCAGTCAGAATCTACCTACCTTTTGAGTGTTGAATTCAAGAGGAGGAAATACCAGAAAGCCAACGAGGACTTGGTAATTGGAGCAAAAGCTAGGGCATACTTGAAAGATAATGACTGTGATGAAGAGATGTTTTATAATTCTGTAAGAGAGTTTTATATGGCAGCTTGCAGTTACATTACCAGGGAATTTCCCCTTGATGATGAATTTCTTCATCATGCCAAAGTTGTAAACATCTCTCTCAGAATGAAGGTTTTCTATTCATCTCTTGAATACTTTGTTCGAAGATTCCCAACTTTGGTCGAATAAAGTGAACATGATAAACTTGAAGAGGAATTTGCAGTTTACCAGTGTGATACTTTACTGGAATATATTGTAGATGGACCAAACATTGATGTGAATTGGGGCAACATTGCAGAGCTTAAAAATGAAAGTGGACAAATTAAGTATAAAACCTTAAGTAATGTTGTATTTGCAGTACTAAGTGTACCTCATAGTAACTCTCCCACAGAAAGAGTTTTCAGTGTTTGGAAAAATCAGACAGAACTCAGGCCTACATTAAGTACATCTACACTGGAATCGCTTATGGTTCTGAACACGAAAATGTCATCTCAGGGGGAAGTATGTTACAAGAAAACCTACACCGAAAAGCAGCTGCTGGGTGCGAAACAAGCTACAAAGAATTTTTTATCGCAGAACTAACAGGTAATTAGCAAATTTTATTGTGTAATGTGATATACTTTAGGATAGATCCCTGTTGGAAAGGGCAAACGGGGTGCTTTGGATTTGACTCGTAAACGTTTTTGGAGGTTGGGGGTGGTTGCTCGAGTTAAAAATGGGATTACTGATAACCCACTTCAAAGGTTGGCACCTCGGTTAACATGACAAGGAGGAATACCGGAGCGATTACACAGCTTATACAGGGTGGCGCATGAATAGTTGACGCACTTCATTTTGGAATAACAACGTTATTTTTCACAGAACACTATTGAAATTTTAGACACAGGCAGCTTGGACCCTGGAAATACATTTCACGATATCGCATGTTCAATGTGGCCTCCACTTTGGCGGATAATCTCTTCGAGACGAGTACGCAAGTTTCCGACTACTTTGTGGTACAAGTCTTCATGAATTTCACTGGAGAGCAGCACATACCGAACACGCATTTCCATGCTGCTTTGAGGTCTTGAAGCGAAGATTTTTTCTATAAATTAGCCCCATAAAAAGAAATCACAAGGATTTAAATCTGGGCTTTAAGGCAGCCGGAAAAATCCGTCGTAATTGTTGTACTGTGGGTAACGATGAGACATTACACGATCAGCACACACTCCCCTCAAAAACTCAAGAACATCGTTAGCTGTGTGAGGTGTTGCACCATCTTGCATAAACCACTGCGTATGAGTAGGTACAGCGAGAATTTGAGGCATGAATTCATTCTCCAGCAAGTCGTTGTATCACTGTGCATTAACTCTCTGACTGAAGAAAAAATGGTGCAATTAACACGTGACATTACAGAGCTACCAACAGACTCACTTTTTTCCCCATACGTGGTTTTTCTTGAATAGAGTCTGGTTTTCTGTAGCCCAAAACCACACATTTCTTTTATTAACTGCCCCTTTGAGATGAAAATAGGCTTCGTCAGAGAACCAAGTGTTGAACACTACTTCATCTTTATTTTGAGTCCATAAGGTGTACTGCAAACTCTTCTGCCTGTGAAGATCTGTTAGCTTGTGTAGCATGGACATTTCGTACGGGTACAATTGAAGGTCGCCGTGTAACATTTTTTGAAGTGAATGGTGCGATATTCCACTTTCTCATGAAGCCCCCCGTGTTGCCTTGGGTGGGCTGCGCTGTTTGGCGACCCTCAGCGCAGCGATGTTTCCAGGAGACCGAACTGCTGGTGCGCATGGTCGCTTTTCTTCCTTCACACTGCCTTGTTCTTCAAAGTTTCTGTATAAGCGAAGGGTGGTGTTCTTTGCTGGTACCCACCTAGTCTGAAATACAGCTTGAAATTTCTTTTGTGTCGCCGTAACACTTTTTGATTCGCATTAGAAGGTAACTGTTTTGGCGCACTGCTGAACAGAGAGTCGGCCGTTGTCGGCCATGGCAGAAAGCTCACTGGAATGCAGGAATTTGGAGACAAAGCAGCAGTGTCACCGCTTCAGATAATTCCATGAAACAGGGAAGGTGTGCGCGAAATTTTATGAACATAGTACATAAGTTGCATTTTATATTTGCTTTTCAAATGTGTGAACTATTCGTGCGCCACTCTGTAGATACTCATGGAAAATTTTAAATGGAATTTATTGAACTGTAGATCAAAATCATACCAGTTTTAGCAATAAAATTTTCACCTAGAATGAAAGGACACGATGAATCTTTATCAACTAGTATAGGCATTTTCCATGTAAAATCATGTATTCTGTTTTTGACATTTAGAGATCCCACTATATTCAAAGGGTTAGAATTAGCAGTGTGGCAAGTTAAAAATACAGATTTCGATGGAGGTAACTTAGTTTTCATTGATTATACCAGTTCGCACTCATCAATGTGATGTTACTTCCTGAATCTACCAACGCACATACATGTTCATTATTTATCTCTAAGCATATGTAAGGCAACTTACAAGGGGAAATAGCAGAAATGCCACAAGATTGTAGAAAATTTACATTAGGTTCAGACTGGAACATATCAGCCTCAGAATTAGGTGAATCATTCTTTTCACATACAGTTACAAAATTTGAAGCTACGATTTGAGGTTCAGCTCAAGGATTGGCGGATAGTCATCTAGAATTACTATTGCCAGGATGCCCAGGTCCAGGAGAATTACATGGGCACTGTCTAGAGAAATGCCTATTCGACCCACAGTATTGACAAGAATTATTGGTGGACGAGACTCTCCCACATCAGGGTTCGAATTGCTTAAGGGCTCAATCTTAGGTCAATTCTTCTGGAAATGTTCAGTGGAACCACAACTAAAACATGCACGAGAATTACGCAGCTTAAAAGAAAGGGAAGAAGCGGCTTTAGTAACCTGAGGAAAAGACGTACTCGCAGGAGGGGGAGCTAACGCAACGCGTAGCTGGTCGGCATATCTAATACCTTCGGCAGAAACGATAGCTTCCAATTGGGTGAAAGTTGCTGGTTGCGGTGAAAGAGCAAGATATGACAGTTAGGTGAAAGACCCTCAACAATGCTGGCAACCATTTGAGACGGAGAGTAGTTGGGCATAAAAATTCTAGTATAGAATTTAATATCCTGAATATACTCTAACAAAGATTTGTTCAAATGCTGCACTCTGAAATAGTGTTTCTGCACTAACAAAAACAAGGCACGAGAAGGAATGAAGAATTCAAGTACATGCGCATGAAACTGATCCACCGTCCATGTTTCAGAAATGGCTCTAATGATATGCTCAGAAAGAGCTCCAGATACATGTGGATATAAGGCTTGAAAAATGTTATTGCTACTTAAATTACACACAATAGCCTGATCGTTAAATCTGATTAAAACTCGAAGGAAAGAAATAACCTCTTCAATAAAATTAGCAGTAAATTTACACACTACCTTAAATTTAGTAGTCAGTACATGAGTTAAATTGGAGAAAATCTGGTAGAAGGCAGGTGTAGGAGATACCTGGGAAGGACTAGAGTGGTCCTATGAAGAAATGACAGCAGCATAATAACCTGCATACCTACCAACTATCCCGATTAAGGCTGGAGACTCCAGATTTTCGGCAGTTTTTCCCGCCTCCCAATTATTCTGTTACTTCTCTCCTGATTTTAGCTTATGTTTCGGTGAACATCAAATATTTGTTTTCAAATCCCACCATTTCAGCTTTTTTTTTACGCCAGTGGCCGGAAGTCCTTCGCTCATTGACCACTTTCAAATGAAATATAAAGTTTATTAATGCAAGAAATGTGCGCGAATGTGCGATGACTATTGAAACCTGTATATCGCGATGCGTATATAGTACACCCTTCCGGGCCTCGAATGGATGACCCACGCATAAGAATGCCTCCACATAACAGGGTAAACACCCACGGATGAGACTAGAGTGAAGAGCGGCTCGAATTGCCTAACGAGCTTCGAACCGCTCCCCTTCCTACTTTCTGTGCTGGCCTCGGCAGCTCGAGCACTTGGGGGGTGGTACGTTTGAAAGAAAAGGAAAAAAAAAAACAAATATTTAAGATGGAGCCTTATGTAATCTGAAAGTAGGATTCTCTGGGTTCAACTGTGTACGGGATACTGCTTAGCACTGCTACAATAAGAATCATATAATGGGGGGTACGAAGACTAATTTATTAAAAAATATGACAATAAAAAAATACAACCCTGTACAATGAATTCTCCGCATACGGGAGGAAAAGAAAATAATTAACACTTTAAATTCAACTCGCCTAAGGGCGTCGTCTGCACAAAGGTATGACTGAGGTTTTTCGACCACTGTCGTCTGGACTTCCCTTGTCTGTCACCAAGATCAAACGACGTTGAACATCGGTTCTGTTTGAACTCAAAATAAATGCACATTAAATCCTAAACACACACACATATATATATATATATATATATATACGCATCATGCATAAAGGGGGCTATTCCTGTAAGAAAAGCATGGTTATCAGTATCTTCTGACCGGGCGAGTTGGCCGTGCGCGTAGAGGCGCGCGGCTGTGAGCTTGCATCCGGGAGATAGTAGGTTCGAATCCCACTATCGGCAGCCCTGAAAATGGTTTTCCGTGGTTTCCCATTTTCACACCAGGCAAATGCTGGGGCTGTACCTTAAGGCCACGGCCGTTTCCTTCCAACTCCTAGGCCATTCCTATCCCATCGTCGCCATAAGACCTATCTGTGTTGGCGCGACGTAAAGCCCCTAGCAAAAAAAAAATGTATCTTCTGCCCCAGCCCATCTGACCTAGGCTCGAACTAGATGACTCCGACTGAGAGGTACATCCCTGAAAAATCCCTACACTAGCTATGGTCTCATATTACCAGATATTGGGGGAGATCCCTACTCATTTATTAATTACCTTCTAAATCACTGTGATATCATTGACAGAAGTGTCTTAGCTGAACCATTAAAAAAACCGAGCAGTCACGGTGGAGATCCAGAGCCTCAAGCCTTAACTATAATAGCACAGCGGGACCGCTCTGTCGCGAAGGGTGAGGAACAAACACGCACAAAAAAAAGGAAAGGAAGGTCATTCGTTTAGTACTACCATTACTCATTCATTGGCTATGCTGGACTCTTCTCTCAATTACAACGGCCAGCCCTCCTTTCTCGGAGACGCATATCTATGGCCTACTTCATTAGTTTATTCATCTTACCACAGAATTCCCAAGAAATACTTATTCTATACCTTCTCATTCTTCTCCTAGAGCGCCGACTGTGGGCACCATCACTTCCGAATCATCTAATCGTAAAACTATCTGGGCATTCGGCCCGCTCATTATGTCTCATATCGCCGATCTTCTTTCCTTGGGCATAGGACTCTCATGATTCCTTAATTCCACGCTTCCTATTCGCTGACCGCCCAAGGTTATGCATATGTTTATATTTTTACCATACATAAGACTCTGGCTTCCCGTGATCTCAGCCGGTTGCAGACAAAAAAAAAAAAAAAAAAGACAAAAAAACTTCCATACATTTCTGGATAAAATCAAGAATCACGGGGACCTCGCAAACTGTCTTTCACAATTATACCTAAATAATACCTTTATGTACCTCTCTCGGTCAGGATCCCTTCTCTCTTGCTGCTTGCAATTATTATATGTGTAAGTTCGCATGCATCGTCTGACCCATGAGTTTCCCCAATAGCCATGTTGGACATCAACTAACAACCTTTGGACATGGTTTTCCCTGCTCATCCACTATTGTTCCAGCCACCCCTAGGGGAACTCAAACCTTCTCCTATCCTTGTTTCCCTTACTTGCTAGGATATTCTACATATTACTAAGAATAACCCCTCACGATAAACTACTAATTAAGAAAAAAAAACAAATGGGTCGTCCAGGTAGTTAGCTCCCTGGAATTTTACGTTAACATGATAAAGAACAATAAAATTTCCATATTAGGACATGCATTATTTTACAACATTTAGGTATTACAAAGGAAAGCTCATCCTACTACTGGTTCTACATTAACGTGCTAAGAAAATTATATTTGACATCATTCATCTGTTTGGTGGCCGAAGATTTTTCCTTCCACGGGAGACCCATGGCGGTGCTTACTGCTGCATGGCCTTGGCGCTGGAAACGGGCGTGCTGCCCTTCAACCCTGGTCCACACATGTCCGACATCCTGGATAGCTCGTCCACTGTATAAATCTTAGAGTAATCCAAAGGGGTAACACTCCACCACTCGTCACACGGTCCTCTGTTTACTGCGACACACACACATAGTTTACACCATGAATAAGCAGGTCATTCTAATCACAACGGGCGCGCTCACAGCAGGAATCGAGTGGCTCACGACACTTGTGAACCCAATTTATTAATATCACGGACTCATTTAGGTCGGCATTGTCCATAGCCGAATCCCGCTACTCATTTATAAATTATGCTCGTAGATTATTTAATTGACATGCGGCACAGAGGCATTCGCAAAGGCTCGCTTGGCTTCCCGTCTACACTTCACAAAGGCCTTCTACTTCACGGCCGCGACGGACACAATATCACTGTCTTAGTAGGCGGTCACTAGGTTTTGGACTGTAAAACTGGAGCACAACGGGACACACTGTCCCCTGTCAGCGACCCGCTAAGAACTGTCTCCAGCGAGGGCCAGCTCAGCTTTTATGGTCTACACACCGGAAGACTGGGCGTAAACAATTCATGGTTCATTAAGGACAGCAGCTCCTTTCATCCCAGGAATTCAAAACATTCAAATGGTGCATATTGTAACCTTTTCATTCCTCTCTTATTTGAACCAGGCGTGCTCTACCGACGATCGGCAGTTTTCACATAATTTTCTTCCCGCTTTTAATTATTCCATTAGTCATCTGGGGGGGTGGATCCATCTTTGAGCGCGATTCCTAGCTTGGGGGATGCTTCACATCCACACGTGTTTGCAATCTGTTAAATCTGGACATCTGGTGACCTCCTTTCGTCCCTGGAGTAAAGTATTCCATAATTTTAGTCTGGGATATGCATAAAATTCAACTCTATTCATTGGTGTGCCTCCCATAATTTTCCCATGTCTGGATCAAAATATCCTATCATTTTTACGCGCCAGAATTAGACGTTGGCACCCGTGAAACATGCATAAAAAACCGGAAGTTCCTTCTGTTAGTTTGGAACCCTGGGGAAATAGGCCACACCTCGGGGCGTGTTTGACAACGGTAGCGTCGCGTCATATCGCCAACTCGGTCTGCAAGCTGAGAGGGCCTTTTCGCGGGGGCTTGGCTCCTGTTCAACCTTCCCTTTCTCTTCCAGGCGCTCTTTCGCGGGTTCCGTTCTGGCCGGACGCTCCTCGATCCCCATCGCCCATAATCCTACCAATGTCGCGACCTTTAGAAGTGATTTTAATAAGGTAGAAAGGCACCTATGATTCCAATGAGCTGTACAGGACACTGTACGGTTTCAATGGATTGTCAATCTCTCGTTCACGCGTGCTATGTTCGTGTTCGTTCACATCAGTCTAGTTGATTCTAGAGATTCAGATTCTAGTCGCTGGATATGTAAAATGAAATGGCATATGGCTTTTAGTGCCGGGTGTGTCCGATGACATGTTTGGCTCACCAGGTGCGGGTCTTTCGATTTAACTCCCGTAGGCGACCTGCACGTCATGATGAGGATGAAATGATGATGAAGACAACACATACATCCAGCCCCCATGCCAGAGAAATTAACTAATGATGGTTAAAATTCCCAACCCTGCCGGGAATCAAACCCGGGACCCCTGTGGCCAAAAGCCAGCACGCTAACCATTTAGGCATGGAGCTGGGCTGCTAGATATGGATTTTTTTCTTTTTAGTTACAGAATTTCAATGATAATGACTAGTTACTTTTCTAGAGATTTTAGGAGCCATTTTGAAAAAATTTGTAATTTTAATTTATCTCAATATAAATAAAATAAGGCTGTCTGTACATTGCTCAGAATTTGAAAAGAATATTTCTGCACCGGTTGTGACCACAGTAGCAAGGAGAAACGCACATTTTAGTTTTCCATAATGTCTGCCTGCCTGCCTGTCTGCCTGTATGTATGTATGTATGTATGTATGTATGTATGTATGTATGTATGTATGTATGTATGTATGTATGTATGTACGTACGTACGTACGCCCATCACGAGAATATAGCTAAAGAGAAATGAATGAAAATCAGTATATAAAGTCTGGGAATAAGTCGCTACAATCTAGGCCATATATAATTGTAGCCACGCCGAGTGAAATGGTAGTTTAGGGGAAGGCCTAAATTTTAATTCTCAAATATTTGTTATTATTGGCCCTATCGATAAATACTACATAATTAAAGTTATTAAAATTCCTATAATTTATGGCTTATACATTTTTACCATACCAGCTATGATAACAAACATATTCATGAATTTGGATTTTTGTTGCCAAGACCATATCAGCGCCGAAGTACGAGAAAATGGGTGAACAGAATTTAATGAAAATCGGTATGTGAAGTTGGGTAGTAAGGAACTACAGTCTACACTATAAATCATATTGTTCACCCTGTTCAAAATGGTAGTTTAAGGGAAAGTGCCAAAAATTTAATTTTAATTACCTATCTTATTGGCCATATCGAAAAGTACTTCATAACAAAACTTATAGAGAGTACAGTGTCTGGTTATTTTTATCTTATTCCGGTTTACCATACCGACTATAACCATATTGGTGGTGATGGTGATTAAATTGTGAAGATGATTATAAGATTGAGAAAAAAATCATGAAGGAACGATCGCTTAAAAAATGACATAAGAGGGAGTCGTGAAAGAAAGGACGACTCATTAGATGCTCTAATATCTCAGTCGGAAGAAAACTAAATATGAAGGCCTGCAATATAGAAAGCTCATAAAATTGATCAACAATAACATTACATTGACCATTGTTCTGATGTGCTTTGTGTATTCTGCTTCCATTTATCTCCGATTAATGGGATTACTTCTGCGTACCTAGTATAACAGCCTGCCTGAATATTGGCGGGATGTAGCTGGGGAGTTAGATTTCTCTCTTCTTTAGCATGCTATTCCTCTGGTTCATAAATTTTCTGGTACTGCTGATACATAACACACTGGGTCATCATAGTATTCCAGGTTTTTGATCCCTTCTCTGAGGCAGTGATTGGAATGAGCCATGTGCACACTTAAACAGAATAATGACACAGAAGTGCTTGCGGCTGGCTGTGGCCTGATCGTTCTAGCTCTGGAACTTCCAACTGTTAGATCGACACCGCTGTACTTTTCGTTAAAAGTGAGAAAATGTGTGCTGTTTACCATTTTATTGAATATTTCATATGACAGCATTACTTTTAATCGTGACATTCGTACTGACGTTATTGTAATGACCTATGTTGACTTTAGTTGGGAAAACTACAAGGACAGTCTTTCTGAGAATTCTGTAGCGAAGCACGTCTACAACAGCTAGTTATTTGATGCAAATGGCATTGAGTTTCACAAAATCGCGCGGGCGCTTGATGCAATATATTAATCTATGCATTTGCTAAGTAATGGCATCTAAGTGCATGACCGATTCACACGTGTGGAACAGGAGTTCATACTATTTTCAGAAGGCTTATCGGAGACCGATCATCTCACTCGCATACTTCCTGTGAGGTAATAGAGATGTGTAATTTTTGGTCTTACAGCCTCGTATAGCAGCAGTCAGACTTTGAGACACTGTTATAAATATATCGTAGTACTGTATTGCGCGAGACATGTAGAATATGCAGTTTTGACCAATTGTAGCTTCTGATTTCTCCTGATTTCCATATCAAAATCTCCTGATTTTTTGTTTTGTAAAGTTGGCTGGTATATTTATTCGAGCACCCTTGAGAAAAGGATGGGGTACTGAAAGGGAGGTTAGGACAAGGATTAGATTGTATTGTAACAGGCGCACATATTCCCATGTGCGAAACGTTCTCACAAATTTGAGAAACCATTGGAGCATTGACCACTTGTTTAGGTTACAAGATATTAGAATCATTCCGTATTGATGGTTTTCACTTTACAAAGGAAATTTAATAAGTCCTCCTGTTCAATACATGCATACCTCCATCTTTAGATGAAGTAATACTGGTCATACATGTTTCAGCTCCATTGAGACATCTTCAGTGACTGCAAGTTAATAGTTGCATAATTGATGCTAAAAGAATATGTTAAAATACAGTAATGAAAGGAATGAAAAACAAATGAGACCCTAATGGAATTAAAACTATAAATAATTATAGCGAGGTTGAGGACCTGTTAGTCTAAATGTGCAGTCTGTTTCTGATGAGTCACAATCTCAAGTAATCAAGAGGGCAGCGAGAAGAGTGAGGTAACTGTGTTTGTGAAGAGAACAGATGCCAGGTTAATTATGAGTGACTCGTAGTGGAAAGTGCCAATGTGGATCAAATCTGTAATGGAAAAATCGAATGTGTGTGAGAAACTTGGGCTAATGAGTAAAAAATAAGCGTGAAGAAAACTTTAAACTTATTGAACCGTTACCATCTCGAAATGCCTGACTTTCTCAATTTGGCAGTCCCGTTCTCACTGGTAGTGTCTGTTGCTGGCTCAGCTGTGTTTGCGAGGATGGTAGGAATGAAGGAAGAAGGGGAGGGAGGTGCTGAGCTGGTGGTGAGAGTGGGAGGGAGGAGTGGTTTTGACTTACGGAGATGGAGGAGGAGTTTGTTATTATAGAAGTGCTAACAATTATATGGACCGGGCGAGTTGGCCGTGCGCGTAGAGGCGCGCGGCTGTGAGCTTGCATCCGGGAGATAGTAGGTTCGAATCCCACTATCGGCAGCCCTGAATATGGTTTTCCGTGGTTTCCCATTTTCACACCAGGCAAATGCTGGGGCTGTACCTTAATTAAGGCCACGGCCGCTTCCTTCCAACTCCTAGGCCTTCCTATCCCATCGTCGCCATAAGACCTATCTGTGTCGGTGCGACGTAAAGCCCCTAGCAAAAAAAAAAAAAAAACAATTATATGGAATGAAAGTTTCAAGTAGAATGTTCTTTTTTTGCGTTGATTTCATTTAAATTATGGGAGGGTTTCCTAAATTGATCTATATTGATCTAGATACTCTCGATAATGCTGAGCGAAGTGCCCTTTTGCTCATAATGTAAGATCTTTATCTATTGCAATATATATTCACGTCTGGATTCTTTATGATGCTCACTCGTAGCTGAAAACCAATTTTATTTCAGAGCGTTGTGATGTTCGGTTTTTCGTATGTCAAAATTGCGGCCTGTTTGACCAACATAGCTCGAGTTACAGGATTGGCATTTTAATTTGTATCCTCCGGAGTTCAAATATCTCATTATTATTATTATTATTATTATTATTATTGTTGTTGTTGTTGTTGTTGTTGTTGTTGTTGTTTTTGTTGACAGTGTGCAGATTGAAGATAAGTGTAGAATTGGTGTGGGAGGTTCTAAACGCTATTTTAATGTTGTGTTTTTAAAAGACATTTGGTAAATGCTACTACTATTGAATGTGAAGGTGGAAAACTTCTCTTTAGGAGTGGAGTCTTTTTCTAAGGTAGTCTTGGGTCTGGTTTTATATCTATTGATTCTGTTGACAAAGGTTCTGTTGAAGCCGTTGTATTCTGCAATATTGTAAATGGTATTAATTTCCTTTTTGTAATTCTTGCAGGGTAAAGGAACAGTTAATGCTCGTAGTACCATACTATTGTAAGCCGCTTTCTTATGTATGTCTGGGTGCAGAGAAGTTTGTTGGATGGTATTGATGGCATGGGTGGGAAGGATAAAGTGTTATTCTAGTTGCGCGTAATGGTTAAATCCAGGTAATTAAGGGCATTATTGTTTTCTGACTCTATTGTGAAAGGGAAAGGTAGATGCTGCATACAGAAAAATCAAGGAAACCTCTGGAGAAAGGAAATCTAGGTGTATGAATATTAAGAGCTCAGATGGAAAGCCGCTTCTAGGGAAAGAAGATAAAGTAGAAAGATGGCAGGAGCATATCCAACAGTTGTATCAAGGTAAAGATGTAGATAATTTGGTTCTGGAACATGAAGAGGCTGTTGATGCTGATGAAATGGGAGACCCAATTTTGAGGTCAGAGTTTGACAGAGCTGTGAGTGACCTAAATAGGAACAAGGCACCTGGAATTGATGACATTCCCTCTGAATTACTGACTGCCTTAGGAGAAACCAGCATGGCAAGGTTATTTCATTTAGTGTGCAAGATGTATGAGACAGGAGAAGTTCCATCCGATTTTTGGCAGAATGTTGTTATACCTATTCCCAAGAAAGCCGGTGCTGAAAGCTTTGAAAACTACCGCACTATTAGTTTAGTATCTCATGCCTGCAAAATTTTAACACGTATTATTTACAGAAGAATGGAAAAACAAATTGAAGCTGAGTTGGGAGATCAATTTGGCTTCAGAAGAAATGTAGGAACACGTGAAGCAATTGACTTTACGTCTCATCTTAGAGGATCGAGTCAAGAAGGACAAGCCCACGTACATGGCATTCATAGATCTAGAAAAGGCATTCGATAATGTTGATTGGACCAAGCTATTTATGATTCTGAAGATGATTGGGATCAGATACCGAGAACGAAGAATTATCTACAATCTGTATAAAAATCAGTCTGCAGTGATAAGAATCGAGGGCTTTGAAAAAGAAACAGCAATCCAGAAAGGAGTGAGGCAAGGCTGCAGTTTGTCCCCTCTCCTTTTCAATGTTTACATAGAACTGGCAGTAAAGGAAATCAAAGAGAAATTTGGGAAGGGAATCACAGTCCAAGGGGAGGAAATTAAAACCTTGAGATTTGCCGATGATATTGTTATTTTATCTGAGACTGCAGAAGATCTCGAAGTTGCTGAATGGTATGTATGAAGTCTTGGGTAAGGAGTACAAGATTAAATCCAAAACAAAAGTAATAGAGTGCAGTCGAACGAAGGCAGGTGATGTAGGAAATATTAGATTAGGAAATGAAGTCATAAAGGAAGTAGATGAATTTTGTTACTTGGGTAGTAAAATAACTAACGATGGCAGAAGTAAGGAGGACATAAAATGCAGACTAGGATAAGCAAGGAAGAGCTTTCTTAAGAAAAGAAATGTGCTCGCTTCAAACATTGATATAGGGATTAGAGAGATGTTTTTGAAGACTTTCGTGTGGAGCGTGGCATTATATGGAAGTGAAACATGGACGATAACTAGCTCAGAAAGAAAGAGAATGGAAGCTTTTGAAATGTGGTGTTACAGAAGAATGCTGAAGGTGAGATGGATAGATCGAATTACGAATGAAGAGATACTGAATCAAATTGGTGAGAAGAGATCGATTTGGCTAAATTTGACAAGAAGAAGAGATAGAATGATAGGACACATCTTAAGACACCCGGGACTTGTTCAGTTCGTTTTTGAAGGAAGTGTAGGTGGTAAGAACGGTAGGGGTAGACCAAGGTATGAATATGACAAGCAGATTAGAGCAGATGTAGGATGCAATAGTTACGTAGAAATGAAAAGGTTAGCACAGGATAGGGTGGCATGGAGATCTGCATCAAACCAGTCTTTGGACTGATGACTCAAACAACAACAACAACAACATTGTGAATTTTATATGTGGATCCGTAGAGTTGAGGAATTCAAGTACTGTATTGCTGCTAGTAATGCGAGAGTCTAAAAGACAAACATGTCACCCACATAGCATGCCCAATGTTGCCAGTGATGTGAGAATGTTCTAAATGATCAATGTAAATATCCGCAAGGATCCCTGAAACCGGTGACCCCATAGGAAGTCCCATCTGTAGGTAAACTATTGAAAGTGAGGAAATATTTATTCGGTGTTAAGTTCAGAATTTGAATAAATTCTTCTATTTCGCCTATACTTAATTTACTGAATTTGGAAAGATATTTCCTAATCAGTTGTATGGTATTGTTAATGGGCACATTAGCATACATGTTAGTTATATCAAATGAAGTGCATTGCGTTTCTTGTTTTACGAATTTAAATAGCCATTCTTTGTCTTTACTATAGACACATCCAATTCGTCCAGCTCGTTTGCAAATATGCAGCTGACAATTTTTATTTTATTAGCACAGCACTGGACATGACCTACTTTAATCAGTCTTTGAAGACTAGTTACACATTTAGTCACGTAGTGTGCAGACTACGTCACATTTACTGTTACACACCCCAGTTCAGTTTCATAGGAATTCAAAGTGTCTAATATAGCATTGATGCAATTTGTGCTTTTACTCCTGTGGGTGGGGGACGCAGACGAATACACGCACGGTATCCCCTGCCTGTCGTAAGAGGCCGCTAAAAGGGGTGACCAATGCGCTGACATTGATTGCGGTTTTGTGTCGTGTGTTTTACAGCTTGTGGTTAGGACGGGCTGTACAATCACGGGTAATCTCGCCTGTAGTAGAAGGTGACTGAAAGGGTCATGTGGCCATCGGTCCCCTCTTTATATTTTTTATGTTATTTTTAGGTTTATTTGTAGACCAGTTCAAAATTCTTGATATGTGTGCTGCTCAGAGATGGACCTCTAATGTGTGTGATTACTAGACCTGGGATTTTAAGGCAAATGCTATTTCAGTCCTTACGAAATAACATGATTTTTTTTTAATATGTTGACGTTTCATGATAAATCCCTTACATTAATAGAGTTTTCTAGTGCCCTGAAGTGGCTAATTGGACCTTTAGAGACTATTGTACTATTTTAGTGAATAAAAACTCTCATTTTCTACATTCAAAATAAGATTTAACTTCTGTAATATTTACAATCACACAGTGGACATCCCTGGAATGAGCAGAACAGCAGAGAGTGGGTTTTTCACAGAAATGTGCTCTTCCCAGACATCTGTCACCAGAGGAATGCTGAGTGAAGGTTGGAGGTGGAGGATTAGCTCAGAACAACAAGCAGGTAGTAAAGGACGTACTGTTACGGGGTGCGGGGGGAGGATTATCAAGGAAGAACGAGGAGCAGGTAGTAAGAAGGGACACACTGTATCAAATCAGCCAGTGAAAGAACATTGTTTAAGTGAATATAATTCATCATGCCTAAAACGAAATCATCTAAGAGTACGCTTATACAACAATGGCTTGTACAATTTCCACTGACTTTTGATGGCAAGATTATTTTCTGCCAGTACAAAAAAAAAAAAAAAAACCCAGGTATGTGCATATATCTTCAATTTCAAATTAATCTAAAACTAAGCTTTTGATATTGGCTCCTCTAATTATTTGTAGAGACCTAGTCCAGGCGACCTGGGTTCGATTTCCAGTAGCAGCAGTAATTTAGAAATCTATGAGGTATAGAACGGTGTTGACCTAGCATTGTGAGGACAATTGAGAAGCTACAGTGGGCAGGGGTCACGGAGGCAAGGCCATGAGCTGGGCAGCAACCATTATTTAAAGCCAAGGCCCTTTGGGGACTGTAGTGTTCTTGTTCTTAATTAACTTTAGAGTAATAATGGCTTAATTTAAATAGTTCAAAATTACAAATTTTATTCAATAGCTCACCTTTTCTGTCCCTCGTCTTAGTCTTATTGTGTTTTAGATTTCACATGAGAAAAAATGCCACCTTCGGCAGCATGCAGATACTGCCAGTCACAAAACAAAAGCAGCCATGAAAAGTAAAATCATACTGACTCTGCTCACACAAACTATTTCTCCTACAACCCATATGGTGATATGTGTAGAGCCCTAGTTGCAGCAAATATCCCCTGGAATGCTGTGCATAATCCGGTTTTCAGAGTTTTTTTTTTTTTACAGATATACACCAAGCAGCACATCCCATCAGCATCTACATTAAAGAAAATGTAGTTAGATATTTGTTACAATGAGGTCATTTTGTCAATCAGGGAGGATATTGGGGAGTCCTGCATATGGTTGTGTATGGACGAAACCACAGACTCTGTGGGCAGGTACATTGCTAACCTTATAGTAGGAAAACTGGAACCCAATCAGGCATCTACCGCTCACCTTCTTTGCTCTAAACAGCTTGAGAAAGTCAGTAGTCAAAGCATTGCATACTTCATCAACAAGGGGTTGCAATTGTTTTATCCTAGGAGTGTTGACGATTGTAAAGTCCTTCTCCTTGTCTCCGATGCTGCTTCCTACATGATTGCCACTGCACCTCTCCTCAAAACTTTCTATCCTTTTTTAATTCATGTTACTTGCATGGCCCATACCTTGCATAGACTCGCAGAAACAGTTAGGGCCGAGTTTCCTACAGTAAATACTCTCATTTCAACGAGGAAGTGTTCTGAAATGCTCCATCAAGAATAGCCATCTTTTGAGAGAAATTTCCCTCTATTCCCCTTCCACCACAGCCAATCATCACCCGTTGAGGTTCCTGGATGGAAGCTGCCCTGTATTATGCAGAACATCTTCAGGAAATCATGACTGTGATAGACAATTTGCCTTTAACGGACAACTCTGCATGTGTCTCGTCTGTCAAAGAGCTGTTAAATTATTGTTCCAGTGTTCAGAGAGACATTGCATATATTCAGGCAAATTTTTCATTTCTTCCAGTCACCATTACGAAAATGGAGGAAAAAGGAAAGTCTCAAACAGCAATTTTCTGTAATTGAGGAAGCTGAGAATAACATACAAAGTGCTAGGGGCAAGGTAGGATAAAATAAGAGACAAGTTGTCTAGTGTACTGCAGAAGAACTCGCGTTATTCAGTGCTGAAAAGGGTACATTAGGTAACGGATGGGGATAAGATAGACTTGCCAAGTGAAATTGAATTGAAAAATGTAGATAAATTTTCCTATGCCCCTCTAACATCTGTGACTGTGGAGCGCTCTTTTTCCGATTTCAAAATGATTTTAACAGACAAAAGACACAGCCTGACTGTGGAAAATTTGGAGAAGATGATAGTTATGTACTGTATAGCAAACTACGAATGAAAGTACTGTAGGAATGTTCCTCACAAATAATAAACACGTACTCCATTCGTGTTTACACTGTTATTGGATGTTTACAGTGCTGTAATTGTGTACAGGGATTTTTAGTATTAAGGTTTTAGATCAGTACTGATAATGATATATCATATAATACATAACTTTTTTTGACACATGAATTTTTTATATTGTTTTTGATAAATGTCTTTTTTATTCTGTATTGAAAAGGTGGCAATTGGCAAAACTAAAGGAATTGTATCACAAGTAGATCTTCAATACGGACAAGGAAAATAAGTTTATAACCTGCAAACTTGGGGATGTCAAGAAAATGTGCAACGGTAGTTTGCTTTTAAAGATTTACACAGCAGTCCATTTCAGTGAGTTGCACAAGTGCAACCAGTTTGGCAAAATCCACGTCAAAATGGAGCAGCACAAATTCTTGAATCTTGTTCGTGGAGTCATATCCCACCGCAGCCTTATTTTAAACACTGACGCTGAGTTGATGGAAAACAGAAAGGACCGTGGCGTGACACACGTCCGGCGCACTATGTCCAAAGTCAACGCTGCCACTGGTGCCTTCATTGTCTCTTTCAAGTTGTCAGTGTTACCAGAAAAAGTCACGGTAACAACTTATCGTCGATATGAGGCCATGCATTCCACCTCCTATGCGATGCTATCAATGCCAGAGATTCGGACATATGGTATCTCATTCGTATCAGTCTGTGTGTGGTACATATGGAAGAGAAGCTCACGGCACCGAAGAGTGCAACACTCCATACAGGTGCACGAACTGCTCGTCTCCATTCTCCTCGAGATCGGAACTGTCCGACGTACCTGATTGAGAAGAAAATCCAGGAGATCGATACCCTGCATTGTCTTTCCTACCAGGAAGCGTGCCGTAAGTTTAATTCCACAAATATACATGCTAATACACTTAGACTACAGATTATTAGTTCATAGTCTCTCAGGTTGGTCGTTCACGACATCTTTATCTGTGAAGATCGCTGCGCCTAACGCGGCTGTTGCTTCTGAAATCAAAGTCGCAAAGAATACAATTTTGAAGGGGTAACCACCCAACCTTTGACCATTAGGAAGTCTTTGCCGGCTAGAAATGCTAAGCCGGCACAGCGTGGGGGGAAGGCCAAGTCTCCCTTCTTCCAAGAGATCGGCGAAAGCCGTGCCCAATCCAGCGGAGGCGACATCGTTGACCAGACCTAGCCCGTCTAAACAAAAAAGAAGGCAGAGAAGAGAAATGCCCCTGCTGGGCGCTCCCGCACTTCTCCTCTGGAAGGGAAATCATGCCCTCCATCTGGAGGGTATGAATCAGCGCCAGCAGGTACGCCTGTCCCTAAACGTGAGTGCTCCTCTTTTAGGAAAGTAGGAAAAGTCCCGCCGTTAGGTATGCCAAATTTCTGGGTGTCAGTTCCCTCGTCTGTTGATGATACGATGGACGTCGAGTTGTCCTCTACATCTACTGATGTAGAGGTTTCTGCTGATATTGCTTAGGTTTAAGAGCATTATCGCTCATAACCTAACACACTCTATTTTAGCCCACACTATGGCAGTGTTGCAGTGGAATTGTAACGGTTATGATAGGCATCTTGCTGAGCTGCCTCAGCTAATTTGTGAGTTCGTGGCGAGTATAGTCTGTGTGCACTAGGTGAGTTGGCCCTGCGGTTAGGATCGCGCAGCTGTGAGCTTGCATCCAGGAGTTAGTGAGTTCGAACCCCACTGTCGGCAGCCCTGAAGATGGTTTTCCGTGGTTTCCCATTTTCACACCAGGCAAATGCTGGGGGCTATACCTTAATTAAGGCCAAGGCCGCATCCTTCCCACTCCTAGGCATTTCCTGTCCCATCGTCGCCATAAGACCTATCTGTGTCGGTGTGACGTAAAGCAAATAGAAAAAAAAAGTTTGTATTCAGGAAACTAATCACAGACCATGTCGTATTATGGTCTTCTGAAATTTCAGACTGTACTCAGCAGAACGATGTTATGCTCACCGGGCGTCTGGTGGCGTTGGTATTTTTATTCGTTCTGATACCTATAGCGGAGAGGTTCCTCTAAGAAGCCCCCTGGAGGCAGTTGCGGTGAGGGTACTGCTGCCTGTCATAGCAACATTGTGTAACATTTCCTCTTAATATGAATGATGTAACTCATCTTATAGATCAGCTCACCTCCATTCCTCTTATTAGGTGATTTTTAACGCCCATCACCCTATTTGGGGCTCTGATACACCTTTCTCCAGGGGAAGGGAGTTGAAAATATTACTAAGAGAACTGGATTTATGTATTTTTGTGTATTTTGAATACAGCGTCCGTTACGGCACATACTCTCGCATAGACCTTAGTGTATGCAGTCAAGCGCTGGTTCCCCTGCTTTGTTGCAATGTACACGCTGATCTCTATGACACTGGTCATTTCCCTATTCTTACTTTTTTAAACAAAAAAACTATCGAGGCATGCTGATTGGCCAAAGTTCACAACACTAGCTACCTTTATCGACGCAACTAGCCGGAGTGTAGACGGCTATATAACTCACATAACAAAAGTTATTCTTGCTGCTCCCATCCTTTTCAGGGAGTCCTCGCCGATACCTCGTTCCTTGGTGCAACAAGGAAATTGCAGCAGCTATCAAAGACTGCAGTCTTGCTCAAAAACTACCGTAGGCAGCCTACTATAGCCAACTAGATAACATTTTAAAAACTCCGTGCTAAGCTACAAGTTCTTATTCAACAGAGTAAGAAAGCTTCTTCGGAGAGAGATGTGTCTTCTATGACGTCGCATACACCGTCTCAAGTGTGGACTATTTCGGGTATATGAGGATCGACTTTAGTACCGGGAATTTCCATTCCAGGCAGTATCGTCACTGACCCACCCTCGATTACTTATCTAGCCAGTCATTTCGCGGATGTGTCTGGCTCCGGGAATTACCCTATTGATTTCCTCGCCCTGAAGCGGGAGGCAGAATGCAATCAACTCAGTTTTGTCACTCAAGCTTCAGAGGATTATAACATGCGCTTTTCGGTGTGGGATTTCTGTAGCACCTGGCGCTTTGCGAGGACACTACTCCCGGACCAGATAATGTCCATAACCAGATGTTGAAACACCTTAGTGAGGATGGTGTGGTTTGAGTCAACAGTCCATAGACTGGTTTGATGCAGCCCTCCATGCCACCCTATCCTGTGCTAACCTTTTCATTTCTACGTAACTATTGCATCCTACATCTGCTCTAATCTGCTTGTCATATTCATATCTTGGTCTACCCCTACCGTTCTTACCACCTACACTTCCTTCAAAAACCAACTGAACAAGTCCTGGATGTCTTAAGATGTGTGAGGATAGTATTTTATATCTCCGTGTGTTCAACCGAATCTGGGTAGAGTGTGAATTTCCGTCACAGTGGCGTGAGGCCATTGTAATTCCTGTCCTCAAGCCTGACAGAAATCCTAAGTATGCAGGAAATTAGACCTATTTGTCTTACAAACTGTTTGTGTAAGCTTTTTGAGAGGATGGTAGTTGCAGACTTGTGTGGTGCCTGGAGAAAAGAGGACTTTTGTTTGAATATCAGTGTGGTTTTTGAGCTGCTCGCTCGACCACTGATCATTTGGTACGCTTGGAGAGTTCTATCCAGGATGCTTTTCTCCGTCAACAGCATTTGGTGGCTGTTTTCTTTGACTTCGACTTAGAAAACGCCTATGACACCACATGGCAATACGGCATCCTTTTTGTCCTGCATCAATGGAAATTCCGAGATACCTTGTCAATACTATGAAAATTGTACGGATATCATAATTTTCAATTAAACATAGCAAAATAGGGGTATCTAAACATAAAATTTCTTACCGAACATCTCTGAACGATCCACGGTTCACGCGCATGACTTTAAAACTTCGGAATAGGACTTCGACAACTTCTACCTTCGAAGGTAACTGACCAGGAATAGAAAAAAATAAAACAAATGGTACAGTTCTTCACACTGACATCGTTCCAACATCAAACAAAAAGAAACCTTCATTCTATGCGCACATGCACCTTTGCTCCCCGCAATGATTACCCAAACAGAAAAGCATGTCGCACATTGCTGACGTTACAAATAAAGTGGTGACCCTTGAATAGATCACAAACAAATACACAGTACAATGGCCTGTTGAAGTAAGCACTCAAAATATGGGGTACCTTCAAGTATACGTCCCATGCCACGCGGAATATTCCGCCAGCTTTCTCTAGGGCTTAGCCCGCCTTTATGGAAACAATAATATCTTTTTATACAACCTTTATTTTGCTCAGTCAGGATTCTACCTCCACGTTTGTTATGGTGTTTTAAACGAACTTCTTCCCGCACACGTTTACATGAAAGTGTACGGACACCCTTCATTGAAATTCAAGACAAAGTTTCGGTGTGACGACTGTCTATACCTGTCTGTGAATATTAATTATATTCCTCAACTTGAATACTGTCGTTATTCCAATTCTCATAACTTCGGCAATCTGCTTTCGAAATAACTGTCTTACTGCGTCTCTGGCTACTACCTATTGCAACATAAACTGCCTAGCTATACTCAGTGACAGTTTTATCTCGTACGATAACAATTAAGTGTTCTTTCTCCTTCTGGAGACTATGTCCTTTTGTGGGACTTAACTGGTGTAATGTTACTTTTGGAGCTGCCACCGAGAAACTTGCTATAGCGTAGAGTTCTTCACCGTGAATAAGTTAATTTCAAAATGGCAGAAGGGATTTTATCACTATATGTAACTGGCTGGGCACTCACAAACTCCCCTCCCAAACTTTTTTTTTTTTACACACCAACGTCCTGCCTAGTTCAATAAATGCATTATTGTCATTCCTAGTCACACATGAATTTCTAAAAAAAATTTATCCTCCATTCCAGTTAAGATATAGAGGAATTTAGACTTGCAAGGAATCCCACCAAACATCTTGTATCCTTGCTCGCTGTCGGCTCGTGGGAATGATGCCACTTGCTCGCTCTTGGGAACGTAAAAATGTTCCACCCGTCCCTTCATGATGTTTCTTCACTCCATCCTGACTTCCTGGTTCAAGACATGGGTTCGTTCTAGCCCAAAGGTTATGGGTTCATTGTGTATGTTAATCCATTCTACTCATTTGACGTGACGTTCATGCGAGCATTGCCTAGGCCTTCAACTCAAATGATGAAACATTCACTCACCACGACGAGTCGTATGTACTAGCCTACATTATCATCGCCCCTGCTTCACTGAAGGCCGTGATAGTATTTAATGTCTTATTGTTGCATATCATGACGTCTGCCTGGGAGCAGACGGTGATACTATAGCTTTTTACTTCACGTGCTGTGGAAATATTAATTGCAGTTTTATAACGTCTAGTCTCTCTTCATCCCTCCAAATAACCATTGTCCTTCCTTATTCTTTCCTCTTTGGTATTTTGACTTTCTAAATTCACTTTTGTCGTTTTTGACTACTATATCTGGCCCTCCTATTTTCTCCTATTGGCATCGACCCAGGTCACACAAACCTTCCGACAAAAGCTGCACCATCAACAGTAGTTTTCTTTTTGCAGAAAAACCCAACTCGAGTTTGACAATAGGGTACAGCGGTTTAGGTAAAGGACACCACAGGACCGAAAAATTACCTATTTCATACAAGGACAGTTTTGAATCAGCAAAGAAGGTATTTCTTCGCGCACTCTTATGCCGACAGCATTCCTTACTCCGTTGGACTCTCCAATGACGTGCAAAAACTACATATAATTGATATTCACAATTAATTTTACGTCATGGCCACACTTTTCACACACTCTGCTACCTGAAAGCAACTCGCGAGTTTTATTAAACTGCACTAAATCACTGAATTTATTCCCATAATTAGATAAAGGTACTAGCAATTCCATTTGCTGACATATAATCGTGCATTAATGTTAATGAGACATTCACCACACAAAGCCTTATCTATAAGCAACAGAGGTAATTAATCAATAATGGACTGTTATTGGCAGGGCTTGTCACATCAAATGCTCTGCAGTCTTGATCTCAAGGCGCTACCTACCCAGAACGATGTATTAATTGGTCATTTGACGCACATAACCAATCCACACCAATGGCTTTGTCACTATCTGGCATACTTAATTAATTCAGCTTTCACCACTATCCCATAACGGCACTGAGAATGCGCTGCTATAGCCCTATGGAATGGTTGAGACCCAACAGCCTTTTCGCGGCCAGAACCGAACGCCCTTTGCTTGACGTCAGTCCAATGGTTATGTCAATTGCTGCACCAAGCAGTGTACTGCAATCGTCTCGTCCCCAGTTCCTAAATTGACAAGTTGGCAGCCTTGTGCGCTGCATGATCACTCTATGTATGAGAAAGGAACATACTACAGTAATAATGTGCATATATGTCTGCGCTGCAATTTGTGACTGTTGGTACTAATATTGCACAGCACAAGATAAACCTTAAAACATTACTAAGGGAACGTACTCTAAGGTAGACATGTTTTGACCAGGTTACTAGCACGTCTTCAGAACAAAAGGCAAGCATAATTATCTTCAACCGCAAATCTAACGTCCTATTTGTAGGTCAGGCTGACAAACTTATAGATGTGCTCTCTGTGTTCCTGCATCGGTTTGTTTGTATCTGCCTCATCTGCAATTCATCCTTAACGCTTTTAGCACCTGGTGAAAGCCACTACGAGGTCGATCACATCCTCGTACTGAGCATGCATTTATGATAGTCAAATGTTATTGCAGTATGGTGTTAATAACACACAAAAGTAGTCAATCCTTAAGTTGAACTCGGTAATGCATACTGTATTAATGAGCAATGTTTGTTGCCTGTATAGTTGAACTTATCTTGCAAAATATTTACCGGATACACTGAAGAGATTTTAACTTATTTACAAACTTATAAAACACAAAGGAGATATGAAAATCTACAAGGAGGCTATAAATTTGTTAATAGCCGGGGTGAGTAGCTGAGACGGTTGAGGCACTGGCCTTCGGACCCCAACTTGGCAGGTTCAATCCTGGCTCAGTCCGGTGGTAATGAAGGTGCTCAAATACGTCAGCCTCATGCCTGTAGATTTACTAGCATATAAAAGAACTCCTGCAGGACTAAATTCCAGCACCGCAGTGTCTCCGAAAACTGTAAAAGTAGTCACGGGGACGTAAAGCCATTAACATTATTAATCTGTTTATATTATGTTCGTAATTTACTAACACTGGATGTCTGCCACTTGCAAATGGGCTGAATTATTTACATCTTTAAAAAATTGGGGGGGGGGGGGGGGAATTCACATAATCGTATATGACCATGCCATTAAAAAGACACTGCTTAGGAACGTTTACTCGGAATTATTGGCAGAATGGCTATTTTCACTTTTGCCTACGTCCATGTCACTCTGTCATTCCTGTTTCTCATCTGTTTTCAGTGCTGTCGGTGCAGTAGAAACCCTCATTTCTAACAAAACTCTTGGAGACGATCGCTTCTGAGGTTATCCCAAGCCTGAATGATCCATTGACAGATCAACTGGAGCGGTAGACACTTCGGCTTACCACTGTGCGTATGTCGGTATTAATGTTTTCCAGCAGCCATCCAATCGGAGTACTTGAGTCAAAGTTGGTCGTTAAAAGGCTTGTTCACTGACACGTCTAAAGGTTGCAGGATCGATGTTAGACCATCCAGAATCATGGCAAGATCGGTTTTATTTGCTCTGAGCTCATGCTTCACAGCCAGCACAAGTAAAACCTGCTTTCAGAGCAGTGCGCCAGGCCTTCGCTACAAACAGAATGTATCCAGTTGTTCATAATTATCTCGTTCATCCAGCCTTTTACCTGATGAACATGTACATGGATACCAGTTGGGAATTTTAAGCTCTTCGGTAACATCTTTCATTCAAATATAGTGTACGGAGGTAGTTTATGGCTATTAGTAGTAATGGCCAACATCACTTTACAAGATAACTTTTCGCTGCCGGTAGTTTTAATGAGCTCGATAGCTGCAGTCGCTTAAGTATGGCCAGTATCCACTACATGTAATTAATCTCATAATAGAACCATATTGAAGATGATATATTAAAATTATAAAATTCTGTATTTATTTATTGAATAGATGGTTGTAAATAAAGAATTTTATAATTTTAACAGTATCCAGTATTCGAGAGATAGTGGGTTCGAATTCCACTGTCGGCAACTCTGAAGATGGTTTTCCGTAGTTTCCCATTTTCACGCCAGGTAAATGCTTGAGCTGAACTTTAAGTTCACGGCCGCTTCCATCCCACTCCTAGCCCATTCCTGCCCCATCGTCGCTGTAAGACTATCTGTGTCGGTCCGACGTAAAGCAACTTGTAAAAAAAAAAAAAAAAAGTGTATATCTCCAGTTTTAATGGGAACATTTACTACCCCTTAAGAAGCAGTAGTTTTCCTTTACACGTCAAAACACACATGGGTCTACTCAACACTGTCGATCGGCCTGGCTTAGTGGCTCAGCGGTTGAGGCGCTGGCCTTCTGACCCCAACTTGGCAGGTTCAATCTGCCTTAATCCAGCGGCATTTGAAGGTGCTCATATACGCCCATCGCGTGTCAGTAGATTTACTGGCAGGTAAATAAATCCTGTGGTACTAAATTTTGGCACCTTAGCATCTCCGAAAACCATAAAAGTAGTTAGTGGGACGTAAAGCCAATTACATTAAAAAATTATTAACACTCTCAAGCTATGAGGGTAGGTACGATTTTTGCTACCATCAAATGATGTGCTTGTGAAACTCTTATCAGTGTAGTCTTTAGCCAATTTTTGGCACATAGATGTTAACTGACACAATGATAGGTCATTATGCCGCACAGACAGTCGTTCAACCATGAATTGCCTTGATTAAGTTTCCCAGCATTTCATGGGATCGTGCAGTTTCCCTGGTTTTAAGTTGAAACATTTTGTGGGAAATCCAACAACCATTCTTCTACAGCTCACTTGCTCATTCCAGTCAAGCTTCATTAACACTTGTGAACTTGCCCTGTTTTGGGCCATCAAGTGCATGCCTGGATGAACTAACATTTTCTAATTCCACTTGTTGCTTTCTCCAGTTCCTCACTTGTTTTTCATGAACAGAAAACTCATGGCCTGCTGCTCTGTGACCATTTTCTACTGCAAAATTCACAATTATTAGCTTGAGTTGTACTAGTGGTGGTTTGAGTTCTGCTACCTTCACTTCTGCTAGCGCCTGGGAGGCAACCTACTCCGATGAGATGTGTTAGCTGAGAATGCATGCTTAACAATTCAAGGCGTCATAATGTAACACTGCTTAAGAGTATGAGCTTAACTTGACAGGCTTAGATTGACCCCAGGCTTACCCAAGTTCGACACCCTGGTTAACTGTGTAATAGTGTAAGCTTAACCTTAGTCTTGGAGTAGACCCCAGGCTTAACCTCATAGGGTCACTAACCTTACAAACTCAAGTTCGATGCACAGGCTAACCACATAAGAGTGCAAGCTTAACCTTACAGGCTTGAATTTTACCTCTTGCTTAATATAATTGATCCACGCTACCCTAACCTAACGGTGAAGTTCAACGTGCTGGCCTACTTCACAGGAATATATTTTTTAATACTGAGTGCTACTCATGCAAGTGGTAATTTTGTATGAATGAAGGTACCCTGGTGAAAAATGAAATCCTAACGTCAAGAAGGAGTTGTGCTAGAGAAAGGAAATTCGGGAGGCGTGTTTCCCCGTCTGAAAGATGACGCCCATTCATGTTTGCGCACTGACAATGAAGAGTGGTGCTAGTAGCAGCACTATGACCTTGCAAAGCAAGTTTGCATTAAATTTGCACTGTACACTTCATCCGGTGTTGATGATGCGAGGTACGTGCAAGTTGTTTAGTGGAGATGAAGTCTGTATCAGCCACTTGCTGAGTTTGAATGAGGCTGTGTAGTAGGGCTACATATTCTTTCTGTGATATTGCAGAAAGACTTGGCAGGGATGTATCTACAGTGAATTGGTGTTGGCAGGAATTGTTATTGGATGGCACTTCCTCATGAAGATGGGTCAAGCCACACACGGGCCACCTCGGAGAGGCAAGACTTCCGTATCACCGCATGGCTGTGGTGAATCGTACTGCATATACAGCAGCCACTAGAGCTTCAGTTTGCACCTAAGCGACACAGTAAAATTAAAATCTATTTCTTAAAAGTCAGCTCCAAGCTAGATGACCTGTAGTTTTCATGCCACTAACTCTGGATCACTACCATCTGCGACTTCATTGATGGCAAGGTGGAGATCATTGGAGGGCGGAGTGGAGATCTGTTGTGTTCTCAGATGAGAGCCATTTGTCTTGGTGCCAGTGATGGCCGTAGGTTGGTAAGTCAGAGGCCAGGTGAGTGCTTGTAACCAAGCTGTCTGTGGCGTCAACACACTGGATCTGCAGCAGGAGTTATGGTCTGGGAAGCGATATCCTTCAACAGCAGGAGTACTCTAGTTATCCCAAGAACCTTGACAGCAGATTTGTACATCAGGCTAGTGATTGAACCGGTTGTATTACCATTCATTTTTTGTATTTAGCAGGGTATTTGCCAATAGGATAACACTCATCCTCATACTGCTGCTGTTACAAGGCAGTGTGTCAACCAGTTGCCTTGGCCTGTGACATCACCAGACCTTTTGCCCATTGAACACGTGTGGAGCATAATGGGACGGCAAATACAGAGTCGTCCAATACCAGCAAAAACCGTTATTGATTTGACTGACCAAGTGCAACAGGCGTAGAATTCCATCCCACAAAATGACATATAGGACCTGTACGACACAGTGCATGCATGTTTCCATTTAAAATCGTGGCTACATCAGTTATTAATGTACCTGTATGGATCAGTGGTAGTGTGTCGGCCTACGGATACCAAGATAGCGGGTTCAAACCCAGCAGAGGTAGTTGGATTTTAGAAGGGCAGAAAAAAGTCAATTTGACACTCCATGTCATGCGGTGTCTGCATGTAAAAGATCTCTGATGACACATTTGGTGTTTACCCGACAAAATTAATTAAATTTCAGCCATAGACGCCCAAGAGAGTTTCGGTTTAGTCAGTCTGCCATCTAGTAGGCCCAGAGAAGAACAGAATGTCGAAATTGACCAGCAGACGGCAAGATGACTAGCTGAGGCCATATGATTATTATTAATGTACCAACATGCCACATGTGTTCTCATGCATACTTGAACTTGTGACCTGAAAACTTTAATCAAATAAATGTTACCTAGACAGTTGCTTAACGTAAATTGCATTCCTCTATACCATTGTCTTCTTGGTGCTGGGATTTCATTTTCTACTACTACTACTACTACTACTACTACTACTACTACTACTACTACTACAACACCATTTTCATTGCTTGCTCAGTCTGCAAATATTTATTTTCGAGCTTATCCTTGGGGTCCTTCTAAACTCAGAATTTGAGCTTCTTGTTCCCCTTGTCTTATTTCGTTAACTTGCGCTTTTATGTAAGGAAAGCTTAAGGATTTTTGCACTGTTATAAAAACCACATGTTTTTACAGGAACTGGAAAATCAAAGAAACTAGCAAAGAGAATGGCAGCTCATAAAATGTGCGAAAAATTACAAGAATCATCTGTTGTATCACAATTCATGCAACCTGGTATCGATGACGAAGATGAGGTGAGTAATTTTCATTATTTTCATGCTTGTTATTTATGTACCACCCTTATTAAAATAAAAATAGTTATGAAATATTAAAGCCCCATGTAGCTCCTGTTCTTCCTCATCCATAAAGACAGTTGATGCAAATAACTGCTAACTGTTAGAGGGTGATTATTACATCCATGTTTCGTGAATGATATGAATATAAATATAAGACCTTAAATTCCATTGTTATATAAGTTGCTGGATGAAAAATATAAATATTTGGGAATGAAACTATATTGTTAGAATGTAAATCAGGCACTAGAGAATGTGAAGCGAGCTTAGAGTACATTACAAGGCCAGTGAAAAATATATTCGTTATTTTTTTTTTTTTTTTTACTGCTCATAGTATTTTGGTATTATCTATTCATACTTGTAAGAAGGGAGTTTAAATAAAAATTTGAACTGATGAGTAGGTTATGACTACAAATAGCTGGACTAAGGGAGAAGCAGCCTAAACTAACAGCACTGTCGTGTAGATCACGATGGAACATAATGGCTGAAGGATCATTCATTAGAATATAGGCAGTGATTTTTGTTTGATTGTTCAGAAAGTTCTCTGCATTTTCTTTGGTAGTTTCTTTCAAAGTATGCATTTAAGATAAACTAAAAACTACTCCAATGTTTCCATGATTTTAGTCAATCTTTCCATTGTCATTTGATTTTTTTAATTACGTAAAACTGGTTCATGTTTGTGGGTTACTGTAGTCACGTCCTAGTTCGTGAACTATGGGCAACGGCTGAGTGGCCTAGTAAGTGGTCCTGAGAGTCAGGATACTAGTTGCTATGGAATGAGAGTGGGCATCTCGGACATATTCTGAGTCATGCCCCTCCTTATGCTCAGGCGGCTAGGACTATACAATTCACTGGTGGTCCATAACCCGTTAGAGGAGAGATCCTCACTTGGACTATGTCCAAGTAGGGTAGCATCCTGCTTCATGAATTTACCGAGCTCAGAACATTTTAAGCAAGCCTCGGACCTATGGGAGTAACGGAGTCCCACTCCCATTTGACAGGCGAGGGACTCCTTGGAAACAACTTGGCAAACGAAATGGAATTCGATGGGGAGCTATCAATATTAATGGGGCTTATGGAAGAAAGAAGGTAGAACTGGCTGAGTCAGCAAAGAGGATGCATCTCGATGTGCTAGGAGTAAGTGATATTCAGGTAAGGGGAGATAACGAGGAATAGATTGGAGATTATAAAGTGTACTTGACGGGTGTTAGAAAGGGAAGGGCTGAATCTGGGGTAGGGCTCTTTATCAGGAATACCATTGCACGCAACATAGTTTCTGTTAGGCGCGTAAATGAGCGAATGATGTGGGTAGATTTGTCAGTTGGAGGATTAGGACAAGAATTGTGTCCGTGTATTCACCATGTGACGGTGCAGATGAGGATGAAGTTGACAAGTTTTATGAAGCTTTGAGTGACATCATGGTCAGGGTCAACAGCAAGGATAGAACAGTGCTAATGGGCAATTTCAATGCAATTTGCAATTTTGCAAAAAGTTTAAGCTGCGACCCAATCACTCAATGTGCTCCTATGACGTCGTAAATATGTACCCAAACATCCCTACCAAAGAAACTGTAAGAATCATCAGTGATAATATCAATAAACACAGCGGCCTTAGTAAGATTGAAATTGAAGAATTCATGAAGATATTAAATTTTGTCTTAAGCAACAACTTTTTCTCTTTCAATGGAAAGTTTTACCAACAAAAAGGCTTAGCGATGGGCGACCCTCTTTCTGGCATCTTAGCAGACATTTATATGAACACAATAGAACACACAAAAATTATAACACAAATAAAATGCGTATGTTTATGGCTGAGATTTGTAGATGATACTTTCATAATTTTCGACAAAAATGTCACTAATAGTGACGAGATCTTGGAGTCCCTAAACAAAATTGACCCCAATGTTAAGTTTAGTAAAGAGGATGAGGTTAGGAACTCATTAAACTTTTTGGACTTAACTATTACACGCGG
Source organism: Anabrus simplex (assembly GCF_040414725.1). Taxonomy (NCBI): domain Eukaryota; kingdom Metazoa; phylum Arthropoda; class Insecta; order Orthoptera; family Tettigoniidae; genus Anabrus; species Anabrus simplex. Next base: position 1,002,322,828 of record NC_090266.1, read on the forward strand.
ACATAATACCTTCGATTTTCGAACATACAGGAAACCTACACACTCTCCCTTAACTATTATGAATTCATCCCTACACCCCAAGTCCCAAAAACAAGCCTCTTTCTATAATTTAATTTATAGAGCTTTAAAAATTCTTCTTTCTCCCAACAATTTAAAAATTGAACTGAAGTACATAAGGAATCTTGCTCAACTCAACGGGTTTAAAATAGATATGGTCAACCGTTTGATTAATAAAATCAAAATTAAATTGTCCACTAACCTCGTCCCAGAAAAACCTAAAAAACTAGTTTCGCCACATTTACATATAACAACCCAGCCGTCCATCAGATCGCAAATACTTTAAAGAAGCACAATATCAACATAGCCTTCAGGACAGTTAACACCAATCGAAACATATTTTTTAACCACAACAAGGTCAATCACAATAGCAACCATTATTCAAGGTCTGGCATATATAAACTAACATGTACACAATGTGATTTTTCTTATATCGGACAGACTGGCCGGAGCTTTAACACGAGATATCTGGAACATTATAATGTTCAAAAACACAATAAGTACTCAGCGATGAGCCAGCATATGAGAGAAACGGGCCATCACTTTACATCCATAGAGAAAGATCTTACCATCATTAGAAGCATAGGTAAAGGGAAATTAATGAATGAACTGGAAAACCTACACATCTTTTTAGACCAAACGTACATTAAAAATAAAATTTCAACGTCAATGAAATTAAATATCCTTTGTACGAATTAACACGTAGATTAATTAATATCGTGAATTCAGATCAAAACAAAATCCCTCAATTATTTAAATCTCCACACTCAAATGCTTCATCCACCATGCCAAAAGTTAAACCCGCCCATATTGCTTCTAGAAACTCCCCTCCAGCAACAGCACACACGCCCATAGACCAGCCTACCCCCACTCTCCCTCCATGCCCCGCCCCTCCATTACCACACCAGTACAACACCAGGAGTAGAAATGGTGATAAGACAGGCGCTGCCGGAACAGACAGGTCCATCTAGTATTAATTGAACAAGTCATTTTACAGTTAAGAGGTGTTAATTTAATACATTTTATCACAACGCGTGCTCTAAAATTTTTAATTCAAAATTATTTTTCTACTTCATTACAGATATTCTTAAGATCCCTCCCAAAGACCAAGCAACACATCAACGGGAACAATTTTCACACAAGACTGTATCAAGTGTCTAGGAGTTTCTTCTCAATTAAGCAGCAGCCTAAAACTATGAAACAGCTTAATATTGTACTCTTGTCAATTCCTTGACGTTACATGAGGCCCAAAGTCAAGACGCTAACAGTTTCATTCACAACGTTCTTGACCAGTCTACCTACAACAATCGGCTTTTAAATCTCCACTTGTGCATGACAACACATTTAAATATTAGTTACGTCAAGAACATGAAAATGAAAATCGTGGGTCAAATAAGCCCCAGTTTTAATATCATCCTTTCTCAGGACTTATGATTTAAAAAAAGATCAGTTTCATTTTATTTTTATTTTTGAACATTTTAAGTTAACCAGAATAGAACTGCCAAGTTAAAACACATTTAATTTAAATTTATATTTTCAATCTTGACCAACCTACAAGCAACAATCAGTTCAAATCTCCACTTATTGTTGAAGACACATCCATCACCAGACACGGTACGTCAAGAACTTAATATGACATAGGGGTCACATAAACCCCGATATGCAATCCTCTTTACCGAAAAGAAGATCCATTTTAGTTTTGGACATTTTTCATATTAGATAGATTAGGACCAAAAAAACTTAACTGTATTAACTTATGTTTGTATATATTGTATATAATGTATATATTGGTTAAAAAGGTCCCAAACCTTGACCTAAAGGTTGTTTACAGGCTGAAGATGCCCAAAATAATGGGTGAAACATGTACCTGACCAAATAAGTCTACATAAAATCATGTAGAGAATAACCACATCAAACGTGGAAAGTATTGAATAGGTGGTTTTTTATTAAATTATCCTTGATATCTATGCCTAACGTCATCTTCAATACGGAACAATAATGACAGTTGTTACTTGTAGTTATAAACTTCGTCGGTGAATACATGTAGAGTCATAACATTTGTAAATATGTTGGGAACTAATAAATGAGTGCGTATGAATGCACAGTATCTGTTATTTTTCATAAATAAAATAGTGTAACCTTCTGCTATCATAAGTTGCCAATGTCCCAAAATTGGGACAACCCTTAATTTTAGGATCCTGCATCGAAATATAATAAAATCCCATTTTCTTGCTTATTCTTGCCCTAAACATTTAAATAAAGTCAATAATAGTGTAAAATTCAGTTTGAATTAATTTTGGTAGGTAATGGGTTAAGGAAGACGTACATTAAGATCGTGGCTAGAATTTTACAATATTGCTTTGGCAATACCAAGAAGACCATGACTAGACCTAGGTATAATTACATAGGTACACATAATGACCATGAAAGGTAATGCTTATGAGATAGACTAGAATTCTTTGATAATAGAACATTTTTATTGACATTAGGAAGAGATCAAAATAATGATTTTACACCTTAGAAGCATATTGTACAATAGCTAAACACCAACATTCATAGTAGATGAAACACAAAGGCCACTTTTAGAAATTTAGAATCACGGAAATTATGGAAAAGATTAAAGGGACAGGAAAGGAAAGGGTAGGAAATAATAAGCAATGCTAACAGTGACAAGGAAAAAGAAAAAAGAGAAAAAATATGAGTGGTGAGGGTGAGATGGTAAAAATCAGGCAGCGATAATTGAAAGTTATTCTATCGCGTGCACACAGGTCATATATAAAAGTTCCGTATTTTGTCACTCTCACTTGATTCAATATTGAAACGTTCGCCCAAGCTATGACTTTGTGACAAAAAATGTACAAGATTTTGTACCTAATTGTTGACGATAGTTCATCAAATAAGCAGTGAGAACTGCCCTGTTAAAGGCTAAGTTTGAAATACGAACAAGGCCTGAGGGGCAAAGTTGTAGAAGATTAAATCCAGAATAACATGATAAAATTCTGCTCACCCAGCATAGCGAAGATAATAAAGATGTCACGTAGAAGATGGAAAAAATTTTAAAATCGCCACGGACCAGCCATGCGAAACAGTTTCTGCTCCCTCCGCTCAAGTCAACACAGAATGCCTGACTGCCGGTAACAGGGCAGCGGTGACTTATATACACAAGAGAAGCGGAGCCGAGAACATCGTGACGTAGTAGAATGGAGGCCAGAAAGGAGAGGCAGCAAACAGTCGCAGGTGGGCCGTTTGAACAGACAGTGCAAGATGAGTTGAGTTGCAATATACACAAGCCAGTGAAGTAGGCAGAAGGTAAGATCAAACATCAACGTAGTGAATATGATTAGGAAGCTCGTAACAAAACGCACACAAATGATATTAAAAAGTGTTAAATATCTGGGCTGAAGTATGTGCACAACATGTAAAATATGATGAAATTCAAATCAGGCTCTAAAATTCTTAGATGCGTTGTATCATGTTAAAATGTTCCATTAGTGCTTGTTAAAATATCATAAAAATGCTGAGCCGTTCTTCTGTTGGACATTGACAGTTAATTATTTTGTGGTTAAGGAATGGTTAAGTGCTGCAGAAATGAAGCGGGCCTACGATTCCAACAACAGGGCCCTGTTTCATAAAACATCTTTCACTAATATTATTAGTAAGAAATCAATAATATTAACTAATAATATTAGTATTATGTTTCATAAATTTATTAGTTAATAATATCAGTTATTAGTTAGTCAAAATTATTAGTAGATGTTCCTAATAATATGTCTGTCTGTTAGGTCATCAGCCCAGAGGCTAGTTGGATCCTCAAATAGCACCACCAAAGGTTATGCGGTTATCAGGAAACCGCAAAAACCAATGGCAGCACCAAAATGAGGCGTACTAGGCAAGACGAGGAGTGAGGTAGTTTGCCATTGCTTTCCTCACTGGGTCAGAAAGTGCTATTGCAGCAAGACTGACCCTATGAGCAGCACCTTTCATAACACTCAGATGCACTAGTCATGCTCTGAATGCCATTACTCAGCACCACCCATACCCCAGCAGCTTCCATATTGTCACAGCCATGGATGAGACTGGGACTTCAGTGAAAGCTACACTTTACTCTGGCCTGTGCCAAGAGATGGATACAAAAGTAGTGTATCCATCAAGAAATTGCAGCAGGCAACCTAATAATATTAGTAAATTATTTCATAGACAACATGACTAATAAAAGTTACTCATATTATTAGGATTATTTCCATGAGTGTATTTTGACTCATAATTCTTATTATTAGTGAAACCAAAGTGAGTAGTATTTTAATATTTTGGCACAAAATCATAAAGATCACTGAAATGGTCGACTCTGATTCAAATAGTGATAAGGAATGAGTGTAGGTATTCACCTTTCAGTAAATGTTATGTCAAAAACAGCCTGTACTGACATGTAACAAACATATGAATACTGGTACAGTGGGAGATTTAGGTTAGATTACATAACTTTTGAGTATTTGCTTGATAGGATTGTTAGGTAATAGAACGTTCCACTGCAAGGAATGAAGCATAACCTTAAAATAACAGCTTCGCATTGCACTCCACCAGTTGGTAGTAATACACAGTATCATTGTGTTCCTCTAGTGCAGTTCTGCTCGGACACTCCAAGTATCTCTTAAAATCTTGGCTTATATCACCAGTAAACCAAGATGATGCTGGTGATGATTATTGTTTTAAGAGGAAGTAGGCTACAACTAGGCAACCATCATCTATGATAACACTAATCAGATAGAAAAATGGAACGGATCCGACATTTTGAAAAATTGAGGTATCGTCTAAAGAAAGAGAAGGGCCACGAAGGGCGTGAAAATGAAAGACTTTCTCGGCTTCGCAACCTAATACTGTCACTGTCGGAAAAGAACAAGAGTTGAACAAGGGAGGTCAGAAGGGTAGATGAAAATGAGCCTGGCAGAAGTAAGTTGAAGCAATGGCAGGACTCGTCTCGGTGCCCCATGTTCGCCAACACGCTCCCAAGTCGAGAACCCTGGGACTCCATTTAGTCGCCTCTTACGACAGGCAGGGTATACCGTGACTGTTATTCTACTGCCCCCACCAGCAGGGGTAGTAAACAAAGATTTTGCTAGTCCATCTCAACAGAGATTTTTAAGAGCACATGAACTAAAAAAGTAAAAGGAACAAGGAGAGTTATAGTGTGCAAAAGGCTGCGAATAGTTGACGCTTTAACTCGATCACTTTCCGCAAAGAAATTTTCTTCTCTTACATTATTTTCACTTCTTTTATCCATTTTCATATGTATTGAAGTCGCAACAACGAAAATATCAAGTGAGCCTTTTGAACATGTGGATAAATAGTCGGTTTTAGTCAAGCATTAGCCTACTGCTAGGAACAAACCCAAACCAAGAACATACGCAACAGAAAATCTTTATGAAACATAATTTGGTTAACTAATAATTATTTTTATGAGTTCTAATATTATTAGCTAATATAATTAGTTAGTTTTATGAAACAGGGCCCAGGACAGGAAATAAAAATACTGTCCTCCAAAAGTATCGCAATAAATGTACAGAAGAATGGCCGTGTATAATAACCTTGAAAATTAGTATTAACCACTTGTTCTGTAGCATGTGTTGTGATTCTTCTGTGGCGCATGGGAGTAGAGATAATTGTAGAAGGCATATTGAATTGAAGATACATATTTTATATACAAGGTGTCCGGGTTAAAGGTATAATAATATATAAAATTGAATAACTTGAGAAATAATAGAAATATTTATTGGTGGTTTGTTTCTACGACTAGGGTAACTCAAAATGTTTTCTGTGTTCGCTTGCCGGTGGCGGGGGTACTACATGTGCATGCGCGTAACTTGTTCACGAGAAGCGCGCCAGTAACCGTGTGGCCTCCACAGCAGAAGGTGTGCTTTCGCTCACGGAGATAAAATCCGTTGCACTAGTACAACGTAGATTTCGGTGTGAGTATGGACTGTTACCAACTGATGATGATCCCACTTACGTTACAATCATGAAATAGGATAGGCGCCTTCGATAATCTGGGACCATGCCAAGCACGCAGTTTCAGTGGCTGCTGTTGATTTCATCCACGATTCCTTCAAGCGGAGCGCTCGTAAGTCAATTTGACAAGCAAGTAGGCAGTTACAGTTATCTCGTTCGACAGTACACGATGTCGTCCACAAAAGGGTCACCTACAGGCGTACAAACTGCAGCTTCATCAGAAAATCAAACCTCAGGACATGCCCAGATCGCTGGATTGGAAGAGGAATTGCTTGGCCCCCTAGAAGCTCCGACATTACGCCACTTGATTTTTTCCTGTGGGGGTTTGTCAAGAATCAAAAGTACCAGACACCAGTTCGTGATCCACCAGATCTTCGTCATCGCATTCATGCAGCTATCGCAAATGTTATGCGCCTACAATGCTGCAGAACACTTGGAAAGAAGTGGAATACCAATTAGATGTCTGTCGCGCCACTAAAAGTGTGCATATCGAGGTTTATGAGGTATGTAAACAAACATTTTGAGTTACCCTGCTTGCAGAAACAAACCGCAAGTAAATATCTTCACTACTTCTCAAGTTATCAAATTTTATATTATTATACCTTTAACCCGGACACCATGTACTTTAAAAATTGCAATGGCACCTTTGATAGACCGTGGCAGACTTACTTCCAATTCCTGTGCTTAACTGTCCTTGGCAGAAAGGACATTCAAGAAGAATCGACCCCATACAAGTAATTCTGTACAAGTAAAAAATAAATATTTGCAGACTGAGCAAGCAATGAAAATGGTGTAGTAGTAGTAGTAGTACAAGTAGTAGAAAATGAAATCCCAGCACCAAGAAGGCAATGGTATAGACGAATGCAATTTACGTTAAGCAACTGTCTAGGTAACATTTATTTGATTAAAGTTTTCAGGTCACAAGTTCAAGTATGCATGAGAACACATGTGGCATGTTGGTACATTAATAATAATCATATGGCCTCAGCCAGTCATCTTGCCGTCTGCTGGTCAGTTTCGACATTCTGTTCTTCTCTGGGTCTACTAGATGGCAGACTGACTAAACCGAAACTCTCTTGGGCATCTATGGCTGAAATTTAATTAATTTTGTCGGGTAAACACCAAATGTGTCATCAGAGATCTTTTACATGCAGACACCGCATGACATGGAGTGTCAATTTGACTTTTTTCTGCCCTTCTAAAATCCAACTACCTCTGCTGGGTTTGAACCCGCTATCTTGGTATCCGTAGGCCGACACACTACCACTGATCCATACAGGTACATTAACTCTTACAGTGCCAAGGTGCCGATGCATCGGCACTTACATTCTGTCCGAAAAATGCCAGGATGCCGATTCGATCGGCACCCTCTTATAAGTGGTGTAGTTATGCAGTAAGGCGCTAGATTGCACCACAGATCATGTAGAAAGAAGGTAGAATGTTTGTAATTCCTTCTTATGTCATTAGATGGCACTGACATAGCGTAATTTTTGCTAGTTTACTCGTCGATTGTGAGTGTATGATCTGTAAGCGCTTGACGTCTATGATCCAATATGGCAGCCTCCTTGTTTGTTTATGTCCGCTTGGTGCGACTTGTTTTCAATAATTTTACATTCTAATTGACGCATTTGAGTTACTTATCGTAATATATTAAGTTTATTATTATTTCTACTGTAGTTATAGTTACTTAGCAATTTATTTAGGTCGTAGTAAAGTTGTAAATAGTACATTTATCACAAGGCATGTCGTCACCTAGGCCTAATTCGGGAGAAGAAATTGAGGAACTTTCGGGTTGCTTTGAAGATGTAAGCGATGTAATTTCAGCGAAAGTGATTATTATGATGTTTTTGGGGTCTTCAGATAGCGCACCAGAGAATGATGGAGCCGTGCCATTGGCTAATGGGCTTACAACATTTCGTGCAACGTCAAAGAGTTATAGTGACAGTGGTAATGAAAATGTCAGTGACAGTGAATTAGATGATTCTTGGACTGAATGCATATTCCCTGAAAGTAATGTTGTCCATCCACACCATTTTTATCAAATCCCAGGGCCAAAATATTAGGCTTACCTCATCCTGATGCTCCACCCATAGAATATTTCAATCTGTTCTTTACACTTTCATTCCTGACACTATTAGTTGATTTTGTATGTTGTTGTGATCTTCTGAACTGTTCTGTAGTAACAAATACTGCTACTAGACACAGTTCTCTCAAATGATTACTATTACTCTCCCAAAATTCATAAAATATCCAATCGTTGACAGGTTACACTGTTGGTGTCTTTCTCTCCACATGTTCAGTGTTTTGGAAATTAGTTTATAAATTGGAAAATAGACCTACATTAACAATATAAATTGGTATATATCATCCGAGATAAGAGTTAAGATGAAATATCTTCACTTAGTCACTTTGGATTTAGTGTCAATTTTGCTAATTAATTTCAAATTATGTTTTTCCTTTTTAAAATAAAAAGTAATAATATTTTTGTGCACAATATTCCATAAAATTTTGTTTTTTGAAATTCAAGTCACATGTTTATATTCCTTGGAGTATGTCGAGCTCACATACCAAATTTTACCTCCATATCTTTTAAAATGAGACGTAAATAACAAATTTTATACAGTAATGGAAAATCCATTGAAACATGCTTGGCATTCTATGCATATGATGCCCTATTATGGTTCGGCATCCAAAGGGTTAATAACCGATGTAGCCACGATTTTAAATGGAAACATGCATGCACTGTGTCGTACAGGTCCTATATGTCATTCTGTGGGATGGAATTCTACGCCTGTTGCACTTGGTCAGTCAAATCAATAACGGTTTTTGCTGGTACTGGATGACTCTGTATTTGTCGTCCCATTATGCTCCACACGTGTTCAATGGGCAAAGCGAGAAAATTAATAATGATTTGTTTGTTCTGTTATGGATTCTATTATTATATTCAGTGATTTGTATTCATTTACTGAAGAGTTTGGTGCAAAGAAAGAGGGAAAACTGGAGTATTCATACAGAAACCTGCCCTGCCTCTGCTTTGTCCAACACAAATCTCACATGGAGCGACCAGGATTTAAACCATGGTACTGATTAGACGCCCGTGCTTGCCGCCTGAGCCACGGAATTCGCCTGGAATTGAGAATGAGAAACCGTGGAGTCTTCTGAGTTCCTTGACACATTTGCGCGCATTCCCGGATGCTCAGACGTAGATGTAAACGACTGGTTGAAAAATAACTGTAATTCAGGCTACGGCATCATGACAGGTGAATAAATTATTGCCTCTTATTCCCCAACAGGTAATGATGAGTGATGGTGAATTTGAAAATGAAAACGGCGCTCCATCAGAAAAAACAATGACTCGTGGAAATGCAACAATGCAGCTGCACAAACTGATGGCCTATTTAAAACACCAGATTGAAACCACACCAGCAACACTGATGTTAGTAAAATGTCTTCGCGTTTGTGTTCGGGCTGCACGCAAACGCTATACGAATGTAAAACAGAAAAGGCTCACACATTATTTTAGTGCATAAAACAGAGTCGTAAATGTACGAAAAGTGTTCTTATACTTTCTTTGTACAATTGAAAAAAATGTATTACTGTACAAGTTATGTTAATATATAACATGTACTGTATTTGTTTTTTAGTTTTTCGGATTATCCGGTTTTTCGATAATCCGGATCAGTTCTGGTCCCACTTAATCCGGATAAACAAGGTTCTTGTGGTGTAGTAGTAGTAGTAGTGTATAGAAATGTCTAAATCATATAGAATATCTTGGGCAGTGAACTGCCACGACACCCAAAAAACACGCACGTAAAAGGAATTACATTTTATAGATTTCTGGTCGTCCATGGGAATCGGACAGACGCAAAAAGTGGATGTTTCCTATGGGAAGAATAAAGTAAATATAGTGCAAGCTTATTTCATTTGTGACGTAAATGAGTTGTTATTGCCAAATCATCAGACACCTCCGAAATCACACATTTCAAGCATCTGAGGTATGCCGGGTCAGGAACACGTTCATTTAAATATGTTTTGAAAATAGTGCATCTCATTCCTAGCGTGCATTGCATCAGGTTCATATATCTCTTTACGTTCACTTTCTTTTGCATGTGTCTTGACTACGCTGAGGATTTACAGTAATATAATATTGATGATGATAATAATAATAATAATAATAATAATAATAATAATAATAATAATAATGATGATGAAAAATGTTTTTCCTCCATGTCAGTGCAGATGGATCTATACGGGAGACCAGCAAATAATGCTCCGTCATTTGCAATGAACATTTTGTTGGGGGAAAGCCAAATAAAATTGAAAATCGTGCATCATATATACCATTTATGATTCATGAGAGCTACGAGAGGAAACCGTAAAGAGAATGTGATGTATCCCATTTTCAAAGTGCGAGGAAACCATAGAATGAAAGTGAAAAACTACGTAAGTCGGTGCAAACAGTATTTGAGGTTGAAGCAACGACTTTCGAATTCACTTGTATTTTTAGTGGAAATGATATAGGTGCACAGTGCAACTCAATTACAACAATTACAAGCATGTGCTTCCCCTTCCCTGTACGTATGCAGTGGATTTCATGGATACCAGAGCATAAAGTGTCGTTAAATGTAAGTAATGACTGTGTTCACTCTTTCTAATTAAAATGAAATTGGACATAACCTTTGCTGCCTTGCAGATCAATTAATCAATACTCGTCTGTATTTAGTTCAATATCCTATTCCCAAGGTAACACCAAATACAGTAGACACAATACGCGACTCTTACGGATTTAGCCTTGTTAAAATGGGAGACAATTCGACGGTGGCGCTCCTAGTGACTTGACCTGAAAAAGTCGCGCTAAATTCAAATATCAATGGAAATACATATACAAAAATGGATAAATAAATCACTTCTAGAAAGAAAGTATTATTGAGATATTAACTTCAAAGTTGCTAAAGCAATTCTGGATAAATGAAGAATTATTTAAAAGGTTAGTATTTAAAGACTGAAATTAGACATATAAACAAGATGTGAAATGGGTTGGTCTTTCATTTATGCATAATTTTTTTTGCTTTAGCATTCCTGCCTGAACTTTTACAGTTAGACTTGTCTTTTTTTCACTTTTACAATGGCGAAAAATGAAAGTATCCTCCTATTCAATACATCATATATTCCGTCATTAGACGGAGTAAACAAGTTCAGACATGTTTCGGCTCGTTTGAGCCATCTTCAGTGAAAAAATTAGGGGGGTTGGAATAATTTACATAATATGAGTTGAAAAAATGCTAAAAAACATAATGAAAGCGCAAATGAAAAAACAAACAAAAGAGAGCCTAGACGGAAACAAAATAGCACAAATATACAATATTTACATCAATATGCAGAGCAAAAAAACAACTTATTGCAACAAAATTCAGTGAAACAGGAGTTAATTTGAAATAATAATTGATACCAAAAAACTGCGTTAACCTAAGAAACAAGGGGATGAGAAAACAAATTTTTTCACTGAAGATGGCTCAAACAAGCCGAAACATGTCTGAACTTGTTTACTCCATCTAATGACGGAATATATGATGTATTGAATAGGAGGATACTTTCATTTTTCGCCATTGTAAAAGTGAAAACCGTCAATACGGAATGATTCTAATATCTTGTAATGTCTTTTTTTTTCTCGTTTAAAAAACATTGTAGGTTCGAACCCCACTGTCGGCAGCCCTGAAAATGGTTTTCCGTGGTTTCCCATTTTCACACCAGGCAAATGCTGGGGCTGTACCTTAATTAAGGCCACGGCCGCTTCCTTCCCACTCCTAGCCCTTTCCTGTCCCATCGTCGCCATAAGACCTATCTGTGTCGGTGCGACGTAAAACAACTAGCAAAAAAAAAAAAAAAAAACATTGTATCATCACAATAAGACACTTGTCAATAAAATTATCAGCACATTCCTTACACACATGATGCAATGAGTTAACATTTTAAAGCTCGACAATTTTTTCTCTAAACATGAAGCCTACTAACAGAAAGAAAAATCTATAAAATCCCGGCTTTAATCTGAGAAGAGGGATAAAAGAAAGAAAAGTATGAAAATGTTGTCGATAGTGATGCTATTAGAAATATTTACCTACAATTAGAGTAAAAATGTAACATACCCTTGGCTGTATAGTCGAGGATTTTTAAAGTCGCTGGCCTGGAAATGATCTGAACAGATCTTACAATTCTTATATAAGCGTAACGTCCCTTCTTTCTTGTACACCTTATCCAAATCACTTCTGTGAAATTTCAAAACCCACAGATCACACCTACAACAACACATCAGTATTGAAAGTTAACTGCTGTACTATACAATAAAATATGTGTATTATATTTTTAGCCAGTTAAAATATGGGTCCAGCAGGTCAGAAGATTATGAACCTCTATAAAAATCTCTGTCAGTGGAAGAACATATATGCATACACAATATTACATTTTCTTGTCACGAGGGTAGCGAAAGAAAGACCGCGCATTCTTCTCTACTTCATAGTTACTGCAGCCAAACACAGCACATACCTTTCCCCTCATGTTGAAAGGTGATATCAAGGAATGACACACACTTCTATTTAATTATGTCAACTCACTGAAAACACACAAATAACACCTAAAACTCCACACACAAATACACGTGCTCTTATGACAGAATAAGTAATTCTCAGGTCTACCCGCTAGAGAGAGCTCTAATAGCTGTCCCTCGATACCTCGCTGAGTGTCGCGTATTCTCTCTACTGTATTTGGTAACACTCAGGTCCATAAAGATCCCAGTTAGAGCATCTGCGTTGGGTATTACAAACTAAATAACCATAACCTACCAATGTTATCAGAATTTTTTTAAAGCATATCATTATGTTCTTATCAAATGTATAATAATTGTAAACTCACCCTTTTTAGACAGAGCAATTGTATACAAGCTAAATGTTCTATGTATGGTACATGTTGACACAATTCACATCAGCGGGATGTTTCTACAGAACACATCATACACACAAAAATATTTTTGGTCAAAGCAATTCATGGCAGTTTAACCATATTAAGTATTTCATTATTAAGCAGAATCCAGGATCCTGGCTATTTTGATTTTGTGTAGTAGGAACAGCGGCTTAAAATGGCTTTAAAAGAAATAAAGGTGAAATATGTCCTGCTTATGACATAATGTAAAAATATTTATGTAAATGAATAAAAAAAAACAATGTATTGAAAAGGTGGACTAAAAGAGATTCTTTTATAAAGACATGCCATTTAGTCAAACAGCTCGTCTCCTTTCTCCCAAGTCTTCCCAGCCCAAACTTTGCAAAAAAAAATTACGCTACTCTTTTGTCAGAAATCACCCAGAACAAATCGAGCCGCTTTTCTTTGGATTTTTCCAGTTCTTGAATCAAGTAATCCTGGTGAGGGTTTTCATACACCGGAACCATACTCCAGTTGTGGTCTTACCAGAGACTTATATGCCCTCTCCTTTACATCCTTACCATGCCCCCTAAACACCCCCTTAACCATGTGCTGAGATCTGTACCCTTTATTGACAATCCCATTTATGTGATTACCCCAATGAAGATCGTTCCTTATATTAACACCTAGGTACTTCAATGATTCCCATAAGGAAATTTCACCCCATCAATGCAGTAATTTAAAAAAGGGAGGACTTTTCTTATTGTGTAACTCGCAACCTGAATTTTAACCCCATTTATCATGATACCATTGCCTACTGTCCATCTCAACACGTTATCGATGTAATTTTGCAGTTCCTCACAATCTTGTAACTTATCTATTACTCCATACAGAGAAACATCATCCGCAAAAAGCCTTATCTCTGATTTCATTTCTTTACTTATATCATTTATGTATGTAAGAATATATAAAGTGGCTACTCTAACAACTCTGTGTTCATTTGGTATTGCCATAGCTGTCTGTAGTGCAAGGCTGCAGCATTTGAACTCGCAACGCCTCCTTAGTCACCTAGTGTGCTACGGAAGAGTGGAAACCCACGTGATATTTGTATCTTGAAATCTTATTTTAAGATGTATTGGTGATGGGAACTCACAGGAACTAAACCCAGGTTAAGGGCACCTCTGTTCCATGTTAAGAGCAGCATGATCACCTGATGGCAGCAGCTGTAAAATACCTTTCGGAGTGTGGACCCCATCACAATAACAGCCTAAAATGAAAATGGCCGTGGCCTCCATAGTATGCATTGGCCATGCATCTTGGTAGGTGTGCTATTTACGAACTGATGAGCCCAACTTAGCACACTGGGGTGAAATGCTGGCAGCCAGGAATGGATTAGCTGGAAAATTGTTAAGGTCCAATAATGGACCAACTACAGTGGGACTCGAACTCGCTATCTCCCAGATGCGAGCTCACAGCTGGGCTCCGCTAACCTCACAGTCAACTTGCCCAGTGATTGAGAGAATGTCCTTATAGAGGGGGGGTGACTAATACTAAAAAAGTATTCATATTTACCTACGATAACAAAGATATTTACAATATGTGACTAACGATCTGGGTTTTCCCCAGAAGCAACGTGAAATTCTTCTGCTGGGGGAACTGTAAGAAGTGGACGACCAGTAGAGAAGATTATAAGGTGGTAATAATCGACCTCGTGTCACTGACTGAAAAGTCGGAAGAAGCGCTTGATTTCATGGAGAGGGAGAATATTGCCATGATGGAGAGGAAATGGAAAGAAGTTGAGAAATGGAGACACATTTTACTGTAGTGGGGCACATAGAGCAAAGAATGGAGTGGGGATAATAACTAACAAGGTATTAGATGAGTATGTAGTTAAAGTGGACTCCGTAAGTGATAGAGGCTACAGTTACAGACTGAGAATTCATCCATTTCATCCAAGCCTATGTCTTCCAGGCTGGATGCAAAGAAGAGCAGCTGGACAAATTTCTGGAGACACTGGAGAATAGTAGAAAGATTGTAAGATATTGATCGGGAAACAGAAGGGCAAAGACAGTAATTGATTACTTCATGGTGGAACGAGCAAATCGTAGACAGTAAGTTGTAATAAGGTGGGGGGAGTGTTTATAAAACATCTCAATTAGCCTGGAAATATCACCTGATATGAACTCCGTTGAAAGTCTGTGGGACATGTTGGAATAGCGGGTGAAATGCAATCATCCCCACAATTTGGTGAAATTGTACAATCAAAAACCTCAGAGTGGTTTAACCTGGATGCGACGTACCTGCAAAACCTTGTGGACTCGCTTCCTAACTGAATCCTGGCGGTTATCAAGCCCAGAGGTGGAGTTACACGGTATTAAATTATGCTTGTGAGGATTTCTCCAGTGGTGACTAATTTTTTGTCTGTTGAGCTTGTGCATTAGTCATATATTTGACTGAAAACTGTTGCCATAATTTCCATTGTGAATCATCTACAACAAATTATAACAGTTCCCTTTTTCCTAATTAGTCAACATTATTCAGATGATATCTGTATTGGAATTACCATAATACTGTAAGTCTGTTGATTTTCCTATGAAAAAAATCATTCCTCTGACTGACTTTCTCCTGCTTCGTCCTCCTTTGCATCAGATTTTACATTTTGTTTTAGCTCTGTAGTATTTGTGTTATCAATTGGACTTGCATGTACTGTGTAAAATTCAATTTGCCTATCTCTGCTACGGACTGACAAAACTTTATTCTTTAGAATGTAGGGGAACATTTATATTGTGTTGGTTATTGTACTTGAGTATCAGAAATCTGGTATGTGATTTGTTCATCCTTCAGTTAAAAATGAGGAAGATTTGACTATCTTGTAGCAGTCAGGAGCAGCTCCAAATCTAACGACGACTTCAAAAATTTCAAACGAAATTGTCATACCTGTAACTTACCATATTCTCTAGTTACTCAGTTGATGTTCTTATACATTGTTGTGCTTGCTTAGAAGATTCCCATGTCTCTCATTTGAATATTTGGTGTTTATGATTTCCAATTTCAGGTAAGTATATTTACATTTGAATGAAATTTGTCCCAAGTTGTAGTACTAGCTTGGTTTTATTCCTTACTTTTCCCTGGTATCAACCTGAACATTCCATTACCTTAATAGATGTGAAATGTTGGAGTAGTTCTAGTAGAAGCAAGCAGGATTTTTACCTGTGGGGGGAATTTTCTTCAGATGTTTTTATATATATGTTGACTCAAGAAATACTAAGTATTGAAAACATACCTTATTAAAAGAATTGTACA
Organism: Anabrus simplex; assembly: GCF_040414725.1. Taxonomy (NCBI): domain Eukaryota; kingdom Metazoa; phylum Arthropoda; class Insecta; order Orthoptera; family Tettigoniidae; genus Anabrus; species Anabrus simplex. The sequence continues at coordinate 1,002,339,103 of NC_090266.1, forward strand.
GTTTTAGTTCACAGGATTATGGAGAAAGTATACTGCCAGGGGGGGAAAAAAAATAAACATCCTTAAGGACTGTTCGGTGGCACCAGGGTATAATATGTGCATACTGAGGGGTGGTTGTGGTAGTGATTCATTTGTCATTGACTTCAGTGATCAGATGGTGCTCAGGAGGCCTCTCTGTGGGCACTCTGTTTTCACTCTGCAGGCAGCAACTGTGCTGAGGTTAGAGGTGAACAGTGTTTGCAACATTCATTCTAGGGTACAACCATGCCCTGCTGACAAGTATATGCTCTGGTTGAACAACTGCAGTCATTGAATGGGGTCGCATTGTAGGCCTGCGGGAAGCTGAATCGACTTGTCCACAGATTGCTGCACGCGTTGGACACAATGTATTGGTGGTGTGTCGCTGCTTTCAGCAGTGTTCTGAGGAACATTCCCATACCCTTAGACAGTCTCTGGACGTCCTCGTACTACAGACGCATGACAAGATCGATGCATTGTGCAAACTGCGTTGGCCGACCGAACATCATCCTTGAACGAAATCAGGTCATGTTGCACCTGCTGTGTCACAAAGGACTCTTGGGAACCATCTGCTCGCAGCAGGATTACAATCACGTGAGCCTCTGGCCAGGCTATCACAGACACCCCAACACCGCCAAGCACGGCTACTCTCATGTCGTGAAAGAGTCAACTTGAGAGGAGGATTAGCGTTCTGTTGTCTTCAGTGACAATAGTTGGTTCTGTCTGCATGCAAATTATGGACGTACAAGTGTACGGCGCAAACCTGGTGAGTGACCTATTCCAGAGTGCATTCGTCTATGACACCCAGGTCCTACCCCAGGCTTCATGGTGTCGGGAGCCATCAGTTACAACTCGTGGTCACAGTTGGTGTTTCTGCAGGGTAACATATCCAATGCCCGCTACATTGCACAGGATTTTGTCCCCATGCTAATGTCATTTCTTCGTCAGGAAGGTGATGTGCTTTATCAGCAGGAGAATGCACATCCACATACAGCTGTTATGATGCAACATGCACTGCATGGCATACAACTACTGCCCTGGCCAGGAAGATTACTGATCTTTCCCTAGTTGAGCACGTATGGGACATGATGATGTGAAAACCTATGCATTCTCCAGAGCCTATAAGAACCCTTGCCAAACTCCATCAAAAGGTGCAAGGTGCTTGGAACAGTCTATTGCAGGATGTGTTTCAGCACCTTTATGATTGTTTGCATGCACAAATACATGCCTGCAATGCTGTATGGGGGGGGTTGTACACTGTATGTTGATGTGACTCTTTAGGCACCCTTTACTGTGACATGAATGTTCCATTTGGTTTGAATTTGTAATTGTATACTCCTACAATGATGAACTACTGGTCACATTGCTTGTGAATAAAATGACCTTGTCCTTGAGGATGTTGCAGGTTTTTTCTGGCAGTGTGTAGTGAGACAAAATTTAATTTTCAGGTGGCCATCACTCTTGAGTATAGTCAACATTTTTATTTTTACTCTTCATATACTATAGTTGAAATAAGCTGGAAAATTTTAATGGCTGGGATATGACTGGGATAAGGGAACCACAAAGAGGGCATTAATTTTACGGCATTTCAGGCATGTGTTTTGAAGTTATTTCCTTCATTAAACACCTCACTGATCTGGCCTACTGGATTATGGGACATAGAAGTTGGTGCTAGAATTTTTAAATATATCTACAGAGGTGTATAAAGAGTGCACATGATTTGGTTGTTGCATGCATCCACTTGCCCTCAAAGTATGTTTCATAATTTTTCATTTGTTACGTAAGTGTGACACTTAACACAGTCTGGAATGAACCATCTTGTGATGAGGAATGTACGAATTTGGAAAACACCGAAATGAAGCAACAGTAAAAGGACAGGGAAGAGAACTATCTATGTAGGCAACCACGTATTACTTAATTGATAGCCCAGTTGAAATTGTTACGATTTTTACGGATTTTTTTTACATATTTCCACAGCTTCCCATATAATCCTAGACCTGCAGTGTTTGTTGGTAAGAGCTCGAACACAACATCATGATCTGACGATAGGGAGTGCTGAACTATAGTTGAATTGTCTGGCTGGTTGCGACTCGTGTTTCGTTTGTGTTCCTTGATATGTGTACCAATGTATACCTTGCTGCAAGTACTGGGAATTTTGTACACCTCAGGGTGTAATAGTGGGGAGAATTTGTCCTTGATTTTACCTATAGTGTGAGCACTTTTAGTGACTGTGCTAAACGCTGTTTTTATATTGTGCTTACAGAGGTCCTTGGCAATTCGGTCTGTGGTATTGTGAATGTAAGGGACGTAGACAGTCCCCTTCACTTCTTGCTTCTGTGAGCTTTGACTAGTTGTCCCTCTGCGATGCAGGGCTCTATGAATCTGTAAATCGTTATAACCATTACTCTTGAACATGACTTTCAGTGTGTCCATCTCCTCCTGAATATTTGATTGCTCACAAATTCATGTTGCCCTCATGGTGAATGTCGTGAGAATGCCTTTTTTGCTTTATGGTGGCGAGAATCTGCATGGAGATAGTGATTTGTGTGGGTAGGCTTACGATAGAAGGTATGTACTAAGGAGCTCTCCGGATCCTTTCATACTAGAACATCCAAGAAAGGTAGGCATCTATCCGACTCAATCTCCACACAGAATTTAATGAAGGGTGTTGCTGATTTAGGTGGTTTAGAAATAGATGATATTTCACAGGATATTCTGTTCATACCACAAATGTATCATCAAATATCTCCACCAAATCATCAGTTTGACGGGTGCCAAAGCAATAACCTCCTTCTCAAAATGCTCTTTAAAGAAATTATCCACTACCGGCTAGAGTGGACATCCCGTAGCCACCCCATCCATCTGTTCGTAACATTGTCCACCGTACAAGAAATAGCTGGAAGTCGTGCACTGATATCTTCAGGGAACAGGTGCTCAATGAGAGACATGACAGAGTCAGTCGGCACTTTAGTGAACAAGGATTCCACATCGAAACTCGCCAGAAGTGCATTAAGTTGAATGGTTATAGTTGACAACTTACTGATGAAATACAGTGTGCCCCTGACGTGTGTATGATTCAGTACATCCTGTATGTGGCTGAAGCAACTTGCTTATATATATGTTGCCAAAGTAGGAGAACCTATGAGAGGAACATAGTCTTTAGGGATTTTCGGAAGTCCATATAATGTAGGTGGCACTTCGTACTCCGGAGTCGGATCTTAACCTCTTTCGAAATCGAGGATTGTCTTGAGAGCTTTACAGTGGCGGTGGATGCACAAGTGGAAGAATCACGTGAGCTCGGTCTCTAAACAGGCTCTGACAACATCGCCGAGATCTTTTTCTTTTACATGTCATTGTCCATTACCGCCATTGCATTAACTTGATCAGCTGAGAGAACAGTCAGTTCAGAGCCATCTTGAAGTTTCTTCAGAGCTCTCTTCCGCATCTTGTTAAATTAGGCACGCGTACAGCAGCAGGCCTTATCAGTCTCGCACATTTCTGTTGTACATTCTCTGCAAAATATATCGAGTTTCTCCTTTTTTCTTGACGTGGCATAAGCCCAAAAGCCTAGATCATGTCTTAACAGCTTGAAGGATATCTTGCAGCATCAAGTGAAGACACTTTCATTCTGAAAGTCATAGTTGTAAACTAAATGATTTCACAGCTATGATATAGTTAACTTTATTATGTATGCATCATCTTCTGTGGAATTAAATTGGCAAATTAGAAAGGCTTCTGAACGAGGTATGATTTCTTTTTAATTTCAGTAAAACTTATTTTTTTACTACCTGTTTTACACTAGTCATGTTAGGGCTAGGGAATTTAATTTATTTTGTCTTCTGGCCTCGGTTTGTGGTAGTGATCCTCCTTAATTGTGCAGTTTTGTGCCTTAAACAAATAGACTATCAGCAATAGCAGTAATAATTACAATGAATCAATGAATCATCTTAAAGTAAAATAAGTTAATCGTGTATCTTTAACCAAGGGATTGATGAGCTCTCCGAAGGACAACCGGAGATTGTACATGGCTTTAAGCAGATTTCTAAAACCCATGGCAGTGCTATGATGGGGTGTATAAGATGAAGGGAGGGTGTTAGATTGCTCGTGCTCTCCTCACTGACAAGGGAACCTTAAGATAGACAGGTCACAGATCACAGGGTGTTGTTTTTGTTTTTCATTCTTGTAGTATGTGAAGGCTACTCCTCGAATATGGACGTCCCTGAGCGAGTTGGCCATGCAGTTATGGGTGTGTCCAGCTGCGAGCTTGCATTTCGGAGTTCGTGGGTTCGAACGCTACTGTCGACCGCCAAGAAAATGGTTTTTCATGGTTTCCCTTTTTCACACCATGCAAGGCTGCAACTTAATTCAAGCCATGGCCGCTTCCTTCCCACTCCTACCTCTTTCCAATCCCATCGTCCCCTAAACATCTGTGATGTAAAGCCAGTTTTAAAAAAAAAAGTAACAGAAATGCAAATTTTAAGGCCAAGAGATCCAGCTGCCAGGCAACATTTTTGCAGTTGGTTTCTTCAATCTTTGAACAGTGGTGAATTAAATCCTGAATTGATGCTGTTTTCTGATGGGGCGTGTTTTTATTTTTGGATATGTATATTTGCAAAATTTACTGTAATGGTCACGTGAGAAACCAAGAATAATTGAACTCCACTTTCATGACCTTGAAATAGTATTTGTTGTGTTAGGGCTGAAAGAATTGTAGGGCCAGTATTATTATTATTAATGCAGGTTAATTCTGACTGATACAGAGTTAATACTGAACAAGCTTTATCCTCAACTTACTAAATAGGAAAGATCACTTGGATATTTCCGGCAAGATGGGGCTAAAGCTTATACCACCTGTTATTTAATGAATGCAGAGCTCGATGTTTTCATGGACAGATTAATTAGTGCAGCAGACCTATCAGTCTCGAACATTTCTGTTGTACATTAGTTACAGCCGGCTCACACTTTTGATTTAACACCTTATGACTTCCTTTTGTGGTGTAGTTTGAAAGATGAGGGAGTATATAGAAGTATCCCGTGCATCATAGAAGAAAAGCGAGAAAGAAGAAAAAACAATTTGCATCTGGAGATTCATGAGGCTGAATATCATCGCACATTGAAATGCCTGTCTACAGTAGTGTTGGCTACTGAATGTATGATTCAAAGCAGTGTATCTATTCATTCAACTGTCTTGAGTGAATCGAGTCACAGCAACGGTGAGCTCACGGCACATGATTCAGTTGACTCGCAGCGGATAGTGATGAGTGGCGCCCTCACGGATCACTGAGAGACAGCACACACAGGGTTCATTGTTGACAGGGAGCCGAACTTCGCTGCAGGCACGACATACAGAGCCATCGCTTACTAAAAGAATCATACGCCATAACAGGCTCACTCTGAGCTCATTTGACAATAATACCCACTTGCATTCATTGTCCTTTTCTTACATGGAGGTTTAAAATAGTTGGATTTATTTGCCGCGTTATAAAGGTAGTCTAAACATAATCCCAAAGTAGCTAGTAACTAGGTAGGCTATTAAGTTATTCTGTGTATTAGTGTTATGACTTAGTTGACATTAGACAGTTAATTCAACTCCGCTCTAGCCTACCCTATGGCGATGGGTCATGCTTATGACCACTCAGAAATATCTGTTATACATTGGGAAGAAACGCTCGGTATAAACTCGGTTCATTGCACAGGATCTCAATCATCGAATCACGAGATCACCAGTGTACGTGTACAGTAAGCGAGCCGACTGGCACAATAACTTACTTTAAAAAGGTGTTTAATCAGAAAACCATGAATACAGTGAAATTTCCAAGTTCTTTGAAATCATTTAAGAAAACATTAGACAGACAATTTTCTAGTTGGGCGATAACCTTAAATGCAATCATTGATGATTGTGTGTACACATATATTTTTATCCAATTCTATATACGTATTTAACAGACTTGTCACAGGGGGGGGGAGTTTTTTAACATCAAAACTTATTGTGAAGAGGTAGCTCCAGGAGAAATGTGAATTTGAAAGCTGGATGACGCATTGAATGCTTTTGCTGCTGTCTTATCGGTACACACTACACAGATGTAATATGAGCAGTGACTCTAATGTTCCACAAATCAGATCTCTGTACCGATTCAGTTACGTGAATAGAATCAAATTGATTTGGTAAAATGAATCTGATAACCCATCACTAGTCTACAGGTCCAGGGAGAGCATTTCTAACACTTACTGTGATGGGGTGGCTTTTATTATTTTTTTGTCTGTTCTTCCATCTGATTATCTATTCAACAAAGTTTGTGGGTTTTCTGCGTGTGTACAGGAATAGTGTGACAGCAACCATGTTCTCGTTTACAGACATGCGGTATGTTCGAAAGGGGCAAATGTACTATGTTTTAGGTAAGAATTTTTGTAATGGTTCAAACGTTGGGTTTAAACATAAAATATGACTGGTAGGAAATGAAACTTTTTTGTATGTTTTCATATCAAAGGAGAAATTGAATGCTAAATTAATGTTGTTACATTACCATTTTCCCTTAATTGCTGACTGATTATCATTCTTGATTGTGAGCTGCAGTTTCATTGTATTCTAGGAAAATGTCTTCTTCTCTTACTTTAAAATTTAGTACTTGACAATGTATTTTAGTGTACCCTTTGCCACCGAGGTAGACACCTCATTTGCAAATAAAGATATTTGATTTGATTTGATTTGATTTGATTTGATTTGATTTGAACCTGGGTGGCATTTGTTGTTTTGCGACATCTAGCTCAATGCACAAATTCTGAGATTTTTCAGCTATGCAGGGTTTTCTCAAAATATCTATTGGGACACAAACCTTGTTTAATTTTTTGCTTTGATATGAAAAATATAATGGGCGATCACAGTTTATCAAATGTTAACTGGGAATGTCATGCAAATGACAGAAAGTATACGACCAACAAGCGGTGAATAATCTGAAAATGATAGGTGAATCAGGAAATGAAGGAACCATCTATAGAGAGAATAATGTCGTGGACGTGGTGCTAATAAAACTGAGCTCAATAGAGAAACTGAAGTGATAGATGATATAAGTGATCATTTTGTTCTAATTAAAAGTAAGAGGAAGAGTAGGACTATTATGTAGTACCTTACGCTTGTGATGATATTTAGGGATTTCAGTAAGGATGTTACAAAGGAAGCTGGGATTGAGACGACATTGTTAAGATCAGGTCAGTATGTCCAGACTGAGGTAGTTCGGGCATGTAATGAGGATAGAGCCAACAAGTATAGCTAATGTTAATTTGGAAAGACAGGTAGTAGGAACATGGGTGGTGGGAAGACCAAGAACCTACTGGATGGACATCATAAAGATGCAGTTTGGGGAAGAATACTGGAGTATGTCATTAACAACAGAACGTATCTCAATAAGACAGAGTGGAAGAGGCTCGCCAACAGGGAAACTGGAACTCTAAAAGAAGGATGATGATGATGATGATGATGGCAATGATTAAGAATGTAATGATGATGATGATGTATAAATCACTGATGGTTCCAGTGTATGGAGAAGATCCTAAGGAAAGCAGTACAATTTGTTCTGGATGATTTCCAACTAAAGAGTAGCATTACAAAAACGTTGCAAAGTTTGGTCTGGAAAGACTTGGTAGTAAGGAGACGAGTTGGTTGACTAAGCAGCATGATCTGTCAGCAGAGAGATGGTGTGGAATGACATTATTAGATTAATGTGCTTGAGAAAATTTTTTAAAAGCAACGAAGATCATGATATGAAAATAAAGTTGGAATTTATGAGGACAAATCGAGGCAAATGTTTTATTTTTAGGAAGAGGAATTAGGTGTTGGACTTATATACCAAGGGAGATGTTCCATAATTTTCCAAATTCTTTGAAATAATGTAAGAAAAGACTAGGTAGGCAACTAATGAGGCATTTACCACCTGGACAACAGCACTAATTGCAGATCATCGGTGACTGATGCAAAAATGTTCAAGTTTCTACCCAAAACTTGATCACTAATGTAACAAGCATATTTTCAATCTGTCTATATTTCTGTCATTGAAAGCCCTTAAACTGAAATGCAGTATAACAGCGTACTGAGCAAATTGGCTTGTGGTTCAGGCTATGCTGCTCTTAGCTTGCATTTGGGTGATGGTGGGTTCCAACCCCACTATCGGCATCCTTGAAGATATCTTCTGTGTTCTCCCATTTTCAGTGCAGGCAGATGCTATATGTTAATTGAGGCCACGGTAACTTCCTTCCCAGTCCTATCCCATCATCACCAGAAAATCTTTGAATTGGTGCGATGTTAAATCATTAGCATGAAAGTCATTCATGGTCATTGATTTGCATCAGGTAACGTGTTGTGTGACTGGGTACAGATGTGGTTTCATTGGCAGTCCGTCAGCTTTTTCGAGAAAGGGGTTGACCCTCTCTTCACCCAGTGGGGTAAATGCTTTAACAGTTCTGATGATTACTTTTGAGGTATGACAAAGTTCTACCCTACTTAATGGCAGGTGACCTGTTTTCATTTCCCGGTCCCTTATGGAAAGACCGTCGCCACCACCACCACTTCTTACGGAAGAAGGTGGCCAAGGTGGAGATGTCTCGTCCAGTGGAAGTTTGGTATCCTTTCTTTCTCTCCTCTTAGAACCTCCTGCCAAAATAATTAAAGATGTCCTTTCTATCTACCAACCTCCATTGCAAAGCCTATGTGCAAAACCTGTGATGTTCACTTATTGCCACCACCTCCAGTGTCTTCACCTCACTTCATAATAAGTTCTGCCAAAGATTTTATATACTAACTCTAGGGAAAGAATTGTCCTGCATTACACACAGGTCTTGCTTCAGTGTCCCTGTCCTCGAAATTTATAATTCACAGTAGTGCATGTTTTTAGAGTTCAGTCTATTGTACTTACAATCACTAGATGTATTAAATATACAAAAATGTATGCACTCTCTCCCAGGCCTAACATGTCCTTTTACCTTCACGATACCAGTAATATTACCCATTTGTTTGCATTTCTTAGCATTGACCATTCCTCAAATCAAAAAAACACGAAAAACTTTAAAAATAGGTTACTTTCTAGTGAGATAATAAACTTGAATCGTGTCAAAAATAAGTGATATCACAGTTATAGACAAAACATAAACACTGCTTTAACAGTTCTTCCTATTGCCTCCTTGTTGATGTACAAGATTCACCCTTATTCAGGTCATACTGAATAGAAGAGAGTGTAATCTCTCCCCTTGTTTGTCGGTCCCTTCGCTTGGCGGCTCTGCCTCTGCTAATCTTGCTCGAGCTTATAAGTCAGCACATGAAAGCCAATTATTGCATTTACAATGTTATGATTTTGCTTACAATTCCTGAAGTCAGTTGTCGGATGGTTTATATAGCATCTAGATAGTCCTTATCTTAGAAGATTTCACTTCCTTTCTAATCTGTCTTGGTTCAAAATAAAATCAACACTTCATATAAAACAAGCTTTGGGATAGTCTACCAGGTGATCATCACAGCATCCTAATTCTTTGGAATTAATTGTGATACCATGTAAACTGCCTAACACTCATAAAATATTTTACGCCTTAGACTATGTTTTAGTTCGACACCTTCAACTTACATGAACACATTAAAAACAGCTCTTGAGGGATGGGTGAAAAAAGTTCCTTCAATTCTGTATTGATTACTATAGTCCCCATTAAATAATTCTAGTGTCAATTTGTTCCAGTTGTAAGATCCCCTGGAAAAAAAATTTGTGACAAAATAATCACCAGGTGTGGAATTTTGGCTTCTGTAGGCTTTCCGTGAAGCAGCCTGATACATTTGATATTTTGTGGCCTTGTTTGCATTGCATAGCCTACTATATATCCTTCTAGATAACAAGTGAAACCTGTATTTAACACCACTGAGGGCTATTTTGAAAAAAGAAAAAAAAGTAAAATCTAGAAGTGTATTTCTTTTGTGCAGATTTTGCCATGGGATTTAAAATGTTAATGGAATGTTAACTTAACAGACTTCAGTTCAAACCTTAGCAGTGTTCAAATCATTGTCAATTATGTTTTAATTATTAACACGTTGAACACTGGCATATTTGTAATGTGTTACCTGCTGTATACTGACCATTTTAGCCATACTTTGAAGTTTGACTTTGTGTGATAAGAGTTCAAAACATTTGGGTTAACAGAGAGTCATATTGCCACTGTCATCATAATTGGGTATGTATATTTACCTGAATTACTGACGGAAAGTAGATATCAGTCATCATTGCTGCCATACAGTTCGGATCATGAATTACAAAGGCTTTTGTCACGTTATCACTCAATGAATTGAGACACCATGATGCCATTGTAGGAATGAGCAGGGGGGAAATAAGCGCACGGAACACGTTTGCTACTCTTCAAAACAAACATTTGTATTCTATCCAGCAATGACACTGGTCCGATCTAGCAACAAGATAAGGTATTGTAATGCTGTCATTCATTGTTCACCAGAAGAGAGCAGGTGTAGTTTTACAGCCTGTGATTATTTATTGAACAATAATAGGCCCGGGCACCATATTCAGTGTATTAGTCAGTGTCAGCCAGCTTAAATGCAAGCTAGTCAACTGTCTCTTGCTCCCTTAATTTAAGTACGTCTTCACTGTCACCATCTTCACCTCCAGTCACAAAGCTGCTGTACTTTCTATATTCGTTCTGAATTGTTAACATGTTCATACATCTCCAGGCTTCACCCACAAAGTGGAGAGATGATAGGAAGTTTCATTTCATTTTAGATGCATCATCAAGCAGTCTCCTATTGATCTTTGCCGCAGCCCTTCTGATCAACTGCTTGCAGTAGTGGTATTTGAAAACATGAATCATGCTGAGATCCAGTGTTCACTCATGCAGTTTGGGCATGGGGGGCACTACCTTCACATTTCTCAAGAATTGGTGTTCTTGGGATAAACTGAACATTAGCCAATAATCAGAGGATTTTTTACTTATTTTTGGAGCCCATTTGCCAATCTACCTCAACAAAATACTCCTCGGTTTTATATCACCCTGGGTCAGGTTTGAAGGTTAGCGTCTTTCAGTGTTTAATGTTATAGAAAAGCCCGGTTTCATTACCGTTGAACACGTCTTTCGCTTAACATGCCAGAGGTCGCCCAAGTTTTAGAACGCAACAGGCCGCTTGAAAAATTGCTCATTCTTACTATTTTCAGAATCTGCTAATTTTGCTTTTGCAGTGAATGCTCTTATAAAAACATAAATATGTACCCTATTTAACAGCCTTTGATGTAGTACTATTATAATTACTCTATAAAAATATTTTCTCGGTGCAAAAAGTAAATGACTGTGTCAAAATCTGGTAAAAACACGAAGGTTTTTAAACTGTGCGAGAGGTCACGCGTGACCAAATTGAATCAACATGTGAATTTGGCAATTTAATTTAAAGATTTGGTCACAATTCAATTAAAAATGTATTCTTAAAATGAGGTACTACATTTAAAAGAAAACATTGTACAAAAATAGAAAAAGTATAAAAAATATATTTTTTCTTCAAAATTTCAAATGACTTGGTTACAATTCACGTACAAAATTTAGTCTTAAAATAAAGTACTTTTTTTAAAAAAAATTACCAAAATTACAACTTATACTTCGCTAATTTACTTATTTCCCAAAAAAAATTACGTTTAAATGTTGAATGTTTCTTCTTTATACTAGATAACAATGCTAGTCATTGTCCAGGAATTCATCTGCACATGTTGCTTTTTTGTGTTCTGTACAAATCTAAATTCTGCAGGAACTGCAGTTACAGTTGTCTCCCTATTTTTACTTCGAGGTCTAATTCTACAGTAAGGGTATCTTTCCTCTGCAAGCGGTTCTTCAGATTTTTCTTGGGTAGGGTGCAGTCTGAATACTTCAGTTATTCTTGTTTTCAGTTGTCATGCAATATTGTCTTGTGGGCTCGATCAAGCAGCAGTTGCCATCCTAAATTCATCAGAAATGATCGATGATGGAGAATCTTTTCGTCTTCAAGTGTTACATTGTTTGCCTTGTAAATTACATAGCCATTTATTCCCCCAGCTTTTAGCATGAAGAGAAAACCGTCGATTGCCAGTGGTTTGATGTCTTTCCCCCACAGTGTTGTTTCTGCATAGCATCACAAACATTGACCCTACCTTTATATTGGTTGTAAAAGTTCACCATACTGGGCTTAAAGTCTTCTTCATAATCCTCAATGATCTCGTCTGTCTCATGCAGTGTTGAAAGCAAAAGAACAAACTTATTTTTCATGGTCTTGTAAGAAACGAGTGTTTCATTTCGTGTAAATATAAGCATTGAACTCTTGATTGGTCGTTTGCTTCCTTGTCGTTATCAGCTCTTTAGGAATGTCTTCTTTTATTTTTTCTGGTGGTCCCTACAAGAGTGAGACTTTTCTAGCAAGTCTTGCTCCAAGAAATGGGAAGTAATAATTAGGGCCCGGATTCATGCGCACTAAAAACTCCAAAAATATGCATGCACATATGCACTAAAAATGTTTAAAATATGCACAAAAATATGCATTAAAAATAAAACAAAATACACTTACCAAACGCATTATTTAATTTTAATTCAGTGCCAAATTGACAAACATGTTTCATTCCTTGAAAAATGATGCATGGCAGTAGGTTATGTACAGTTTTTCAATGTTCTCAGGGGTCAGTGACTTTTTGTTATCAGGCACAATTAATTTATACACTGAAAATGATCCTTCTACGTCGACGGACGTAACTGGCCCCGACTGCTCGGAACATTGTTCTGGCAAAGACTGCCAGATTTCACGTATGTAGTTGCTTCTTCAGTCCTGGGTTTGAATCCAACACCGCACTGAGTTTCCTGTTTTAACTTTTTCATCACTTTCACCATGGACACAATTTAAAGAACCGATAGTGTTTTGAATTAACTGAAGGGATTCGTGTAGGAGTGCATCACGAGTTTCTAGGCCCTTAATCGCCTTCGAAATTGACAAATTATCCACATAGATTAAACTGATATCTTTATATACACTTTCAGATACAAATGTGCACTTTGCTTCACGAACACACGCAGTGTGACTATCATCAAGACGTTTCATTACATCTTTCACTTGATTAAAGTTCTCCTGGTAGAACAATACTGCGGATAACAAAGCTCCCTATCTTGTGAGAACAGGTTCTGGCGGAAGACAAACCTGAGACAGATGAGTGTTGTACACTTGTGCACGAGCCGGTGCTCTTAGGAACAGTTGTTTCCCACTTGAAATTACTTTGTTGACGGATGGAAAGAGGGTACGTATTTCTTCTGCAATACGATGCAATCCATGCACCTAACATCTGACATGGATGTGACTTGGTGAAAATATTCTAAGAGACTGACCAGCTTTCAGCATATATGAACCTGCATCTGTGACTAAAAGGCGCACTTTGTAACAATCACTCTCCGATTCACTAGGCCACAGGAAGTCGCAGGGAATCCTTAACAAATCTTGCAACGGTATCGCGGTTGGTTTTCTCTAACACTTTGTACTAAAGTAAATGAGGTTTTCTGGGTTCTTCCCGACATAATGTACCCTCTGTGAAGTTTGCAATGTGTCGACCACACGAATTGGTTGTTTCATCTACCAATATCCAGACACTGTTCCCTCCGATGTCAGATCGTATCGAATCGACGACAGAAGCGTGCAGGGAAAGTAACGAATAGTTCTTCCTAAGGGTGATACGCTTTGATTGACACAATACTTTTCAAGAAACAAGCGCAGATGTGGATTAATCAATTTATGTAGCGAAATGTTGGTGCATACAAAAGCTTTACAAATATCAGCGGAAAATGCTCTAACTTCACACCGTATTTTCACATCTGTTAAAAGTGGCTGTTGCTCTCTTCTTTTAGTCTGAGATGTGAAGTTGTTTTCGAATGTTGTTCAATTTGAAATTTTTTATTGCATTTTACACTTTTGTCGCTCAGTTGACAGTACTGGTCACTATTGCCTAATTTCCACAGCTTAATTTAAAAAGCTTTTATCTTTAGGCACTTCTACAATTTAATCTGGTGAAACACTGCAATTGACCTGGAGCAGCTTAACAGATGTACGCACTTGTTTAAGCAAACCTTGGGAGGCTACTGTAAGGAGAAAGAAAGGTCAGAAAGAAGGAAACGGCTGTTGTGCAATGGGTCATTATCTATCTACCTGCTTGCATTATGACACTGAAAGCCCCTTTTTTTATCCGGGAAGGTATTCCGTATTGCTAATGGATGTACAACATAGAGTGTTCATTAGATATTTAATTCAATTCAGAAAACTTAGATAATAGATCATACATAACAGAAAAATGTCTGTATATGCACTAACGTACAAAATATGCATTTGCATATGCGCATATGCATTTTTAAAATATCCGGGCCCGAGTAATAATTGTCACAAGTGACATTTCATCCTGTTAGAGACAGATAACATCAGCCTGTTGACAACCACCTAACAGAGTGGACTTATTCATTAGGTCCTATTCTTTGCTTAGAACTGAATACTGAAAGTTTTTGAATCCTACATTGCGTACACTTTTATGCAAAACTTACCAGGCTTTTTTGGCATGTAGACTCTAAAAGTACATTTCTTTCAAAAATTAGATAACATCTCATTTGTAGTAACAAATTCAGTATGCCTATAATTTTTCTTACTCAAACTGACAAACTCTTCAAATAATTATTTCGTACAGTAAACCTTGCAGTCTGATTTTCTTTGTTGGTTATTTAATTAGGTTCTTCAGTCTGCCAAAACTAATTTTGAATAAATAACTTTATAAACTACCTGAAAAAGAAAACTTATGGTAAAAGAATTATACCTGAAACAGAAACAACTCGCATGTTTCGTTCTTGAAAGAACATCATCAGATTCTATCATATCGCACTCAAATGTGTTTAGGAATGTATAAACATTTATGTTCACTTCTGTTTAAATACTTAAAAACTTGAAATTAAGAAATTAATGATGTCCTTGCTTCTCCCCACTCTAGCATGAAATGAAAGTCATTGCAGAACCAGTACATAAGTGTTCATGTATTTCAAGATATTTTTCTATGTGATCTGATAGAATCTGTTGACGTTCTTTCAAGAACGAAACTTGTCATTCAATTTTAATTACGTTGTTTGGTTTTTAGGAATAATTACGTTACCATATGTTTTGGATTGGTCATAAATTTATTTGTTCAAAATTAGTTTTGGCAGACTGAAGAACCTAACAGTTAAAAATGAACTGAGAGTTGAAACTGAAAAGATGGCTTCAGATATCACAAATTTTAATGTGTCTGTCATCAAATTTTCTATTACTCAGCTAGAATCTAAATCTGCTGACAGTCTGAAAATTTCAATTTCCCAACCATCATCCTGCCACAAATCAAAAATATTTTAATATCTGAAATGTATGCCAGCTAAGTATAACAGACCTACCAATGTTTTTACTTCTGCTCTTTGTGTTTTCTTTGCATCTCTGTCATGTTTGTCATTCATTTTTGCCACGTTTATTTTTGTAGTTTTCTATACCAGACTATTTTTTATAACGTGATCTGGGAAAAACGGTGTCCAGCATTCTAATTTGGTTTTAACAAATCTTAGTTTCTAACCTTCCCTGGAAGTTGTTATAATATTACACCTTCTAGTGCAATTAATCTTTTTTGTAGCCTATACGACCAAATTGTAGGTTTCGGTATGTCCTTGCCACTATAAATATGGTTAGAAAGGATCTCGCCTTGTTCTACCTCTCCTTTGAGTTATTCTTCAATAGTGCATTCTTCCCCTTCATCTAAATTGTGTTCATCTCTTTAAACTTTCTTCTGGAGCACTATCACACTTCGTTATTTACGTCACTTTCATCTATGTTGTCATTTATCTGAGTCATCGTTGTTACGTGAAACCTGTTCAGGAGCAGATTCCAACAACCTTCTAATTTTCCTTGTTTCTCTTAAAAATTCATGAATATACCAAAAAAAAAAAAAAAAACTACAGCGCTACTTCATTAAGAACCATCTAAATCTTTTGAACTTTACTTAGAAATGCAGAGCCTTGTAAAAATGCACTATACGAGGAGTCGCACGATTCTACTTGCCGCGGCAGATGTGAGAGTGAAATATAACTTAAACCACTTAATGTAACGTTTTAAACCTTGAATGAGCTGTGGAAACATATGTTCCTAAGGTTAACAGCTGCACTCTCCCCATGGAGGGATATTCGAAGATAGAGGTTTAAATCCCTACCATTGGGGAAAGAATAAAGGATTTCTATAATTTGAATTTAGAGGGTTAGAATCACAGATTTAAAAAAATTATTCTTTTATTAAATTTAAAAGGTGTAAAAAAAAAAAAAAAAAAAGAAAAGGCAACGACTATAATAATCATAAATATCTGACATTGAAAAGGCAGTAGAACTGCAGATAAACTTTACAAAAAGGTCACAAAAGGCAATTCAAAAACAATCAAATAGAAAGACTAAGTCCTGACATTCAAAACCAGTTAAGACTACATTAAATCTTACTAAAGCGGCATAAGGCTGTAAGTTCAGACACAGAGAAATAGGGAGCATCACTGCATTAAAAGAATTGAAGTTCACCAGTGACCCAGTTTTGAAGAAGAATGTCTTGCATTCATTTCAGGTTGAGCACTAAAGGATGCATGTCCAGCAAGCATTCAGGAGGTTTTGTACTCTGCTTCATGACACGTAGTCGAGCTAAGTAGCCAGGCTATTGCCCAGGAGAAAGTGAAGTTTAGCCATCACCGAGTTGAAATGTACTGTTCAGTCGGGTGGGCTAAGTCAGCCCCAGTTGAGTTTCTTGTTGAGTCCTGACATGGAGTTGTCAGCATATAGCTGGTGGTGGAGAGGCTAGAGTTGCAGCATTCTGGTGAGGGCTGGATTAGCCAGAGTAGTCCTGGTTGACAAAGTTGTAGAAGAACAATCAGGATCCTGATCTATCTTTCTTCCAGGTATGAGATTTTTAGGCTGATGATACCCTCATTATGGGTGAAACATGTCCCTATATCTAAAGGCGGGTACTCACTAGGAGGCTGCAACATGCAACGCTACGGTTGCTGCAACTCTGTATAATGTGTACGTTCGCCGAACCTCAATGCAAACACCAGTAGTTCCGCAGCGTTCGTTGTGACCATGTCATCCAGTATAATCATCGTAAGAGCTGTGTATATTCTGCTGCATTACCTAATCGAGGACTATAAACATCCCTGTCGTTGGTGGCAAGGTGACTTTTACAAATGTAAAAATAATTCCAGTTTGCTTCTGGATTTGAAATCGCAAGAAATAAGTGGATATTTTAAGAATTTCACTCGTATATCACCGATCGATTTTGAGTATTTATTAAATTTGGTTGAACCGAAAATAAAACAAGGGACACGAAATTTAGAAAAGCTATATCTGTTCAAGATAAATTTGCACTTACTTTGAGATTTTTAGCCACCGGTGACAGCTTCACCAGCTTGCAGTATCTCTTCAGAATATCCAAGCAAGTCATAAGTTTTTTTCTATTTGCTTTACGTCGCACCGACAGAGATAGGTCTTATGGCGATGATGGGATTGGAAAGGGTTAGGACTGGTAAGGAAGCGGCCGTGGCCTTAATTGAGGTACAGCCTCAGCATGTGCCTGGTGTGAAAATGGGAAACCACAGAAACCATCTTCAGGGCTGCCGACAGTGTGGTTCGAACCCACTATCTCCCGGATGCAAGTACACAGCTGTGCGCCCCTAACCGCACGGCCAACTCACCCGGTAGTCGTACCACAAGTGTGTCAAGCAATCATCAGCTAATTAAAAGCTCACATGGAGATGAGGTTCATTTAATTTGATTTCATTTCATTAAACATTGTTTTATGAAACGTCATTGACATTGAAATCATTTGGCACATCACGGAAGGGTCCCATAATAACGTAGAATTGCGATATAATTCTATTAAATTTAGACAGGATTCCTCAGTCCACTCCATGACCTCTGCACGTCCTGACTACGAAATGTGCCTGGAACACGTCAACGAACACACAGCGTGCCGCTTTGTGTTCGCCAGAATACCGACAACCAGATGGATCACAGTGTGCCTCACTGCAAACGGTTGCAGCAACGAAGCTCAAGGCATACTCATTAGAGAAATAAGGTTGCAGCAACCGTTGCGTTGCATGTTGACGCCTTCTAGCGAGTACCCGCCTTAATGTGTTAAGAACTTTCTTAAATTTAAATTTAAAAACTCTTATGTATTGAACAGTGGAATTTATAATCTAGTATTATTATTTGGCTTTAAGTACATTTCAATATGGACTATAACATGAGATTGGTAACGTGTAATGTTGTCCAAGCAGTCGGACAGGTGCAGTCCTTATATGGCTAATAATGCATGGCGAATATCACCATAAAATGTAACACTGAAAGAAACTAAGTTTAAATTTCGGAACCATAATAAACAAATAACAGGAAAAATCTTGTGTAAGCCTTAAAAAAAATAGAAACTCAATAATAAATAGTAGGAAAAGTAAATAATGCTGCAAACCAAGAAATAATAACCGCGGAAGATTACATTACATCATTCGCAACCAATAACAAGGCAAGTTGCCGGTGACGTCGCAATGACATGGACAGAAAGATCTCGAACAGAGGTTCAACATGTTGGACAAGCAATTTGTGCTGCAGTCTGAAATAAATCGCTGAGGGAGCAGGGTCGCAAAGGGAGACTCTCAGGGGATGATTAACACCTAACATTGTTGTAATGTAAATAGGCAATCATCAATCACGTTTTAAATGAATAAGTACAATATATTCCTGAAAACGTGAACACCCCAGAAACAGTCTTGTAAACAAAATTGTGTCTTTTCTTGAATCGGTCAATCCAGCTGCTTGCTGCTCAGAAACAGTCTATCCCAATTCGTGCAGCAATATTTAGTGCCTTTTCTTTCAGATGTGATCCATCAGTATTTGCATTGGCAGCCCGGGCTGGATTAACCCATTAGTGCATAGCGTATGAAAAATCAGACGTCATTAAGAAATAAAATGTTATATTTATGCATGGTTTTAAGCCCACGATACTTCCCTGTGCTTCAGGCAGGCTATAGCTAACAAGAACGAAGAATAAATAATTCTTCATTCTTACCATTCATTGTTGAATCACACTTATTGCGAGCATGGCAGCAAGATAGTAGAGAGTTATGAGCAACAGGCAAGATTTTTATTTATGAATTAACAAATATTTCTAATAATTTTAAACTTTTGGTCGGATCATATTGTTGACACTCCTATGAATCTACCAACACACAAAGATGTCAATGATGTCTTATTATTGATGTGACAGAGGCTTGTAAATATACTTGTCCTGAAAATCGGATGCTGTGCACAGGGAGTCCTATTGTTTCAAACATCAGTATTCCCTTACTAGTTTGATGGCGAGTGAAATATTGGAAGTTTTGGAGGAAGAACAGACATTTGGAGAGGAGCAGCACATCAAACCTCCTGATGATGTGTGTGAAATGATTGATGATGATGATGATGATGATGATGATGATGATGATGATGATGCATGAGTATGAGGGTAATCTGAATTACCTTGGTAGAAACCTACTTCTGGGTAAATAAGAAGAGCAAATTGCTTAAACAGGATACGAAAAAGGCAAGGCTACGTCTTGTGGTAATCAAAATATTACTGAAAGTTCTACAGATAGAACTGAAAAATGAGAAAACCGTGCAAAAGAAGCAGTCATACGTAAATAATGAGTCTTACATAAGATTGGGCCAGTGCCTCTGTTTCCGATATCCCTGATAGAAAATTCAAATTCGTTAGTATGTCAAATTGTAACACACAGGACGCAACCCCAAAGTTTACAAGATCACGATCTACGTCTCATCCATCTGGCTTCAAAAGGCGGACAGGAAAAAAGGGAATCATATGACTACAGGAGTTTTGGTGGTGTGTCGCTGGTGTGCTGTCACTGCTGGTACAAACTACAAACATACGGAGATAAAGCGGTACATCAAGATGATCCAGCGTAAAAAAATAAATGTATATGAAAAGTGTATTTTCAAGTGGCTTCCGAAGAGTGGCTCAGCTTGACCCGTTTCCACTTCACCCGAAATGTTTCTGTGGATACTTGAATGTAAATAGCGTATATGGTATTGTAATAAGTCTCTAGTGGAAATATTACAGGCCCACCTTACAGTTTAAATTGGATAAGTTAACACTGTCTAGCAGCAATACTGAGTAACTAATGTTGTACTGACCTGACTGCATAGCTTCCGATATGTCGAACGGCCTGTGTAAATAAAATTGTCACTTGTAGGAACATTCTGATAGTTAGAAAGTGTTTCTGCAATTACTGTATTAAGAGTAGAAATGTATAGATAAATTCAAATAAAACACACAAAATCTTCATGCACTAATGGGTAAGGATATGAGAATGGACTTCCAATGGTGACACCTTCATGAATTTCTGATCTTTAGAGAAGGGCCAGTAAACTTAAAACTGTTTTAACTTTCCACTCATTTCTTCACAATTATGTTTAACCTAGAAATATGCAGACCTAATCTTGAAACAAAGGTCATGCGCATCCCCACATGGTTATCACGATCCAAAATATTTGTTCTCTCTTCCAGATAAAAGGCGCTCCATTTCTTCTCCAGGAGTATATATTACACGGTGCTTTATAACTCTGAAAAGTTACAAAAACAACCTAATTCACTGCATTAAGAAAGAGACAAAAATGCAAACTGCTTGTTTAACCTTCATTCCTCGCTATTTTAACTTATCTTACAAATGCTACGTTCTATAGTTTTCACTTGTTAGGCCAACGATGTTTGAATTACCGCCATCGGTCTCCACAACTGCCAATAGGAATGTGCATAACGTTGCAAACATTAGATTCGTTCTGCTTGCCAGTAGGTACATTTTATGATGTAAGGTCTGTGAAGACAAAATCAAAGATCCTAAATTCAAAGTTACATTGTAAATCAAACCCTCCTTAGCGAGACTGTGGCTTTTAGTATTAAGTACGCCTAAATTATCCTCCCAATCCAGCTAGAGGTCATCAATGTTCTCAGTAAAATCTAACGCTTGCCTTATTTTGTTCTGTGCCTTTTCTAGTACAGCCTTATTTGTCTCCTGTCTTCTTAGCTGGTGTTCTCATATGGTTGGATAAATGTCGGTGGCAATTCATATTTCACAATGCTACGTGATGACAGGGCAACTTTAATAGCTTAGTGAAAGTATCTGTAAGTTTACTGCCTGCAAATTTGTCACCACCACCATCACCACCACTATGGTAGTTGGGTAGCGCCCTACCCTAGGCACTCCAGTATATAATGCACAACTTCGCAAAGAAATATATATGAATTGTACCTTAAAATCCTTGTAGAAGAGAGATGTGTTCATTACCAATGCCAGGGACCCACCAACCCGCCCAAAAATGTATGTTTACTTTTATAACAGGACAAAAGTTTTCACGCGCCATCGACCATTAGCTGGCCAGCTACGAGCACGGCCGTTGGCCGACATGACGTCATTCCCATAATTCGTAACTTGCTGGTTCCGTTACCAACCCGCGCAGAATAAAAACGCAGCAGGAAACACACCAAGAAAAATATGTAATTTAGTAGCTGTAACCTATCCTTCCAAATCCAGGCCAAGCTCTGTTATGACAACAGTGGCCCCCTTCGAGGGCCACACTCCCTTCGAGAGGCTCGTTAACTATTGCCGCGGCGCATACTGCCCGCACGGCAAGAAAAGAAGTAATTTAGTGGTTGTAACCTAAAACAAATTTCGCAACAGCCCGCTGGAAGTTGGCAACAATTTGGAGATCGCTGGCAGATCGTAAAGGACACTTCTATCGGCAATCCCGTGAACTAAAAATAAAAGAACATCACCAGCCGCGGAACTTCCGTGTACAGCAAGCGGAATGAGTGGAGTGCCTACACTAGGGCTATGCCGGCAGTTGTCCATTTCAAAAACTTGTTGATTAGAATTTGAAGTCCACAATTCCTTTATTATAATAGACTAGCATTTGTCGTGGAAATTATTCCTGATGCACCTAATTATATGTACAGCATCTGAAGATGCTCTAAGTCTTCTACTTTCATCAAAAGGGTCAGCAGTAGACCATATGACCTTCCCTACATTTCGGCTTGTATATGCAGGGTGTCCAAGAAGTCCCCGTACCCCTAGTTTCATATTATTATTTTGTTATATTATGGCATGGACAATTGAGTTTGTATAATTGGGGAATTCAATAGTTGTTTTATTGGTATCCCTGCTGCTAGCGTTGTCAGTCTCATTTCAGTTGTTAAGTCATGGCGGACGTGAGCGGACACAGCTACACTGTTGAGGAGCGATTAGTGGCATGTGTTTGGGTGCACGAACAAGCACATACGGGGCAAACAATGACAGTGATAATGAGTGCATTTAGAGATCACTTTGGCAAACCCCCACCTCGTAAAGCTACTCTGCTTGATTGGGAGAAACGTGTGTTTGATTCGGGCAGTGTCAAAGACAGGCCGCGTAGTGGACGTAAGAAGACGCAGGAAGAAACGTGTGCCGCCAAAGTACCGTGGTCAACAATGCATGACCACATTAAGAGAGATTTGAAAATGAAAGGATTTAGGCCGTTGCATGTGAATGAATTATCTGACAATGACATGGAGCAACGAGTTGCAGCTTGCTGTGCTTTGTTGGCACAATTCCCAACTACCATGTCTCGCTCAAGAGTGTTATTTTCTAATGAATGTGCGATATATCGCAGTTTGCATAGGAGGAATGTGGTTTTCTGGTCTAAGGAAAATCCTCATTATGTGCAGGAGTTGGAAAGGACCCCCCCCCCTCGTGTTATGGTGTGGGCCAGGATATCATCACGTCACTTGTGCGTACCGTGGTGTGATTTTTATGAGTATGTGAATGGAAAATCTTATTTGCGTATGTTACAATCTCGGTTAATACCTCAGCTTCAAGACAAGGGAATCATGGGTCATGTGTGGTTACAGCAGGATGGGGCTCCAGCACATTTTGCTATTCAGGTGCGCAAGTTCCTTGATGAACAATTTCAAGGCCGCTGGATTGGCCGTGGCTCACCAACATCTCCAGCCCCATTGAAATGGCCGCTACGAAGCCCGGACCTTACCATGCCAGACAACTCATTATGGGGAATACTTAAGTCCCATGAGGCTCAACATCGGTACACGACTAATGAAGAATTGCGCCAAAGTGTTGAGGAAGCCTTTCGTTCCATAATTCCTGAGATGTTCCGCAAGATGTCAATGAGGACGTCAAGCACAAACACCCGTGCATGATTTGAGTTTCCTTTTCCCATCTTCTTCAGTGTGTGCTTCTAAATTCATGAATCCATCAATGTTTAATCAGTTGGTGTTAAACTGAACCTCTTCTCTTAATTTTACTGCATTAAATATGAGAGTTCCTGTGTGATTGTTTTCATGCTTCTCATTGCGGATATAATTCTCAATAGCACTATTGGCATGGGTGTTCACCCCAGGCGAGCGTTTAAGATCTTAACCAATTTTCAGAGATCAGCCTCCAAAGGAAGCGGAAGCATGTTATGCCTTAACCAGTTCTTATAACCTGTAGGTGATTACATTTTAAATAAGACTACCTAAAAGGAATTAATATCTCATCCCTTTCTTACTTAGCTGACATTTTTTAGCTTGGTCTAAATTATCCCATTGTGCTTTCTGCTTTATGTTGGTTCACTTAAATGATTTGAAAGTATTGACTTCGAACCCCCTAGTTGTTTTTCTAGCAAAGAAATCTTAACATCAGCTCATTTCAGTTTATTACAGATAGTAATTACGCGGACAAATAAAAAAGTAGCTTGTGATGTAGATGTTTATTCCCATAGGGAACCTAAAATATTTGTCCTGAATGAGTAAATTTATAATACCAATATAATGGTCCGTTATTGGACATTATAAATTTTCCAGCTAACTCATTCTTGGTTGCCTGCGTTTCGCCCTCGTGTGCTAAGTTAGGCTCGTCAGTTGGGACTTAGCACACCACCCAAGACGCAAGGCTAGTGCATACCGTGAAGGCCACTGCATAGGCTATTTTAAGCCACCAGCAGTGCCAATGCACTATGAGAGCTATGTCTCATTTTGGAAATGACATAGCTCTCATAGTGCATTGGCAGTGCTGGTGGCTTCAAATAGCCTATGCAGTGGCCTTCACGGTATGCACTAGCCTTGCGTCTTGGGTGGTGTGCTAAGTCCCAACTGACGAGCCTAACTTAGCACACGACGGCGAAAAGCAGGCAACCAAGAATGAGTTAGCTGGAAAATTTATAATGTCCAATAACGGACCATTATATTGGTATTAAAAAAGTAGCTTGCCGCGAGAGTGCGCTGTATGTCAGGACCGTGGCCAATATGGAGCAATCTACGGTAGCTGATGCCACAACCTATAGGAAGGTTGGTGTAGTATCCAGTCGTGGTGTGTGTTCAGAGCGGGCTAGGTTCAATGGCACGTCAACTGGATGTTCACTCCAAATTGAAGGTGTGTGCAACGAACAGATTTCTATGGGCTAAACGGCTCAGTTGCACAGACAGTCATCGTGAAGTCACTGTGGTATGTGGTGAGTGTGCAATTTTTCACCCAGGTATTGTACAGTGGTATAAGGAATTTGACGCTGGACACACGGATCTCCCGAAAGAATATCGTAAAGGCAGGCCCTCGGCGTCCAGTACTATTGCAAATGTTGACCGTATGGATGGGATCATTAGAGAGAATCAGCGCATAACACTGCAGGAAATTACTGGCATGCTGAACATTTCGTATAGCTGTGTGTTCTCCATTGTTCAGCAGGACCTTCGATTTTGTATGCACAAGGGACAACTCTTCAAATTGTCATTGGCATTTTTGCAGCAGTATTCTCTGGAGGGCAACGAGTTTCTGGAGCAAATCATCACAGGGGTCCACAACTTCGCCCCCAAAACAAGGAGAACATAGATGGAATTGGTGCACACAACACCACCACCACCACGAAAGAAGGCCAAGGTCCAACCTTCAGCAGGAAAGGTAATTGTGACAGTGTTCTTTGACATGGAGGGTGTGGTGCATGTGGAATTTATGCCGAAATGCATGACAACTCTGCTAATTGTTCTCCAACGTTAACCGGTTGCGTAAGGCAATTAAAGAAAAGCAACGCGGAAAACTGAACTCCGGTGTGATTATGTTGCACAATAACGCAACACCTCACGTGGCCCACCAAACGTCCAAACTGCTGCAGCGATTCAAGTGGGAGGTATAGCAACATCCTCCATACAGTCCAGACTTAGCGCCATGCAATTATCGTGTGTTCGGTGAGCTGAAAAGGGATCTCGGTGGACGGCGATTCCGAGACAGTGAGGAGATGAAAGCAGCCATCTCCAGGTGGTTACGTTGTGCTGGAGGTGATTTCTACACACACACGGAATCGAAAAGTTGGTTGACCGTTCCAAGAAATGTTTGAAGTCCGTTCGGGACAATGTGAAAAAGTGAACTTGCGTTGTGTGTTGTCATAGCCATGTTGCCAATGTATATGTGGTTTTATAAATGGACATAACTTGGATGTGTAACTTACTTTTTGATTTTCCCTCGTAAAGTGTACTTGCTGTCTTAAATGTCTGAACCTTCTTCATTTCTTTTAGGGGCCGATGACCCTCGATGTTAGGCCCCTTAAAACAACAAGCAAGCATTTCTTTTAGCATTCTCAGACCAAGCATCAAAATTTAATTTGTAGTGAGGCCTGTGTAATTTGCTTCATGAACTTCTCTGTCTTTCGAGGTTATCTTTTGCAGAGCGATTTCTGTTTCTTTCATTGTTTCGCGAGATACAGCAGGAAATTAAGGAATATATGAGCGATATTGCCGGTTTTCAGTTTCCATCTATCCCGAGGAATTTCTTCGTTATCGCCTACTTCAAATGAGTCTGATTTAACTATAAATTCATCAGAAAAATGCTAATTACTCACTCAACATTTATAAGGAATATTTATGTCTTTTCTGGAAATTGCCATTTCCCACTTTCAATATTCTACTTCATCTTTAGGCAGCTTTTCAATGTTAATGAAGTTGTGTAACTGGACTTACAGCCTGGAAGGATGTAAGTAGGCATTTTTTTCCTCTTCTGAATGTTTGTATTGCATTTGTTTTGTAATGTCTATAATCTTAACATTTACACTGAATAAATAAGTCGTACACATCACAAAATCACACTCTTTTCACTTTCACTTAACAATACAGTAATAAGACTCTTAGGTTCTTGCCTTCACAGAACACCACTACTGAATATAACCCCACGTTTTACAAGTACAGGTACCAACCCTCAAATGGCAACTGTGCTGCCTCTAGGGGACGAGTCACTGCAGTCCCTATACTGGCCTATAATAAACAACTTTAAAACTCACGCTTTCTCCCTGTTCTGCTGATAGCCAGAGATATTAGAGTAGAATCATCTAATAATACTGTACTATAATCAATTAAAATTAAAGTACCAAGCGAGTTGGCTACATGGTTTTGGTAAGATAGCTGTTGGTTGGCATTCGGGATTTAGTGGTTTCAAACACCACTGTCGGCAGCCTTGAAGATGGTTTTCAGTGTTTCATATTTTCACTCCAGGCAAATGCTGCAGCTGCATCTTAATTCATGCCATGGTAGCTTCCTTTCCAATCTTAGCCTTTTCCTATCCCATAGTCGCCGTAAGACCTCTCCGTATCAGTGCGATGTTAAAAAAAAAGTAATAAAAATAAAATTTGGTATCCAGTTATATTGTCTTTTCCTGCTTATTCCTGAGAATTATCTCTGTGGTAAATGCCTTTTGTGAAAAATGCAGTGCTGTAATGGCAGTGTGAAGGCCATATCAGTGAGAGTAAAATAGTGAATGCTTTCCAAGAATACTAAGTTCTGAACCAGTTGCACTGAAACAGTGTGTTATAGTTTTGTGAGTGAGGTATGGAGAGTCTTCCTCTTCAGGCCTTGGGGGAAATAGACCCATCTCTGATGTGCTCCTTACAAGATTCTTAATGATCATGGTGATGTGAAATTTAGTGATTTATCTAGGATTTTTCCTACTTAGTGCTGATTTATTGAAGTTTGATTTGTATAAAATGTTGTAATTTCCATTGTCAAGCAGGACTTTATATTTTCTGTAACTTTCTATATATCGTTGGTGAAAAATTAACCAAGAGATTTGGGAAACTTCAGAATGAATCTTCGCTCACGTGTTAAATGTCATTCTAAGAAAGCTAGAGGATATCGGTTAAATATATTTGTATTTTCTTGTAGATTGCACAGCGTGCAGCAAATGTGGAATCACGTTATAGCGATCTGAAAGATAGTAAAATCTCAACTTTGACGACATCTCATAGTCAAAAAGTGTCTCAGTTTCATAAGAACTTGAAGCTGTCTACAGGAGCGAAGCTAGCTGAATTGCAGGTAAGGTTCATGTGCTATTTTTTTCTCAGAGAAGGGAATCGGCTGTTACTTACTTGTCATTGCATTCAAAGTGAGTTTCCCAAAGAGATGGGAGATTATTTTGATCAGAATACAATGGACCATTTGCAAGTTCTAAGTAGGTAAATACTATTTCGTTGACATAGGATGGTAAAAATTATCAGTACTGTAGAAATAGTGGGGATTATTCTTGAATTATTAATATATTAACCAGGGAAAAAATTCCAAATACTTTGGTTTGTACTCATAATTGGGAATTTGTATTGAGAAGTACTGGTAGTAGAATGCTATAAGGTACTTTTTTTTGCAGTGTATAGAGCTCCAGTGATTCATTGAATAAAACATTAAAGGGCCGATTGCAGAAGTGGTGTTTAGACGATGTCTTCGGTTAAACAATGCCTAAGTGTGGCCGTGACATTGCAGAGTCGTTATTTATCACTTAGACACTGTCCAAAACCGATGTTCAACCGGTCATGTTTAAACACTGCCGAGAGCACTGTTTAACCTCAAATGAGCGGAGTGAATCACAATCAGAGGTTATGTACCATGAAACATGTAATTTGTACTATTTTGAGAGGATTCCAGGAAGAAAGGTTATACCGCCCACTGTTAAATTACAGCAATTCGTTTGACATGCATGGGAAGATAGATCCTAAAGTAAGGTTTCGCTTTTCAAGAGACTTATTTCTTGAAACTGACAAAGGGACAGTCCGTGAACTGTCAACTTGAATACAATTCTTGGCAACCGATATAGGGCTATTTTATTATATACATGGGGTACTTTCCAAGGAATTATAGGTCACTTCGATTGCATACATGTCAGAATTACTTGTCCCAATCGTCAGAGGGCTGTCACATACGTCAACTGGGACGGATTCACTTTCACATACTGCCGAGTAAACACACATAATAGTGAAGACTAGACAGTAGGTTTGTGTTGGTTTATATATAATCGTAGTTTTCGGCAACTATGAGATAGAAAAAAGGCAAGTGGCGGCGATGATGGTGATTATTGTTTAAAGAGGACTGGGAAAGAAGAGCCGTGGCCAGTATTTGCCTGGTATAAGAATACGGAAACTATGGTAAACAACCGTCAGGGCTGCCGATGATGTGTTTTGAACCTACGATCTCCAGAATGCAAGCTACATCTATATGGCCCATACAACACACTCGGTTACACATTAGTACTATTGCTTCATCTTCTCTTCATCAAAGCTACCGTATATATGAGTAGATTACACTCGCTGTAACGCTATAATCAAAGCTACACTTCCCCGTACGGTGGCATTAATATTGTGAGGTTTAATATCCACCAAAAGCGATACTCTTATCTGTGGGCAAGGCATGCTCTGCTTAGCCATATTTCAGTAATGTGTAGGAGGACAAACAGCTGACTGGAGTTAGCCACGCGCACCGACTAATTTCATTGGTTGCGACAGGCAAAGACTTGTATGTAAGATACTTCTATATCCATTTTCAAATCAATGTTGAAACTTTAAACGATATCTAGTTAGACATAAATGCACTGTGAGGGTCGTTGCAGATATACTAAATGTCACAACCACCATTCTATCTATAAAAAAAGAAGAAAAAATCAACAGCATGATAGGGAACAACCAATTTAATTGATGTCGGAAGATATAACTTTTTGTGCCTCTCCTGTTAGTACAAATATATGCTGCAATACACTGGTGTGATCACTCTTTAACTTATATTTTAAATGAAACTCCAAGAAAACACTTACAGGTTTACAAATCAAGCTTTAACAACCATGATAATAGGAAATATTGTATACAGATATAGTGAAAGCATTGTCTGTAATGAGAATATGACCTGGTTTTAGACAAATACAGTACGTTTCCATGCTTGCCGTAATACAGTCAGAGTGGTGTGTAGTTGAATTCAAATTAAAAGTAATTGCCATTCACTTAAGTGGTTGTGTAGTTATTCCTCTAAATTCTTGAAACAAGCAATAATTGAGCTCTCATTGCTGCCAGGTTCAGTGTCTTTCGACGTGGAGGGAGGGACCATGTTGCACCATGCAGTTGGAATATCAAGGCTGATCATGATTTGCATAAGCTGTACCTTTAGAAAAGATAAAACTCCAATTATTTACAGATAATCCACGAAGTGGTATATGTGAAGTTGGCTGTTGGGTTAGTGTCAGCCTTAGAACAATGCACTTGATTCTTCAAGAGAACAGTCTTATCCCTGTTGTATGGAGTTCTGCCAGCGAATATTGTACAGGAACAGAAATTACTCACTATATCTTGTTGTTTGAGTCATCAGTCCATAGACTGGTTTGATGCAGCTCTCCATGCCACCCTATCCCGTGCTAACCTTTTCATTTCTACGTAACTATTGCATCCTACATCTGCTCTAATCTGCTTGTCATATTCATACCTTGGTCTACCCCTACCGTTCTTACCACCTACACTTCCTTCAAAAACCAACTGAACAAGTCCCGGGTGTCTTAAGATGTGTCCTATCATTCTATCTCTTTTTCTCATAAGATTTAGCCAAATCGATTTCCTCTCACCAATTCGATTCAGTATCTCTTCATTCGTGATTCGATCTATCCATCTCACCTTCAGCATTCTTCTGTAACATCACATTTCAAAAGATTCTATTCTCTTTCTTTCTGAGCTAGTTATCGTCCATGTTTCACTTCCATACAATGCCACGCTCCACACGAAAGTCTTCAAAAACATCTTTCTAGTTCCGATATCAATGTTTGAAGTGAGCAAATTTCTTTTCTTAAGAAAGCTCTTCCTTGCTTGTGCTAGTCTGCATTTTATGTCCTGACTTCTGCCATCGTTAGTTATTTTACTACCCAAGTAACAATATTCATCTACTTCCTTTAAGACTTCGTTTCCTAATCTAATATTTCCTACATCACCTGCCTTCGTTCGACTGCACTCCATTACTTTTGTTTTGGACTTATTTATTTTCATCTTGTACTCCTTACCCAAGACTTCATCCATACCATTCAGCAACTTCTCGAGATCTTCTGCAATCTCAGATAAAATAACAATATCATCGGCAAATCTCAAGGTTTTGATTTCCTCTCCTTGGACTGTGATTCCCTTTCCAAATTTCTCTTTGATTTCCTTTACTGCCTGTTCTATGTAAACATTGAAAAGGAGAGGGGACAAACTGCAGCCTTGCCTCACTCCTTTCTGGATTGCTGCTTCTTTTTCAAAGCCCTCGATTCTTATCACTGCAGATTGATTTTTATACAGATTGTAGATAATTCTTCGTTCTCGGTATCTGATCCCTGTCATCTTCAGAATCGTAAATAGCTTGGTCCAATCAACATTATCGAATGCCTTTTCTAGATCTATGAATGCCATGTACGTGGGCTTGTCCTTCTTGATTCGATCCTTTAAGATCAGACGTAAAGTCAGGATTGCTTCACGTGTTCCTACATTTCTTCTGAAGCCAAATTGATCTTCTCCCAACTCAGCTTCAATTTGTTTTTCCATTCTTCTGTAAATAATACGTGTTAAAATTTTGCAGGCATGAGATACTAAACTAATGGTGCGGTAGTTTTCACACCTATTCTTGGGAATAGGTATAACAACATTCTGCCGAAAATCGGATG
This sequence comes from Anabrus simplex, assembly GCF_040414725.1. NCBI lineage: Eukaryota > Metazoa > Arthropoda > Insecta > Orthoptera > Tettigoniidae > Anabrus > Anabrus simplex. Next base: position 1,002,370,170 of record NC_090266.1, read on the forward strand.
GGACTTCTCCTGTCTCATACATCTTGCACACTAAATGAAATAACCTTGTCATGCTGGTTTCTCCTAAGGCAGTCAGTAATTCAGAGGGAATATCATCAATTCCAGGTGCCTTGTTCCTATTTAGGTCACTCACAGCTCTGTCAAACTCTGACCTCAAAATTGGGTCTCCCATTTCATCAGCATCAACAGCCTCTTCATGTTCCAGAACCAAATTATCTACGTCTTTACCTTGATACAACTGTTGGATATGCTCCTGCCATCTTTCTGCTTTGTCTTCTTTCTCTAGAAGTGGCTTTCCATCTGAGCTCTTAATATTCTTGCACCTAGATTTCCTTTCTCGAAAGGTTTCCTTGATTTTCCTGTATGCAGCATCTACCTTTCCCAGGACCATACAGTCTTCGACATCCTTGCACTTTACATGTAATAAATATCATTTTTGGTCCGTATTTATGATATTAGATTGAAATAATAACATTAAGTTATTTATTAGACCACCTAATCAATACAAAATCGTCTTGGATGATTTACATAAATTTGTTAGCTAATAGTGGGACATGTTTCGCCTTCCCTGAAGGCATCATCAGCCATAGTCTTAACCTTAAATTAAAAATAAGCGTCTAAATAACATGTAGTGATGAAATGAATTTTAAAATCTTGAAGAGATTTGAAGTAAAATAACATTAAAAATAACAATGATGGTTTGAAAATACAATGTGATGAGATACAATAATGGAAGAATTAGCAAAATTAACATTAGAGGGCTGCTAAAATAAGTACAATGGATAAAACAGATTGTTATACAACCAGTAGTAAGATTGCATTAAAGTAAAGTTGATAGTCATGGCGGTTATAATTAGACGATGGCGAAAATACTTATATAATCAAAGTAAAGAGGAGAGAATAAAAGTCAAAGTTAGTCGAGAGATCCGAAGTTCATCATGATCTTGAAGATAAAAGACGAAAGTCAGATGCATATGGTGAAGTTGTAGAACACGTTGAGGATATGAAGTTGGTGAATAGAAGTTCAAGAACAGTTTCAAATAGGATCACTATGGACCATCTCAAAATTTGAAGTGATGTTCAAATGTTGTAAATTGTGAGTTTGTAGATATTCTAGTTGAAAAAGCATATACAAGTGGAATCTGTAAATGGAAGCAAGAAACGTAGAGTTAATTGTGTGAAAAGATATTTGAAAAATATTGAAGTAGAATCGTATGTACTTACCATTTGACGGTGACAATCTTTGATTAGGTGGTCTAATAAATAACTTAATGTTATTATTTCAATCCTTGCACTTCTCCTTCAGCCATTCTTCCTTAGCTACCTTGCACTTTCTATCCACTTGATTCTTTAATCGCCTGTATTCTTTTCTGCCCTCTTCATTTCTAGCGTTCTTGTATTTTCGTCGTTCATCAATCAGGTCTAGTATCTCCTGAGTTATCCACTGATTCATAGTTGATCTTTTCTTCCTTCCTAACATTTCTTCGGCAGCCCTACTGACTTCATTTTTCATGACTCTCCACTCTTCCTCTATAGTGTTTCCTTCAGCCTTTTTGTTTAGTCCTTGTGCAACATGTTCCTTGAAACAATCCGTCACACTCTTTTCTTTCAACTTGTCTAGATCCCATCTTTTTGCATTCTTCCCTTTCTTCAATTTCTTCAACTTCAGATGGCATTTCATGACCAACAAGTTGTGGTCAGAGTCCACGTCTGCTCCTGAGAAAGTTTTGCAATCCAACACCTGGTTTCTGAATCTCTGCCTAATCATAATGAAGTCTATTTGATACCTTCCAGTGTCTCCAGGTGTCGTCCACGTATACAGCAGTCGTTTGTGGTGTTTGAACCAAGTATTGGCAAGGACTAAATTATGATCAGTGCAGAATTCAACCAACCGACTTCCTCTTTCGTTCCTTTGTCCCAATCCAAACTCTCCTACTGTACTACCTTCTCTTCCTTGGCCTACCACTGCATTCCAGTCTCCCATCACAATTAGATTCTCATCACCTTTTACATATTGTATTAAATCATCTATCTCCGCATATATTCTTTCAATTTCTTCATCATCCGCTGAACTAGTAGGCATATAGACCTGCACTATTGTGGTGGGCATTGGTTTGGTGTCTATCTTGACGACAATAATTCTTTCACTATGCTGGTCGTAGTAGCTTACCCGCTGCCCTATTTTCTTATTCATTATTAAACCAACTCCTGCATTTCCCGTTTGATTTCGTGTTGATAATTCAGTAGTCGCCAGACCAAAAATCCTGTTCTTCCTGCCAACGTACTTCACTTATACCAACCACAACGATTCAAACTTACAACATTCCACGCTCCGACTCGCAGAATGTCTGTATCCATCTTCCTGATGATCGCCCCCTCTCGTGTAGTCCCCACCCGGAGATCCAAATGGGGGACTAGTTTACCTCCGGAATATTTTACCCGGGAGGAAGCCATCATCAGTACATCATTCATACAGAGAGAGCTGCATGTCCTCGGGAGGTAGTTACGGCTGTAGTTTCCCGTTGCTTTCAGCCTTGTAGCAGCATCAACACAGCTAAGCCATGTTGAATATTATTACAAGGCCGTATCAGTCAATCATGTAGACTGCCGCCCTTGTAACTACCGAAAGGCTGCTACCCCCCTTTCGATGAACCATTCGTTAGTCTGGTCTCTCAACAGATACCCATCCGATATGGTTGCACCTGCAGCTCGGCTATCTGCATCATTGGGACACGCAAGCCTCCCCACCACGGCAAGGTCACATGGTTCGCAGAGGAGACACTATATCTTATGGTTGGACAGAGCACTGTTTGCTTGCATTGCTATTTTCAACATCTGCTTTTCCCATTTTTGGGGTTGTGAAAATCCACTAGTTACAACATGAATTGCCATCAAGTATATTGGAGATTAAATATTTGGTTTAGAATTATTGGTGTCAGAATGGTTGGACTGTACAGTTTTCCAAGATATAAGACTGTTGAAGTATACAAGATATTCATCAAGAGTTGCACTTCGTAACTATGGGGGATATTGCTCTTGTTATGCAAGAAGGGATGTTGCAGTTTGATGGGACTCCACCTGATGACACTTTAGCAAGAAGACACGCTGTTTGGATAAAGGCCAATTAAGTCGAATGGTTAAAGTGAGCCAGCTCCTTGCTAATAAGATTGCTAGTCCATGCCACTTTGTATCTTTCTTAATGGGTTTCCTTCAGGAATTAGGCTAGTGGATAGGTGTTAGATTGTTCAGAAGACTTGATTCAGGCTGCTGTTTCCACCCTCAGTGAAGTGTAAGCAAGCTTGTAGTTTTATATGACTTGATAATGTGATGATAGCCTTGGCACCTCCAGTTTTACATGGAATCCGAACTCAGAAGTGTGACTTTGCTTTTCGAAAATCCTATATACATTAGCTAGATTTATCTTTGCGAGAAACCAGTAAAAATGCCACTCAAGTATGTCATTCTAAATGCAGTGCAATTGCAGCTCATGGTGGACTCTCCTGATACATGTCGGGCTAGGAAATGTTTTGCAGTGGATAGAGGACACTTTAAACCCATCTTGAGTAGATCACATTTTTTTTCTTTTTGTTATTTGTTTATGTTGAAAACTGTATTTCTTCCCAGAGTAAACACTTGTCACTTAAGTTTTTTGCACTTTCACACTGCCCTACAGCACCATTCTAGATACTCTAACGGACCCATTGCATAATTTTTAAGATGAGCATTCTTATTGTTCTAAGAACAGGTATTGGCAGTGAAAGACCGCAATCTTTCAAACATATTTTTCTCAAAAGCAAGATGTATGGCTTTATGTGTTTTGCTTGTGAACCCATAGTGTATTTTTCAGTATGTTTTCAATCAAGTTGCTTACACACCTTTTGACTTCACTATTTCTCCAACGTGTCCATTTGTCAAAAAGCATTGTAGCTCAACTAAGGTTAAGTAACATTGCGGTTGCTATGGTACTTAATAGGTAGGTAACTTCTCCGTTTCTACGGTTGGAATGCACATGCATTTTACAACTTTAATAATAATAATTATTCTTAAGAGGAGTACTTTGTACTAGAATGTGTTGCTACTTTTTGGTGAAAATGAACAAATAAAGAACTATTTCCAGTTTGAATATAAAGGAACAAATATACCTTTCAAGAACAATATCGTATTTCGGTGGAAAATAAAAGTCCCGTTGATCACCTGTTTAATACAATTGGCAGGGGATAGAGCTACCGAATTCTATGTTGTCCTGTCAAACTTAACTGGCATCCAGTATTTTTTATATATATATAAATCAATCAGATTTTTCAGAAATATTCAGTCTGACTTCACTGATTCCCAGAATATCCACGAAACACAGCATTTTCTCTTCCCATTTCCCCCATGAGAGTGGAGCGCCCCTTCCGCCAACTACACCATTTTGGCCGTGCGTGTAGAGGCGCACGGCTGTGAGCTTGCATCCGGGAGATAGTAGGTTCGAATCCCACTATCGGCAGCCCTGAAAATGGTTTTCCGTGGTTTCCCATTTTCACACCAGGCAAATGCTGGGGCTGTACCTTAATTAAGGCCACGGCCGCTTCCTTCCAACTCCTAGGCCTTTCCTATCCCATCGTCGCCATAAGACCTATCTGTGTCGGTGCGACGTAAAGCCCCTAGAGGAAAAAAAAAACTACACCATTTTGATGATCTCCTCCTGCGTCATAGCTGCCGTTCAGGACTTTACCCTAACCCTGGCACGGGATGCAATATAGGTGCGGTCTGTCATTTAATCTGGTCCCTCACCTTCAGCATTACCAGCTTGGGTGGCCCTGCCAAAGCTCCCACAAGCATTGCTTTCGTATCACTGAGACATACAAGCCTCCACACCATGTACAGGTACCAGACCATGGGGAAGGTAAAGACTGCACAAAGGAAGAACAATAAACACTTCTAGTAGTGAAATAAGAGTTTAGGTAACATATACAACACGGGATGTTCACAGCATCCCAATTGCTAATATTTCACTTTAATAACATTTATTTAAACTATCCAATTACTCAAAAAGTATATCCCCCACAGAGTGCTAGCTCACGATGGCTTCTCTGCAAGAGTCTTTTCCACTCGCAGCAGCACATTATAAGCACTTTCCGATGCACACATAAGATGTGTGCCGCTCTGTGTAGGCCCGTAATCTTTAGTGTTAGCGAAGCCGGTACAGGTACATTATGTTTGTTTGCCCTGGGGGAAAGGTGAGCATAATTTACAGTGTGTAGCTTTTTATGTAGAAAGTCAGTAGTGAATTGATGTATGTCACAACTTAGTAATTGCAGGGTACCAAAATGGCACCCTAGGGGATCTTGATTAAATTTTCCTTTCAAAACTTAGCTATAATAGTTTTCTAACAAATATTAAGACACTTCTAAAGTGCTTTCTAAGGTAACTCTCCAGTATTCTTTGCGAAGCAAATGAATTTTCAGTATCTCTGATGATATTCTACCACTTCACTAAAGTCATGTGCATGTGATTCTTTATGCGGTGCTTGAGTAGGGATGGATGAATTTAATGCGTCAGTCAGAATTTCACCTCTGAAATTTCCCATTGCCTCACTTCCTTCTAAACCAGCAGATTTAATACCCTGATAGCATTCTATACCGTTCGTGACAGATCTACCAAATAGTTGAAATGCTAGTCTTACAAATTAGGATCCAACTGGGCAGGAGGTGAGTTTATAACAAACGTACAATCTGAAAAGTTTGTTCTGCTAGGGTCAGTTGTATTGAAAATTGAACACTTCAAATTCATTATGTTGCCAGATATTCCTAAGCATTTCTATAACTTTTTATTTGACAGGATACCATCTGACATGAAACCAATTAATCCTACACCTGCTTGCTCTAATTGTGTAATGATCTGAATGGGAACTTCTGCAATTATGTCGCCAGGGCTGGTTTTCCAGGTAGCGTATGGGTAGCATACAGTTATCCCTCGTCGTAGTGCCATATGTTCTGAGTGTAGCTGGTGCAATCAAGGGAGTGATGTTAAATCTAGGTCATGTTTTAAAACATTAATTTGAATTACGTATGCTACGTAGTGATTTTCTGGAGTAATATTCATTCAGCATTTAATTTATGTAGGTATTTTGCATTCATACAATACCATGACAGATGTTACCTGTAAATTTTACACATTTTTCGTAAGCAAAGTACATTTCTTCTTGTTTTATGACCACATAGGATCACTTTAGTCAGTCCATCATCCCGGTTTCTTTAAGGGGATTGTTCGGGCTTTGCGGTCCCCCCAGTAATTCTTCAGGTGCTCCGATCTTCGTGCCCTTTCATTGGTTGAAAATGTGTGTTGTTAGTTTGTTTCATGTGAGGGTAAGGCGGAGGTTTGTATTCTAGTATTTTGTATTCAATTTTATATTATTTGTGGTGTCTTCTGTTGTAAGGCCTATTTCCTTCAGATCCTCTCTTCTGTGATCCATTCACATCTTGTTCTGGTATTTTTTGAGATGAAATTGTGTTGTACTAGTTGTTTCCGAAGTCTTGAATCCTGCATCCTCATGATATGTCCAGAGAATCCCAGTCTCCTCTTACTCATGGTATCTGTAATGGGCTGTAGCTCTTTGTACACGACTTTTGTTAGGTATTTTTTGTTGATGCAGGTCCTTCCAATCCTCCTTTCAATTTTCTGAAGTCTGTCAGTCTTTGATTGTTCATTCAGGTGAAAAAGTGTTTCTGCTGCATATGTAGCTTCTGGTTTTATAACTCTGTTGTAGTTTGTTTTTTGTTTTTATCATTTCATTTATTGATAGACATTTCTTTGTAGATATCCCATGCTAGTTTTTGTGCTTTAGCTAATCTATTTGTTCTTGTTTGGATTGAGATTTTTTCATTTAGCTTATGTGTTATTACTTCTCCAAGATATTTAAATTAAGTTACTATTTTGATTTTATTACCATTTATGGTAACTTCTTTTAGTTGCAAAAATAAAATGTTGCTAATATTTATTTTTGAGAGGCATTTCCTAAACCATTCCCTCGTTACCATTTCTAGAGCACAATTAAATAATAGTGGGGAGAGCCCATCTCCTTGCCGTAATCCAGTTTTAATTTCAAATGACTCTGATATTTCACCCCTAAACTTCACTTTTCACTTGGTGTTGGTGAGAGTCAATTTTATCATGTTAATTAATTTGGGGTGTAGTCCAGGGTGTCTTAAAATTTTAAACAGAGTTTCTCTATGGATGCATTCATAAGCTTTCTCGAAATCTACAAATGTTGTAACCTATCTCTGTTTCTTCTCCTGTTATACTCCACTATCAACTTAAGACTCGTGATCTGATCAGGACAGCTCCTCCAGGGTCTGAAACCTCCATGATATTCTCCTAGTTCTTTCTCAAGTTGTAAACTTATCCTATCAAGGATCATTATTGAAAAGATTTTGTATGTTATGTCTAGGATTGAGATTCTCCTGTAGTTATTAGGGTCCATTTTTTCCCTTTTTTGTGCAGTGGGTTAATGAGGGCTGTTTCCCAGTGTTCTGTTAGTTCTTCTTTAATCCAGATAGGAACAAGTTGCTGATGGAGGACAATTTTGCTGTTCTTCCTGCATATTTCCAGATTTCCACAAATGTTTGCTCTTCCCCTGGCCCTTCGTAGTTTTTAATTTATTCAGTGCTTGGTAGATTTCCTTTATTGTGAGGGGATTGGTGTATTCTGGTGGTGTTTTTATAGGGGTGTTGGTGTCCAAATGAAGGAGTTCTGTAGGTTCCTCACAATTTAGAAGCTTGTTGAAATATTAGGCAGAATTTCTGCATTGTCTTTATTGTTATGAGCCAGCTTATCATTTTCATCCTTCATCAGTAGGGTCGGGGGTCACATTTTAAGAGCCATTTTCTGGAGGTTTTGTAGTAGTCCCTTGATTGAGTTTTATTGAATTTTTCTTCAGTTAATTGCAGTGTGTCCTTATGATGCTGCCTTTTTATTCTTCTGAAGACTTGGGTAGTTTATTTTCTGTTTTACTATATTTTGATTGGATATTCCTGATTTTTGGGACTGATGTAATAGGCATGCCTGATGTCTTTTCCCCACTGTTTCATCACATTCGCTGTTCCACCATTGGTGTTTTTTAAGTCGTTTAATTGGAGCCAGGTCTTCTGCAATTTGTTTAAGGTTGTGTCTAAGTCCTCAAGTTTATCTATGATTTTTATTTTTTCACTTACTTTTTGGTAATTTCATTGTAGATTAGCTGGGTAGGATCTATTTTTGTTTTTGTTGTCTCCTCTGGCGAGTGAGTTTAATTTTAACTCGGTAATGATCTGAACCTGTGTCTATTCCTCACAGGACTTTGATGTTATAGATCTCTTTGTGGTGTGAAAAATTATTTCAGTGGAGCACACAAATACATAGAAAGCACCAAAATTCATAACAGATCAAAGTGAGCTACTGCCAAGCTCTACCATCAAATTGCTTTGTCCAAATTGCAAAGCTATTCTTAGAAACAGTCCAGTGTTACGCCGAATTCCCATTGTGTACCATTATCATTCATCCAGAACAGGTGCAGTAAATCCCTTGGTCTACACCAGTCGTGATAATGACCTACTAATGAGGGTCAGTAGCGTGCAGCCTGTTCACATTGCTGCCGAGCTCGATAGCTGCAGTCGCTTAAGTGCGGCCAGTATTCGGGTGATAGTGGATTCGAACCCCACTGTTGGCATCCCTGAAGATGGTTTTCCATGTTTTCCCATTTTCACACCATGCAGATGGTGGCTTCCTTCCCACTCCCAGCCCTTTCCTGCCCCATCATCACCATAAGACCTATCTGTGTTGGTGCAACATTAAATTTTTTTTGTAATATTCACATTGCTGAAGGATGGGGCAAAAGCTATATTCCCATTCGAAGATAAATTTTCCAGGTTCCTCTCAGTGATTTTAAATCAACAGTTGGCACACTTTTAACATTGCACAACACTTCTGTATCTGCTCTACCAATGGCGGATGACATTAGGCGGGGGTGGCATTATATTGAGGTAGTTACTATGATACTTTCATCAGGAATATCTGTTCGTTGCTCGTCGTGGGTGATAACTGATGGTGGAGATAGATATATGTACTGTATGTTGCTATTGGTTGGCTCCAGTTGTACAGAAGGGAACAAATATGAAACTAGAGTATGATTTGTCATCTGATCCTTGCTTTTGTCTGAAGTAAATGTTCACAAATCATCAGAATCATTCACTTGTAACAAAGCAGAGTTAAAGTGAATTTCTTCTGAGCTTTACGTCATCAAATATAAGAATCTGTAGGCATTCTTGCTCCTCCTGTCCACTAAAAATGTGTGCTAAGGCAGCAGTAGCATTATCATTTATTCCTGTTGCTTCATGTCTGCGGCATTCTTGTTCGAAGTGTTGAACTGAGGCACAGACAATTCGTCGCCAAAGGAAGTGGTCCTCGGCAAGTGTTTCCCAGGTTTGTGGGTTTATGTCTGTCATCTCTAAGGTTTGTTTCAGTTGGTCTTTGAAGCTTTTTAAGGGATACCCCGTGGTCTCGAACTGGAACCAATTTCACTCTAGAAGATCTGGCGCGGTAGTCTGGTGTCATTCATATGGCGCATGTACCCTGCCCATCTAAGGCGATGGCCAACAAACAATGCTTCTACACTCTTAACATGCTTTCTTGAGAACTTCAACATTAGATACGTAGTTCTCCCACTTGATGTTCATGATGGAGCATAGTTTTTTATTGGTGAAAATGCTCCAGCTTTTTGATGTCACTGTAGTATAAGGTCCATGTTTCACAGCCTGGTACACCATTAGTTTTGTGTAAATTTTGATGTCTTTATTCCTGAAGACACTTGGGATAATCGGCCAATGGCCACATGGGCAGCATGAAGCCTGTTTTCCACATCTTGCTCTGAAGTACAGCTCATCAGTAAGATACTCCCAAGGTATGTGAAGTTGGTCTACATGTTCTGGTTGGGTGTTTTGAGATGGTAATGTTAAATTCATGGATGTTAGTCCCTGGTGCAGGCTGAGCCAGTACCTGGGTTTTGCTTGGTATTGAGGCCGAAATGATCATATGCATGTTCAAAACTGGTGACCGACTGTTGCAGTTCCTTGGGTATTAGAGATTATGTGATATCATCAGCATACTGCATTTCAGTTGCGCTAGTAACACTGGTCTCTTTGCGTGTATACATCAGTGAAGTATGTTCAGGTCAGAAGAGGCCACCATCAAAGCGGTATTTAATCTCTACTCCGGGGTTGTCGTTTCATAAAGCATGGCCGCCAGATACAAGGCAAACAGAGTTGGAGCAAGTACGCAACACTGTTTCAATCCGTGTGTGATTGGGAATAGTTCAGAGAAGTTGCTTTGATGGAGAATCTGTCCACTCATACCATCATGACATACTTGCACCAGGCCCACAAAATGCTCAGGACAGCCCAAGTGTCTCAAAACTGCCCACACAGTGAGTCTTGGTACACTATCGAAGGCCTTTTCCAGGTCATAAACCACAAAATAGAGAGGCTTCTGGTGTTCTCTGCATTTTCCTTGCAGTTGCCTTTCACAAAAGATCATGTCAACAGTACCTTTGGAAGCTAGGAAACTGCTTTGTGATTCTGGTAGATGACTTGCAGGCAGCTAAGCAGGATCTTTCCTAGAAGTTTACCTACAGTAGATACCAGAGAAATGCCACGATAGTTGTCATATATACTATGGTCACCTTTCTTGAAAATAATGATGAAATTGGCATCTTTGATATCACTGGGTACGTTTTCGGTTTCTGAAATTGTGAGGATGAGGGTGAAGAGCCTGGTTTTTTAGGGGTAAGCCTTCACCTTGAATTGGTTCCAGAGAGATATCTGGTCCAGGTGCTTTCCTACGTTTCAGCCTATAAACAGACGTGCCAAGTCTCCCGATTTGAGCAGGAGACTCCCGATTTTTCATTGTTCCTCCCGATCGCCGGGTCCGATCTCCAGATTTTCAGAGCAATATCCGTAATTTTCGTACTATTTTAAACTCCCGCGGATTTCCTCGTTCTATCAATATATGGCTGAGTATAGCTGGCCGATAGTAGTTCTAATAATGATGGCAGTACGGGGCATGGTGGCCAGTCATGTGCTGCTCTTTGGTCTATAATACAGTCATTCTCTTCGCAAGCGTGTCAAGCGAGTAACATTCTCTTTGGGGTAACATAACCTCAGAAGTAGCACACCATATTTGTTTTACCCGTAGAAGTGCTCGTGTTGTGCCTTTAATATTTGTTTTGGCAAAAATGTCCAAAAAAAAAAAAAAAAACTGATGCAGTGTTTAAAAGTATAGGGAAGAGTTTCCATGTTTTGAGTGAATCCAGAAAGGGACCAACGTTCACATTCTGTACTATATGTAGGTGTGATTTTTCAGTTGCACATGGCGGGAAATGCAATATACTCAAGCATATGCAAACGAAAAAACATAAGGAGAGTGTCCAGTGTGTAGAAAGAAACCAGAAACTGAACTTTTCATGTAAAAACAAAGATTTAAATCCTGTGACGAATGCCGAGGCGTTATTTACGTCATTTATAGTAGAACATAACCTGCCTGTAAATTGTGCTGATCACGCCGGACCTTTGTTTCGCAAAATGTTTCCTGATTCGGAAATTGCTAACCAATATGGGTGTGCTAGAACAAAAACAGCGGCTATTATTACAGAAATGTGCATGGAAGAAAGGGCGAAAATTGTATCATATTTGCAGGTGAATGCATTTTCTGTTGCTACTGATGGTAGCAATAAGAGACTTGAAGGTATATCCCATTGTTGTAACATTTTTTAGGCCTGTGCAGGTGAATGCATTTTCTGTTGCTACTGATGGTAGCAATAAGAGACTTGAAGGTATATCCCATTGTTGTAACATTTTTTAGGCCTGAACTCAATGAAATTCAGAGTTGTCTACTCTCTGTGCCTAATTTAGAAGGGGATGCTACTGGAGCTAACATTGCCAATCTTTTGCTCTCAACTTTTTGGGAATTCTGCATTCCATTAAAAAACTGCCTAGCTCTTGGTGCTGATAATGCTCCAGTAATGGTAGGATTAAAGAATGGTGTGGCAGGATGTTTAAAGCGGGAAAATAGTAACATAATCATCGTAGGCTGCTCTTGTCACCTAATTAATCTTGCTGCAGAGAAGGGTGCAGCGTGCTTGCCCGTAAATGTAGATGAAAGTATAATTGCTATATTTTATTATCTGGAAAGGGGTGCAAAGAGGAAAGAAAAGTTCAGAGAATTTCAGACTTTACACAACACAGAGATCAGGAAAATTCTGAAGCATGTGCCTACTCGATGGTCATCACTAAGGTGTTTAGACAGGATTTTGCTTCAGTGGGACCCTTTGGTTACATTATTCAGGAGCGAAATTGAGTAAGGATTCTCAGATGGGAACTTTGAAGACTTACAAAATTCCTAAGCACAGTTTAAGTGCAGATGTGTCTTGTTTGTCTGAAAACGTTAAGGATTGTCATAACATTTCACCTCACTCCTCAGTTAAAAGGAAAACCCAGTCATCAGTTTCACTGAAGAAAATATGAAACTACTGATGACACTAAGAGCCATGCATTGTCACGTGAAGAACTGCTTTTCATGTTCCTTTCATCAAACTTACATAAATCGTTTTGCTTTTTTCTCTCAAGTTTTATTGATATCTTTGAGAATCCAAACATAGCTTTTCAGTCGAGTATGCCGCACATCCACTTATTGAGGTCAGTTTTGGAGGAACTATTGAAGAATGTGATGGCAAGGTTTCTGAAACCACACATTATTAAAAGATCCTCCTCTTTCCTTGATGTAAATTATCATACTCCAGCAAAAGCTGATTGTGATGTGATGATATGGAACTCTGCGTTTGTTTTAGTGAACACCTTGAAGTCTGAGGAAAAGTGCATATTCTTTAAGTCTGTTAGAAAGTGTTTATCTTCATCGTGTGTCTACATGGGTACACAAATTTCCATTCAGAAATGAAGTTTTAATTAATGCAGAAGTTGCAAATATTTCTGCTATAAGTAAGGCATCATTTTCTAGCCTTATTTTTCATTAACAAGTGTCCGAACATTTTGACTAGTGAAGCGGAACATTTGGATAAAGAAACTGATATTCTGCCCTCCCTGTTCTGTAACTTTCAGCTCGAAGAAACAGACCTGGCAAAAGGAAGAATTGATGTTCAATGGGCATTGGTAGGTCAGATGAAATCAGCCGATGGTGTACTTAAATATGACAGACTCTCTAAAGTGATGCTTGCTATTTTATCAGTTCCACATAGCAATGCAGAATGTGAAAGGATTTTTAGCAGTCACAAAGACAGAAACACAGTTCAGATCCTTGCTGTCTGAACAAACTTTGGAGAAACTTTTAACCTTGAAATCAGTTCAGCAAGGCAAGTGCTTTGAGCAAAAATTTAGTTCCGAGTTTCTGAAGAGGGCCAAGTCAGCTACTGGTGTGTTGAACAACAATTAGTCGTAATGTGTTCACCATGTTGAAGGATGTGAAGTCGCATGTTTCTACAGTTCAGGTATGTCCAGTCTTTAGTATTCACATGTAAATGATGAAAAAAATATATAAGGGCAAATAGAATTGTTAATGTATTGAATTATAATGAATTTGTACATGTTCTGCCATCAGTGATGCCGTAATACGTCGCGATTCGCTGCGAAATTTCTCCTGAATTTTCACTTTTGAAAGTTGGCATGTCTGCTATAAAGTACCACACACTATTCCTGATGCGTTGGTGACATCTCCATCCATGGTTGAGGGGGAAGTTGTGGCACATCCCATTGAAAGTCATCGGCAGCAGTGGAGGTTCGGTTTAAAAAAGTGGAGAAGTGTTCCTTCCAACGCTCCAGGAGTCTCTACAATCAGTAAGGGTGTTAGCACCATCAGCTGTTTTCAGAGTTCAAACTGAAGAGCGAGATGGACCATTGATTTCTTTAATTTCCGCTTGGAAGTTCTGCAGTTCTCTGGCATCAGGTAGTCCTTTGAAGTTCTAGAGCCTTCTTCTGCCACCAGTCGTCTTCATTTCTGTTATTTGAGTCTGACACTTCTGTTTCTGATCTTGAAGCACAGCTGGATGATAGCTCTTCAAGAAGGTATAGGTGGGCTTCCTACATGGCACTGATAAGGCTCAGGATTTCTTCATTGTTGTCCTTGAACCAGTCTTGCCTCTTTCTTTTCTTGTAGCCGATGATTACTTCAGGTGACTCAGTAATAGTCCTTTCGAATGTTGACTGTTCTTGCTCAACATCGTTCATGCACACAGGATTGCTTGCTAATTGGTTCATGATCATATTTTGGAAGTCTGACATTGTGGATTTATCTGACAGTTTTGAAAGTGGCAAACTTGCGTCGGGGCTTGCTTGGTTGATGCCTAGTTGGTTTCTGATGGGAGGAGATTCTGAATTGACAGATAAGATGTTCGTGACCTGTAATAATAATGTTATTTTGTTTTACGTCACACTAACTACTTTCATGGTTTTCAGAGACACAGAAGTGTCGGAATTTTGTCCCGCAGGAATTCTTTGACAGTGCCAGTAAATCTACCGACATGAGGCTGGCATATTCGAGCCCCTTCAAATACCACTGGACTGAGCCAGGATCGAACCTGCCAAAATGGTGTCAGAGGGCTAGCGCTTCACCCGTCTGAGCCACTCAGCCCAGCCCGCTGAAGTCCAGCAGTCATCAATACTCCTCGCAGTCTTCGGGATGAGAACATCTTTCTTGTCATGCTGTCAGGTGATATTGATGTAGTCAAAGATGTGCCAGTGCTTAGATCGTGGATACATCTGGTATTGTAGTTACATAGGCGAAACTGGGTGTTAGTGACGAACAGCTCATGTTCTGCACCCATGCTGAGAGATAGCAGTCCATTGGCATTAAAATTACAAATACTGTACCATATTTACCCATTACGTTTCTCCACAAACAATTATCCCTTCCCACTCTGATATTAAAGTCTCCAAGCAGTAGCAGTTTGTCTGACTGTGCTAACCTGGTGATGATAGAGTTCAACTGGTGGGAGAAGTGGTTCTTAATTTCTTCATCGGCTTTCAGGGTGGGGTCATATGCAGATATAAGTATGATGGACCTATCTCCCGGAGAGTAAGGGTGACTTCCGATGTTCAGCCCACATTTCCTGTGACTTTCCCCATTTGGGTTGGTCAGCATTGATCCTAAAGTGGTCTTCCGAGACACAGACGCAGGGCCGAATTCTTGAGTAGCCACCGGGTCTCGTGAAGACCATCACACATCTGCCACCAATGTGCAGGTCCAGAGTAGAGTTTCCCAGTTTACTTGACAGCTGCCTTCACCATCATCGCCCCATCACTGTTAGACTTGATCAGTGGTGAAGAAAGTAGCAGGAGAAGTGTCACTGGCGTGGATTTGTTTAATGCTAGAACTGGCAATGTTAATTCCTGTGGTGGCAGCCATATTTGCGAACTTTTCACTCGTCTAAATAAAATGCCAAATATCTGCAAAATATGAAATAAATCTACAAAGTTTCATATATATATATATATATATATATATATATATACATTTATGTAAAGCTAATCCACTGACATTGTCGTGATGACGCTAAATTGCATTAATGTTTTGAATAGAAAACTGTACAGACTGTTCATAAAGTGTAATTCCTAAATTCAAAATAATAATAGTAAAATGTTTTATGTATACACAAAACTGGAACCTGTCATAAACTGAGATATACAGATTGTCAATAATGTATCTGTAATGCACTAGCAAAAGTTTCATCAATCTGAGAAGTATATTCTTGAAAATATTAGAGAAAATGCATTGGCATGCAATTATATGGAGGTGTTCCATTAGACCATGTTGTTATGGGAGGTTCGTCATCACTTTCACTTTCAGATATTTGATGCGAAAAAATAGCTGATAAACATTCCAAATCTGACTCTAAATCATTTGGTTCATTCTCAGTAACCTCAATCAGATACGTTACTTTCATTTTCCAACAAATTTCGCACTGCTTAACTACTAATTTTCCGCAATGAAACAAAAATGCCATATTTAGACACACACTGTACTAAAATGTATATAATAAATTATATATATATATACAGAAGTAAATGACTCGTACCGAACGGAAAACTACGGAAGAAAATGAAATTGAATAGAAATAGAAAAGCAGATCCTGCATATGTTGGTTTACAAACACTGAAAAAATGGCCCTCAAACAGATCGTCAGAAAACTGCACTCATTTATTTCTGTGAAATTGCACCCAAATAGGTTGTAAATATGAATGAAACTGAACTCATCGTGGTTGTCGACATTGGGAACAACAAGAAGTAAACTGTCATGATATCTGTTGAAGAAATAAGGAAATTACGAGAAGAAATACAAACAAGTTGAATATTTAACAGTGCCACTACAGCAGGGAGCAAAGTGTTGATTATTTGACAGTTGCCAGTTCTAGGGTTAAGGAAGATCCCGGCTTGCCAGGAACTGACCTACGAACTATAGTCTCAGAGCCATATCCTGCAGCACTTGTGAGATGAGGTTAAGCACAGAGATTGCAATGGACTGCTGCAGGCTGAAGGTATGAATGAATAGCGCCTTCACAGCCAGTCTGTGTGGCATGACTTCATCCACCTCCTCAACCACCAGGAACCGATGTAAGAGGTTCCTCCTATGCTTGTTTGCCGTTTGGTCAAGTGATGGATTCGAGTGTCATTTCTTCCAGTGATGGGACCATCGCCCCACCTAAGGGAGCTCATCTGCCCGAAGCAGCTGGCCGCTGTACAAAGTTAGGTTATTTACCGCTGCCCAACACTCGGCATTAGCACTTTTGCAGCTGGGTGCCAAACCAGTCAACCCTCCTACTTTCTCATTCCAGAGTTGGGACCGGAAACTGGCAGAGTTCTTCAAACATAATAGCGATGTTAAGTGCTGTTTTAAGACATAACACAACTCGCACTATTCACTCATTAATACACCAATGGGGAGCATTATAAATTCCAGTAACTTCACACAAATACACAATAATGACAACTCAAGTCCATGGAGATGGGGGATAGGTTTCATTAGTTTGAGTTAGATAAGATTTCTAATTCATTTTGTGTACACTTCCCAAAATAATAAACAATTAACCTTAGGTAGAGACTCCCCCTTACGTAGTATAACCGCAATGAAAAAGTAAAGAGATGGTTCGTAGAGTTGATTTTAACAATTCTGTACTGCTTATGGTCAGTCATCTCTAATAAAATATTTGTTGCATTGCTCTCCAATACGTATTTCTCCAATGTATTAATTACCTCTCTTCTGTGATTAGTATGGCAATCTGAAAATAAAACACGTTTGTTGGGACTGTATTACCAGAGTAGATGGAGAAGAGTGTGAACAATCACCACCTTAGTTTTAGTGATGTGCTTGTAGTAGTGTTGTCAATGATGTGACAGTTTTAAACATTGCCTATTCGAAGTCCACAAAAGCATAAATTATTATTTATTATATTGAATGAAAAATGTCATATTACTTACAAGGGAACTGATTTCGCTGTAAAATTCTAATCGGGTTGAAATTTAGTCCACAATATTCCTACAAAGTTGTAAAATGACGTAGCAAAAAACTGCATGGGCCACTTTCAATTTCGAATGCCAATATTGAACTCGGAAACTTGCCGGGCGGCGGCATTAGCGCGGAGGTGGGGAGAGGTAAAGCTGACCTTGAATCCTAGCGGCAAGCGATGGTTCGTGGCGACCAAGCAGCGATATGACATGCTGCGTTGCATTCCCCACCTCAAACTTTTCCCTCACTGTTTTACCCTCTCGATTAGAACATAACATGCAATGTAATTTGATGTTTTGCGCTTGTCCTTACTGTAAATAAATAAACCGGCCTTTTTTTGTTTTACTGTCTGTAATCCTTGCAATAGTGGAAGTTAACATAAAAATAGTCAATGCAAAGAGACTGCTTGCACCACGCGCACCTTACAACATTTCCTTTTGTACACATATCGCAAGTATTTCGGATAGAACCATTGTTGAAATAAAACTGAACGGGGTTCACAAAGCAAGCGAGGTGTGTTTCAACATAATCGCATTTGTACCAACTATACTTCCACATGTTACAAAACTGCTGAGAAGATAGTTGGTTGTGGGTCAGCGATTGGGTTTTTAAAATATTGTTGCACAAATGAATGTTAATATCAAAATTGCATAATACAAGGTTATTCACCTAACACGTTATACAGAAATAACTTCTAAACCGTTAAGGATATCGGCATTCTGTTTTCATATTCGTAAATGGTACCCAGGGTCTTGTAAAATAACGTGCTACTTAGTCTCATGGGGTGATTAATAACAGAGATATTGATACTAACTCCATATTTTTAAATAGAACGGCACAAATTCATACAGCTGGCCTAAAAGATCAACTGCGTACAAGTTCAAATATGTAAGTATTTTCAAAATCAGACAATTACTTTTTGAGATATAGATGAGAACAGCATGCGCCGTTTTGCATGCCGCATCAGACTGCGTGATGTCGGTCAAGGACATATTGAGGCGCAAGCTGCTTCCTGGTCTTGATTCCAGCCACAGAACGGATACCAGGCATGTACTGTAAACATGTGATGTACCGTAACATACCCAGGATGTGCAACGTTATTGTTTGACTGGCGAGCACACAACGGGGAAGGGAGATTTAAGTTGTTTTGTTTTGATATGTAATAGGTTGCGCTCAGTTTAATGTTTTTTTCTCACGGATCGGAATGGGAAGTATTTGGAAGGTAAGTCGGCCGTGGCCTATCACAAAGGTACCTATCCGGTATTTGCATGGAGTTGAACTTGTGACACCATGAAAATCATTTTCAGGTTGGCGAGGCAGGACTCGAATCTACGCTCTCCCGAATGCACGCTACTACAGTCGCGCTGGAGTTCTGCGTAGATTAATGCATGTAAAATAAAACATAAATAATAGTGTTGCTGCCATCTCCACACGATCAGCTCTGAACATTTGCTTTTCTAAAAGGAGCTCTTCCGGTGTTTTGTGTTATGTTAATTTCTCAACTCGTGGAGTGGTATGAACTGTAACCAGGCAAAGTACTTATTTTATTCCTTTTAAACACATCAGCCCTTTCTGTCCTGTCATGTGTTCGCCTGTCATACACACTTTGCAAACCCATCACATGTGTACGAGGTGCTTACGTGCCTGGTATCCATTCTGTGGCTGAACTCGCCACCAGGAAACTGCTTGTGCCTCAATATGTCCTTGCCCGACTTCACGCCGTCTGATGCGGCATGCAAAACAGCGCATACTGTTCTTACTTATATTTCAAAAAGTAATTGTCCGATTTTGAAAATACTTACATATTTGAACTTGTACGCAGATGAACTTTTAAATCAGCTGTATGATTTTGTGTCGTTCCATTCAAAAATATGGCATTAGTATCAATATGTCGGTTGTTAATCACCCTATGAGACTAAGTAGCACGTTATTTTACAAGACCCTGCATACCATTTACGAAGATGAAAACAGATTGCTGATATATTTAATGGTTAAGAAGTTATTTCCATGTAACATGTTAGGTGAATAACAGTGTATAATCAGGTCATAAAAAAAAAACGAACAAATTGTTTCCATATCCGGAAACCAAGCACATCTAACTGCTGAATCATTCCAGTAGTTCCCTGGGGAATAGTTTTAACAATAATAGTTTTGTTGGCTGGTTTTGATGCTAATATATTGGTTTTGCTTTGTGCTGCCCACGAATCCAAGAATAAAACGCTGCCGCCTGGTACATTTTGAAAATAAACGTCTTCTAACCACTTTTGAATTAACTTTTTAGTTAACATCCTAGACTGTGAAGATGAAACAAATATCTGCTGTAAACAAACTTTTTTTGACAATAGGGCCAAATTCACCGCCCTTTTCTTTTAACACGGCTAACAGTTTAGTTAACAGTTCTCCATCAGCAGAAATTACAGGCTGAATTGTACAGCTGTATGTTAAGGAGTTCAACGATTGAGCTTCTGCGAGAATGTTTTTTCTCCCTATAATCTAGCGTATGTCCAGCATGGAACTCTTCGTTAAACCCGCTTTGGTCTGTGTTAAAAATGCCCTTTGGACATTGTGTGTGTTTATTAATTCGTATAACTCTCCCACAAAAATGGTTGCGTTTGACTTTTGGTTACAAATTTTGTAACTTTCCGAGAACCAACATTGAATTTATTTTTAAACTTTCGTGCCCAGAAAGTTGAGACGCGGAAGGTGTCGTCATGAACACGCCGAGCATTCTTCAGGGCTCATTTTCTAATGTGTACGTCATGGACGCTTTTGTTGTTGTTCAGCCTCGCCTTTTTAAATTCTTCAGATGTTTCTTTGGTGATATATTTGTTTTTCTGCCTTTGTGCAGCCGGATTCTACTTGTAGCTTTCATCTAGAAAGGTCCGATTGGTGCCGTAGCTTTTTAAATTGGTGCTGAACTATTTTAAACGACCTATTTTTCCCTCCTTTACTCTGCCAATAATCAACCAACGTCTTTTTTGTATGTGATACTTATTGCAGGTGTTGTGGTAGAGTCTTTTTCACTGTCATTGTCTGATATTTCAAATTCATCATTTTTAATAACATTGTTATCGTCCGGCAAAACTAACGTCTCCTCATGTTCAGTGGTGACCTGCACATCACCAACTTTTTCTGCAATACGCCCTGTAAACAAGGATCACGATTCAATCTTGGTACACGTCTACTTTTGCTATGAAAAAATGTAAAGAAAGTTTTTACTTACAGTACAGTTCAAAACCCAATTCTCTTTCACGAGGTGTTACTTGGCTTTCACAGCGATCACTTTCAGCAAAGCAGCTTTGTAGACAAATTACCACATTCCAAGGATTAAAAGTTGGAAGGTATTCCAATTTAATATTGTCGTCAATTTCTGACATGTGTGAATAATCTGACTATAAATTAAAGTTTTTAAAATTAATTGTTGTCTGTGCCATTACAATACAATAAACAGACAAAATAAAATTGTCGCATTTACATGGCTTGATGACGGCACTATTAGCAACCTGTTCATTCGAAAAGTCACATTTGTTTCACAGTATCCGTACCAAACTGACATGAGAGTGGAGGGATGAGGGGGTGGAAGGTAGGGAGTGCAACGCGCTGCAGCTAGTCGTGGCCTGGTTGCCATAAGCCCTCGCCTGCTGCTAGGATTCAAGGTCAGCTCTTCCGCTCACCGCCTCCTCGTTAATGCCATAACCCGGCAGGTTTTCGGCGTTCAGTATTGGCATTCAGAATTGAAAATCGCCAGTGCTGTTTTCACTACATTATTGTACAATTTTGTAGGAATTTTTTGTACTAAATTTCAACCCCATTAGAATTTTACACCAAAATCCGTTCCCTTGTTAGAATTGCATTTTTAAATTGAAGAATTAATTGATGAGCTGGTTAGTATATTTAATATTATTTTCTTCCATATGTGTTTTGTTGTCATGGTTTTTATCCCTTTTCAGGATCCAATACATTGTTCTTCAGCTGTCATTACTATCTTTGGCAAATTTAAGGAACGCATTAAATATGTCCTCTCCCCTAGTACGTCCATGAAGTGGCAATAGTTTGGCAAACTCTTCCGTTATTGTAAAATTAAAACCCATTCTAGCAAATACACATAACTCAGCAATTGTAACACCCCTCATGTATTTAGGCTACAAGAAAAGTGATCCTGAGCTAGCGAAGCTAGGTTCATGATGTATTGCTTACACTTTTAAGAGGCAAGGAACATAAAAGGCTAGACACTTAACTCCAAGGTTAAAGACAGGATAACGCATGTATTCATGAGCCCCTTATGGAAACTCCACAAGGCATTTCAAGTTTAGACAGCTATCTCTTTCTTCCAATATATCACTGCTACAGAGGGCTGCCGGGCGCAGTTGACGAGCAAACATGAAGTTTGTTTATAAACAAGGAAGTTGGACCCCGGGTACCAGGCCAAGAGTAATGTTATCTATGCTAAGCCATTATCAAGCAAAGAGGAGGGATAGGAAGCATATAAGGATTATGACTTTAAGAATATCACAGAGGATTAACTCCGTCAAAATAAGAAAACACATTGTTAACATACCCTAGATACTTTTATTTGAGGCGGTCCGTTCCAAAACTCGTCTTATCCATTTTTTTAAAAAAAAATGAGTTAAGAGGTAGCATTGCCTTTTTGGTGATGTTTGTGATAGTTCTATCACAAAATTAAGCACCAAAACTCGCCTTTTCCCATAGAAATCTGTCACTAAACTCAGGCTATTGTTCCATAACTCGCCTTATCCACGGCGCTTGTCGTTCCAAAACTCGCCATATACAATCAACCAATAGGAATGGATAATTTCAGCACGTGACTCACACTACAATTTACCCGCGTTTTATGCCAGTCTTTCCACTCTTTGAGTTGTTCATGAACTGTGTTATTCTTTCATGCAGTTTTGTGCTGTGAATAGAGTGTATTAAGATGACCGAAAATATTGCTCTTGTTGTGGAGTATATATGAAACTTGCTAATACAGAACAGTTTCATATTCAGGTCTGCCAAAAGACATTTTTAAATGTATTGCATGTCAAAGATCGGGTTCAGAGGATTGCCAGAAATCACTTCACGACAGGGAAACTTCCAACAGAAAAGAGGGGAGGAGCTAGGATCAAACCAGAGTACACTGAAAAGAGGCACTCCGTGAAACGTTTCATTGAAAGTTTGCAGTGTTGTGAAAGTCACTATTGCCGCGGAAAGTTACCAGTCAGACAGTATCTACCCGGAAATTTAAGCATCGCTAAGCTTTACAAAATGTATAACAAGAAATCACCTGAAGAACTCAGGGTGAAGCGGTGGTTCTTCCGTGAAATTTTTACGCATAGCCACAACATAGGATTCGGAACACCAGTTACTGACGCTTGCTCAAAGTGCATAGAGCTCAAGGTGAAAATTAAACTTGAAAGTTCGAACGTATCACTGAAGAATGATTTAATCTTGGAATTTAGAGTACACAAACTAAGGGCTGCAGCTTTTTTCAAAAAGCTCCAAGAAGAAAGGGACAGCATGGCAATATTTTCATTTGACTGCCAAAAGAAACTTGTGAATCCAAAAGTTCCAGATCAAATTGCCTATTACAGTGGCCAATTGTACACCTATAATTTTACCATTGTGAGGGGTGCCTCACATGCCAAGTTGACAAAGGAGAATGCGTTTACATACACATGGATGGAGCATGAATTCAACAAGGGGTCTAATCAAACGTCATCTGCAGTTTACCATCGATTATCACAAACTGATTTGTCAAACTTCACTACTATACGAATTCGTGCGGATGGCTGCGGAGGACAGAACCGCAATTCTACAATGATTGCAATGTGCTCATATTTCTTGACACGCACAGCTCCGCCTAATATAGAAAGTGTTGAATTGGCAGGCCACTCATTTCTGCCCTCTGACAGGGTATTTGCTCAAGTAAGAGAGAGAGAGAGAGAGATACGGAAATGCCCTATAATCTGTAATCCAGCAGAATATGAAGACATCTTTAGCAAACATGCTGAAGTCTTCAAGTTTGGCAGAGACTGCTCGGTGAACAATTGGAAAATGGTTTCTGAAAATATGATGAAAATGCCTGCATCTTGGCACTTTGAATTTTCTTCAGTGAAATGATTTATTAGCAAAGACTCACTGGAAAATGTCACCCTTATGGGGAGAACCTCATTACAACTCAGACATCGGTTTAGGAAAATCCGTAATGAAAAAGGGAAAACACCTGCGAGATATGCTAATGCCACCTGAATTATTGCCAGGAGTAAACTTGAATCCCGCCAAAGTAAAGGACCTAAAAAGTTTGCTTGAAAAGCATTTTGGATTGGATTGGGATAGGAATGAGTTGCTTTCTTTTTATAAGAATCTGTTCACCTCAATTTCTGTAGACGAAAACAATCTTGTTGAAGAAACAGAAGTTCTTTGAGATGGATCTCAAGAGGAGGGAACAGATTTATTTATTTATTTATTTATTTATTTATTTATTTATTTATTTATTTATTTATTTATTTATTTATTTATTTATTTATTTATTTATTTATTTATTTATTTATTTATTTATTTATTTATTTATTTATTTATTTATTTATTTATTTATTTATTTATTTATTTATTTATTTATTTATTTATTTATTTATTTATTTATTTATTTATTTATTTATTTATTTATTTATTTATTTATTTATTTATTTATTTATTTATTTATTTATTTATTTATTTATTCATTCATTCATTCATTCATTCATTCATTCATTCATTCATTCATTCATTCATTCATTCATTCATTCATTCATTCATTCATTCATTCATTCATTCATTCATTCATTCATTCATTCATTCATTCATTTATTTATTTATTTATTTATTTATTTGCTGGTTTAAAACAGGGTAGTAAACCCCAATTACAGTAAACCTAAACGTCTTTAAAGTACTTATTAAATTACCGTACATTGACACAGTCTTCAATCCTAATAACTAAAAATACAATTCTTAATAACTAAATTATTCATTCAGTGGGATGTTAATTCTTAGTGTTGTGGCAGTGAATATGGATATTGACATGTTGAAGTCCAAGTTATTGTCTATGTTAACCACTTCATTATATTTGCTACACAACCTATAGTGGTGAATGGTTGTGGGCGGTCGTCAAGAGCTCTTTCATTCCTAAACGTGCGGCATTCTCTTGAGTGGAAATTCTAAGTTCCCATGGAGGGAATTAGATATTTTTCCACCAACAGAGCATATAAAAGATCAGATAAATTAGATGTATGGCTTTTCAGGCGTTCGCTCTATTAACCAGCATTTCGTCTTAGGTCTGACACTAGACTCTTCAGGGTGGGATGTGTCGGACCCTACCCACTGACGCTGGGGTGTTCTCTTGAGTGCAAACAAGGTACGCGAAATTCAGTAGGGACAGTAAATACATTTCCTAGTCTAGAAACTACTAGAAGCAATGATTCTTAAATTAAAATACTAGAATACAGAGCCAATTGCGACAAATATTACTGTTAAGTTCAGCACTAGGCTTCTTAGAACCTTTAAACAGCACCATAATATTTCAAAGCAGAGTTCCAGCTGGGTATGGAAGTCTTTTCAACATTTCTAAGCTACTTCTTCCTATCGGAATTTTAAGTCCAGAACGGAGGTATACTCATAGGGATTCCTTTCAGTTGAACCAATTTCTAACACTGCTGCACAGTTCCAGCACAAGCAATTGCTTTTGTGATAAAAGAAAAATGTTTACACCATGAATTTCACCTGCTACTTCCACACATTCATTTGAGGTCAAAATTTCTTTTCATATCAACAAGTTCCACCCATAATTAGCACTACCCAGCTCACGTTATTCATGGCAAATATCTGCTCCGGATGAAACAGCACTTGCCACTCGCTGACCTTGATGATCACACAGTTGATGTTGAACCAGTAACGGGGAAAGCAGCACAACATATATTGTAGTGAGTAGAATTTACCAGAATATGTAAACGTGGAGCTGGAGCTGTCCAATGGAAATCCTGCAGGGGCGGGAATCAGATGATTTGTAGCAAAGCTACAAGCGAGGTAGTAGATGCGTATAGCATGCAGTAAAAATTATGGCGTGTTGAAAGCAACAGAACAGAATGGATGAAGATAAATTCCATAAAAATATGGTTCCTTCAAAGGTGTATACTAAAATGCAGGATATTCGCCACTGAAGACCAGAACAGGAACACAATGTTAGACATATCAGCACTTTCAACAAACTTGCGTGAAAAATATTCAGACTATTGCAAATCCTGATGTGATTGAGATTCCATGTTATTAGAAATCTGTTCAGCCTGCCAAGTAACAGTTTGATGAGACTGTTGACGTCTTTTGACCGAAGATAATAAATGAAAAATTATCTTTGTGAGAACTAAACAGAGATTAATCGGCATTTAACATTGCTCACAGGTTTGTGAAGGATTTTCCTTTGTCGCAGATACAGATATGTCGAGTGGTTCTCTTTCTGAACCTTTGTTCCATCTTTCCAACAATTGCGGGTATGAGTCGGTCAAGCGTAGATCACATTTTGTGGCTTTATTGGCTCAAAGCTTTTTGTATTTGGAGGCAAGGATATGACAAATTTCCTGAGTTTGAGGATGATGCTTTTAAGAGAAAAGTAATAATTTTTATTCAAATGCAAATACAGTGTTGTTGTGTGAGTCATCAGACTATAGACTGGTTTGATGCAACTCACCATGCCACCCTATCCTGTGCTAACCATTTAATTTCTACATAACTTCTGCATGCTACATCTCCTCTAATCTGCATGTCACGTTCATACCTTAGTCTATCCCTACCATTCTTACCGCCTACACTTTCCTAAAAAATCAACTACACAAGTCCTGGGTGTCTTCAGATTTGTCCCATCATTCTGTCTCTTCCTCTCGTCAAATTTAGCCAAATTGATCTCTCCAATTCGATTCAGTATCTCTTTTCTAGATCTATGAACGCCATGTATGTGGGCTTGTTTATCTTTATTCGATCCTCTAAGATCAGATGTAAAGTCAGGATAGCTTCAAGTGTCCCTAAATTTCTTCGGAAGCCAAACTGATCTCCCATCTTAGTTTCAACTAGTCTTTCCATTCTTCTGTAAATAATGTGTGTTAAAATTTTGCAGGCATGAGATACTACAGCAATAGTGCAGTAGTTTTCACAATTGTCAGCAGCGCCTTTCTTGGGATTAGGTATGAAAACATTCTGCCGAAAATCGGATTGCACTTCTCCTGTCTCATACATCTTGCATACTGCTTTCTCCTAAGACAGTAAGTAATTCAGAGGGAATGTCATCACTTCCAGGTGCCTTGTTCGTATTTACGTCTCTCATAGCTCTGTCAAACTCTGACCTCAAAATTGGGTCTCCCATTTCATCAGCATCAGGAGCCTCTTTTTGTTCCAGAACCAAATCATCTGCATCTTTATCTTGATGCAACTGTTGGATATGTTCCTGCCATCCTTCTGCTTTGTCTTCTTTCCCTAGAAGTTGCTTTACATCTGAGCTCTTATTCATACACCTAGATTTCCTTTCTCCAAAGGTTTCTGAAGATGTTTCTTGAAGGACAGAGTTCTATCAAGAGTAATCCCTAGATATTGTGGATATCTGTTGTGGGCAAGACAAGTGTTCTCAAACTGAACCTTCAGTTCATGATTGGCCATTTTGTTGCAAAGGTGAAAACGTGTAACTTCACTTTTATTTGGATTCGGTTGTAAAATCTATTTGCAAAAGTACTGTCCCGGGGTGGTAAGATCAGCTGTCAGTGTTTCTTCAGCGTTTTCCATGAATTTATCTTGTACCGCCAGAGCCCAATCATCAGCATATCGAAATTTCCTAGAGCTAGTTCCAGGTATATCAGCTATGTACAGGTTGAAAAGCAGAGGAGCTAATACAGAACCTTGGGGAAGACCATTGTTTAGAGTTTTCTCACTGCTAGTACCATTTCCCAGTATTACACGAAATTTCCTCCTGGTGAGCATGCTATCAATAAGTCGTGCAATCTTCTTGCATGGCAAAACACATAGTCAAATCAATAAATGCCACAGAGGTTTTCAGTTGTTTTTGAATGCCTGCCTCAATAAATGTTGTTAGTGACAAAACCTGATCTGTACATCTACGGTTTGGTTAGAACCCTGCTTGTTAAAGAGGCAAATTCTGGAAAATGACTGAACTAATTCTGTTATAGATTAGCCTTTCTAGAAGTTTGTATACTATGCTCAGAAGATCATTTGGATGGTAATTTTTGGGTTGATCATTAGATTTTCCTGGTTTTAGGATAGCAATGATCTTTGTCCATTTCATAAGCCAAGGGATAGGCCCTCTCTGCAGGATGTCAGAGCAGAATTTAGCCAGCCATATTGTAGCATATTTTCCAGAGTGTAACAGAAATTCAGGGTGAACGCCTCAAACACAGGGGCTTTGCCTGACTTCATACCTTGTAAGGCGTTTGATATATCTTCTGGAGTGAATGGCTTGGAATAAGTACTCTCTTCTGGACTGGTTGCCCTCAATGTTTTCAGTTCATGTTTTATCCGTGTAGTATGATCCCGATCTTCTGGAGCTTGTGAATTGTTCACAATCTGTGCTGCAACCATATCAGGAGTTACTGGAGAACTAATTCGATCTACCCGACAGCCTCCTCTTAGCTTTCTTAGAATGGACCATGCTTTTCGACTTGAGCGTTTGAAGTCAAGGCTTTCAACTGTTTCTATCCATTTCTGCCTGCGGGCAGCATCCAGACTGTGGAGTAATTCACCTGCTATGCACGGGTCACCAGTTGTAAGGAACTCTTGGTAGAGAACATCACTGTTTTCATTCTAATCAGGGATATATTCCTTTCGGTAGCCTCTAGGTATAAACTTCTTTGCTGTGCTTTTTATAGCACCAATAAATCTCTCGTAGTTGTCTTTTACAGGTGGAATCCATTCTAGGCACTTATCAAGGTGTTCAGCATAGCCAGTCCAATTTGCTCTCTGAAAGTTGCAGCATGGATACTATTGGAACTTTAATTCCAATTTCCACTTCAACTGGTCGATGTTGGCTATGGGAAAAGTCGGGGAGAACTCGTCGCATGGTTGGTAGAGGTATGGTGTTGTAGTCGGTAGACACATAGCATAAATCAGGATTATACTCTCTCCTCCAAGCAGCTGATCTGAAAGTACGCCGATCTTTAGAGTCATAAAGAAGATAGAAATTGTGCTCTTCAGCCCATGAGGTCAAAGCGTCCCCGTTGGAATCGGTCACAAAATATCCCCATTGCTCATGGTGTCTGTTAAAATCACCTACAAAAACAGCTGGGCGAGAGTATGGTTGAATGACACGTGCTGGCCATGTGGTAGCAGGAGGTTTATAGCTATTGATGACTGTAACATCTCATATTTTGATTACAATGGAATGGACATCATCTCTTGTGCTTATGGAGATCAGGGAAGCATTCTCTACTGTATTTCGTACATACGTTGCACTTCCATATGCATGATGGAATGTTGCACCTAAAAGTTCATAACCTGGTATTTTACCTCTGGTACACAATTGATCTTCATTTGCTACATGAGTTTCCTGCAAAGCAATTACATCAATATTGTTTTCCAGAGATAGTCTTGATAAAAACTGACACTTTGATCTGCATAGCCCTTCTATGTTGATCTGCATTATTTGAATACTTTGACCTAGGTTCTTATCTTGTTGTTGGTCCTTACAAGGACCGTTTCCCTGAAGTCTCGTCATCATGATATGTTTTAAGCCAGGAGATCTCAAGGATTGTCTGGCTGCCAATGTTGTTGCTTTCTTAGCACCACCCAGGGGTCACGTGAGGTTAAACCTACGGACGTGAAGCAACAGCGTACTTCCACTCCATGTAATAAACCATCTATACAAGTATTCTACCAATAACACTATAGATATTCAAACAGACAAAGAAAGGGACGAATATTATTTCCCATTTCCCCGAATCCAGATACAAAACTAAGTAAAACCTAACCTACGTAATCTACCGAACTATGGGCCTGTACTACGAATGTCAGGTAAACAACCAGATACGTAGGCTGCAGTTTTGTGACTTAAAACTTAAATATTTTCTTGCGTACTACCAACAGATTTTGATGACTGTATTGTTATGCGGAAGATGTAGTAACATTTTTATTGCATTGGTAATCAGTTCACTAAAATATAGTGAAATTTAGCATGGTGGTATACTTGTTCCCTGGTGTTTTAGTTTGTTTAGCACTATTCCTTTTGAAATTATATTGCTAAGAGTCCAATATCTCACTCTTATTAAGCTATAATGTAGAAGTTCATGTCGAAAACAGAATTAGGACTGAAATCTACACATACAAAGAAATGTTAAAATTAATTAACTATGCAACGAAACTCAGATATTGTTGTACAAAATAGAAATGACCGGAAATGTAACGTGGACGCAAAAGTTAAATTTCAGGTTATGTATGTTATGAAGTAATTCCTTTTACATGGTATAATTTTGCTTTTTGCTTAATACTGTTTAAGAGGATTCGCGTTACTGCGAAAGTAAAGTTAATAATACTCTATGCGGCGTAGCATCATTAATTTTATTATCAATTCAATTTATTGTTGCTAATTTAATAAGTAGGCCTAGTTACTTTCTTTTTTACAAGACAAGGTTAGAATAGTAACTGGCAACCATTTATCTCACTTTAGTGTAAATACTTAGTACCAAGTTGTTATGAAGTAAAAGAAATATAACCTCCTCATTCGACAGACGAATCACCATTAACAACGTCTTATACATTTACTCCATACGTTCATCGCGGATAGATTTGGAATAGTACCCTACCGACTAACATTTAGAAGGTAAAAGAAATGTTGCACTTTTGGTACTCGAACTCATACATACCTGCGTGTCAGCATCAAACAATGTCGCCGTAACAACTATGACTACCTAGGAAGCTTTCTGTTGCATTGCTTGTGTGTAAGTCATACAGTCAGTAGCAACAACTTGCTAGCTTGGAAAATTTTTAAAAATGATGTGATAGCTGGACAGGAGGCATTGATATATTTTATAAATATGTACATAGATTACATTATAACAACTTATTTTTCGTACCAGCATCATGCAGAACTAGATTCAACTTGATGTGTAGCCATATTGATTCTTACAGTAACATCTCTGATAAGAGCAAAGTTCCAGATAAGAGCGTTAACTGCCTCTCCAACTTCGGCATATCCAAACTCAAGAATATTCTCCCAAATAGCACATAAGCGAAAGTCGAAGTACGCATTTTCAACCAAACTTCCAGATAAAATTAAACCGCACTTTTTTTTTCTAGTTGTTTTACGTCGCACCGACACAGATAGGTCTTACGGCGACGATGGGACAGGAAAGGGCTAGGAGTGGGAAGGAAGCGGCCGTGGCCTTAATTAAGGTACAGCCCCAGCATTTGCATGGTGTGAAAATGGGAAACCACGGAAAACCATTTTCAGGGCTGCCGACAGTGGGGTTCGAACCTACTATCTCCCGAATACTGGATACTGGCCGCACTTCAGCGACTAAACCGCACTTTTATCTGGCTGTCGTAGTACAGGCCCCAAGTATATCTAACCTATGTAACCTACAATACGTAATCTATCACACATTAACGGAACTGCTCATTGTCATATATAAATCGATATTCATCTTGATTACTACAAAGAAACACTAAGACACGAATATTTATTTCACTAAATGGATCGCACACTGATAAAACTAATGAACTTTCAGTAGGTATGAACTATTTGATCACTATGTTGAAACAGAGTTTTCTCCAGTCGGCCATCCACCAGCGCGTCCGAGAATGCAGAGAATAACATTGGATTGCATCCTAATGTGTCACAGATAGTTCTATTTAGTGAAGCGCAACCCAGTTGAGCACCAGTTGTAATCATCTAAGCAAATATTGATAAAATCTTGACTTATTGTCTGAAATATTTGATCATAACTTAACCTGCCAAAAGCTGTTTACTTTTCACCTTTGTTCAAATCCTTGACTACATAAACACACCAGCTTCATCATTTTCCATCGCTTAAGTGTGGCCAGTAACCAGTATTCGGGAGATAGTAGGTTCGAACCCCACTGTCGGAAGTCCTGAAAATGGTTTTCTGTGGTTTCCCATTTTCACACCAGGCAAATGCTGGGGCTGTACCTTAATTAAGGCCATGGCCGCTTCCTTCCCACTCCTAGCACTTCCCTGTCCCATCGTCGCCATAAGACCTATCTGTGTCGGTGCGACGTAAAGCAACCAGCAAAAAAAATAATTGATAATGGCATGTGGCCTCTGCAGCCTGGTGTGGGTCCTTAGAGTTGACGCTGTGTAGGTGACCTACATGTCGCTGAGGATAGGGTCCTACCTAAGATGAATTCGAATACTAATAATAATAATAATAATTTCGTGTGGCTATTTCTAGCCTTGTGCAGCCCTTGTAAGGCAGACCCTCCGATGAGTGTGGGCGGCGTCTGCCATGTGTAGGTAACTGTGTGTTATTGTGGTGGAGGATAGCGTTACTTGAGGTGTGTGAGTTGCAGGGATGGTGGGGACAGCACAAATACCCAGCCCCCGAGCCAATGGAATTTGCCAAATCCTTGTGCCGGCCGGGAATCAAACCCGGGACCTCTTCGATCAAAGGCCAGCATGGTAACCATTCAGCCATGGAAGTGGACATCTTCCATAATTATTCCATAACACTTCTAATATTATGGAGAAAGACGGGGCTTGCATGGTAACAGTGCACAAATTGTCAGTGGCTGTGTTCCAATGTATTTTATCTTATACTGAGGGAATTTATATAGACTACATTCATCTTTACTGTAGTACAGAAATGTAAGCATGAGGTGATAATCTGCATCTGGGCAAATGTCATCACTAGGGAGCGAATTTTTATGTACTTACATTTGTTTTGCGTAAGTTTTAACGCAAGTTACAAAGTTCATTATTCCGATTGTGCATCCCCAATTGTAAAAACTTAATCTTATTTCACATAAAAACAGATTATCTTCACATTTTTAAAATGTAAATACGTATTTTAGGAAAATCTATAATAAACACACAAATCGGCAATATTTGTTAATCAATAAAATTTAAAACGTTCCTGTGTTATAAAATAATGCTCATATTTTCATTTTATGATTACGGTATTGCTTTCAACAACGTATTTAATATATCATGTATCTGAATGTTTCGGCTATTTATAGACTTCCGTCCAGAAGTTCTAAAACTTTATGGCACTGGCTACGTCGTCACATTTAAACAGTGATTAGATTTGCTGCACAAGATGTATCCTTACATTATGTCATTCCAACTTGCTTTTATGAAAAAGCCCGCTCGGGTTTTGTGTATAGAATATCAGTGGAAGGCAATCACGGAGAGATAAGGCGACATAATTCCATTACGACATGGGAGACACGGAAAAATATTGCCCCAGCATTAGGTAGTGGGATTTCGTCAGTTCATCACTACTAAGAGTAAGTTTAGCTGTTCGGGTCCATATATCATTCCTGTGGTCATGTGATTTCGTATGGATTTCTAAGAAATATTTCCTTCAGTGTCTGCTGCTGTTCTTTTTTGTTGAAACAGTGATTCACTGTAAATGCATGTGTCGTTACCTGCAAAATAATGCCAGAAGAGAAGTTGAGTACAAGGTCGTGTCCTCAACAATATGTAGTGGAATTTCAAGGCATTGTCACTACTGATGGAAAAGTATTATTTTGCCAACCGTGTGGTAAAACAGTTAGTGCAGGTCATCGTTCTCAAGTAACCCAGCATTTGTCTGGAAATAAGCATACTGTGGCTGCTTCGCGTGTGCGTTTGTGACAGTTACTGATAGCTGAACCAGATATTCCTAGTGTTACTTAGATATGAGCAGAGCATTTGTTTGTGCCGACATTCCTCTTGGCAAAATAGATAATCTGGGACTGAGAAATTTCCTAACAAAGTACAGTAATTTTGAGCCTTCAGACGAATCCACATTAAGGAAAAACTATCTCCCAAAATGTTACGAAGAAACTTTACAGAGAATTCGGGCAGTATGTGATAGCGAAGAACTGTGGGTGAGCATTGACAAAACCACTGATTCAAGTGGCAGAAAAGTAGGAAATGTAGTAGTTGGTGTGTTGAAGAATGACAAACCTGCTTGTGGACATTCTTATTTACTAGCGTGTAAAGAAATGCTTGCTGCAAACCCTGTCACTGTAGCTAGGTTATTCAATGAAGCCATGCACTTACTTTGGCCAAAAGGTATAAAATACGACCATATTTTCCTTACCGATAGTGCACCTTACATGAAAAAGGCAGCCAAAGGCCTTTCTGTGAGCTTTCCCAAAATGATTCACGTAACTTGCGTTGTTCATG
Organism: Anabrus simplex; assembly: GCF_040414725.1. NCBI lineage: Eukaryota > Metazoa > Arthropoda > Insecta > Orthoptera > Tettigoniidae > Anabrus > Anabrus simplex. The sequence goes on from NC_090266.1 coordinate 1,002,404,066, forward strand.
CTCTACAAAGATTATGTGAAACTGTGCAAGCTTAGTATCCTCAAATGGATGAATTAGTGTCTAATGGCAAAACAGTCTTCGTAAAGGCACCTTCAGGAATAGATCTGTTTAAAGAGAAAACCCCAGATCTTGCGCTTCCTCCTCTGCCTATTGTTACGCGGTGGGGTACCTGGCTTAGTGCTGTGGTATGCTACGCAGACAATTTTAAAAGTTTAACATCCGTTGTGAGTGCACTAGATAAAAACGACACGTCGTCAGATGAGATTCTTCAAGAGATACTGAAGGACAGCTCTTTGAAAAATTATTTGGCGTTTGTATCTGCCAATCTAAGCTTCTTGTGTAAAACTATAGACATACTTGAAAAATCCACTAACCTGTTGTCCGAAACAGTGAAGGAAGTGCGCGCTGTTGAAAATAAATTAGATTCCCTCCCGGCTTTGCAGGTACAAGGACTGTTAAAGGTCAAATATCAAAATTTGTTCATGAAAAACAGAGGATTTCAAACAATGTGCCAAATTTCTAATGTATTAGAAGGTGCTCATGTTGGCAAAATTGATGACGTTAGTGTTGGTCACATTCCTCTCTTTAACTATGCACGTCTGACTTCCTGTGATGTGGAGCGATCGTTTTCGCAGTATAAGGCGTTCTTTAGAGATAATCGGCATGCATTTGTGATGGACAGTTTGGAGATGACCTTTGTTCACTGCAATTCTGAGACTACTTCTAGCCACTAATATCCCAGCGTGTGATGGACGAGTACGAACTGGTACCATTTTTTTCAAAGATGATAGGTTGCTTTTGCCATATTTAAACAAACCATTACCGTCAATAAAATAACCATTCACAATATCTACTCTGGCATATCAAAAATTAATATACCATACTGCATTTTTCCATACACAGACACCGATTTGCCTTAAGGAGCATGTTTGGTACCATATTGTAATACAAAACGTTATACTTATTTACTTCTTGAGCGCGAGTAGTTATGTGATGTTTAAAGGAAAAATAATTTTCATTTGTTATCACATCTTTTAAAGTTTATCAGCACATAAAAAAATATTTTTCACATTTTTAGTAAATAAAATTCCGCTCCCTGGTCGTCACTAGGCGGAGGGCACTTGAGCACTATAAGTACCGTTTTGAATTTTGTATATTATTCTTATTATTATTATTATTATTATTATTATTATTATTATTATTATTATTATTATTATTATTATGGTTCATGTTTGTGGATTACTGTAGTCACGTCCTAGTTCGTGAACCATGGGCAACGGCTGAGTGGCCTAGTAAGTGGTCCTGAGAGTCGGGATACCAGTTGCTATGGAATGGGAGTGGGCATCTCGGACATATTGCCCTCCTTGTGCTCAGGCGGCTAGGACTATACAATCCACCGGTGGTCCATAACCCGTTTGAGGAGAGATCCTCACATGGACTATGTGCAAATAGGGTAGGATCCTGCTTCATGAATCGACCGAGCTCAGAACATTTTAAGCAAGCCTCGGACCTATGGGAGTAACGGAGTCCCACTCCCATTTGACAGGCGAGGGACTCCTTGGAAACAACTTGGCGAACGAAATGGAATTTGATGAGGAGCTATCAATATTAATGGGGCTTATGGAAGAAAGAAAGTAGAACTGGCTGAGTCAGCAAAGAGGATGCATCTGGGTGTGCTAGGAGTAAGTGATATTCGGGTAAGGGGAGATAACGAGGAAGAGATAGGAGATTATAAAGTGTACTTGACGGGTGTTAGAAAGGGAAGGGCAGAGTCTAGGGTAGGGCTCTTTATCAGAAATACCATTGCACGCAACATAGTTTCTGTTAGGCGCGTAAATGAGCGAATGATGTGGGTAGATTTTTCAGTTGGAGGAATTAGGACTAGAATTGTGTCCGTGTATTCAGCATGTGAGGGTGCAGATGAGGATGAAGTTGACTAGTTTTATGAAGCATTGAGTGACATCGTGGTCATGGTCAACAGCAAGGATAGAATAGCGCTAATGGGCAATTTCAATGCGCGAGTTGGGAATAGAACTGAAGGATACGAAAGGGTGATTGGGAAATGTGGGGAAGATATGGAAGCTAATGGGAATGGGAAGCATTTGCTGGACTTCTCTGCTAGTATGGGTTTAGCTGTTATGAATGCATTCTTCAAGCATAAGGCTATTCACCGCTACACATGGGAGGCTAGGGGTACCAGATCCATAATAGACTATATCTTAACAGACTTCGAATTCAGGAAATCTGTTAGGAATGTACGAGTTTTTCGGGGATTTTTCGATGATACAGACCACTATCTGATCTGTAGTGAGCTAAGTATCTCTAGGCCTAAGGTAGAGAAAGTGAAATCTGTCTGCAAACGAATAAGGGTAGAAAATCTCCAGGACGAGGAAATTAGACAAAAGTACATGGATATGATTAGTGAGAGGTTTCGAACAGTAGACAGTAAGCAGGTTCAGGATGTAGAAAGTGAATGGGTGACATACAGGGATGCTGTAGTAGAAACAGCAAGGGAATGCCTAGGAACAACTGTGTGTAAAGATGGGAAGAGGCAAACATCTTGATGGAATGATGAAGTGAGAGCAGCTTGTAAACGTAAAAAGAAGGCTTATCAGAAATGGCTCCAAACAAGGGTCGAGGCAGACAGGGAGTTGTATGTAGATGAAAGAAACAGAGCGAAACAAATAGTTGTTGAATCCAAAAGGAAGTCATGGGAAGATTTTGGTAACAACCTGGAAAGGCTAGGTCAAGCAGCAGGGAAACCTTTCTGGACAGTAATAAAGAATCTTAGGAAGGGAGGGAAAAAGGAAATGAACAGTGTTTTGAGTAATTCAGGTGAACTCATAATAGATCCCAGGGAATCACTGGAGAGGTGGAGGGAATATTTTGAACATCTTCTCAACGTAAAAGGAAATCATCCTGGTGGTGTTGCAAACAGCCAAGCTCATGGGGAGGAGGAAAATGATGTTGGTGAAATTATGCTTGAGAAAGTGGAAAGGATGGTAAATAAACTCCATTGTCATAAGGCAGCAGGAATAGATGCAATTAGACCCGAAATGGTGAAGTATAGTGGGAAGGCAGGGATGAAATGGCTTCATAGAGTAGTAAATTTAGCATGGAGTGTAAGGTACCTTCAGATTGGGCAAAAGCAGTAATCGCACCTATCTATAAGCAAGGGAACAGGAAGGATTGCAACAACTATCGGGGTATCTTACTGATTAGTATACCAGGCAAAGTATTCACTGGCATCCTTGAAGGGAGGGTGCGATCAGTCGTTGAGAGTAAGCTGGATGAAAACCACAGTGTTTTCAGACCACAGAGAGGCTGTCAGGATCAGATTTTTAGTATGCGCCAGGTAATTGAAAAATGCTACGGGAGTTGTGTTCATGTTTCGTAGATCTAGAGAAAGCATATGACAGGGTACCGAGGGAAAAGATGTTCGCCATACTGGGGGACTATGGAATTAAAGGCAGATTATTAAAACCAATCAAAGTCATTTATGTTGACAATTGGGCTTCGGTGAGAATTGATGGTAGAATGAGTTCTTGGTTCAGGGTACTTACAGGGGTTAGACAAGGCTGTAATCTTTCACCTTTGCTGTTTGTAGTTTACATGGATCATCTGCTGAAAGGTATAAAATGGCAGGGAGAGATTCACTTAGGTGGAAATGTAGTAAGCAGTCTGGCCTATGCTGACGACTTGGTCTTAATGGCAGAATGTGCCGAAAGCCTACAGTCTAATATCGTGGAACTTGAAAATAGGTGCAATGAGTATGGTATGAAAATTAGCCTCTCGAAGACTAAATTGATGTCAGTAGGTAAGAAATTCAACAGAATTGAATGTCAGATTGGTGATACAAAGCTAGAACAGGTCGATAATTTCAAGTATTTAGGTTGTGTGTTCTCCCAGGATGGTAATATAGTAAGTGAGATTGAATCAAGGTGTCGTGAAGCTAATGCAGTGAACTCGCAGCTGCGATCAACAGTATTCTGTAAGAAGGAAGTCAGCTCCCAGACGAAACTATCTTTACATCGGTCTGTTTTCAGACCAACTTTGCTTTACGGGAGCGAAAGCTGGGTGGACTCAGGATATCTTATTCATAAGTTAGAAGTAACAGATATGAAAGTAGCAAGAATGATTGCTGGTACAAACAGGTGGGAACAATGGCAGGAGGGTACTCGGAATGAGGAGATAAAGGCTAATTTAGTAATGAACTCGATGGATGAAGCTGTACGCATAAACCGGCTTCGGTCGTGGGGTCATGTGAGGCGAATGGAGGCGGATAGGTTACCTAGGAGAATAATGGACTCTGCTATGGAGGGTAAGAGAAGTAGAGGGAGACCAAGACGACGATGGCTAGACTCGGTTTCTAACTATTTAAAGATATGAGGTATAGAACTAAATGAGGCCACAACACTAGTTGCAAATCGAGGATTGTGGCGACGTTTAGTAAATTCACAGAGGCTTGCAGACTGAACGCTGAAAGGCATAACAGTCTATAATGATTATGTATGTATGTATGTATAATGTTGTTGTTGTTGTTATTGTTATTATTTTATTTTTATTTTTATTATTATTATTATTATTATTATTATTATTATTATTATTATTATTATTATTCTCCTTCTACATGGTGGTTTTGCAGGTATGATCTGTGATGCACATGTGGACTTGGCCCTATTTTTTGCCCACATGCCTTTCCCTTCCTGATGCCAGTCTCATGGAGGGATGTATTAATTGCTTTCATGGTGGTTGACTGTGTGGTATGTTCTGTGTATAAGAAGGGGAGTGTGTTCGACGTTCGTGCAAACTCAAATACCTAGTCCTCTAGTCAGAGAAATTAACAACTTGCAGTAAAATCTTCATCCCAACCGGAATCAAACCTGAGGCTCTGAACCAATGGCATCGACACTGACCGTCAGCCAAGGAGCCGGACTTTATAGACTACTTTGTTATGTAAAATCAAAATTATCTGCTGAACAATTTTTAATGGGGATTTTGCTATATTTGGAAGTTGCCTGGCTCCTTGGCTTATTAGCCAGCGTAGTAGCCTTTGGTTTTGAAGGTCTCGAGTTTGATTCCTTGTCGGACTGGGATTTTAGCAGTGTTTGGTTAGTTCCTCAAGCTTGGGGCCTGGATATTCTTGATCGTATTGATAAACATGTACATACAATACTCATCATTATCAACTATGACAGAAACTCACAAAAGTGAATACAACCCTTCACATAGTGTTGGCCTTGTAAAGGGTATCTGGCAGTGAAAGTGGGCTCAGTCCACATTGGCAGGTGATTGCAAAAAAAGCCAGGAAAAAACTGCCATATTTTTTGGATCATAAGACTCGCTTCTTCTTATGTATCCCTTTCCACCCTGAGATGTTTTCTTTGAAATTTGAGCCTAGATTTCAGGAAAATTAGCAAAAAAAATATTTTTTCCTCGCCATTCTCGTGGAAAACCACCCGTACGATCGTTAAATTCTGTAATTGGATTTTATTTACAGTGAATCAAATATATGAAGTAAAATAGGTTATAAAACAATATAGAACTTATATAACACTTTAGCGTCGACGTGTACATTTGTTTTTTTCGTGGTAAACTGCTGAAATGCGATATACATTTTTCAGGTTGTTGTTGACTACGGATGTTCATAATTTCATTCGTAGATGATAACCAGAGACATAATTCATGTTCAAAGTTACTATATTTGTGTGCCCCCCCATTGGGCTGTCATGGTTAACAGGTTGACTATGCAACAGAGAAAGCGCACGTCACCCCTACAGGGGTGACAGCCTTTTTACCTTTGTTGTTGTGGAACACTGTGCTCGGTGTTGTGAGCTGTTGATTTACGCGCATTTCAACAAGTTCCTTGTAATTTACAGTTTTGTGACAAGAATTTAATTCATGTTATGTGTTTCTGTGTTGAGTAAGCCATGATTACCGATAGATAGAAGAACAACTTGAAAAGGGTTTAAATGTTGAATCAAGAGATGTTGACATTTGATTTGCAACGTGATGCCACCTTTTCCGAGTCAGAATTCAACAGTAGTTTGTATAGTGAGGACACTTGCAAAGATTCCGGTGCTGCATCAGGCAATGGTTCAACCAAATCACCAGCCAGTGACAATTACTGGGGAACATTCTCAGGTTTGCAGGAACATTGTATTTATTTACGCATAGCCCCGGTTTACAATTTCATCTAAGTGTTAAATCTCAACCAGTATGTAAGAATAAAGCAATAATAAACACCAATCCACATTATTTTCCTTGCCATTAATAATTGAATTCTGACGGTTGCGTATGTCACCCCGTGCACAGCATGCTGAGAAAGGAATGGGCACTGCGCTGCACTCCATAAACGCCTTACGTGAACAAGCAATGCATTACAACAGCGAATGGTAGCGCTAGTTTCGTGCGACAGCCTGAAGTTGAGAGGCCTGGACACACTACCGTGTCACCCCACGAGGGGTGACACTATATTTTGTATGGGGGTCCGTCACCCCCACATGGGGTGACATCGTCTTCAAAGTGCTAAAGGGAATATTCTTTGAAAAGTAGTCTTCTGTTTGATGCCGGTTGGGGACTCGGTGATTGACGTGTAGGTAAATGATTAGAGAATGATTATCAGTAGAATCATCTCCTGCGTATTCTTCCTCTTTATCAATATCGCCACCATGATGAGAATCATCAGAATCATTGCCTACGTGTGAAGATACAAGTTCAGGTACCCACTCATCATCATTACTAGGGCCCGGATGTTTATGCAGTAATAGGTTAGAATGCAAACTTACTGAAGAGAGTAACAAGTAGAGTCTACCTGCACGACGGTAATGTTGTGAGGTTTGCATAAACATTAGGGAGTTCTAATGAGCCGAACCCCTATTTATGCAAACCTCACAACATTACCGTTGTGCCAGGTAGACTCTACTTGTTACTCGCTTCAGTAAGTTTGCATTCTAAACTATTACTGCATAAACATCCGGGCCCTAATCGTTACCATCTTCATTAAGTCCTCACAATCAAATGTATAGGTTAACCTCGCTATTTCGTATTCACATAAGTATACTAATTCTTAATTAGAGAAATCTTCCCAGAATACTAATCATCACTTTTGAGGTAGAAACACACCATTACCTCAAATTAAACCCTAACCTGCAACATCGTGTTAGTTACAGATTGACAGTTTATTATAACCGCTAGGTTCAAAAAGTAGCATTGTTAATGATATGTATACTTTCTATGATGATTTTAGGATGTTTTAAAAAGATTCACTATGAAATCAGTATGTAAAAGATAATAAAAAGGGACAATTTAACTTAAGGTCGCATGGTGTGTTTTGTTCACAAAAGTTTAAACACATGTGCTGCCTCCTTGTGCCCAACTATCGAAATAATAACTACTGCAATACGAAGCGCGGAACCCACACGATCATTGCAGCCTGGTGTGACGCAGGGAAACGGGCTTATTTTCTTTTAATAAAATAAAAACCCAACCCACACGAGTCTGTGGCTCAGGGCGGGAAGGGATAAAATACTGCATAAAATATGGTCGAGTCTTATGGTCCAAAGGTCTGTCATATTTAGATACAGAGTATAAGTGATTTGCTATTCCGTTGTTCAAAAAATTCCATATAATACTCTCAGCAGTTGACCCCTTTTATTACTGCAGTTAAGAAACGGCAGCTATGGTTACCTGCATTTGTCTGACAGGAATAAGAGTTGCCAGTAAATTCCTAACATGACTGCTCGCAACTCCTTCCCCACCTGCCTTCTTTTTATACCAGGCAAACTCGAAGAGTTGTGACCTTGACTACTGTTATAGGTAACCCTCTAGGTCAGACAAAATCAACATAAAAAGTCGCTAAATTCGCAAAACATGATGTTTTTCTGATTTTTTAGTATGTTGTTTGGACCCATTAGGGCTATGTATACCCAAGTTTGCAACTCTGAAAAGGTTGTGGAAAAATTTTTACACACGAAAAACTGCAAAATTTGGACTTCTTTCAGATTCTGCTTTATATGTCCTAATCCATGCATTTTTCGTCAAACGCTACTGTATACTTTTTAAGAGCATTCAATTTGTGACAAATTAAGCCCAACCAGAGCTTTGTAGGTCAATTAGTTACCAAATTACGGCACTTTGAAGATAGACCAGTTTTCCAAAAATTGTAAATTTTAGTTTTAAACCTTCTTTGGACCGAAATGGCGTCGAAACCATTGATCCTACGAGTAGAATTTGCATAATATAATTTATAGGAAATTTAATTAGCTTTAAATTAAGCGCAGACCGGGGTCTGTCAGCCTTGTAGTTCTCTCATAATCTCAAGAAAACCCATATAAGTTTGCATGGAGTGAGATTTAAGCGTGCAAAATGTGTTACGATCATATAGGATGTATGTAAGTTGAATAAATTGTAGGTAGGTACCAATATTATTAGTTAACAAGCTAATGTGTGTAAAAAATGGTAGAGTGGCAAGCGCCCTCTCCCTTGAGGATTGTAGCGGTTCTTTGTTGTGCTTAGGCAGGTGTTCCTTGGTTCCCCTCTTCCAACCCTCTCTTGCATCGTCGGAGCTAGCTCAAGACCTCTTTGTCTTCACCCCCTCTTTCACGCCACACTATCCGGTTTCTTATCTCCGAGCTCACTGTACAGTTTTTGTTTATCCTGTGAGTAGCTCGTATTTCAATATGTAAGATAGTGTTCATCCGCAGATCCGACTAATTTTGGTCAGGTCTGTGGACTGACTTGATAATTGAACAGGTATTGATGCGTTTAGTGAAGAGCCAGGGTGGCCTAAGCCATGGCAGAGATATCTCTACAAGTGTGCTCTCTCGTTGGACAGGCGGGATGGTATATATGCTGAATATATGTGAAGAGGTAGAAGGGTATTGGGATATTTCCTCCATAACAAGTGAACAGCACGTCGATGTGCGACCTACGCAAATTGCACGAGATACCTCTGACGTGAAAAAACTGAAAGCCTGGGTCAATAACTATCCACCGTTCCCGTCGATAGATAAACTCTTATCCATCAGCAGTGGCACTGTAGGTGGCCCCCACATAAATTGCCACACTGCCCGTGGAGGAGGACTGAAAGGGGTGAACCGAATTATCGAAAAAACTTTTCGGAATGTTAGCTTCTCTGGGGAAGAAAATGCCTACCACCTCTATCAAGATCCACAAGAAGAGAGTCGATGTCGAGCCACTCACCATCTTCCAGCGCATATGTATCGTGAAACAGCCAGACCTACAGTTGAAGGCCCAATTCACATACAAGCTCGCTCCATATCCAATGGCCCTATTTTCACACGAAGGGATGCGTAAAGGCACAAAATCAGCTTTTTACGCTGCCTTCACTCGAGCCACAGAGAACGTCAGTGTGGAGGCAAGAACATTTGCTGTCGATGGAGGATACCTTGTCCATAAAGTTGTGTGGCATCGGAATTATTCGGTACGGGCTATCGCAATAAGCTGCATAAGCTACATATTTAACCACTTTGGGAGAAATGTGTGTGTAGTCTTCAACGGGTATCCTGCAGATGGCGCCCAATAGAGCACCAAATTTTCTGGGGAAACGTGCCAGAACAATGCCCTTATCATTGAAGAGGACGACGATGGCGAGCCTCAAGGCAACCCCTGACAGTCCACCAATACTGGAGTACCTACCTATAGGGGAGGAAGAGGTACTTATTCAAGAGAACAACAAGAGTGATGACCCAGAGCCATCAAAAACAAGGCGACGAGTTTGCCTATTTGATTGATTGATTGATTGATTGATTGATTGATTGATTGATTGATTGATTGATTGATTGATTGATTGATTACATGCCTTCTTTTTTGTTACCAAAGCAAAAACCAAAGGATAGGAGAGGTTATGGAACATTTCTGGATAAATGCGATTTTACCTATGTTTTTTTAATTATTTTATTTTGAGAGAACTACGAGGGTTATGGACCCCACTCTGCAGTTAATTTAAAGCTAATTAAATTGCCTAAAAGTTATATTTTACAAGTTCTACTCGTAGGATCAACGGTTTCAACACAATTTTGGTCGAAAGAAGGTCTAAAACTAAAATTTTCAATTTTTTGACAAACTGGCCTTTTTTCAAAGTGCCGTAATTCGGTAACCAATTGACCTACAGAGCTCCGGTTGGGCTTAATTTGTCACAAATGTAATGTTCGTAAAAATGTATGGATTAGCAGATATAGAGCAGAATCTGAAACAAGTCCGAAAATCTTGCGTTTTTCGTGTGTAAAAATTTTCCACAACTTGAGAGTTGCAAACTTGGGTATACATAGCCCTAATGGGTCCAAACAACATACTAAAAAATCAGAGATACATAATGTTTTGTTAATATATTGTCGATTTTGACTGGCCGATTCAAGGAAGGGTAGAAAGAAAATATTTCATCTTGTATTCAGTGACAAGTACCGGTAGTGACAATTTACTGTACTCAATGTCAGTTGTACAGAAGAGGTTTTCTTACAACATAGTCCTTAAATTAAAAATTGTGGAATACAAAAAATTACATGGTAATAGGGTAAGCAGGAAGACATTTTTGGATCTCCACCAATTGAGAAAATGGTACGCAAATGGCGAAATCAAGAAAATATGTTGAAGTAAAATTTGTTCGCCTTGTGTTCTATCACCTCCACTTTGTCCGAAGCAGACCCTGTGTCATGACATTTGACCACAATTTTCTTCAAAAACAAAAGTGTATTGACCTAAACCCTTACACACGAGTTACTGTTGAGAGTCCCAATGCAACCCGTATATAGCCTACTTGGAGTTAGATCGCAGTCAAAACGAGTGGTGGCCTAGTGGTCACTGTATTTGTCTGAAAACTTTGTAGACATGAGTTCGAGTCTCGTCGTAGCTATAATTCTTGTACAAAACAAATTAATGTTTGAGGGAACGTGAAGATAAAAATGGGAACAAAAATATTACGCAAATTGCAGTACACTTTATTTTCTACCTGAAATTAATATAGGTCTAAATGTTCTCACAGTTACTGCTGGATTTCTCTCTCTCTCTCTCTCTCTCTCTCTCTCTCTCTCTCTCTCTCTCTCTCTCTCTCACTCTGTGTGTGTGTTGTGTACCAGGAAACGATCAGGGATCTGGGCCTGAGAATCTTCACGTAGGGGTGGGCGGCTCTTATGGAGTAGGTAGAGAGAGGCGTACGCAGAGCAAAATAATAGTTGGGTTTAAAACTCAATTTATTCACCACCATGTATTTATGGGCAATGTTTCTTACTGTATTATTCCTGCTCCTTTTCACGAAATATTGTTTCGTTGGCAAATTATTTAAACATTAAAGCAAGTTATTTTACGAAATTTTCGTAATGCAATGTTTGCCTCATTTAAAAACATGATATCTACAAAAGATTGCCTTTATCTTGATGTTTTGAAAATAATTTGTTTTTACGTAAGTCACCATAAATTAATTGAAATGATTGTCTTTCGCCAGATCAAATTCAAAATTCCAAATACTGAATTGTTTTCCCTACAGTCTTTTTAAATAATAATAAATATTCCTTCACTTTAAAATAAATGTTCTTTCACTTTCAAAGTTTGTGAAGTTCTGCCTAAAAGTTTTTATACGTATGAAAAATTTAACACTTCGAAAATGATGCAAACTAGAATTTAGTAAAAGTCTAGTTTCCAATGAGCATTGTAATTGTTCGTAAAGCTGCTAAACGAAGTCGCTGATTTTACTATTCCACTTGACAAGAAGAAAGTTAGTTTTTGTGGAATTTTATGCACTTGTTTTAAAAGTGGTTTAAAATGCACTTCATATCACCTGTTTTTACTGGAACTCAGGACTGGAATGTAGCCAGCTGCTTGTCAGCGAACAGCAAGTTGTTACCATAGGCAGCCGATGTCGTGAAGTCATCACCATAGCACCACCCTCCATATCCCACGTTGATACCGCAGTTCCATTCCCTTGTTAAAACGTCCCACGTCGATTCGAGGTTCAGCTTGTGTAGCGGCAGGCATATCATGATTACGAGAAATAGGCACCTGTCGCGATTTCACGCATCACTGTGTAGTGTTAGCGAACACGTGAAAGTTCAACTGACTGTGATTGCTTAGTAGTGTCCTATTCATAATGACTCGTATTTGCACTTCATAAAAGTATGCACGGTATTTTATAATGCGCACTTGTTCACTGTTCTTAACACTGGCAGCAAAATTATGAAAGCTCATTTATCGGAAGAACTGTTCCGAGGAAAAATACAGTTCCAGTATAATCGTTGGTATGACACCAGAAGGAAAGTTCTATCTACAACAGTAGAAGTGTTTTAAACTCATGAATGTTCGTACGTTCAAATAGTTGGAGTGTTACAAAGAAGAGATCGTCTAATGCGGCACTGTCTCGTACACCCGCGACGAATGTTTTGATGCTGTTTAGAGTTAATCGCACTTTTATTGCGTTATTGGTTTTAACAGACTAAGTATTTAAGTATTTCACTGGACAATTGCGTTAATATGCACACGCTTTTAAATTGCAAATGTTTCAAGTTAAAAATAAATCTGGTGTGAGTACAAGTTCTGCACAATCGCTTTCAACTGAGCTGAACTTCAAAGGCATTATTCCACAGTGTAGGTTATTGTCACACATTCTCAAAATAGTCCTAGTAGTTCGTGAAAACTAATTTCGTATTTTCATTTTCGAAATTAAGTCCAAAAGTAGCACTTTGAATACAAGTCTTTTGACGACAATTACGGCAGAGTTCGTACCGGCGAACCTCACTCGTGGCGGCTATGTTCGAACCTCGGCACAGTCACTCGCATACAACATTGTGTTGTTCCTTCAGCTGCTAGTTATGAACTGACTTTTACTTGGCGAATCCCTGTCATTTTATATCATTCTGCTGAAGCAGGATTGATCTCCTTTGAGGTGGAAATACTCGTAAATCCGTGGGACTCTTCACTTCAAATTTGGTTATGTTTGCTTTCAAGTGATGGGCTACAAAATGGCATATTCCATTATTTGACAGCTTATCCGGATCAAGATATCGAAAAAATAAGTTCCATTCCTTTCCACGCAATCATGCGCTGTACACGTGATTGGCGCGTCACAGCAGTGTCACTTCCTTGCGTGGAGCTCGTGACGTAGTTACTCGCTCTCTCACCAAAAGTTCCAGCTGTGACTTTGTTTACTTCGCAGTACCTCGCGTTGAAATAAATTATGTTCCATGTTTTAGTGTTCTATCACCTCCACTTGGTCTGATGTGGATCCTGCCTCATTACATTCCTCTTTATTTTTATTTTTTTCCCCGAAAACTGAAGCGTTACTGTTGAGTGTCCCCCAACAGGTACATTAATTAGCTTGCTGAAATCGATTGGGCGCAGGGTCTGACCTCTCCTTGTAAAAACTATAAGCTACTGCTGCACTAGACACACTGATAAGTTTCAATCTGTTGGAGAAACTCTAACCAATTTTCAATTTCTTCTAGTACCTTGTTCGTAATGGCTTTGGTAATTAACTTTCTTTGTAGAAATCTTTCTGCTGACAACTCTAAAAATTTGTTTTTTCTTAGTATTGGTCGTCCTTTGCCCTTTTCAGTTTATAAATAGTCTTCATACAACAGTAAAACTTCAAACTTACGTCTTCTACATGCCTCCATTTTGAAATTTTATCAGCTGTTAAGAGGTTTAACACAGGCTGCTGCCATGTTAATTTAACACAAATATTAACAATTTGTTAGAGTTAACAATTCTTGACGAGATGACCCTGTTGTTAAATTATGTGTTAGGTCTCCTTAACAGCAGTGTTAACACTTAACATTCATTGAAGAAACCGGGCCTTAGTAAACAACCATTCAAGGTTTCTATACGTTAAAAAAACAATATGGATGGCTGCACCTCATCACGATTTAACGCCAGAAGGACGAATGAAGAGACCATCAGTTGGACTAGTCCGTGAATGGGTTAAGACATCATGAGTCGATGAAAAAGGAAATTGCCGTCAAGCCGTTTAAGAAATACAGTATAGGTAATGCCTTTGGTGGTAATGAAGACAATATACTGTTTGGTGAATCAGGAAATGAAGGTGAAATTTCGGAAAACACTGTTATGAGTTACAATATATTAGAATAATTCGGTATTGACATAATACATTGACCCCCCCCCCCCGTATTTCACTGAAGATGGCTCAAATGAGTCGAAACATGTTTGAATTTTATTACTGCATCTAATGTTGGAATTATGTATTGAATAGGAGGATACATTAAAAAATTTCCTTTGTAGACTGTTATAAGTGACAAACGAGACTCAGAATTGTTAATACGTACTACTGTACTTGGTGATTTTGTAACAGTGACAGTATTGCACTACCTACTTGTAATTTGTATTTGTGTACAAATCCAACTATTTCTGTAAAATTTTGTTGGATAATACAGTGAAAATATATGTTTTTCCTTGAATTTTCTTAAAAATATCAGTGTGTGTCTTATGGTACACATCATCTTATAGTCTGAAAAATAGTATATTTGGAAATACCAGTATGTTATTTGTCCCAATTCTATGAAGATGGAATGAAACTGTACTGATGCTACTGGAACAGTTTACTTTCCAACTACGTAACAGGTCACTACTGCATGTTTCCAAGGTTTTCTGATGCAAGTTTTTGCCTCGTTTCTGCCTGGCTAAAGTGACATTGAAGGAAAGTACTGTATTTACTTGGGTATTAGACCCCGTTTTTCCCCAAACAAAAGTAAAGTAAAAAAGTAAAGGGGCGTCCAGTATGCGATAACCTCAAATTTTATGCGGTGAACACTTGACTTCTAGGCTATAAAGAGCAATAAATTGTACGTGTAAACATTGTACACTGTTCTTTAACAAACCTTTGAATGTATATGAATTATACTGGCTACTTTCGTTGGAAGGCAGAATTTCTAAATGTAAAAAGTGAAATGAACACTATTTTTAGGCCTACATATAAAGTAAATATAATCTGTTTTAGTTACTCGTATCACGTCATTCGCATCGTCTCAGTAATTCCTCTAATGAGGTCGACGGCAGGAAAGGCATGTGGTCGTAAAAACTTGCTACGAAGATTTTTCTCACTTCATACTCGAGGGATAAGGGTATCGTATTATCATATTTTGCAATATTGTTACAAAACTCGGTGGCCAGTCATTTGTCTCTATCAGTTGAGCAAGTAGGCCTACCACACAGTAAACCTGATCACTGCCTTCATTTTAATTGTCTTGCGCCGCTAACTTCCCTGCTACCGGCGTGTTGTAATTCTAAGTGACATCTTCACTGCTATCTCGTCAGCCACGCACTGCAGTCAAGACCGAGAGCATTCGAGGTCCCGTCTTTTTTAACCTTTTAAAAATAGTTTTGTTCTCGACTGTAGAGTCGAAACTCTGTGAAGCTATTTCCAAATGGTTTCTGGAGGTGGTCTCTGATATTCCCAGTTGGTGTATGTGTAGCAGAAGCCACTCCTTCTGAATAAAGCCATATTGTTGAAAGCATGCCAACCACCAACTGATAACTAGCGTACAGTAGCCACAGAAAGTATTCGTACACCAACATTTTAACGTATAGCTCATATATTAAGCACCATGAACTAATATAAACACATCCAGGGAGACATATGTATAAAGAAAAGACACCTCGCTTTACATTTTCTATCAGATTTACAGCACTCAACATAAAAAACAAATAAACCCGTCTTTTAACACAACAAAAAGTATTTGTACACTACTAGATAATTCAAACACTTGCTGAAGTCTTTGTTCAAACACTCTTAATACTTCGTATGCATGCCTTTAGTTTTGATGACCTGTTCCAGACTTCTTCGCATTGAGTTAAGTAAATGTTTGGTGTTCTCTTCAGGTATGTTGGACCATGCATCTAAGAGTAGTAGGATGGCGTTTTTGCACTTCTTTGCCTAGATGATCCCACAGGTTCTCTCTGGGATTGAGATCTGGACTCTGCGGTTGAGTGAGAAGTCTTCTTCAGGCATTGTACAACCACCATTCACGGCTTACCATTGCACGGTGCTTAGTATCATTGTCCTGTTGGAAGGGGAAGACTCCTTCCAGATGAAGCTTGTGTGCACTGCTGTTTAAATTATGATACAACAAATCTATGTACTTCCTGACATCCATAATACCATCAATAAATGCCAGGTTTCCCACTCTATTGGCAGCCACGCAGCCCGAAACCATCACATTCGCTCCTCCGTATTTTACCGTGGGAATTATGTATTGAGGTGCAAGTTCAATGTTTGGCTTGCGCCATACCTTCGTGGTCCTACCCGTTCCAAACTGTATAAACTTCACTCTATCAGAAGTCCATTGTCTTTCCACAATACTCTTTCATGAACTGTAGGAGCTTCTGCTTATTTATTTCACTTATAAGTGGCTTCTTTCGTGGACAACCACTATGCAGGTTCGCACTGTGAAATACGTTCCTTATAGTTTGCACACTCACAGTTTTGTTGGACCTTGAAGTGAGGTCTCTAGCGATGGATGCTGCAATTCGGAACGGTTCCTTTCGTGCCGATCGCACAATAATGCATCGCTCCCATACTGTCAGCTCTTCTGGAGGACCAGATCTGGGTTTGTTTTCTGTTTGTCCGCTGTGCTTGTATTTATTAACTATTGAACTCGCCGTAGTAAAGCTAATGCAAGCTGTTTTCCTACTTGACGAGAACTTTTACCTTGTTTATACAGTGACGCTATATTCTCTCTTTGACTCAATGATAGTTCCGTCGTCTTTCGCCCCCATACCAAATAACATTGCGGCAACGACAGCTCAGTGATGACTGAAGAGATAACAACCCCTCCTGCAGGCACAGTGGCCTAAACCTGTGGCGACAACTGATTTAACTAATCACAAAGGCAGTACATCTGCACTGTACGAATACTTTCTTGGCAGTACGATCTGCAGTTTGTACACAGTATCGTGCTGATCATATACATTTTAAACGATCTGCATGTTCAGCGTGTATATCTGATGTCTTTCGTTATGCTGATTATAAATCTGACTTCAGCTCGTAAGTCGTAATGATGTTCCATCACTTTCCATAGGTGTACGAATACTTTCTGTGGCCACTGTATGTTGTGAGTTGTATTTCCGAATGTACCGGTAATACATAGTGACTGGAAGCATTCTTTTGATAACTGCGGCTGTTGAAAGCGATATCCTTATTTTTAAGTTTATTTCATGCTTATTCTCTACTTTCATCGCATCAGGATTTACCGGTACCTAAACAGCTGTAGATGATATAAGAGAGACCGCATTGTTTAGGTTAGGTGTGTATCGCCCGGATAGTGCCAAAAGTTCCACGACAGAAAAAATAAAAATAAATAACAGGAAAGTTTGCCGCATTTATGGTTATCTGCAGGTGTGGCAGTAATGCATTTTATTATCAGAATGTTCAATTTTGTATGTTCGTTGTCTCCCATTTTTTATTAACACATACTCTAGTATGTTTTTTGTTTGGCCTCTCCGAAAATCATTTGAAGTAAGTGGGGACATAACAAATCAACATTATTATTATTTGTTAGGTACGTTGGAAGTAAAACAATTGTGATTGGATTGCTTTTATCACGTTTTAAACCTACGTCACTCCCTAAAAACCCTATATTGGCCATAGTTGCGAGATATTAAACGATCACTTTGTTAATGATCTCGCCTGCCTATATTAATAGGCCTAGCAACAGCCGTGAATATTTCTTAACTCTTGTTTCCTCATCCTGAGGTGGTGCAGCTCTCTTTTAGACAGGCCCCCATTTTCACTGCAAATCAACCTTCCTGCCATTCGTAAATCTCTGGCAATACGGTACCAGGAATCGATCTCAGGCTCCCGAGAATGGCAGCTAATTGTGCTATCCATTACGCTGGCGGACGTTAACTGTAAAACACAGACATATATACATGACTGATGTGTGCTTGTAATGCGCGGGTCGTACACGAAAATACTCGCCTATTAGTACGATATCATCAGAACTCTATAAGGCTTGTAGCCGCTTTGAAGTGGAATCGTTCTTCTCTGATGAATTACGTTGGTAGGTCTTGTGTGCGAGATTTATTTTTTCATTTCATTCATCTCGAAAAGCCAAGGGGGTTCTAATACACAAGTAAATACTGTAAATTGGCATGTTTCACAAAATATGGGCTAACATAGGCATTTCTAGGCACGTACAAATTAATTTTATTCATTGAGATTTGACCTAAAACAGGTTTTTAATTTTACTCTGCATGCTTAGCAGTTGCATGAACTAGTCATTTTAGGAAATATATTCAGCCAGTAATGTATTTAGAAATACATTTCTGGGGGTTCCAAGTGAATTTGTCATTAAGAAAATAATATTCTGGTTTCCTTGTTATTATAAAAGCAAACATTTAAAAAATGATCTTAACACAGGTCTGCACATCTACAAAATAATAAGAATCACGTTAGTTAATTATAAGCTGAAATATATACCAGAAATGCAAAACAAATAATAGAATACTCATAGATGAAAAATGTCGTGAGGAAACTCGCCCCTTAAATTGGAAGAAATGTCACACACAGCACATGTAAATTAATATTAATTATTCATAATTCCATGATTATACATTCCAAACTTCACAGCAGCTCTGTTTACATGAAATATAATATTTACACTTTACGCACAACTTCTTTGCAGTTCATTACTTCTGTAGTACTGAACTGATTGGTCTTCTTCTTCTCCTCCTCCTCAATATATCTAGCACCTCCTCAGGATTGATATCATGGTCCCTGTCAGCAGATAACAAAGCAAGACTGGTTAAATGGTCGTCTCGTATTTTATGTAACTCAAAAGCTCTTCAGACTCTCAAACACACAATTTCAATATAAATAGTCCTTGTTTAATAATGTGTGGGTTTTTTGCAGTTATGTTGTAATGTAATATTTATAATATTTATAAAAGCTTTTGAATTACATCCCTCATTTTGAATGAATTGTTTATGTAGCTTTTTCTGAAGTATTTTGTACTAACTTCGAAATTTTTCAACCATTTCCCTTGATAATTCATTTCATTCCCTTGCTTCTCGTCCTATAAATGAATATTTGCTCCAATCTGTCTTCTTGAATTCCATCTTCATTTATGATCTTTCCTACTTTTAAAAGCTCCGCTCAAGCTTATTCATCTACTAATATCATTCCACACCTTCTCTCCACTGATAGCTCGAAACATACCACTTACTCTAGATCGGGGGTTATCAAACTTTTTTTGTTTGCCGCACACTGTTTCGCTATGGTGAATATAGTGGCACACTCTAACATACAAGTAACTATGCCTGCTTTTAGAGGAATTTCGAATGCTACAGAGCAGTCCCAGAAGAATAGGAACCCTCGCGAAGGGTACGCGAACCACTGGAACATTAGTAGAGAAATATATTGATCACTCCCAAACCCTAGTAGAGCATATATAAACAATGAACGCTCACCTGCAATCAGTTCAGTACTTCAGTTGGAAATGGAGAGGTTTTTAAATGTAGTACACAACTTTGTGTAATTGTCCGCTGAATGTCTCAATATTTGGTGTTATATAAATATTGTGTTGTAATATGGAGAAGTTTTTAAGTAAACGCCAACGATTAAACGGCAGTGAAGAACATCAGAGTGAAAATAGAACAAGTGAATCACTCAGATCATGTGTCTATGAGAAGCTACTTCCGCAGCGGAGCAGTTCATCTTCCGGTGCTGTGCGCAGGTGTCAGGATTCTTATTTAAGTTCGGATTTACATTTACTGAATCTGGAAATAGTGAATTTCCTGAGCGTATTGTATGTGGCGAAAAATTAAGCAATTAATGTATTGTTCCAAGCAAACTAAAGGGACACTTGAAGACGAAACACAGTCACTTGGAAAATAAAGGTAAATCTTATTTCAGTCGTTTACGCTCTTCTTAAATTAAAGAGTCCGACTCGTTGGCTGAATGGTCAGCGTACTGGCCATCGGTTCAGAGGGTCCTGGGTTTGATTCCCGGCCGGGTCAGGGATATTTTAACCTTCATTGGTTAATTCCATTGGTCCAGGGGCTGGGTGTTTGTCCTGTTCCCGACATCCCTGCAGCTTACACACCACACACAACACTGTCCTCCACCACAATAACAAACAGTTACCTATGCATGGCAGGCACCGCCCACCCTCTTCGGAGGGTCTGCCTTACAAGGGGTGCACTCGGCTAGAAATAGCCACACAAAATTATTATTAAATTAAAGAAGGCAAGGCAATGAATAAAATAATTACGTCAGAATAAGCGCGAGTAGCTAGCTGTCAAGTAACAGAAATAATTGCCAGGAATATACAGTCACATACAGCAGCAGAAACTTTGATTTTTACCTGCTTGAAAAGAAATAGATAAATCCATATTAGGAGAGGCTTCCGAGAGGGAGTTATCCAAAGTACCATTGTCAAACGATAGAATTGCTGATGTCAGCTGATATTAAAAACAACTAGTGGAAAAATTACATGATGGTAAAAAATTTGCACTTCAACTGTACGAATCAACAGACATTAAGAATATCAATTAATGAACTACATAAGATTTTAAATGAAGAATCTCTTACTGAACAGTTTCTATCCTGCAAAGAATTGCCTCTGAGATCAGCAGGATCAGACATATATAATTCTACGACAGCAACACTGGAGTTGAAACAGTTGAACTTCAGTGTGTACTGATGGAGCCCCAGCAATGACTGGTCGAATGAGAGGTTTTACTTAAAGGTTGGAGCAAGATTTTCCACACATTGGATCCACACATTGTTTTTACATCAGGTAGCTTTAATGCCAAAAACCATCCTTCATTTCTAAGGAACGTAATGAGCTCAGTAGTTGAAATGGTTAATTACATTAAAAGTAGAGCTCTAAATTATAGACTTCTCAAAGTCATGTGTTAGGAAGCAGGAGCTATTCATGAAACTCTGGTCCTTCACACCAAAATTTGCTGGTTGTCCAAAGGAAGTGTACTTTCCAGATTTTATGAACTTAGAAATGAGTTATTACAAATATTTGCCACAGAAAACTTGAGATTGCTGACCTCATTGGCAACAAAACTTGGTGTTAGAAGTTGCATATCTAGCTGATATTTTTGGACATTTGAATAATCTCAATGTCAGTATGCAGGGAAGGAAAGAGAATATTCTTAAATCAACTGACAAGCTGAATGGTCTCTTAAGAAAAATTCAACTGTGGGAGTCAAAAGTTGAAACTGATCTTGAAATGTTTCCTCTCACAGCTGATACCGACGTCTATTCCAGTTTGATTTTAGGACATCTTTCTGTTTTGGAGAATAAAGTGCAAGAATATTTTCCTTCCCTCAACATGAACGAATGCGAATGGGTTTGCAATCTCTTTGCCGTTGCTGCTGAGAACACAAAACATCTACTATTAGAAGAGGCAGAATAATTGGCTGAATTTCAAACCAATCGAACTTTGAAGCTGAAATTTAGGGAAACACTACTTCACTTCTGGATTTCAGTGAAAAGAGTGTTCTCAGTATTATCAGAGCATGCCATATTATTTTCCAACAACATATCTGTGCGAACAAGGATTTTCAGTACCGACTTGCATTAATGGTTAAAAAACGCGAGCGACTTCTTTCTGAAGACCAAGAATTACGGGTGTGATTTTCTGCGATTCCTCCTCACATCGAACAGTTGTGCAAAAGTAAACAAGCCCACATTTCCCATTAAACAGCAGCATAAGTGTAGTATTATTGACGAAGCAATTTTTTTAGTTCTTACTGCATGTAGGATTATGCCGTTCTGTGATATTAATAAATAGTATTAGTAAAATATTGAATACACATGCATTTTTTTCGCAGCACAGTCCAACAATTTTACGGCACACCCTTTGAGAACCCCTGCTCTAGATTAAGACTAGAGGATTTCCACCTATCCAATACAAGTCTAATCACACGTAGGTATTGAATTCATCATTCATCATCATCTGCAGTTTCCAGCTGTTGGCCGGGTCTGCTTCGGTATTGAATTATATTATCAAAATTAACAGTACATGCTTCGTCTCATGAGACATCTTCAGCTGCTTGTTATTAGTTTAGATTAAAGTAGACGTAACGCATAATAACAGATGATACAGAATAGTCAAAAACATTTACAATTCCTAAAACTTAAGTAGCATACATTGAGTACACTTGAAATAAAAAATTGGTGCTTATAACTAATGGTCAGAATCTTAAGTACAGAAAAAACACCATTTTTTTCTTCATGTTACTTTTAAAATGCACTTTAAAAATCTTTCCTTAAGGTGAAATTGGCCTTGCATTTGGTCAGTATGAACCGATCTTTCATGATATTCTTGCTGACAACACATATATACTTGTGGAGGTGACAATTAATCGTAAATGAAATGGAGGGGACTCCTCAAAGTCGAAGGAGAAACAACTGCATTGTATTATTACAGGTAACTTGGACTGCTGTGGAATGCATAAGATGCAGTATTCGAAAATGGGTGTCTGGAAGAACAAAAAAGAAGAAGAAGAAATAAGAAAAATGTAGACTATATTGAGCTTCTAAAAATTCAGCAGTTGAGATAGATAATACACTTACCCCTTGTCGCTCCTTAGGATAACACCCCTCAAGTGACGTGGCCGATCTTGGCAGCCACAGTTGCTCGTCTGGTATTGTATTTGTGTGTCGTGTTGCGTAGGGGGTTGGTCAGGTAAGGGTGGGGAGGGAGGGGGAGTGGCCCTCAGAAGAGAAATTTGTGGAATGGGTTTTTTAGCTGTGAAAACCCAGCTTTCTTACTGCCCAGTAATTTTAGAAACATAGGTGTTAAAACAAATAATGCACTTCTGTTTTCTGGAATATCGTTCAGATTAAAGTTATTGTTATAAAATGGATCAAAAAAAATTTTTCCAGGACATTCATAAGGTCGTCTTTACTGACCCTCCGTAAGATGGTCACATCTTGATTAATTGTAATAAATGAGTGTTAGGCTTTGGTCCTGTGATTACTCATACAAGAAAATTTACGGTGCTTTTTGCGTTGACATGCTCAAGGTACCGAGTTGTGAAGCTAGGACCTGTCTGACCAACGTAGGTAGCTTCACTTTGGTTACAGGTAAGCCTATAAATGCCTGAGCCAGAGAATCGATCCTGTTTGGAATTCACAGAACTATGATTAAATTACAATTGGCGATTAGTATTGCTGGTCGAGGAAGCTATTTGGAAATTTTGTTTTTTGAACAAGTTTATTTGATAGATGCCAGGATTATTGTAAGTAAAAGTTGCAGAGAGAGAGAGAGTGAGTGTGTAATTCCGGAACTAATTTGGAGCATTGTTTCTTACCAATTATTCCTATTATTTTATTAATGTTAAATCCATTAAAACTAGCTAAATTACATATGAACTGTAATTCCTTATGCAACTCTTAACGTGAAAGAGGTAAATGAAATACGTCATAGATGTAATGGTAATATGCTGCTTTTTTTAGCACTGGGATGTAGAGAATCATTC
The DNA here is from genome assembly GCF_040414725.1 of Anabrus simplex. Lineage (NCBI taxonomy): Eukaryota > Metazoa > Arthropoda > Insecta > Orthoptera > Tettigoniidae > Anabrus > Anabrus simplex. The sequence goes on from NC_090266.1 coordinate 1,002,427,529, forward strand.
TTAATAGTAATATAAGATGACTTTGGTTTTCTATATACAGTAGAACCCTGTTTATCCGAAATGAAGGAGGCTAAGCCACTTTGGTTGATACTTACTTTGGATGACACATGGTAAATATTTTCAAAAGTTAATGCATTTTTATTTCAACATTTAACTCTGTTAAGCGAAGGTGCGCACTGTATATGAACGATAAAATGTTTACATTATGTCACTCGTACAAAATCAGTGATTTTCTTCTGAATTTTCTTGGTGCAGCTACATCGCGCCACCGTTTCATCAACAATACATCAACTGGTGTAGATTTGTTGCTTTGTTCAAGAAAGCGCAAAACAATCTGAAATAATAAAACAATATTTTTGTTACTTCTGAACTGAATACTGTATACAGTAATTTTATTACAGTAGTGTAATTAAAGTGTGTGTTACTGTATTTTAATAAAAATTTGAAATCAATCTTACCTCCAATGCATTAAATCCATCATCTGCTGCAACTCGATTCTCAGAACTGCTATTGTCAAAGTCTGATTCGTCTGCATAATATTCATGTCGAATAATACAGTAGTAGTAATAATAATAATAATAATAATAATAATAATAATAATAATACCTGCTTGTTCAAGAAAAAATGTATCATGGAACGAAGTAGAGGGTAAAATACTGTTTTGTTTTATGCTACATCTGCATTCGAGCATAAGTCATAATATGAAAATAGGGTTTGCCTAGCAGCTCTTAGCACATACAACAAGAGAATTACTAATATCGATGGCTAAGAACGAGAGGGTAAAAACAAAATATTAAAATACAGTTTTTCACTAGCATTTTGGTTAAACCGGGTTTTGGTTAAGCGAAGTTTGTTTGAGCTAGGTTCTACTGTACTTTATAGGTGAATTTATCCTCTATTCTATTGATAGTTACATCTGGAAAATTGAGGGACTTCTTGACCTCATCTTCAGCTGTAAATTTTATGTTAGGATCCAAAGAATTGAGAAATTGTAGGATATTGGAATTATTGTTGAGCTGTTGATCCATTATTATAAATGTATCTTCTACATAACAGATCCATAGTTCTAGACCTTGAATTCGTCCTATGATCTTATCGTGTACCAAATGATCAGAATAAATATTGGCTAAAATACCTTAGGGTGGAGCCCCCATTGAAGACTTTCTCTTTTTTTACTGATAATTTTTTTTGATTGAGGGTGAATTAATTATTGAACATGAACTCATGAATACCAGTTAGTATTTTTCCAAAAATATCTAATATAATGAGATTTGTGCTGGTCAGAGTGGGGGAGGGACAGTTTTTTTTATCCTGGTACTCTGATTTTGTAATCTTTCATTCCAGCAACACACTCCAATCTCATTTCATCTGTCAGTCATTAATCATTGCATCAGAATAATGCAACGGGCTTTGGCAGCCGGCACGTCTATCCTTGCCGCTAGATGGGGGCCTCATTCATTCCATTCATGACCCAGTTGAATGATTGGAAACAGGCTGTGAATTTATATTATATCTAATATAATTACAATGAATTCTTTCCCACAGCTTACATGCAACACATGTCAAGCTAATTGGCCTTTAATAATCTGCTTTATGTTTATCACCCCTTCCCTTGGACACAGGGGCTACTATTGCAACACTCCTTTCATTTAGAATGCTGGGGCTGTACCTTAATGCCACAGCCGCTTCTTTCCAACTCGTATGCCTTTCCTATCTGTCGGTGTGACGTAAAGCCACTAGCAAAAATCTTTCATTTAATATCACTTCATGCAAGCAGTAATGCACTATATCCCAACCAGCTTTAATACAGGGCGCGGCAGAAATAGCTCACGAATTTCAGACTTAATAATTCAGCAATGCAACAAGCCATTCACAATTTTGTTGGGCAGTTTAAAACAGCAGGGTTTGCAATTTGTAACATACAGTAGATGGGAGCGAAATATAGGTCATATTGGCCACACCTTGCAAACAAGTGTTGTTGTGGTGCACGCGATCTTGGAGAACACGTGCATCATTTCGTCCGGGTCAGCCAGCCAGTCGCTAGCATGGCGTGGAGTGGTGAACACCAAGGTTTCATGATTGAGACTTATTTCAAAACTGCTGACTCTGTTACCACATCACAGCATTTGTTTCGCAGACACTTTGGCTTAGGTCGACATGAGAAAGTTCTGAGCAGGAACACCATTCTGTTATGGGTGAACAGTTTGAGAAAAAGTGGTTCGAGTGTGAAAACGAAGCCGGCTGGTGGGCCTCATATCGTCCGAACACCAGAGACCATCCGTGCAGTGAGGCGCCGTTACGCAATCTCCTCAACGTTCGGTGCATAGGCATTCGCGTGCTACAGGATTCTCGGATCGCACCGTAAGGAGGATTTTACACACAGACATGAAGTTCCATCCGTTCAAAATGGTGGGTGTTCGGCAACTCGGTGAACATGATTGGGCCAACCGCAGAGCGTGTTATGAGACTATCCTGGAAGCTGTAGCAGCTGATACTAGCGTCCTGGCAAGTGAAGAAGCGCACTTTCACTTGTCAAACTATGTTAAGAAACAAAATTTTCGGTACTGGTCCGCAACCAATCCTCAACGGAATCATGAGCGACCTCTCCACAGGGAGAGTGTTACTGTTTGGTGCGCTGTCACTGATTTCAGAATTGTTAGCCCCACCCCTTTTTTTTTTTTTTTTTTTTTTGAACAGGACCGAACTGTAACAGTAACATTGGATCGTTACATACAGCTGTTATGCAACTTCCTGCAGCCGACACTCACCAACTTCGGGAATCCTGCTGTGTGGTTCCAACAAGATGGTACCACTGCACACACAGCCAGAGCATCGATGAGTCTCCTCAGAGAAATGTTTCCAGGATGTCTCATCTCCTTATGGGGTGACGATCCATGGCCAGCCCGTTCCCCTGGCCTCACCCTGTGCGATTTCTTTCTCTGGGGATATTTGAAGGATCGCGTCTTCTGACATAAGCGCGAACACTACAGGACCTGAAAGCTGCCATCCTTGAAATTGAGGCAATACCACAAGACATGCTCAAGCAAGTCATATGGAACTTCAGGGAGTGGCTTCAGAGGTGCATCGAACTGGACGGTCGGCATTTGAATGACATTATTTTCTAAACCTAGTGTGTATGTGTATGTGACGCAAATGGCAAACTCTACTCTTTCTAACTGTGTGATAAATATTTAAAAGGCTTGTTGCGTTGCAGAGTTATTTACGTTTGAAATTCGTCAGGTATTACTGCCACACCCTGTATATCTCCAGAAATCTTATCAATCCCAGCTGCTTTTCTAGCTTTCAAATTGGTATTTGTTTGTAAATGTTTTTATTATTAGGTAAATTTCAGTAATTTGCCAGTATTAGTTATGTCCTCTATCTGGCTGTTATTCTGATATCCGACTACCTTTACATACTGCTGCCTTCTGTAAGTCCTCACACATACACTTCCCATTCTCCTTCATGATCCCAGGAATGTCCTTTATGGAATCTGTTTCTTCTTTGAAGTATCTGTACATATCCATCAATTTCTCTTTAAAATTCATAGGGCTGCCAATTAGGTTTGCCATCATGTTATCCTTAGCCGACTTTTTGCTAAATTTAATTTCCTAGTAAGGAGAGATTGAAGGACCTTACTCCCGCAATCATTCCTAACTACGACAAAGACAGCTTCAGGATCACTGACACCATATATCACTTAGTTTCTCTAAAGATGTCATCTGGTTTTATCAGCACCACCTCTAAGATTTTTCCCTCAATTAGGTTCCGTCGCTTTGTGATTCAGCTGTCCTTCCCGGTTAACATTTGGTAAGTTCACATCATCCGCTACAGTAATGTTCCTTTCTGTGTCATTTCGAACATAGCTGGTATCTTTTGAAATAATTCTGCGTCGGCGCCAGCCTTGCCAGGTCTGTACACCCCAAAAATTACAAGTTGCCTAATATCTTTACAGATAAGTCTTGCACCTAGAATTTCATATTTCTCATCTTTCTTAGCTTAGAAATCTTTTTTTTTTTTTTCACTAGTATCGTTCCTAAATGGTCTCCATGATAAAACACTCCAGTTCCTTCAGAAAATGTCTGCATTCATAATATCACTTCTCAGCCGTGATTCAACTCCTATTACAATATCTGGTAAATAAATATCATTTAAATGACTTCTTTCTTTACAGTACTCTAGATTTTAACACTAACATTTTTATGTCATCCTTAATTTTCTTCTTCCATATACTGTCATCAGAGCTCCCTAGTTTTCCCTGTTTCTGTGAATGTACCTCTCTACCAACTCTTCTAAACAAACCCCCTAACTTATATGTATCATTGTGTTATCTCTGACACCCGCATTGTTATCCACTTCATCTTGCTAACTGTATTACAAAGAATGAAAGACTACCCATGAAAATCTTTGTCCAAAGGAGGTCAGTTTAAACCTTTGCAATAATCACAGCGCAATCTAACAGCAATATTCCAACTTGGAGGAATAATTGCATTTCAATACATTCCACATACTAAGACAAGATTGTCCCTAAGAGAGTGATAGTCCAAGACAGGAGAGAGTGTGATTTACAGCCATAGAAATAGGATGTCTCAGTGACCCAGCCCCTCCATTACACAAGAATAGGCCAGCCAGGCATGTAGATCACATATAACCTTACGGCTGACTTACCTACGCAATACTGCCGTAAGTTCTGTCAGTAAAATCTAAATGTGCTGTAGTATGGTAATTGTAAATGAAGAAGCGTGTTAATGCTGTATATCATCGTCCATAAAGTCACCTTTGTGACTCCGCGAGTAACCGGCTTGCAGTGTGGGAACAGTGGGCAGCAGTGAAAGATGGAGTGGGGTGTGTATGAGAATCGTATTGCTGTATTTGCATTATTTCATTGCGGAATGTGAGCTGAGGAAATTTTTTCTACCCTGAAATCTCTCGGTATCAATGAACGATTTGAATTCAGACAGTAGCATGGTTTATACAAATTGGTGCAACTGTTGATCATGTCAGATCAGGTCCTACAGGTGTATATAGAAAAGAAGTTGTGAATGCTGTTTGTGCATGGAGTCAATGTAATCCTTTGCATAAACAGTTAATTTTGTCTTGTGAAATTACATCACATTTTGAAGGATGATTTACGTGTTGGTGCATATAAAAGATAAACCTGGCATTTACTAACTGAAAAATTAAAGGAGATATGCCGGGTTTGATCCCAGGCTTTAACGACGTATGGGGAGAGCCAGTATCGGTTCATTACTGCTGTTGTCTGGCCTAGTGAAAGTCCGGACCTCAATCCATTGGATTACTCTGTGTGACAGAAGCTTGAGGTGATGGCATGCAAATATGGCACTGCAAATTTGAGATGTAAAAAAATCAACATTCAACTGGACGTGATTTGTGCAGCTATTAATGAGTGGCCTCAACATCTTCGCTGCTGTGTTGCCACACATGGTGATCATTTCAAATAAGATTTTGTTCATCCTGTAGCATTTTTTGTGGTTTTTCCGAATACGTATATTTAATGGGTTTACTCTCTTTTATTGTTGCATTGAAAGTACTGACAGAACTTGGGGGAGTATTGTGTACGCTTTTCTCAGATAGGTGACCAAGTGCACCCGTGCTTTCATCTTAATTTGGTATCGTTCACAGATACAAGCAAGGTTTCTGAATGGGTATGGGCTCAATGACAACATATAATATGAAGGTCTAACTTGTCGCTGTATATTATATCTACCATTCTAGTCATTCTCCAGCTCTGATGATAGTGTTACGAACCTATGCCTGCCCCAATTTAAGAGAATTTTTCAGTAAAAAGAAATTGGCGAACATACAAGATCACCGAGCTGGCCGGGCAGTTAGGCTCGCGTAGCTGTGAGCTTGCACGCAAGAGGCAGTGCGTTTTAATCCTATTGTCGGCAGCCCTGAAGATGGTTTTTTGTGGTTTTCCATTTCTTCATCGGGCAATATTCATTTATTCATTAATTAATAATTAACCTTAATTAAGGCCATGGACACTTAACTTCCCTATCCCACTCCTTCATCAACTAAAACCTTCGTTCTGTTAGTGCTATATTAAACCCCTCACAAAGAAACATCATTAGGTTTGTACCTGTCTGAAGCACAATAAATAAATAAACATCTCGCACATATGCGGAAACAAAAACATAGGTAACATTGATGTCAGCCTAAAGAAATTGCAGAATGTCATACAAAATGGCACACACTCAACAAGCAGCAGCATCATCAAGCGCACACCCAGTGGCAGTAAAGCCTAGGAAAACTAAGCCATGATTTACTAAAGGGTGTTATAAAATAAGGAAATGAACAATTGATTCCTTAGATGCAGTAAGAACACAGGAAACAGAGATAACAGTAAAGGCTTTTGCATATATACGGAGGCAGTACAAGACCATTATTAAAACAGCCAAAGAAGGCTATCAGGAAACAACAAAAACTACTTGTAGAAGAAATAGAGAAAGGTCCCTTTTGGGCGCTGAAACCTACCCAACCAAAGTTTCCAAGAGATCTACCAGTTAAAAAATTGAAACATCATCAACGCTTAGCTGCGAAAAGAGTGGTGTCCTGCGTGAAACCCTTCAACTGGTCATTACTGGTGTTAACAATATCAAATTTAATTCCCTCAATGACTGCCTGTTCCAAACACTTTGCCACAAAAATGATGAGGAATTAGAATGCTTGCTCCTACATACGGCCGTGAGGTGGCTTTCCCAAGGAAACTGTTTGTACAGTTTCTTTGAATTTTTTGAGACGGTTACTGAGTTTCTCGACATGTCTGATCCTGTTTTATGTGAGAATTTGAAGCAACGCAAGTTGGAACTTGCTTACCTTACAGATATATTTGAAAAAATGAACGAAGTCAGTATAAGACTTCAAGGAAACGAGATGAACCTTATCAAGGCCAAAGGAATTATTTCATCATTCATCGCCAAGTTTGATATTCACAAGGTAAATATTGGCTGTAAAGAGCTGATTCTGTTTCAGTTCAGTGTCAAATAACGAGACTCCTGAACTCCCAGAAGACAAAATCCTCATTTTTACTGTTAACGTTGACCAGTTAAAAATTTACGTGGAATCAAGATTTGAAGCTTTGACCAAGTTACAAATTCTTTATTGGATTCTAGATCCATTCTCGTTTGAAGCTGTGGATAAGCTTGATAACTCCTTGCAGACGGAGTTTCCAGATCTGAAGTATGACTGTGAGGCGAAAATCATTTTCAAGCTGAGCAGTTACGAGTTAGCCTGGGTGAAGCTTATGGACACTTATCCACAACTGTGGGGAAAAGCTGAACCACTTCTCATCTCGTTCCAGTCTACATATTTAGTTGAAAAAGGATTTAGTTCTGTTGTCCAGCTCCTCGCAAAACGAAAAAAGAAGTTGGACATTTGCCTCAAAGGAGACTTGCGGCTGAACTTGACGAACATAAAGCCGAATATTTAAAGCTTTAACTGAAATCCACCAAGCACAGGGCAGCCATTGAAAAGGTAAAATAAAACAATAACGTTTTCAAACTTTCATTTATTTTTTTCATTTTTAACTGTCAAATTTCTCAGTTTTACCATATTCAGATTTAAAAATGAAAACATGTACTCCTGTTTTTTAAATGTACATCAATGATCTTAGTTAACTATTTCACTTCTTTGTTCTTAAAATAATCTGTAAATAATATATATATATATATATATATTTTTTAAGAGTGTCCGGATAAAACTGCTTTGGAGTAAAAATATAGTAACTGGTGCTCAAGAATTATTACATAGAATGTGACTATAAATGCTTCCAAGCTTACCTTAAAATGATCGTGGAAGAGAGATGTGTTCAATACGCTTGCCAGGGACCACCCCTCTCGCCCCTATAAATATATTTATAACCAAAATTACTATTTTAGACGCCATACTCCATTGCTTATTACAGTGATTGGTTCACGTAAGGAAGAGGACAACGTCACTGACACGTAGGATGAGGCCGAGAATTTGTTACCAACCATTGCAGAAGGAAAAAAAAGAATTATTAAGCAGCCAGCAAAGTTTAAAAGGGTCACGGCGCGAGAATAAAGGTCATTTATTAGCTTTAACGTATTTTTCCACCTCAAAGTCAATCTCTGTCATGAGAACAGCGGCTTCGAGAGGCTCTTTTCTATCGCCGCGGCACATACTGTCCGCACAGCAAGGAAAAAAGTATACCCATATCTTTTTTTCTTTACGTCGCACCGACACAGATTTTATGGCGACGATGGGACAGGGAAGGGCTAGGAGTGGGAGGGAAGCGGCCGTGGCCTTAATTAAGGTACAGCCTGGTGCGAAAATGGGAAACCACGGAAAACCATCTTCAGGGCTGCCAAAAGTGGGGTTCGAACCTACTATCTCGCAAATACTGGATACTGGGCGCGACTGCAGCTATCGAGCTCGGTATATAGCCATATCAAACCAACCGTTGGCAGTATTGTCGTTCCTCTCGGTGCTCCCTCTCAGCGCTACTAGTGCGACCGTGTACTGGCATGCGCCATCTAGCAGTAGCTCGTGTTACTAAACCTTGAGTACCGCTTACTATAGTTTCGCCCTGCTTTGGTTGTTTTTATATTTACGGTAATAAAATAGTCATTAATGCTTTCACAGCCCGTACTGCTGTAGACTATAGAGCTCCAAAACGTGCTGTTATATATATATATATATATATAAAATCGGTAATAAAATTGCTTCATTATTTACACTTTACTTCATATTAAAATTAGGCATGCAATGAAAATGAAAAGGGGGCGATAGGTGTTAAGTCAACCTCCAAAAAGGGGAGATGGGCCACAAAAGGTTGGGAACCACTGCTGTAGACTATAGAGCTCCAAAACGTGCTGTTACATATCGGTCTAACAAGCGTATCAAAATCCATGCACCAAGCGATCTATGAGCAGTATTTTCACACCATTCATATCTAGGGCTAGCAAGATATTAAATTGCATCACTAGAATTGCTCATACCCTAGTCACTTTCTTATTGACAAAGCCAAGGATGAGCCTGAGACAGATAAATGTCGGTAATAAATTGATTCTAGTCCATACCAGAAGGCATGAAGCACTGTAAACACTATGTCTAGCCTGAAATGGATCTGGTCCTCATGAAAATGACTATAGACATAAAAGAGAAGGGAAAGATATTCAGTCACCGTCTGGAAATTTGCAGTATTAACACATTCACGTCCGTATCAGAGTTATTGCCTATAGCGCGTGGCCATGCTGTGGACCGTATCCGAGTTAGCCCGGATAAGCGCAACCTTGAACTGGAGTCGTTCCTACACAGCTGGGATCTATTTTGGTCACAAATATGTGCGAGAGAGATGAAGGTAATACCCTTATGAATGCCTTTACTCACCAGAAACCACATGGCTACGGCGATTTTTTTCCCTCCCAATGCACTTTCTTTGTTTTTTTCTGAAGGTAGCCTAGCGCTCGCACAACTAGCTGCGTAGTTGGTTTGCGATTGCACAAGCGTGTGTATAATCATGTTCTGAAGTATAACCATGGCATGTAGGGACAATATAAATGATGCAAGTGATGCAAATTTACAAAGCACAGTTTTTCAGCTGCTTGAAAATTATCTTGGCCAGGGGTATACAGTCTATATGGACAATTATTACAAATAGCGTTGGACTCGCGAAACAATTACGGGAACAGAACACTGCCGTATATGGAACAATACAGTCAAATAGGGGTGTACCAACATATCTAAGGGAACACCAGGCAATTCTCAAACGGGGTAAAAAGTGATTCCGACATACAAGTACAGTCACCTCTCTCCGAAATATCAGCTCCAAGTCAACCTCCTGCAATTTTGCCGCCAAAAAGGGCACCGACCAAGGATACATCATTTAGGTTAGATGGGAAGAGAAAAGAGCATATTCTCTTAAAGTTTCCACCATCAAATATAGACAAGTTCCCCTGAAGAAGGTGTAAAGTGTGCTTCAAAAATAAAATTATTAGTGAAACACGCGATTTTTTGGAATGTGTAGTGTTTCCATTCACCCAGAAAAGTGTGACATTACCTACCACGCCCTACAGAGATACCAGAGGACTTCCTTAAGGTATGTGGAAAATTTTGTATCCATATCTTGTTCAGTTTAGAACTTACTGTGAAAAGAATTCGTTGTTGTTTGCTCTGCCACTAACAGCTGGAATAGCTGGGCCAGCCCTTTAAATAGCCGCTCAGATGATGGGCGTGAATGTGTTAAAGGAGTGAACTGGTGCAAACTTCAGGACTGAATATGAATGTCAGCAAAAGCATATAACAGAGAAATTGCATTTTGGAAAATTGTAAGGGACCTAGGCTAGTTACGAAGAAAGAAATACTAATGAAGTGTGAAAAGGTAATGTACAAAAAATACTGTTTGCTTGTATTGACATACTGTACTGGGTGAGTCCACTGCGCCTGACTTTTACTGTTGTTAGGCATCCGAACGAACATCACTGGTGGCGTGGTGATAGATTCTCTTTTGCCGTGCACCAAGCAAAAGTCGCCCTGAACCACTTACTGCACCATCACCTTTGTGAAAATTTGTATGCTACAGCTATTTACACAATGCATCAAACTGTCGTGCTGTTATGTAAAAGGTATGAGGCGTGTTTTCTAAGTGCCATTTTGATATAGAAAAAAGTAGTGAAATATTTAGAACTTCTTTTTGTGCATGTAAGCCTGTACCTTAAACTGCTTCTCAACATAAGTTCCAGGCATATTAAGGTACTTGTCATATTGTTAAACCAGCTCCTGAATTCCATTCTCCTAGAAATCTGCCACCTGATGTGCCAGCCACTGCAGCACGGTCGTTTTTTAGATCATCATCGTGGCGCTGACCTCTTAAATGCTTCCTCAGGTGCAGAAACAAGTGGTAGTCACTAGACACTAGTCACAACTTTACAGAGGATGATCAAATTGTCAAGTGACCGGGCGAGTTGGCCGTGCGCGTAGAGGCGCGCGGCTGTGAGCTTGCATCCGGGAGATAGTAGGTTCGAATCCCACTATCGGCAGCCCTGAAGATGGTTTTCCGTGGTTTCCCATTTTCACACCAGGCAAATGCTGGGGCTGTACCTTAATTAAGGCCACGGCCGCTTCCTTCCAACTCCTAGGCCTTTCCTATCCTATCGTCGCCATAAGACCTATCTGTGTCGGTGCGACGTAAAGCCCCTAGCAAAAAAAAAAAAGCAAATTGTCAAGTGAAGCGATGAGGTCTCGGGTTCGATTAGCCGTGTGAGGTCGCGCATTGTCATGAAGCAAAAGAATCCCCCTTGTGAGCATGTCATGCCGTATATTTTGGATTGCGCGAGCACAACTTCCAATAACCTAAGCGTTCTGGCACAATTTTATAAAGACACTCCTTCAAATTTCAGGCAACTCATAACTTAATGACGAAATCATAAAGCGTCTGTTTTCTCAAACCGTTGGATCAACTTTGTGCACAAGTCTTCAATAATGACAGACAGTCACCCACTGCGCTTCTCGTCGTGGACATTAGTACGGCCTTTTTTAAATGCTCTAACCTGTTTTCTTACCATTCGTTCGCTCATAGTGTGTTCTTCATACACTCCAATAATCTGCCAATGAATTTCAACAGCTTTCACACGTTTTCCATTTGGCAAACAAATTGCAGCGTGTACTTCACACTCAGTGGGGCCATTAATTGCCAGAGGCATTTTCAATGCACACAAATGGATATGAATACAGTGGAATACTTCCGTAATGGCATTTGTGACTAGTCTACAGATGTACGTACTGAGTGTGCATGTTCTGAACGACAACCGAAAACTGCAACAGCCATATTTTAAAATGGTACTTACTTGAAAATCATGGTTCGTATGTTCTAATTATACACTTTCATTAGGGTATAAATGTTAAATGCTATGGCATACTAATAGAAAACGTGTGTGCATTTGTGAAGCGGAAATGGTCCACCTAGTACGCTTTCCGGTAAACTGCTGGCTGGAATGGCCGTGGTGTCATAGGTTAAGCGGGGTGCTGCTAATAAAACTGCGGTTGGTAGGTGGGTTCAAATCCCACTTCAGCCTGATAATTTTATCTGCATTTTGTAATTAGAGAATCATTCGCAAAGCAGTGTATCCGAATACCCTCATATCATGTTTTTTTTTTATTTATTTATTTATTTATTTATTTATTTATTTATTTATTTATTTATTTATTTATTTATTTATTTATTTATTTATTTATTTATTTATTTATTGTTTTGTTGTCTGTTGAAATCTTTTGTGGTACAGGCACTGTTCTTCCTGTATGTTCTGTCTTTTTTCACCGTAGACGAGGAGCATGTAAACATTCTCATCTGTTGAATACATAGTGAAGAAATGACTGGCACTGCTAGGATACACCAAGTGTCAGGCCATTACACATTGAACATGTTGCATGTGGCAAGAATGGCCTTGTATTTGATCCTGAAAGTTTAAAATGTGAATAAAAATATTTAGCGCTCGTGGGATTCAAATCCACTTACTAATGGCATGTGCGTCAGCAGGTCTGTACTTAGTCTACGGCACCAAGGTGACTGTTGCCTCGAGCTTATCAGAAAACGTACTTTGTGTAAAACTACTTCCCGCTTTACAAACTTTCACACATTTTTTATCAATATACCATGGCTTTCAGCGTAAATTTCATATCAAATCGAAAGCTTATAATTGGCACGTACTTATAACATATCCGTATGACAGTTTGATGCATTGTGTAAATACCTGTTGCATAATTGTTTTTGCATAAGTCTTGCTATGATGATGCAGTAAGTGCTTTAAAGGTGACTATAGCATTTTTATTTTTATTTAGCGTATGGCTAGAGATACAGCGTCTATTGTTACAAGATCTACACTATATACATATGTTCAAATTGATATGGTCTATAGCCTCTGGATTTGCAAAAGCAAAGTCACTAGCTCTGCCATTGTATTTTCTCGTCCTGCATTCTTCGATGATGTGCTTCGCTGTCTGTTGTGTAGCGCCACAGTCACACTCAGGCGTTGGGATTCTGTTCCACTTGTAGTGGAAGGCTGCACAGTTCCCGTGGTTTGTTCGGATCCTGTTCAGTGCGGACCATAGTCTTCGAGGGAGGTTGAAACCAGGTGGCGGCGTCTTCTTCACAGAAGGCATTGTCGGGCAGTATTTTTCGTTGAGTCTCTTCTGCCATTCAGCAGAAGTTTGGTAGTTGTTCCACAAGTTCATGGCATCTCTAGTTGGTGGTTTTCTCGAATGCAGACGATTAATATTCGCATCGTCGATGTCATTATGTATCGGGAGTTCTGGGTTATTCATTATTTTACTGAATTCTCTTAGGAGAGCATTTTTACGTTTTAGATCTGGGGAAGGGATATGACTTAACACTGGTAGCCACTGCATGGGAGTAGATTTGATTGTGCCAGTGATGAGATGCATTGTAGTGTTCAGCTGGGTATCTATGATGTTTGTGTGGGCGCTATTCAGCCAAACAGCAGCACAATATTCAGCAGTTGAGTACACCAACCCTAAAGCAGAACATCTCAGAGTTGCAGCTGTAGATCCCCAAGTTGTTCCACACAGCTTATGAATTATATTGTTGCGAGTTCTTACTTTGACAGAGACGTTCAGGAGATGTGTTTATAAGACAGTGTTCTATCCAGTGTGACTCCTAGATATTTAGGGTACCTATTATGTCTCAATTTCTGGTTGTCCATGTACACATTTAACTCCCTGTTAGCCATTTTATTGTTTAGGTGGGAGCAACAAACTTGAGTTTTGCTGATGTTTGGTTGGAGTCCCCAAATTTGAAAGTAGTGTGCCAGTGTCTTGAGGTCTTCAGTCAGGATCTCTTCTGTTTTCTCAACTGTTTTGTCCCTGATAGCAAGTGCCCAGTCATCTGTGCATCCGAATTTTCATGAAAGTGTCTTCGGCATGTCTGCAATATATAAACTAAACAGCAAAGGAGCGAGAACTGACCCCTGTGGCAGACCGTTGTTCAGCAATCTTTGGCTGCTTACAGCTGTCCCATTGTACACACGAAATTGTCTTTGACTCAACATGTTGTTCAGGAGTCGTGCAGTTATCCTACATGGGACCACTTTCAGGAACTTGTAGAGTAATCCATCTTTCCTGACTGTGTCATAGGCTGCAGTCAAGTCTATGAATGCCACTGAAGTCTTGAGTTTTCTTTGGAAGCCTGCTTCTATGTAGGTTGTAAGAGACATAACTTGATCTGTCGTACTTCTCTGTGGTCTAAAGCCCGCCTGTTCCACTGAAATTTTCTTGAGTATTTCAGGACCGATTCTGTTGAGCAGAAGTCTCTCTGGTAGTTTATATGCAACGCTGAGCAAGGCAATAGGGCGGTAGCTCTCCGGTTTTTCACTTGGTTTACCTTTCTTAAGCAAGGCAATAATCTTCGTCTGTCTGAATAGTTTTGGTGTCTTGCCTCTTCTGTGTAGAATTTAGCCAGCTAGGCACGAGCCTTTCCTCCACAGTGAGCGAAGAACTCTGGGTGTATACTGGGTGTATACCATCCTCACCAGGGGCTTTACCTGATTTAGTGTCTCTGATAGCTATGTTTATTTCTTCCACGCTAAATGGTTTGGAGTGTGCCACCGGGGAACTACTTTTCAGGAGTTTCAGTTCTTTCTTTAAGTTCTTGGTAAGTTTCTTGTTTCTTTTGCTTTTGGAAGTCATGACCAGATGAGAGGCGATCTTGTTTGGATTGATTTCTGACATAGTCCGTCCAGTTGCTTTTCCGTCTCCAAGCTTCTTTAGGAGAGACCCTGCTTGTCGACTCGATTTAGTGAAGTCTTAGAGAGCTAACTTTATCTTCCCATGTTTGCCTCCTGGCTGCATCTAGGCTGTGCAGAAGCTGGTCTGCAATTTCATAGTCACTGCTCTCAATAACTTGTTGGTAAAGGTTTTCGCTTTCCTCATTCCATCCAGGAATGTATTCCCTGCGAAACCCTCTAGGGATATGTTTCTTTGCTGCTGACACCGCAGCTCCTATGAATCTTTCATAAGCGTCATGTGTAGGTGGTATCCGACCTACGCATTTATCAAGTTCTTCTGTGAAGCCAGGCCAATCAGCTTTATTGAAATTCCAGCGTGATCGAGGGCTAGATGTGATCAGAAGGATTTGGATGCCAATTTCGCATAGTAC
Source organism: Anabrus simplex (assembly GCF_040414725.1). Taxonomy (NCBI): domain Eukaryota; kingdom Metazoa; phylum Arthropoda; class Insecta; order Orthoptera; family Tettigoniidae; genus Anabrus; species Anabrus simplex. Next base: position 1,002,442,683 of record NC_090266.1, read on the forward strand.
AGACCTGTGCTGGCCATGAGGGAAGTCGTGGAGCACTTTTCGAGTAGTTGGTAGAGTTTGTTTCCTTTGTCTCTGGACACAAAGCACAGATCAGGCCAATACTCCCGTTTCCAGGCTGCTGATTTGAATGTGTCCCGGTCTTTGGCATCAAAGACGTGAAAGAGGTTGTTTCTATCCATCCATTCCAGTACTCTTCCCCGTTATCGTCATTAGTTCTATATTTCCAGTCCTGGTGATGACTGTTGAAATCACCAATGTAGACTGTTGGATGTGGTCGAATATCTACAACATGGTTGGGCCACTTCGAATTCGGAGGTTTGTATATGTTTGAGACCTCCGTGTCACCTATTCTGATAACGGAGTGGTTGTCCTCCTCGGTGATAGTAGATAAAAGAAAAGCATTATCTACAGTGTTTCGCACGTCTGTAGCATTACCGTAGACATGATGATAGGTTGCTTCCAGAAGATCGTAACCCGGAATTTTTCCTGTAGCTTGCAGCTGCTGCTCATCAATGCAATGTGTTTCCTGTATGACTGCCAGGTCTACTTCATGAGAAAGTAGCAGTTTGGACAAGGCTTCACTTTTAGCACGACTAATACCTTCAATGTTTAGTTGACATACACGAAGGACAGGTCCCAAGTTCCTAGTGGTTGTTTGGCCGTTAGAAGGGCCTTTGGAAAATTCATTCGTGTTCATCGTAATTCTGTACTGTATCTAGACCAGGAGGTAAAACTTTACGTCTGGTCGCCTGTTCGCCATTGCTCCCTTAGCACCACCCAGGGGTCACGTGTAGGGTACTTTCAGGTTAAACCTACGGACGCGAGCAACGTTGGACCCCCACTATAGCATTGTATATGGTAAAGGAGAATCAACCATCACACTACTGACGTTCGTTGGGATGCGTAACAACAGAAAAGTCGGGTGCAACAGACTTGCCTGGTATAGAGTAGAGATGACAAAGAAGGCAGACCATAGTGCACACTGTTAGGATGAAATTCCTTGAAGCGATAATGAGGAAGACAACAAAAGACGAAGTGAAGAATATAAAGGTGTTATAAAGGAAATTAACTAAATGACAGAATTGAGATGAATAGACGTATGGTGGCTCGGAAATGTTACAAGAATGTGTAGAACATTACCCAAAATATTGGAACTGAAGCGCAATTGCAGGGGAGAGGAAATTGGTGGACAGGTTGAGGGCATTGTAAAAATACAATAAATGCCTTGATCTGGCTTTCACTGACAGTGGGAAATAATGAGCAGTATTTCTTGTGATTTATTTTGTAATATGCAAGGAAAGTTTTGTATTTGTGTGGGCTCCTCGAAAGTATATACTGTAGTTTAAATCTGTCTATTTCTAATTAACGTTTTATTTCTTCTCTCTTTTCCAGTCTACCCCTTTAAATGATGCTGACTTCAACTTTGTGCATTTTCTGCAAGAAATAGCATCAGAGCAACAGTTCGAGGTTACGTATGTTGATATAGAAGAAAAATCTTCATCAGGTAAGAATTGTAGCTATTTTTCTATGTTTTGTGGTTGTTATTTTTTAAACATTTTTTTTTTTTAGATGAACACAAACTGCTGATTGATGTAATGTCACTGCAAAAAAAATTAGTCAGCCCTGGAGAAATCATTACAAGCATAATTTAATACAGTGTAACTCCGCTTCTGGACATAACCACCTGGATTCGGTTGGTTAGAAAGGGAGTCCACAAGGTTGTATAGGTGTGTTGCATCCAGGTTAAGCCACTCGTTGAGGATTTGATCGCATAATTCCACCAAATTTCGGGGATATGCTGACGTTGGTGATTTACCCGCTGTTCCAACCTGCCCCACAGATTTTCAGTGGGGTTCATGTCAGGTGATTTTGCAGACCAGTTGAGATATAATAGGGTGGGGAAGTAATCATAAAACCAGTCACATATCCATCCATCCCAATGAACTGTGCTGTTGTTATCTTGAAAAATTGGGTTATCAATAGCATACTCACCATGCAGATGTTGACTGAAAGGCAACACCTGATTATCCAGAATGTTTAAATAAACATGCTGGTTCATGTTAGTGGCCACCTCAATGAGCGAGCTCAATCCATGATACGAAAAACACCCCCAAAACATCACAGACCTACCTCCAGCTTGAACCTGAAATGCTTCATTTTGCCTTCGATGTACTCGATTGAAGTGTCATTCAAGTACAGGCAAAAACTTGATTCATCGGAGCACATTACGCTCCGCCAGTCAGCTGCTGTCCACATTCGACGATTTTTAGCTCATTGAAGACTCGCAGTTTTATGTGTCTGTGAGAGCAATAGCTTCTTGCGAGGTGACAGACTCCAAATGTTCACTGCATGCAGTTTCCATTGCAATGTTCTCTTGCTAACAGGATGGAATGAACTTTCATTCACTGACTGCAGCAGTGGCGTGCGGGGAACACATTCGTTACCCCAGCTGCAAACATGTTTTTTAATACTTTTTTTTTATATAAGCATTCTTAGCCCCAGTACACTCTCTAAATTGAACATTACCGTTATATAACGCTGTATTTTTCGTGGAAAGGTCTACCTGAGAAAGGTCTTTCAAGAATATTTTCAACCACACACACATATTTCCAAATTGATTTTCACGGCAGTGACACTGTCATAACTAACGGTAATCTATAGCAGATTTTAAACAATGTACTTACAGTTTCACCTGGTGACACTTCGTGATAGTACAGTCATGGTTTTCACAAAAATACACTGGGAATAACTATTTGTTTTAACTTTAAAAGCCTAACCTAAACGGAATCAGCAAAATGTAACTGGTATTTTACAGTCACCGAAGTTTCATAGTTTAACTCGCTTACTGAGTCTACGTGCATCAACCACAAACTAGGGAAAATATTCGTCACGACGTATAACACACGTTATATTCATGAACAGTGTCGCAGAACTCGCGAAACCTTTACATATAATCCAAGAGGAACACTACAAAAGTTCACTGTATACCACCATCACTGACAGATAACCAAATACAAAATTATTTTACTTCGTGCTTAGCTCTCTGTTCATGCTGGGCAACCTAAGTATTTTTCTGTGGCTATCAGAAACATACTCTACACGTGCCATCAATTAATTGCTCGAAAAATCTTTATCTGCCAAAATCCAGAAATAAAATATATTCTTCTGTATTATAATTGATTTCATAAACTGGCTCTATTTTCATTAGCAAGATAATGTGCAAGTGGCTATACTGTTAATATGTTACTTTTTCTTGTAGTCTCTAGTGTGTGGCGCTGAACGCTTTGAGTCAAGTATTAAAACTAAACAAGCCTTACCTAAGCTAGCTGGCCTATCGCCGTAAATTGCTGTCGGGGGAGGGCCCACAGCCCCACCCTGCTCCCAGGACAAGGAAGCTTCAAGTGCATGCATCAACCAAGCGACTTTAATTTTGCTGGAGTAGCAGCTCTCTTTCATGCTGGCAAGGAAATCCAGCTCGCTGGAGAAGCTGAACTGCGGTAGTGCAAACGGATTGTCGAGACAGCTGTACTTGCCTTCGCTTGGCTTAGATGTTCACAGTTTTAAAACTCTATAACAAGTGTTCTAAGGAATTATAAGACAATATTAATACAAAGTTATTTACCCCAGCAGCGCTGGGGTAGATGGGGTTCAGTGCACGCCACTGGACTGCAGCAATTCCTGTCAGGAAGCAATTTTGATTCACAAGCCATGAAGCGTGTCTCCGGTCCCTCTCAGTCTGGCTCTTTTTCTGACCACACTGCTTGTAGAGACGTTGAACAGTTCACTGCGAAACACCAACAAATTCAGCAACTTCTCGCACCATATGGCCATGCGCATGGCCAAAAACATTTGCCCCTTTTAGCCAGTCTGTTACATCCATACATCTACCCATGTTGATGTACACTGTCCGCTTGAAACATAAGTCTCGCTGATCGCTACTGCCTTATGCTCACGTAGATGCAGTGCGGATGAGCACGGTACGCATTCGCTACTCCATAGTAAAGGCTTAACGAAAATTGAATTCAGAAATGGCAGTCTGTATTTATTTACCATAAACCTTTACAGTATCTATGGAAGGCCAGGGGTAAAGGACAAGCCCCCTACACGTAGTGCCCCCTGACAGTAAAGGAAATCAAAGGAGAATTTGGAAAGGGAATAACAACCCAAGAAGAGAAAATCAAAACCCTCAGGTTTGTTGATTTTTTTGAGTATTCAGAAGATTGAAGAAATTGATGGTTGGTAGGGACCCAGTCTTCCGTAGGGAGTACAAAATGAAAATAGATAAGCCCAAAGCTAAAGTAATGGAATGCAGTTGAACAAAGTCAGGTGACGCAGGAAATATTAGATTAGGAAATGAAGTCTTAAAGGAAGTAGATGAATATTGTTACTTTGGGTAGTAAAATAACTGTTGATCGCAGAAGTAACGAGGACATAAAATGCAGACTAGCACAAGCAAGGAATGCCTTTAACAAAAGAAATGTCCTCACTTCAAACATTAATATAAGAATTAGAAAGATGTTTTTGAAGATTTTTGCCTGGAGTGTGGCATTGTATGGATGTGAAACATGGATAATAAATAGCTCAGAAAGGAGGAGAATAGATCCTTTTGAAATGTGGTGTGATAGGAGAATGCTGAAGGTGAGATGTGTAGATCGAATCGCAGATGAAGAGATACTGATTTGAATTGGTGAGGGGAGATCGAATTGGTTAAATTTGACAGGAAGAGGAGATAGAATGATAGGACACATCTTAAGACACCCAGGAGTTGTTCAGTTAGTTTTTCAGGAAAATGTATTTGGTAGGGATAGAACACGGTGTGAATATGGCAAACAGATGTAGGATGTAGTTAGTAGTTGCATAGAAATGAAAAGATAAGCACAGGATAGTGTGGCATGGAAAGCTGTATCAAGCCAGTCTAAGGACTGATGACTCAAAAAACAACATAGCCTACATTGAAGTGCCTCTTCCTTAACTGTAAATAATGATTGTAATTAAATTCTGTTCAGCCGTTTTCTAGCGATGTGCATACATACATACATACATACATACATACATACATACAGCCGATGGAAATTTAAGAATGCATTTCCATCCTATTTTGGACATGACCGACTCGCAAATACTAATTTCTTCTAATTCTGACATAAGTGTTGAAAGAGTTCCCCTTCCAATATTCTCTTTCATTTTCTTTACTGCCTGATCTATATAAACATTGAAAAGGAGGGGAACAAACCTTCTAGGCTATAAATAATTTTATTTAAATAGAGTTAAATTACTGTTAGACCATTCCCTAAATCATTTATCAAATATTTCAGTTCATACCGGTCCTATCGACACACATTACATTAAAAAACTTACAGTAAACATCTTAACCTGGGCGCAGTACAAATTTGTCCTACAACAGACAGTAATGGAAATATTTATGATTTTATATTTCTTAATTATTTCCTACATCCTACCATTTTGTTGACATTTGGTTGGGTAAATTTTTGCCAAGAGATGGATATAATTGAATGCTGCACAGCGAGTTCCTTCTTTGTGAGCATAGGAACTCGCCTGCTTTCAAGTGGATATGTTCGGCACTTATCTCGCTGTGATTGAGTTCCCTCCAACAGTTAAGCTCAGTAGTAATAGTTGTTTGACAGTTTTGTTGCTATGAACTCTGTTACCTTTCTGGTCGCCTTTGGGAGCAATGAAATGTTAATTTTTTCATTAACCTTATCCTCACTAAACTAAGGTTAGGTTGAATGGAGAATCCCACCTCCCAATACTTATTTGCTTTTTACTGCTAGTCTGTGTATTTATGTAACATAATCCAGCTTAAAATCTAATTACAGTATTAAAAAGTACATGTTTCATTCCTAATGTGGAACATCTTCAGCTATAAAGATACAAAAAATTGGCATAAACGAAATAAAAGAACACTGATGATGAGGATGGTAATAATAAGAAGAAGAAGATAAAATGTTCCTTCATGTTGGGTTAAACCCTCAACAAGTCATTGTTCGAGTTTGAGATAAAATCTGACGTTTGGGATCTTCTTTCTTCGAAAGCTGGAGAAGTATGTACTTATAGTGTCTCGAGGACAGACTTTAAAATGTAAAATTTTAAAATACAATGTTCTGGGGAAAATCCTAAAGAATAGTCTAAGTTGGGGTTGATTTTTTTGTTTTAAAGTTGTAAGATGTTGAAGGGAGTCTGTAACAAAAGAAATGAAACATTTCTTTTTAAAAAATGGAAATAAAGAAAAACCTTCTAAATATACAGTGGTGAAGTGTGGCAGGAGGGAAACGTACAGGATGTTTCTCCAGATCTTTTTAGATGGCCTTCCTACATAAATCTAGGTTGGAAGCCTCTTCCAACAGTATATTATCTGTTATTTCATTTACATTGTAAGTAGGGTTTTGTTTTTGATCTATCTCAATGAAAATGTTTCCTAAAATATTAATCAATTTACTCTTATTTAAAGTTCGCAAAATGGTTAAGTCTCTTTCTGTAGTAGTAAAGCTATGATTATATTCGGTCATGTGTAAGCTCATGCGCGAATATCTCTTAATCACTTCCTACAGTATGAGATTTTGTCACATTTCCACTACTTATGAACCTCTCAGGAGGCTTTATCCTCTTATAAACTCTATTACTAAATTTGTATATATACAATAACATGTCCTAACTGACTGACTGACTGACTGATTCATCGCCGAGCCAAAACTACTGGACATAAAGAAATGAAATTTTGAAGGTACATTTATTTTACAATGTAGGTGCTCGCTAAGGAAGGATTTTTGGATATTCCTTCGCTGAGGGGGTGAAAAAGGGGGGTGAATTTTAAAATTAGTGTGTTTTTCGTTTTTTGGACTTCAGTGGAAGTAGAACGTTTCTTTTCCATGATGAAAAACATTCTTTCTGACAAGCGTCTGTCTATGACAGTTATACTTTGAAAAAGCACCTTGTTGTTGCTTGTAACCAAGGAAAGTAAGAGTAAGTACACTAATTATGTGATAAATTGATAATAAAGAAATGAATGAGTATTTAAAATACATATTTTCATTAATAATGACTGAGATTTCTCTTTGCTTTCACTCCTAATAAATGCCTGTTTTAATTACAGTACTGCCTGTTTTCAGTATTTCAAGTGCATTTTTGTCTGCCTATTTTACCAAAAATAAATGCCTAACTTCTGGGCTCTAGTTATCACTATCACTAATATAACTTTCACTGTCACTTTCATCTGGTTCATAGAAACTGTCATTCAACTGTTCTCCAATTACGTCACTGTTCAAGGCTGTGCCGGAAGCTGCAACGTTGAAGTATTTTCTAGCTATTTCACTTCCTAACTCACACTGTATTTCTACACTACATTCGTGTCTGTGTGGTGAAATATTTTCAATCATATCATTCTGAACATCTTGTACATCATTATCGTTATCACTTTCGTTTAATACTGTGTCAACAAACTCCCTTCATCATTAAGCCTCATACCTTTCCGTCCTGCTCTTTTTAGTTTCTGACGAGTACTCCCACAGTGTATTTTGTGAAGTGGCTTCCGTATGAATTAGCATTCCTGCCTGAGAATTATCTCCATCTGTCGACGCCAGACGTCTGATTGAAGGAACAGACCCTGGCTTCAGTTTCAGACCTTGCAGCTTTTCCGTAGGCATCACCTTCATTTTCAAAAGTTGTGTTTCATCATAGTCTGTATTTTTAAAATGCGCTGAGCACACAGTAGCTCCCTTACCGGGAGAAAAATGTTTCCTCTTGCAAAATTGTACCCAACTGCTAAACCTTCGAGGCGACCTACTTCGATTTGGAAACCTATGGAAATGTATTTCTTTCTCTCTACACTTTCGGTTTCTACTCGTGTTGTTACAGCCGTCCACACTACAGGAAGGCATTTCTACAAACAGTCACCGCACTATTATAATAAACAACACTTCAAGTAAACGGAAGAGCGGTTGAGGGCGTACTGCAGTAATCAACTGGATGGCTCGCTCAGCGCTTACAGTGCAGTGACGTCACAGCTACTCGTGTTGTTTCCTTAGTTCACCGGCCTGCAGAGCAGTGTACAGCAAAAGCAAATATATAGTTGAACACTGTCTGATACACTCTTTGATCCTGAGGCAACCTGATTTTTGTGTTGTATTCTCCTTTAAGGGGTGGGGGTTGTAAAAGAAGGAAAGAAGATCCGAAAACAAATATATTCATTCCTTCTTCCCCATGTAACTCTCCGAGCGGTTAAATTTGTTTCAAACCTTCTGTCATTTAACACCTAGGATCTCTTTTGGAATTTTAACTTCATAATTCAAACAGTTTTATATAAATGCATATTTTCGTCACCATTTCCTGTCTAAACCCCCTTAGGGGTATCCTCATAAAACTAATTCAACTCCTCTTACTCCCCCTTAAGTTGATTCAACCCCCCCTCCACCACCACAAAATACGTGCGGTTTTTTAAATGAAGGAGATTCCAAATACCTATTTTCTCGTCTGTAACACCCTTCGTTTTTGAGATATAAGTACCCTCAAACAAATAATTCAGCTAATTTTTAAAATCATTTATCCCTCCCTTAATTGGATTTTCCAAGAACAAATTTTCATGTCTGTAACATCTTCAGTTTTTGAGAATATACGTATCCTCATAAAAATAATTCAACCAATCCTTCAGTCCCTTTTACAAGAAGTAGTAAACTCAGTCTCGGTCTTATAGTGTTACAAAAATTCTCCAGATGTCAGCAGAGGCTGAGATATTTGCCGTGCAGAAGGTGTTATATATGAAAACGGTTATTTTGTTACTTGGAAAAGGGTGTCAACAGTTTTGAGTTCATAAGAAGGTGTTAACTATGGAAATAACACCTTCTTGACATGGTTAGCTGTTCATGTTGGTACCTACTGCACACATACATAGTTGCCTTCATTGTTGTTCCATTTTCCCATTATTATGGCATTTGCAGTAACAGAATGGAACGAGGAAGGAGGCTTGTTAAATTAGCTCAAGATATTCTTAATGATTCAAGCGAAAATGATACTGAGGGTGCCAATGCCAGCAACATTTCCGTAGAGAATACTTACAATATTAGTGAAGTGGAACCAATGTTCATGAAGATGAAAATATATCAATCTCAGGTAAGAACATAAAATACACCTACCCTCCTTGTTTGAAGTTTCCCTTTCAAGATCATATTTAACCAAGGACTGCATCAAGTAAGGTGATACTAATTTATGATATACGCATGTTTCAGAAAGGAATGATCCTAATAATAATAAATTTTATTGTGCAGAATGTGCAAAATTTTCATATTACATCAAGTAAATTACAATTCACTCAAGGAGAACTTTGTTCAGAGCAAAATTGATTCAAAGAGACTGTTCTCTTCCTGCACTTCATTGCGTGATATGTATCACACTGTTCATTGCACAATACCCATACACATTCCTGGCTGGCCCGGTGGTAGGATTTCTTGGCACAGATACGATGGTGAAAGCCGTGTATTGCAAAGCATGTCACCAAATGTCTCAACTCATTCCTTTTTCATCCAATCCTTATTTATCAGTGTATCTGTACTGTAAAAGCTTTCCTCAATCGAGTCCCTTTTCTCTCGTAGTTCTTGTAACAGTTCCTCGTGTAACTCCTGCAAGCTATTGAAATACTGAACAGATAAACGTTGACTCAAATAAGTGTAAATAACTAGGATAATGGGCGCCACCTGCAAAACAATTGCAGGAATATTTCATTATGTAGAGCAACGAGCCACTCCCTCTCCCAAGGCGACGGTCATCAGGCTGATGAGGCTCCAGACTTACTTTATAACCTTACCTGTTGCTATATAACCCTTGAAATTAAATTTGGGTAACATGCCAGGTTCAGCCTTACTCCACTGACAAAAGACTCACTTTAAGTTTGATTCTATGACTTTACTCTTAGAATAAGAACTAATATGTGACAAACACCAACAAAAATCAACACTTTATGCCACCCACTTAGTGCTTGCCGTTTACATAGAGCAAATATACACAATACTACCCAACAAAATCATATCTTCACGAGATTTACTCGTTTGTCGTTTACAAAGGCCAATTACAAACCACTAAAATCACCAATAAAATAAAATATCATTTAACGAGACCAACTCATGTTTGCCGTCTACAAAGGCAAATTACTAACCACTAAAATCACCAATAAAATAAAATATCATTTAACGAGACCAACTCATGTTTGCCGTCTACAAAGGCAAATTACAAACCACTAAAATCACCAATAAAAAATAAAACATCATTATACTTTTTACATACCTCCAGGTAAGAGCCCCACTGCACTCCACTGTTACCGTGAATCCTAATCTGGTAGAGAAAAGTACGACGACTATCTCTCTACATATGGATGCAACCTTCTTTACGAAGAGCATCCCTAACCTTATTTACACTTCTTCGTCAACGTCTTGAATCCTTTCCAATTGCCGGCTGGACAGAAAGCGTTACATGTCCTGAGGCAAGCAAACAGCAAAATTCTCCATCAACTGAAGCTGCATACTCGGCTGACAAGTTACAAACAAACACTTTCTTTTACAGAAAGTCCACTGCAAAGCCGGTAAGTCGTTGTGATTATACCATGTTCACTCCGTAACAGATACTCACGAACAATAGCAGATCGCATAGCAAATTGCGCAAATACGTAGCTCCCGCAGACCGGTACAAATGAGAAACGCACAGAATAAGTATCAGAATCAGAATGAGAATGACTCGCCGCACACGCATACACACTTATATAGGCTTGCTACACGTGGTTATAGCGTCCTGAAAAGTTTACTGGTAGCAACGCTCTCACAGGCACATCTTCCCGCGTCACTCAGTCAACCCAAACCTCGCTCAAAACAAAGCCCTCGCATTGGCTATCGAGTATTTGATGTGACATAGAACGTCCACTCATGTATGTCCACATTGATCCACTCCAATTCTTCAACCGATACAACCTGCCGTACCCCGTGTTTCCAAGCCACTTAGTTGCAACACACACAACTGACCTCAACCGTCCTTCCCGATATAGTCGCTGTTTTCCCAGTTGCACAATCCTTACGGCTAGGCCATATTTACAGACTCTTACCCAAACGGAAATTTATACAAAATATAATGATGCACGTATGCAATATTCCCTAACTACACATTCTTCTTATAATATTACGTTTTTACATTGTAAATAAACAAAATTACATGATTTTAACATTACAAACTATATACGAAAATTTTCTAACCTAAAAACTCGGGGATCGTACATACGTACAGTTACACTCGTATGCCGGAGTTTGCTGTAGAGGCATTTGTAGTCTTAAATCCTCTATCAAGAAGGTTTCCCAGGCTGAAACATATACATACCGGGATCGGGTGAATTTAGATACCCCTAGGACCCTCTTAAGGTGTCTCGGCTTCATGCTTTCCAGTTCTAGTAGCTGTTCACGTGATAGGTACTCCCATATTACGTATAATCTGTATGTGAGCGTTGGTAGCACTTTGATTTGGAAAAGTTTCATGGCTGTCTCCAGTGACATTCTTTGCAGATGTTTGATTTCACTTATGCTTCTAATTGCAGCAGCTAGTCTCTTCTTTATGTGCACTGAGAAGGTCTTCCCAGAGACTTGTAGTGTGATCCCTAGATACGTGAACTGGCTTTTCGGTGTTAATGTATGCCCCCCCCACATACAATGTAGTCCCCTTTTGATAAGTGTCCTCTCCTGAATATCATTAATTCTGTCTTCTTTAGATTCATCCGTGGCTTGTTGTCATCCGCCCATTGTGTGATAAGCTGCATTCCATTTTGCAAATCTTTTATGTTATCAGCGGCTAGTTCCATATCATCCGCATATATGTATATGCTTACATTTTGTGCTCCCTCTTTGATTTTTGTAGGGAGATCCTGGGTCAGCGCATTGAACAATAAAGGCCTCAATGAGTCCCCTTGTAGCACTCCGATGGTTTGATCTATCCAGTCTGATTGGGATACCCTGTCACTGATTTGCACTTGGTTTGCCGCTAGTATGTTAGCTATTAAATTCGTCATATCCGAGCGTCCGACGAGGCTTTCCAGTTTCTCGATTAATTTCCTTCTGTTGGCAGTGTCAAAGGCTTTGATGTAATCAATGAAAATTACATACTTCTTCCTGTGGGCTTGTGTTCTTTCTTGTATGTCCTTTAGCAGACAGCTCGCCGCTATCAGGGTGGATCTCACTTTCCGGAAACCAAACTGTTCATCAGGTAACAGCGGATCCATCAGGTTACTTATTTTCTGTGCTAATAGTTTGGTGAGTATTTTAAATGCCACCGATCCCAGGGCTATACCTCTGTAAGATTCTGGTTTGCTCGTGTCCCCTTGTCTCTCAGCCAAAATATGAAAAAAATCTTCTGAATTCTCAGAGTTGTCATCAGTTTGTTCCAGTGAAATTATATTTAATTTTCAAATTGGTAATGCAGATCAAACGTATTTGTCCTGTAGCAAAGAGTAGTAGTCCCCTGTAGCAAGTATGGCATATAGTGAGAACTATGTAGTAACAGGTATTTATATTGCTCGAAAATTTCTATATTGAACTGTGTAATTTACTTCGGTTACAGTGAGAACCCTCTCGCTGTCTCCTCTAGCATTTTCTGCACTAATCTCCATAGGTTTTCCAAACCCTCAGAAAATACTGGTAAGCAATCCGAAGCAGTTATTTACTATTCTGAGAGCTTGTGAATGTCCGTAACTGTGGATTCTAAGGCGTAAGCCTTCATTGTGACAACCAGTTCCATAATATGCTCTTGCAATAAACGCATCAGTGTTCTCCCCAGAAATTGTAATAAGTCGGGTGTCAGGAATGAGTAGCCGGGCAGGAAATAGGGATTTAAAAAAATGGATATGATAAAATTTCAGTTTATTCCCCTCAGGACATTAATATCAGACAGGTAAACATTAACTACAAAATTGAACAATTTTAGTGTTACCACAAACAAGACATAAGAGTATTTTGAACTTCTAGTGTTCTACTATTTGTTCATAATCATCTAAGACGGGGGCTTACCATTTTGTTGCTGTGGAGTGCCATACGGATTTGTGACGTCATGCGGAATTGCATGCGATTCCACACTAATCCAGGCACCGCTTGCGCACGTCACTGTGTGGTTGTCAAGCTATATATTTAAACTCAGATGTAATTGATGCAATTATTCTGATAACGATAAAGATTTTTCATATAAACAAACAGTTTTACAGTATTTAAATTTAAATTTGCAACACCCAACGACTCAAATATATACGGTATTAATATTATGGAACTAGCACATATCTAGGTTATGTTAGGCGAGCGGTCTGTAAAGAATGGCAGGGAGAACACTGCACATCATCCACCACAAGATGCTCCTCTTCCGGAATAGGATTGGAGTTGGCAAAGAAAATACTTTTTCTGGCACATTCTTGTAATAGTCAGTTTTCCGGAATACTCTGCCATCCAAAATCCTTCCTTGACATCCAGTATTAGTGCATAGGAAATAATGTGTCATAAGCAACTGCCATAAACACGATGCTGAAAGTTCCCTTGTAATTAAAAAGTTTATTTATCATATGTTGAAAGGAGGAATGTCAACTATTTACAAATTTTGTACAAATATACACACAAATACACATACTCAAGTTCATAAGAATATTCACAGTACTATGTCCAGTTGGTTAATCCACTCAACGGATTCTTGCGTTAGGTTGTGGAGATCTTTCATTGAGCCTCTAAATGCTCTGAGGGGACATTTGAGCACTATATGATCCATGGTTTGCTGTTCTTCACTGCAGTCACAATGAGGAGAGGACTTCCATCTCCACTTGTTCAGTATTGCTCTGCATCTTCCCTGGCCAGTCCTTATCCTATTAAGTACACACCACTGTCGTCAAGGTGAATGAAAACCTGTGGGCTGCTCCCAAGGAGTTTTAATTAAGTAATGATGTGTGGGGAGTTTTGGCTCTGCCACTGATTGTTCCATGCATCTAGTATTTTGAAGTGATTATCTTGCAGATTGATTGCTGTTTGCTACGATGGTTGTCTGGACTTAAATCGCTGCAGTAATAATACTGGACAATCTTAATATATTGGTAACAGTGGGTTGTTTTCAATCTTCTTTCATGTGTTTAGCAATGACTGAGATCATCTTAGGGGTGGGGGTGGAATGTTACTTAGAACCGATAGCCCGTGCGTGTTAGTAGATCGGATACACCCTGTGATGAGACGCATTGCTTGATTGAGCAGCGTGTCAATTATTTTAGTGTGAGCACTGTTTAACCATGTAGAAAAGCAGTATTCTGCAGCAGAGTATAAAAGAGCCAGAGCTGTGAATCTAAGGACTGATGCATTGGCACACCAGTTGGTCCCTGTTAACTTCTGTAATATGTTGTTCTGGGTTTTAATTTTAGCTGCTACATTCTTGAGATGCATTTTGTATGTCATTGATCTGTGCAGGGTCACTCCTAGGTATTTAGGGATACTGCAGTATTAGAGAATCTCATCTCTGAAACTGACTGTAGGATTGTAATTTGCATGTTTTTTCCACAGATGGAAAGTTGATACAACAGTCTTTTGAGGATTTGATCTAAGAGAATTATGTTCGAAGTATTTATCCAATTATCTTCAGATCTGATGTTAATATAGCTTCAGCTTCGGGGAAGCTTTGATCCTGGGCTGTCAAGGCAATATCATCAGCGGAAATAAATTTCTTGGACTTGGTATTTGGAAGATCGTATGTTCACAAATTAAAAAGGAGTGGAGCCAGCACAGATCCCTGTGGGAGCCTATCATTTATTTTGTGCATCCTACTTGCAGAGTTTTCTGAAAACACTTGGAAATACCTATTGCTCAGCATATTGCCTATTACTGTAGACTGGTTAGTTTCTGGCAAGTGACAACACTAATGAATTTGAGCAGCAGTTTATCATGCCAAACGGTATCATAAGCAGCAATTAGATCTAAGAAGACACCCATGCAATAACTTCTTCTTAAAACCATTTTCGATAGGAGTTGCTACTGCTAGCACCTGTTCCTCACATCCTCTTCCTGGTCTAAATCCAGCTTGTTCTATAGGGACAACCTTGTTGATGGCTGAGGAGATTCTATTGTGAATCAGTCTCTAGCAGCTTGAATGTGACACTAAGGAGTGCAATGGGGCAGTAGTTTTCAACTTTTGAAGGGTCTTTGTTTGGCTTTAATATAGCAATGATCTGGGTTTTCATGAATAGTGGCGGCAGATAACCTGCTTCTACATTGTTGGAAAAGGTGTTCAACTATCTGACTAGCTGGACCACAGTGTAACAGAAATGCGGGGTAAATGCCATCAACACCTGCTGCCTTTCCAGGTTTTGTGCACTTCATTGCTTTTATAGTCTCTTCTAGTTGAAACGGGGCACAGAACTCAGATGATTGTGGGGCTGACCTTTTCCTTTTATTCAATTGATGTCTGACTTCTCTTATGATATGTCTTTCCTTTCTTGACTTGGAGGTAGTGATCACGTGTTTGGCCATATAATCTAAGTTGTTACATTTTTGCCTGATGGTAGTTTTTGCTGTATCCAGTTTCTGGATTAAGGGGCAGGCCTTTCTGCTGGAGTGTGTATGGTCCAAGGATTCTACGGTTTCTTGTCATTCATTTCATCTGTTTTCATTTAGTGATTGTAGGACAGAGGCATTGCTGGATCACCAGTGTCTTCATATTCCTTGAGAAGCTATTCGCTGTCTTCATTCCAGCCAGGGATGTACTCTTTGCGGTAATGTGAATTAAAAAGTTGACTATTTCCTTTTGGGCACATCGTCAGTATATGTCTTCCATCACAGACACCAGTGCAGTGAGGACTTAATTACATGAAGTTTCAGAATCATGCGATACTCTTTCCAACTCTCCTTATTTGTCTGGAAACCGAGGACAATAATTTCGTTATTAGTAAGGAGAATTTTTAAATGTTGCAGAGTTAATGTTTTGTTTCTTTATCACTAAGCTGCATTGATGTCGTATTCTTGTTAGAGATTTTGAAAACTGAAAATTTACTCCACTTTGCAACTCCAGACTCAGCAAAAATTTCAGTGGATGATCCATCACATCAGGTTGTGAAAAACATGGAGAATAATTAGTGACCTCCTGAGGAAATTGTACATGGAGACAAGAATCGTACCAAGGGCAAGAAAAGAATGTTTAATTGGCAAGAGGAAAGAGTCTAAGAGTATTTAACAGTCTTCCATTAGGAGAGATGAGTTCACTGTATTTGGAGAATATGTGGCAAATGAGCTCAGAAAAGTATTTCCAAGAGCACAAGTTGTTGCAAAGTACAGGGTTAAGAACATTTTATTTGAAACCTCAATTGGCAACTACAATTTTCAGTCACCAAGCTGCACTAGAAATTTTAGCATTACGCTACGCTCATATAATAGTAGTCATGGGTCACCCCATTTACATCAAATTCTAGTTTCAGTATCCTTTGGCGTCTGTACGTTCACCTGAGGAGCATACTTCTGTGCCATTCCCAACCACTGATGAGAACTATATTTCACAAGCACAGTACAACCACAACAGTGGCAGTTTTCACTGATTTACTTCACCTTCCACAGCTTAAAAATTAAATCATGGTGTTATAAATAACCGCATTCAACAAAATACTCCGTTACTCTGGAACAGAGGTGCTCGCGCTGGGCATTCCTCCCTCGGGCGTGCAGGCAGACAATGATATTATACCATTCAACCACAGTGATGTGGTTACATCACAGGCCATGAAGGTTGGGCGTTATCCCAGTCGCTCTAGATCACTGAGGCGATACCAGAGTTTGAAATGGAGGCAGAACATAATAGAAGAAAAGGGCAGAAATCCACGTAATTTTCAATTTACGTTGTAAGAAATGTGATTTATGTTCACTGCAGTTTATGTATTTTGACCGGATACAATAAAGAGTTAGACCTACAACCTGAAATATTTTTATAATGTACATAACAAATTACAATTTTCACCGTTACATTTTAAGAGGTACTTGAGGAAATATTTCTAATACAAGGGTTGGGGTAAAAGTCATGGCAACTATTTTTTTTTTCTTGAAGATACCAGTCCGGTTGGAAAATGTGACATATACAGACGAAAGGACAAGGTGTTAACTACATGTGTGGACAATGAATAGCACTGAAATATCGTAACACACTAATTTATTACAGTAGTATACAGGGCAATATTGCCTTCCCAGTGCAATAGAATGACAACACAGTACACACAAAGTTGACGTGACAAAGCTAGGCGTAAAGGCCCTCGAAGTAGTCCCCTGCTACTGACACCACACGCTGCCAATGATGTGGGAGGCGCTGAATACCATCTGCCTCAGAATTTGCCACACCATGTGTGAATCGGTTCACCTGTTGGTGCACAGCATTAGCAATGTCCTCTCATGTTGCAAACTGCCTACCACATAGTGGTTCCTTAATCTTTCGAATGAGATCGGAGTTACAGGGCGAAGTGTCGGGAGAGTGCGGTGGGTGCCCCAATTCTTCCAGTCCCCAGCGTTGCAGTAGCTGCCCTACACACTCTGCTTTATGTGGTTTTGCATTGTCATGCAGGATTATTGCACTGTCCTCAAGATCCGGACGTTTCTCCCGAGCGCCACGTCGTACCTGTCGCACCAGGAAGTCCCTGTAGTACTGTGTTGTCACTGTTCTGCCATGTGGAACTATGTGGCAAACAATGACACCCCTGACGTCATACGCGACGATCACCATCAAGTTGACTGGGGAAGGATTCTGATGGATCTTCTGCCTCCTTGGTGTTCCAGCATGTCGCCACTCCGCGGACTGACGTTTCAGTTCTGGTTCGTATGCCCTGGCCCAAAATTCATGGATGGCGATTATTCGTGACAAGAATTGATCGCCACCCTGTTGCCAGCGTGCAAGGTGGTCGGAGCATGTTGTATAGCGCAACCACCTTTGAACTTCCGTCAGTGTCTGCGGTACACACCGCGATACGATTTTGCGCACTTGCAGCTCATTACGCAATATCCTGTGGATGGTGCGTTTCTCAATGCTACTTGCCCTCTCTAACTCCAGTAGTGTCCATCGTCTGTCTTCATCCAGGAGCTGCTCGATGACGGCACGTACCATGTCGGTCCGCACACTGACAGGTCATCCCAAACGTTGCTCGTTACTGGTTGCAATACGTCCTTGCTAAAACTTTCGTTCCCACTGTGCTACTTTGCGGTATGATAGGGCATTATTCCCAAGGGCTTCCACTAATTAATTCACTGTGACATTCCATCACATTTCTCCCTTGGAGAACAGTTATTTTGATGTAAGCGTGCTGCTCAACGCGGGTTATGTCCATCTCGCACGACACTCACCAACTGACTTTCACAGCCCTCACTGCGCTGCTACCAGCTATCACAGAGCCATCTGTTCTGCATACACACTACGCCTGCAGAACTTCCACATGACATATATAAGTTTGTGATCCGTTCACATATCTACTAGAAAAAAAAATAGTTGCTATGACTTTTGCCCCAATCCTCGTATAATACAGAGTTAAGGTGGATAAGCTGTAGCTTGTGGTTATTGCGGTTTAAAGTATGTGATAAACACACTGCAAATGCAATCATGCTTACTGGGAATAAGATCAGTTAGGTTATTTATTTGAAGGCGTACTGTAGATCTGGTAGATACAGTAACATTCATATTGTTGTACTTTAATCTTGTGTGTGGTGTATGTGTATATATATTTACAATTGGCATTACGTTGCATTGACACTGATCTTATGGCGACGATGAGGTAGCAAGGGGTTAGGCGTGGGAAGGAAGTGGCCGTGGCCTTAAATAAGGCACAGCCCCAGGCTTTGCCTGGTGTGAAAATGGGAAATCATGGAAGCCATCTTCAGGGCTGCCGACAGTGGGGTTCGAACCCATTATCTCCTGAATGCAAGCTCACAGCTATGCGCCCCTATCCATACGGCCAACTTGCTCCGTAAATCTTGGATAGTAAATACCTATATCCTCACTCGTTTTCAGAAACACAAAACAAGTACATCATGGAGAGATATAGCTATCACAAGTATTCAGGGTAAGGAAACAGTGTAACTATTGGTGATACTGCCTCACAAAAACTGATATCAGGCTGCGTGCTGTTCAGCCATCGCTCTAAACTTCTCTAACAAAAATTCAAAATCTTCCTGGACCATCTGTGTAAAATTTTTGAAATCTGCTTTGTCATCACCCGACAACTTCCAGACATTTCATGCTGTCCTTGATTTGATTGAATAAGTAATTCTCAACTCCACCACCTGGGTCGTTTTCTCCTATGACCATGCTGAATAACATTGTACACTGCTGCCGCAATAGTCTGCAAAAGCATCCTCCTCAGTCAAAGTTGGACGGGAATAACGTTTGTGTTTAGCAACACGTCTTCACAAGTAATACATGACACCCAGAAACACACACAGCATAACACATTGTTTCTGACCCACTGATAACAAGCCACATACTATACATTTCCCTTTGCTGCATGCAGTGGAATTGCACCTTAATTAAGGCTTGCTCCCTATCTCAAGGAAATCTACTGAACATGCTTAGAATGATTTGTGAAAGTCTGAGATATATGTGTATAACAGAATCAGACTTCCATTTGATGCGCCATGGGCTCTCTGTAAGCAAGAGTGAATATAGTGGAATTCAGTGGGGTGCCATCAATATTAAAGGGCTTATGGAAGAAAAAAGTAGACCTGGCTCATTCAGCAAAGAGGTTGCGTCTTGAATGTGTTTGAAGTAAATGATGTTTGGGTAAGGAGAAATAATGAAGAAGAGATTGGAGGTGGTAAGGTGTTCTTAGCTGGTGTTAAGTGACAGGGCAGAGTGCGTGTGGGTACATCTTAGTACCATTTTGTGCTACGGTATCGGGGATGGGGTGAAATGATATTTTTTGGCATGTTTTTACGACTGGATGCCCTTTCTGATGCCAACCTGAGTTGAATTAATGAAGACAAAATAAATTGAGAATGAAATTAGGTAGGGATATGGAAGGAATCGGCTGTGGGCTGTGAATAGGAAATGTCCCAGCATTTTCCTGGAAGTGAAAATGGGAAACTACAGAAATCCATTCTCTGGACAGCCGATCGAGGGGCTCAAACCCGCTCTCCTCCCGAATGCAGAGCTTGGCGCCATAGCTGTAGCGCGTTAACACGCCCAGCTGCTCTGCTCAATTAACTCATTCACTATCTTAGACTGCCTTTCTTTCTCCGCAGTGTTTTAAAATATGCACATAAACCAAAAATACAGACATAGATAGAAAATTAACTTTCTTAAACATTATAAAAGTAATTCTAAAAAATGAATTCAGGGAAGTTCAGTTCCGTAAAATTGTCAGGAATATCTACTTTCAAACCTCCTTGCCCAGTAAATTGTAGCTTATTGGGGATAGAAACACAATCCACAAATTTAGAGGAATTTGCAGTGGTGTGTAGTCCCGTCACCACCATCTGTTGCCAGTAAAACTATATTGGGAATACCACTATTGCATACCTGCCAACTTTCCCGATTTAGGCGGTAGACTCCCGATTTTCGACAGTTTTTCCCGCTTCCCGGTTACTGTATTATTTCTCCCGATTTCAGCTTATTTTTAGGTGAACATCAAACTTTTGTTTTCAAAACCCGCCATTTCACCTTTTTTTACGCCAGCGGCCGGAAGTCCTTTGCTCATTGGCCGCTTTCAAACGAAATATCGACGTTTATTAATGCGAGGAATGTGCGATGTTTATTGAAATCGCGACTCGTATAACGATTGTCAGTGTCTCGTTCTCGCATGCTATGTTCGTGTTCGTTCACATCAGACTAGTCGCTAGATATGGAGTCTTTCTTAGTAATTTAGTGACAGAATTTTAATGATAACGACTAGTGACTTTTCTAGAGATTTCAGGAGCCATTTATAGACATTTCTGACTAATTTTAATTTATCTCACTATAAATAAAAGTTTGTACATTGCTCAGAATTTAAAAAGAACATTTCCATACCAGTCATGACCACAGTAACAAGGGGAAATGCAAGTTTTAATTTTCTGTCATTTCTGTCTATCTACATGTATGTACGCTCATCATGAGAAAAGGGATGAAGAGAATTTAATGAAAATTGGTATATAACGTTGGGGGAAAAGTCGCTACAATCTAGGCCATAAATAATTTGTATTCGCACTGAGTGAAATGGTAGTTTAGGGGAAAGCCTGAAATTTATTTCTCAGATATTTGTTATTATTGGCCCTATTGATAAATACTACATAACTAAAGTTATATGTTATAAAACTTCCAATCATTGATGTCTTATACATTTTTACTGTACCGGCTATGAAACAGAGATATTCATGAATTTGGATTTTTGTTGCTAGGTCCATTCTGCATCGAGGTACGAGAAAATGAGTGAGCAGAATTTTATGTAAAGTCGGGGAATAAGGAAATACGGACTACGCTATAAATAATTGTATTCACCCTGTTCGAAATGGTGTTTTGGGGAAGGTGCCTAAAATTTAATTTTTGATTACCTATCTTACTGGTCATATCGAAAAGTACTACATAACAAAAGTTATGGAGAATACAATTTCCGATTATTTATGTCTTATTCAGTTTTACCGTACCAGCTATAATAGTATTGGTGGTGATGGCGGTTAAATTGTGAAGATGATTATAAGAATGAGAAACAGGTCATGAAGGAATGATCGCTTGAATAACACAAGAGGGAGTCATGAAAGAAAGGACGACTCACTTTACATTAGATGCTCTAATAGCACAGGGTCGGAAGAAAACTAAATGTGAAGGCCTGCAATATAGAAAGCTCATAAAATTGATCAACAATAACATTACATTGACCATTGTGTTTTGTGATGTGCCTTTTGTATTCTGCTGCCATTTACCTCCGATACATGGGATTACTGCTGCGTATCGAGTATAACAGCCTGCCTGAATATTGTCGGGAAGTAGCGGGGGAGTTAGATCTCTCTCTTCTTTAGCATGCCATTCCTCTGGTTCATAAATTTTCTGATACTACTGGTACGTAACATACTAGATCATCATAGTATTCCAGCTATTCGATCCCTAGTCTGAGGCAGTGATTGGAATAAGCAGTGTGCACACTTAAACTGAATAATTACACAGGAGGGTTTGCAGCTGTCTGCGACCTGGTCATTCTAGCTCTGGGACTTTTCATTAAAAGTGAGAAAATGTGCTCTTTCATTTTATCGAATATTTCATGTGACAGCATTGTTTTTAATCGCGACATTCACACTGACGTCATTGTAATGACTTATGTTGACTTAAGTTGGAAAAGCTGTCTTCCTGAGAATTCCGTAGCGAAGCACGGGTACATCCGCTAGTTATTTGATACAAATAGCATAATCGCGCGGGCGCTTGACGCAATATATTAATCTATGCATTTGCTAAGTAATGGCATCTTAAGTGCATGACTGATTCACACATGTGAGCATGAGTTCATACTATTTTCGGTAGGCTTATCAGAGACCAATCATCTCACTCACATACTTCCTATAAGGGAATCTTCTTCTTAAGACATCATCTCCGAACGGAGGTTGACGGTCCACATGGCCAGCTCTGATCTTGACGTTGCAGTCGTGCCATGTGATTTTTATTTTTTTTTTCTTTTCTATGGGCTTTACGTCGCACCGACACAGATAGGTCTTATGGCGACGATGGGATGGGAAAGGCCTAGGAGTTGGAAGGAAGCGGCCGTGGCCTTAATTAAGGTACAGCCCCAGCATTTGCCTGGTGTGAAAATGGGAAACCATGGAAAACCATTTTCAGGGCTGCCGATAGTGGGATTCGAACCTACTATCTCCCGGATGCAAGCTCACAGCCGCGCGCCTCTACGCGCACGGCCAACTCGCCCGGTGCCATGTGAATTTATTGGAATATCTCTTAAGGATCTTTAATGCAGTGGTTTCCCGTTGCCTTCTGCATCCTAATGCCTTTGACCAAACTGGTTCCTCTCCCTTTGGGAACAATTTCTTGTCCCCAGGACAATAGAGTGCCCTTACCCATACCTGCTCATCCACTCTCAGAGACTGTTGGCACTTGGTATAGGGGATCTCCTTACACCGGGAGATAATCCGTCCCTTCATTCGTTAGCCGCCTGCATATAAAATATTATTTTTATATACAGTCATTGCCCCCTCTCTACCGCCGGGAGGACCAAATTGCATTTCCTTGTTTCTCTGGTTCTTTAGAGAGGTATGAGGGAATGGAGATTTGTAATTTATAGCCTTGTGGCTGTAGCCTCGTATCTCCTGATTTTTATATCAAAATCTCCTGAATTTTGGTTTTGTAAAGTTGGCAGGTATGCTATTGTCTTCATCATGATTGATATTTTCATGATCCCTAGGTTCTTTTGAACTCTCACTTCCACTAAATAAATTATTACCACAATACAGTTCTCTTTCAGTAACGTAATTTTGCAAGGAGCAGGGAATACCATGCAATGATGAAGCCATAGTGGAAACAAACAAGGCTAGCATCATTCTTTTGTGTCTAGTTCAGGCATACAAGGAGAATAAATACTTACAGCAGTGCTATTCCTGATAAGTAGTAGTCTCTAGCTTGAAAATTGAGCATTTCCTATAAGCTTGATGTTAGAATTTACCGAATTTGGGATAAATTTTAAAATTTTGTGTTATGATCCAACAGCGTACCCTAGCTTATATTTAAGGCAGTTTAATTTGACTGTTTCATTGGATGGAGGAATAGCAATATGAGATATAAAAATTTTTAAAAAAGGGTCAGAATTGTTACATAAACTGTAAAAATCTTAATCGTTTCAGTGCTTACAAAATGTAAACAATATTTTTTTTTTAGTGTATTAAGAAAATCCGAATAATAGTAGTAGTAATAATAATAATAATAATAATAATGATACTGAAAATCAAGGAAATTGGGTTGAAAATTGCTTCTTAGTACCTTTATTTGCTATTTGCTTTACGTTGCATCAAAGGGATTTTCAGACATATTCTGACAGAGCTGTTGATGCTACTGTCATGTAGTTTAAGGGTCAAGCTAACAGATGGTGCTTAAATTGAAAAATGTATATTTTTCACCTACAGCACGTATAGTGGAAGTCATTTCTCTTCAGTTTTGTCACAGTTAATATATAACTATCGTATTTGGTCTTTGTGTAAAAGGTGTGGGTTTCTGGAGTGTGATACAGTTGGTGGTGTTCTTTACTGAATATAGTTCAGGAAGCGTATAAACTTCAATTCTGACTTCATGTCTCTGTAATGATAGTAAAAGGTTGGGAATTTCTAGGGTGGAATTTGAAAAGTACAGTAGACTTTGGATATTGTAATTGTATCAAAGAACTTGATTTATTTATTTTGGACTAACTACTTAAGACTTGAAATTGGTGTCACTTGAGGACATTATTTACCTTAGCCAGGTTAATATTTACTCTGCTGTGCAAAACTTAAGAACGAAAGTAACTTTTGCAAGTTGTCACAGCCAAGTAAGATACATCGATGAAACTTGAAACATACATAAGAAGAACTGCTACAGTATGGTGTGGTAGACAACTGAAAGGAATATGCGATGAGACAAACAGAAATTACACCTTTATACAGAGACAATACATTACACTTTTTTTTTTCTCTTCCAGGTAGAAACAGGACTGTCAAGTCCAAGAACGCTCTTAGAGAGCCAAGGTTTCACATCATAAGTATCCGTGTCGTGTTTATGCAATCACCTATAGGTACATGGTTTTTCGTTATGATGATCGTTATCAGATTCTCCTTGTTTTGATTTTCACCAAGAACTGATGATGACTCTGAGGGAGTCGAAACCAGTTTTCTTATAATATAATATATTTTTACAATGTGTTGAATGGTGGAACATCCCTCAAACTATCTTATTAATGTTAAATACTCTCAAAATCACACACTTCACTTATCTTAATTTATCAACTGGTCAGAAGATGTAGTAGGACCCAAACATGATGTGCAGTAACTTCAGGCCACACTGGGTAGGTTGGAGAAGAGGAGGGAGGGGAAAGAGGAGTGGAGTGTTGATGCACCTCCAGTGTGAAAACCATGCACAGGATGTGCAATAGTGTTGGAAGCTGACTGTAACTGTCACGTTAGAAAGTTGGGTGATATGAAAATTCTTCATAGCTGAAGTAGGGAAATAATGTGTAACGTGTACAATATTTGAAATATAAATGCGGTAAAGAACCTTTGTATGTAATTAAACAGCGAAAGTCCAAAGTTGCGAGTATTTCAGTAAGTAGTATTCAGGTAATTTTAAAGAAAAGGCAGAGGTATTTCCAGGAAGGAAAGACATTTGGTACTCCCAGTAAAAGACCACTAAGACAGAGAATTTAACCATACTTGGGTGATTTTAAGAAGTACATATGATACTGATTATCCCGAAACGAAGGGAAACTATTAGCCTCGATCTGACTAAACTAGGTGAAACATATATACATTGAATGTACAAAGACAAACCACTTGGTATTTAAAAGTTCTGGATTTCGTTTCAAGAATTGTCATGTGTTTGTGGAACATAGAATAGTACTGCTGGTCCTGCTTCAAACTACTGGAAACTAATGCACTATCGCACTTGAGAATATATTGATTGAAAGTGTAAATACTGATACGAAACACATAGCACTTCAATGTTCTTGGATATGAGTGAAAATGTCGTATGTTTGCACAACTCGGCATAGACTTGTCAAGCGGTCCTGTCACAATCAACCGGAATATGTGAACCTTTTTCTAAAAAACCAAAACTTGTTGTCTATTACAACCACACATCACATGAAACATTTGGTAGTCAGCTGAAATTATACACTGGACTGAGATGATTAGTATTTAAGAAAGATCTTGGGCCTAAATTAGATTTATTATCGTGTGTTAGTAGAACATTAAACTTGATTGTCGGCCCTGATTCAAACACCTTGATATGACATACTGGTAGTTGAAACAAAAGTATGTTTGACAGTAAAAACATTTAGAACTTGCTGGTGTTAGTTTACTGATCTTGCAGTGTTTTACGATATATGGAATAAACTTATTATTAGATTTAAGTTGGTTGAATAGCTGGGGGAACATCTTTCATTATGGAACACTTGCTAATGCAGTTGTAACTGTTGTCGACTACTGTTGATGTAGAATGGTGATGGTATGGCCTTGGCTTATGGAAACGTGCATTGAAGGTGTCTGAGGGGGAAAAAAAAGAGTAAGAAAGAATGAGAAACTATTTTTTTTGTGTGTGTGTGTGTGTGTGTGTGTGTGTGTGTGTGTGTGTGTGTGTGTGTGTGTGTGTGTGTGTGTGTGTGTGTGTGTGTGTGTGTGTGTGTGTGTGTGTGTGTGTGTGTGTGTGTGTGTGTGTGTGTGTGTGTGTGTGTGTGTGTGTGTGTGTGTGTGTGTGTGTGTGTGTGTTTCGAGTTAAATTGAAATGATATTTGTATTACTTACTCACTCTGTACCCGCTCGCGCTGACCAGCTGTTAAAAGTGTGGGTTGCGATCTGTTCAACTGTGCTTGTGTGTGTGTGCATTTGGTGCTTATTTGGGAGATACTAGGTTCGAACCCCACTGTCGGCAGCCCTGAAGATGGTTTTCTGTGGTTTCCCATTCTCACACCAGACAAATGCTGGGGCTGTACCTTAATTAAGGCCACGGCTGCTTCCTTCCCACTCCCAGCCCTTCCCTGTCCCATCGTCGCCATAAGACCTATCTGTGTCGGTCCAACGTAAGGCAACTAAAAAAAAAAAAGAAAAAAAAGCATTTGGTGCTATTGTTGGCTGGAGAGGGGGTGGGGCTTGCTTTGGGTTGGTTGAGGTGTGGAGGGGGCGTGAGAGAGAGGGGGGGAAGTGCTTTGTTGTCGAGCCGTTCTGTCTAGACGTGTCTTGTGATGAGGGGATGAATGACCTCGTAAAGAATGTTTGTTTTTTTCGGTGGACTCGTTCAGATTATGATTAAAATTAACTTGTTGGTCTAACGATATGTAAAACATTTCTTTGATATTGAGTAGGGGTCCCTTTTCCATGGTTTCAATAATTTGCAGGTCTTTATGTCGGAGACTTTATGATTGGATTCGTGCATGTGTAGACCCATGGCTGAATGTCTGTTATGTTTAACTGCATTAATGTGTTCAGTGTACCTGTTGTTAAAGCTCCGTCCTGTCTGTCCGATGTAGCTTGCTGTAAAAGTTTGGCACTGTAATCTGTAGATGCCTGATATGCCAAATTTGTCCGATTTATTCACGGTCCCTGGATTGTAGAAATGAGAACGATTGATTGTTTTGAATGCTATTTTTACCCCGTGTTTTTTAAACAGGTTTGTTATTTGGTAAACTGAATTGTTGAAGGTAAAAACTGAAAACTGTCCTTTTATTTCTTTTCTTTAATAAGAGTAGATATATGTTTATTTTGGATTTTAGATATCATTTTGTCGAACCTTTTGTTGTACTCTCTAGAAAGAGCAATTTTCCTGATGGTGTCTAGTTCTTTTTTTTCAGGTTGGTGCGAGATAATGGAATATTAAAAGACCTGTGGACTAAGCTATAGTAGGCTGCTTTTTTGTGAGAGATAGGGTGGATTGAGTGTTGTTTTATAGTGTTGATAGTTTGTGTAGGTTTCCCGTAAATGTCGTAAGTAAGAGTGTGTTGATCTCTTGTGACTGTTAAGTCTAGAAAATTTAGAGAACGGTTGGACTCTGATTCCAGTGTGACAAGAACGGTTAGGCTGTTGGAGTGTCTACCATCTAAAATTGTGAAGGTGTCATCGACAAACCTGGTCCAGGAAAAAATTTGTTTTATTTTGCTGATGTGTGTATGTTCCAGATGGTCTAGGTAAATGTCAGCCATGATGCCCGATGCGGGGGATCCCATTGGAAGGACGTTTTGCTGACATATTATTCCATTAAAAACAAAATAATTATTGTTAAAAGTAAACTTAACCAGACTGATGAATTCTTCTATTTCAAGTTTACTCAGTTTACTATGTTAGTGCAAGTTACGTTGTATGATAGAAATGGTCTCTTCTAATGGAATGCTCGGGTACATATTCTTTATGTCGAAAGATGCTAGTGAATGGTAAGACTGAATTTTGAGGTTTTTGGTGTTGCAAAATTCTATTGTGTTTTTAACAGAAGGTTTTGGTTGAAGGACATACTGTTTTTTAAGGAATTTTTGGATGAAATGGGCTAGTTTGTAGGTAGGACTGGGTCTGAAATTGATTATTGGTCTTTTTGGGTTGTTTTTATTATGGATTTTGGGGAGTGTTCTTGCTGTTGGAAGTTTGGGGTTCATGTTAATTCATTTACTGGCATCTTGTTCACTGAGGATAAATGAAGTGTTCTTAAGTAAGAGTTTCAGATTTTTCTGAATTCTTTGGATGGGGTCTTTTTTGATTGTTTTGTAATTTCCTTCTTGAAAAAAGTTGGTGGTTTTTTTGGATGTAGTCTTCTTTGTCTAGTATGATGGTGGTATTTCCTTTGTCCGCTTGTGTAACTATGAGATTGATGGTTGGTGCTATTGTTAGGTTTGTTGTTTTTGGTTGTTAATCATTTTTGTTAATCTTTTTCTGGCCTCATATCTAATTTCTTCTTCATGTTGTGTGGGGATTTTACTGATTGTGTGTTCAGTTTCTGTAACTAGGGTGTTTAACCCTGGAATGGTATGATGTCGTAATTTTTACGAAACGTAACACAAATTTGATTGCATAGAACAGGTTTCTGCGCGGACTTTTCCGGCCCTCCCAATGTCTTTCCCCACTTAACTCACAAGGTCAGTGCACGTGCAACCGTCGTGCTGGAAGCTCTTGTTTTAGAGCTTTTGGCGTCAGTTCGTGAATGTTACGATATCATACCGATGGTGTAACTATTTTGCATAGTGTTGTGTTTCAATTTAAGTTTAATTGTTAGATCAAATATTCGTCGTTGTTGTTGACTTAGTGTGTTGAAAATTAGTACCATAGGCTATATTAAGTATATCTTTTTATTTGTTTTTGTCGAGTTTTACGCTGTTTTTAGACTACTAGTTTTTTTATAAATGGCTTTGTCACCATCGGAGATTGACAAACTTTTAAATGATGATAGTTTTGATACCGATGAAGATGAAGGAGATAGCGGAAGTGAGTCAGAAAATAACATTTTAGCATACTCTGGGAGTGACGACTATATACCTTCAACCTCAGATGAATCCTCAGGTGATGAATTTCGTGAACAATTGAAGAGAAAACGTCGTGGTCATTCATCAAATGAAAAGAATTCAATGTACACATCAGGAGTGGTTGGCCCACACAGCACTACTACACAAGTTCCTGACACCCCTCGTCCCTCTGGTAGCTGTGGGACAAAATCGGTTACAACTCTATCTGATGAATCAAGACCTGATAGTAGTAATACTACTGCTGCTGCTACTACTACTATTATTGGTTCTTCAGGATCTGCAAGCTCGACTCCACAACGAACGACAAAAGTAATCAAAGGAAAAAAACGGTTATTCCTGGACTGAAAATCCTCCAACCGTAAGTACAAGAAATACCCCTAGAAATATTGTGAATATCCGACAACGGCCTAAAGGCAGCGGTAAGGATGTTCTAACCCCTTTAGATGCGTTTCAGTTGTTCTTTACTGACACTATGGTGAACTCAATCGTTACTCATACAAATGAAGAAATAGTGAGAAAGCAAGCCAACTACAAGACAATCCAGTTTTCAAACAGTCAAACCTCTCCCACAGAGATAAAGGCACTCTTGGGAATTCTAATATTCTCTGCTCTCCACAAGGACAATAGCCTAAATACAGCAATAATGTTTGATCCTTCTGTAAGTGGTAATGTTTACAGAGTTTGCTTTAGTGAAAAGCGATTCCAGTTTTTATTAGATTGTCTCAGATTCGATGACAAAACTACCCGAGCTGAGAGAGTAGCGACGGATCGCTTCGCACCTATAAGGGACCTTTGGGAAGCTTTCATGAAATCATGCATAGACAACTACGAGGCTGGCCCGTATCTCACCATTGATGAACAGCTGCTTGCATTTAGAGGCAAATGTCCATTCAAAATGTATATGCCTAAAAAGCCAGCTAAATATGGGCTAAAAATTGTTATGGTTTGTGATGCTGGTTCTAAGTATATGTTAGTTGCTGAGCCATACTTAGGGAAACAAAACACAACTGTCGAAGGCCCTCTTTCCCACTACTATGTGAAAAAGTTAACGGCTCCATTTCATGGATCGAACCGCAACATAACAATGGATAACTGGTTCACAACCGTTCCGTTGGCTGATGAATTGCTCAAGGCTCCTTACAAGCTGACACTTTTACGAACGATCCGCCTAAACAAACCAGAAATACCTTTGAGTGTGAGATCAACGAAGAACAGGGACATTGGTGATGCAAAATACCTGTTCAGCAACACGACAACACTTCTATCGCACAAGGCTAAGAAGAACAAGGTAGTCTGCCTTATTTCCACAATGCACCAAGACAAGGGAGTGAATCAAGATGGCAAAGCAGTTATGATTGACCATTACAACCAGACCAAAGGAGGAGTAGATACTCTTGACCAAATGGTTTCAGTCAGATCTAGTGCAAGGAAAACAAAAAGATGGCCACTCTGAATTTTTTATGACTTGATCGACATCGGAGGAGTTAACTCACTTATTATTTTGAACAGGGTCTTGAGTTCTAGAAAAGAACAAACCATGACAAGATCAGCTTATTTGAATCAGTTGTATCAACAGTTGGTTTTTCCATGGCTAGAACAGCGCTTGACTATCAGAAATCTTCCGAGGGAGCTAAGAAGTATGGTCTTCAGTGTTCTTGGCCGAAAAGAAGCAGCAGATCCAGCTCTTCCTAGGATGGATAAGAAGAGAACAACTTGTAAACTGTGCCCAGCTGAAAAGCGAAGAATGACAGCCAACTACTGCAGCAAGTGCGACACTGCGTTCTGCGCGGAGCACCGCGGTGATATCTGCAAAATCTGCAGCGCCTGAATCAACTGCAGCATCATCAAGACATCATATCATTGCAAGTAAGATTTATTTTGAGCTATTACCAAAACTTTTTGATCATTTAGCCCTCTGTTTAAACATACAATTTATTTTTTAAAATTAAATATACTAATTTCAATTTTTTTTTAACTTTTCAGACGGACTTAACTGCTAGGTGACGTCGACGACTAGACAATGCTTGACATTGTTCCTCAATAAAATTTTCTTTTATATTCAATGTATTTTCATCTTTTAAAAGTGTGTAAAATTAAAATATGTTATATAAGTTTTGATTTTTCATTTCCATTTTACCAAAATAAGTGTTTTTTCTCAAGATCGTAAAAAATACGACATCATACCAATGATGTAAGTTTTAAGCATCATACCATTCCAGGGTTAATTCATCAATTGAATTTTGGTCCTCAGCTTAAAATTTCAATTTCAGTTTCATTAAAGGTTGTTTTATAGATATTATAGAAATTATGTTCCTTGGATATCTCGTTGCCAGTGTCTGAGTCTGGTGTGGTATCTCTTTTGTTCAATTTGGGTGATGTGGAGTGATTGATATTGACGTTTGCTTTTTTGAGGTTATCTATTTTCTTGTTAAGATTGTCTGGTTTCCTAGCGGCAATGTTTTCCGTTACGTAAAGTGAGTGTCTTAGAAAATTGTCCCAATAAGTTGGGGGAAGTTTGCGAGCTGCGTCTAAGTGAGCCTCGTAGAGTTGAGTGTTCAAAAATATCTTTTTCCTGTAAGGGAACTTAATTTCTTCTTTTAGCCAAATTTTGTTGGTTTTATTTTGGGTGTTTCTTGTATGGAATGTTGACCTATGTTTTGGGTTGTAGGCTTTTAAAAATCTAGGAGTTAGATTATTAAGAAGGCATTTTTTCAAAAAGGTGATATCTTTGTTAATGATCGTTATCTTTTTCCTCAGATTTAAATATTTGTAAGCGTATTTGTGTGCCTGGTTGGCCGTACTATCGTAGGTTATGATCTTCATTTCCGTGTTGACATTTAACTATTATGATCGAGATTGAGGGATGTTCCACTATTCAACCCATTGTAAAAATATATTAAATTATAAGAAAACCGGTTTTGACTCCCTTGGAGTCATCATAATGAAAGATGTTCTCCCAGCTCTTCAACAAACCAACTTAAATCTACTCATAAGTTTATTCCATCTATCCTAAAACACTGCAAGATCAGTAAACTAAAACCAGCCAAGTTATAAATATTTTCATTGTCAAACATAATTTCATATCAACTATGTCATATATCAAGGTGTTTGAATCAGGGCCGACAATAAAGTTCAATGTTCTACTAACACACAATAATAATTCTAATTTAGGCCCAAGATCTTTCTTAAATACTAAGCATCTCAGTCCAGTGTATAATTTCAGCTGACTACCAAACATTTCATGTGATTTGTGGTTGTAATCGACAAGGGTGTTTTTTTTTTTTAAGGAGGTTCACATATTCCGGTTGATTGTAAAAGGACCGCTCGACAAGTCTATGCTGAGTTGTGCAAACATATGACAACATTTTTACTCATATCCAAGAACATCAAAGTGCCATGTGTTTCGTATCAGTGTTTAAACTTTCAATATATATATATTCTCAACTGCGAGAGTGCATTCGTTTCCAGATGATTACGGTATTGTAAAGGAGGAACATTTGTTGTTAAGATTTAAGATTTTCACAAGTTAATACTTTTTGACAATACGGGCTCAAATATGAAATTTATCACATGCAACTAAAGAATGAATCAATAAGCTAAAAATTTAGACATTCAACCCAATCATACTCTTAATTCGTTTGACATTATGAACATGTATCCTAATATCTAAATTTCCAAATTATATCCCCTCATTCAGAAGAATTTACACAAACACAGCAGCTTGAGTAAGTTAGAAATAAAGGATTTCATGTCTATTCTTAAGTTGATTTTAAATAACAATTCTTTTAATTTTGGCAACATTATATATCAGCAGGACAGGTTGGCTATGGGTTGCCAGCCTCAGGTATCTTGGCCAAAATTTACGTGGATTTTTTGGAACATACCAAAATTTATGATAATAATTTTGACGAGATTCTTTTCGGGGCATGTTACGTAGATGACACCATATTAATCATGAATGAGAGCATAACGGATGCTGCTACCACCCTCCTCAACCTAAATATTGACCCACATATAAAGTTCACACTGGAATCCGAAATCAGGCAAAAAATGAACATTTTAGACATAACATTTATCATACACACAGGCTCCTTGAGATCAGATTTTCAGCAAACTCACCCGAACTATTACCACAATTCGTCAGGATTCTTCACATCCTCAAATTCACAAACGAGTGGCTTACAGTAGTATGGTTTACTAAGCCTTCAGCACCCTGGTGTCAAAACGAGACCTTAAAAACTAGTTGAACACTATTTGTAGTGTTGCCAAATCCAATGGGTACAACAGTAACCAATAACAGGAATGCTGATTTCTTACACAATGTCAAATGCATAAACAACTTCAACAGTTTTTCAAAATCAGGCATGTACAAACTTAATTGCAATAGTTGCAGCTCATCGTGTTGGTCAGACTGGAAGGATTTTTAATATTAGATACTTGGAACATGTCAATGCCCTGAAATATAACAGGTTTTTGGCTGTGGGACTGAACATGAAAATTATTAAAATCATTAGCAAAGTACCCTTGCTTAACATCATGGAAAGCTGTTGTATACAGTTAGATCAGTATTTCATTCTGAACTATAATCTTCATTACATTTCAAATATTTTATTTGACCTAATTCCTATTGTCAGAAATAAGTAAAAAAATCGAAAGTCACTCTTTCTCAACATTTTCAGTATCCCTTCTCCGCAGCTGCCTGCCTTCCCCCACCCTTCAACCCCACCTTAGTTCCCTTCCTCTTTCCTCTCCTTTCCCTCGCTTTTTCTCCGCGTTCCCCTTCCAGCCTTTCACGATCCAGCTTTACCTCCATTCTGTTCTTGTGAGGCACACAGCGGCACAGTTGGCCATGCACCATACACTGCAACTGAAGGTGAGTCTCGTATTACATATGTTTCTTTTCTGAGTCCTTTCTCTCCTGGATCACGAAAATTTGGCTATTATTTCTTTGGGTTCACTTCATGAACCCAATCCATGTTAGAACTATGAAAGTTGCTTTTCTCTACCATCTGTAAGCATGGCCCGTTCATAACCCTAAAAACATGAAACTTGTGTTCCAGTCATTAAGAAACGTTCTTGTGTCCTTCTGACGACCTTCAAAAAGAACTGGTTAACACATTTGAGACTTACGATCACCCAATTTGCAATGATTTTTAACCTTAAGCACTTTGAAACATGTTTTTTTAAACGGTGCACAACATAGTCATCCAAGGACTTTCTGATCTTGTAGAGAAAAGAATTCCTATTTTAATTTTGTTGTATAATTTTAAGTGTTTGTATTATGTCCATTTCTGTCAATCTGTGGATGCCTTTTAATGTCATTTGTGAATTTGTCTTATAGCTGATAATGGCCAGCCAAGGCCAAAACTAGTTCCACTATTACAACAGATGTAATATAATCATTACCTAGTTAAGTTACCGTTATTTAAAAGGACTGTTAAGATATAATTGCTACTATTGTGATCACAATTCAGTACAGGTCAAACATGAAATTTAGGCTATAACTTATGATTACAGGTGAATGTTTCATTGTTTGAGTTTAAGGCCTGGACGGTGCTCGCGTAAACGTCACATGAAATGAGTCGCGTGGGCTAATGGTTATATATAATGTGGGGGCAAATTGACTGACAAATGAAATGATACTGGAGTGTGTTGCTAGAATGAAAGACAGAAAAAATCAGAGTACCCAGAGGAAAACCTGTCCCACCTCTGCTTTGTCCAGAACAAATCTCGCATAGTTTGACCAGGATTTGAACCATGGAATGCAGCGGCGTGAGGCCGGCGTGCAGTCATTGAGCCATGGAGACTGAATACAATAAATAATAATATGGCAGTATGAATTAAGAGTAATATTGACTAATTTCTGTGTGAGGAAACAGGCTATTTTAGGGAACTCGCAGTTCAGAAAGAAGAACTTTTCTTTACAACTTGCTTTATATCAAACCGACACAGATAGGTCTTATGGCAACGATGGGACAGAAAAGGGCTAGAGGTGGGAAGGAAGCAGTCGTGGCCTTAATTAAGATACAGCCCCAGTATTTGCC
This sequence comes from Anabrus simplex, assembly GCF_040414725.1. NCBI lineage: Eukaryota > Metazoa > Arthropoda > Insecta > Orthoptera > Tettigoniidae > Anabrus > Anabrus simplex. Next base: position 1,002,477,888 of record NC_090266.1, read on the forward strand.
TGGTGTGAAAATGGGAAACCATAGAAAACCATCTGCAGGGCTGCCGCCATTGGGGTTCGATTCCACTATCTCTCGAGTACTGGACACTGGCCGCACTTCAGTGACTGCAGAGAGCCGACTATCAAAAGATTAGCAGGTGTGAATGGGGTGATAAGAGAACTAAAACCTTGATTGGTTTTATATTGACATTTGGCCCTGGGTTTGATTCCTGGCCAGGTCAGAGAGAGGTTTTTACCTGGATCTGAGGGCTGTTTCAATGCCCACTCAGCCCATGTGAAAACAACTGAGAAACTATCTGATGAAGAAATAGAGGCCCTCTGTCTAGGAAGCCAAGAATAATGGCCAAGAGGAATCATCATGCTGACCAAACATCACCTCTTAATCCGCAGACCTTTGGGCTGAGCGGTGGCACTTTTCAGTTCACTGCCCATCAGAGCTATAGTGCTATTGGGGGGGGGGGGGTTTAAAAACAAATTTTAAAGAACACTCATGCTTGTAGAAGTTTTTGGTGGTGCTTAGAGCAGCGAAAGCACACTTAAGATGAGGTCAGATCACAGAATTGCAGGAAAGAAGAGGACGGAATGAGAGTCTGAAGCTGAAAGCTAAGAAAAGAGAAGGAACTAAGACAGTTTGTACCAGGGACGGTTGTCCAAAATCTTGAATACAAATGGACAAATTATAACAGTAGGTTTGTTGGCAGTGTATGAGTATGGGTAGATCATTGGGAATGCTAAGGCAGGAAGGATTCAATAAGAGAGTGGAAGAAACAAATGAAGAAAAGAGAATCTGCAGTTAACAGAAAACAACAGACTAAAGAAAGCAGAAGATAGTACACTGAATCAAAAAAATGCAAGAAAAGAAACCATTCTGTTTTCATATTGGTGTCTTGTCACAACACAAACATTTACAGTACATTGCTTTTTATTATTATTATTATTATTATTATTATTATTATTATTATTATTATTATTATTATTATTATTATTATTATTATTCAGAATGTTTTCCAATAACCTTATGTACTAGATGTTCTATTATAAGATCATTAAAGATATTAATCTCTTGTTTCCATTGGTTTTCCACAAGACTTTTTCCTTTTATGCACAAAGTTTCAGGATTGTATCCCTACCTTACTGGTTGGCTTTTAAGAGTGCTTAAATGTGACATACCTATATTAGTAGATTTACTGGCACACTGAAGGACCGCTCTTCAAGGCAATAAGAAATTTTCTTTCTGGTATTATTTCCATAAATTTGGGAACATGGGATGAAATTGAAATTCACCTGCCTTTATTTCCTTTGCCGGGCAGTTTGACTCACACTTTAGAAGCATTGGCCTTCTGAGTCCAGGTTGGTGGGTTTGATCTCTGCCTAGACGTGATATTTTTAGGTGTTTGATATAAAAGTGAAGTATGAGGCATGCTGTTAATGCAGTTTCTTGTGCTGTCAGTTCCTGTAGTGAAAGATGTGAATTTGTTGCTTGTAGGGTTGGTTGGTATACACATATCCCTACCAGCCTGTGGCCTGAAGACTTGACACACAGACTGACACATACATACCTTGTATGCCTGCAGATTTGTGCATTTGTTATGAAAGATTTATTAATTTGTGAGTTTTTAAAATACTTAAACTTTTGTAAAGAACTTCAAATTATCCTCTTCCTTTTATTTCTAGGCAAAACACAGTGTTTGGTGCAGCTGTCAACCCTTCCTGTTGCTGTGTGCTATGGAAATGGCAATAATTCTAAGGAAGCTCAATCATGTGCTGCTCAGCATGCCCTTGAGTATTTAAAAATCATGACAAAGAAGTGAAGTTGTATCACTTGAATAGATGGTTGCAGCATTGTCAAGTAACAGAGAATGCATACTTGAAGAACTGGAACATAATTATCTTGTACTTCATGTCTTTTGCCAACTCATTAACTTATGTTTTTTAAATTGTGGACTAGTCTTTTTATAGTAGGAAATGTCATTATGTCCTATGGCTCAGTAGATGAATGAGAATATTCTGCTATTCATAGTGGCACTCTAAATTGTTTCAGTATTGATTTAATGTTGACCAATACTTCTGAACAGATGTATGGATTTTATTCTCCAATAACAATTTATTGTAGAAAGAAATTTTGCTATAAAATTGATTGATGCACTCAGACCATCATGCTTGTTATTTTAGTTTCTTCAGACTGATGTTTTGATACTAAATGAAACTAAGTTTTTTCCAGGAATGGGTTTGGTGAATACATTAATATTTCTTCTTTTGTCATGCACTCTGACAAAATTCTTGATGCAGTTGCAGCCATTAAACAAGGGATTTTTTAATTTACTGCAAATTTAATGTTACACTTGCATGTTCCATTGATACGTCATATTTATGGTCATTGCAAGGTATGTGGTAGAGAAGACCATTACAGCCTCGGGCCTTTCTGGTCGGCAAACATGTGCTCCCTGTGATGAGGTTGATTATGTTCCCTTTTCTCTTTATTGCTCGTAATAATTTTACCATGTTGTTAGGATGTTGATTAAAGCTAGAATCTGAATGCAAACATCTTTGTATTGCAGAGCTGATCGTTCTCAAACCTTTTTTAATGCATTAGAAACATTTATTCGTTTCTGAAAACAGGCATGGGCAAAATAAATGTCTGAGATTGATTTGTGATTTGGCCTTTTAGTTTTTAACCAGCGTGTATTTTTTAGGGGGAGCTGTATATTTACTGTACAAATTTACTAACTAAAAATACAGTGGACTACCTACTTTGAAAACTTCAATGATACCTCACTGTTAAGGAGTTTATTATAAAAATTAAAATTACAGTGCATTTTTTCCGTCATTGACCTGACATTCATGCCATCTGTAAGGAGTTAAAGTAGACTTCTCACATTTCATCAAACTACTGCATGCACTGGTGGAATATTCCTAATGAAGGCTACAGTAGTATTTCATTGGTATAATCTGAACAAGTAGCTGTTATGATACTATACTTTAATTGGAGATATACTGAAGAGTTTTACTTGGTTTGTTTGTACAAATTTGCTCACAAACTTTTTTAAATGGAAATACACGTACAGAAAGATGGAAAATGTAGCAGAGTTAATCTGTACTCTGTAAGTTTAAAACCTTTCTTAACACTTAAAACTTCATACCTATAACTTTGTGATACTCACCTGAACATATTTCTTTCTTCTGGCTTATAGTATTGCAATTTACCTGTGATTTGTTAACGTTTTATATGGGTTCCCAGTCATTATAGAAGCATCAGGTGTAGATGGTGTATGGAATTTTGATTTAGCTTCTTTAAGGGCCAGTTGCATATACAGTTCAGACACTCAGTTGATCTCAGTTCACGCTAAACTTGGAAATTTTTGTTGTAGAAACGTTAATCTGAGGTCAGTTCCCACTGAACTACAATTAACTTTTACTGGTGAAATTTCTCCGATCATACTCTGTGATCTCAGTTCAAGGAGTTGTTTTCTATTCGAGATACAAGAACACCTGATTGTGAACATAATATTACCTGCATTGTTATGATGGACCGTTCAAAGTATGATGGCATCAATATCCTCTGGGGTAATTGTATTAACTTAGATCATAAAATTGAACTACGCTGTTTCCTAGACCTAGCCTTAAATCTACGAACATTTAAATTCAGCACTGTGATTATTCCAAAAATCAATCCAAGTACTTCTTGAGAAAATGTCATGTAATCAAATGTGCTTAATTTACCAGCTGGGGACTGCCCTGTTTGATTCACAATATGTATGAAACTTTAGCTACCTGTTGACATACAGGGTTGCTTTATTTTTTCCTGACAGCTACGTATTCGCTGTGCTGTGCTCATAAATGCACTATGATCAATGTATGATTTAACATCTGTAATATCGCTGTAGGTAACAGGTAAAGGAAAAACAGAAATTCCGACGTGCTCTATGTGACGACATTTTTGTCCCGACGTGATGTTAAACCACACAGGACCGAACGAGCTAGTGCAACTGGGTGATCGCCCCTTCTTAACAGTAATTGATTCTTCGAAGAATGAATAAAAGAAAGATAATGGCCACGAAGTCCGTGAACATGAATGACTCTCTAGGCTTCGCAACCGTAATACAGTCGGGATCAGAAAAGAACAAGGGTTGACTGAGGGAAGTTGGATAGGAAAGGAAACCTGTCGAATATCCGTTTTTCCTTAAGCTGTGTTCGCTGCAAGAAAATCATATGAATAAATTCCAGTACATGCTGCAAACTACGTTCATGAAAGAGAGAACACTGCCATGAGGATAGCAATTATTAATAACTAGCTGATGTACCCGTGCTTCGCTACGGAATTCTACATTGTATATGGAATTCTAGTGTACACATTGTGAGCAGGATTGTGTTAAATTGCATAGCTCTTAACGTTACCCTAGGAACGCGATGGGGAGGTCACCGAACATCTTTTCTCATGTGAAGACTGAGTTAGGGAATTTTCACTGTAATGGTAGACCCGCTTGCATACCATCAGTCACGATCATTATAATGGTAGACACTCTCCACCTGTCGTAGTGGTTTTCCCAGCTGAAATGAACATACATTACAGAGACGTCAGTAGCAATGGCGCGACTAAAAGCAATACTCGATCAAATGAAACACCACACATTTTCTCACTTTTAATCAACACGACTACACTGCCGATCTAACAGTCCAAAGTTCCAGGGCTGGAATGACCAAGCCGCAGGCAGCCGTGATTCGTGAACACTCTTCGTCTTTTTTCGGCAGGGAGAGGGTCGAATAGTGCAGACTCCCAGGGCAAAAACTATGCCTTTTTACTAATGTTTCCTAGGAGGACCCGATGAGTCGGAAAATATCAATTCACTACACTGGCGGCGGAAAAATCTATTTGATTTGGAGACAAATTTTTCCTCCAAGCCAGAGGAGAAACCCCCTCTTCACTGATAATTTGGAATAAAATGAATGTAGAATTTAATAAAAGAAACGGCTTTTTTCAGGGTTGAATTTTTAGTTATTTCGTGAATTGTTGCGCTATAATTTTAATTAGGCCTAAATTGTTTTTCTAGGTCAGCCTCTGCCTTAAGTATGCACACTGCTCAAACAAAACAGCACGTCAGAGTAGGGATCGAATAACTGGAGTACTATGAAGAACCAGTGTGTTACGTACCAACTGTATCAGAAAATGTATGAACCAGAGGAATTGCATGCTAAAGAAGAAAGTTTTCTAACTCCCCGGCTGTTTCCCGCCAATATTCAGTCAGGCTATTATACTTGGTACGCAGCAGTAATCCCATCTATCGGAGCTGAGAGGCAGCATATGAGAAAAAGAACATCAAACAATAGTCAATATAATGTTATTGTTGATCAATGCTAAGCACTTTCAATATTGTTGGCCTTCACACTTACTTTTCTTCTGACTCTGAAATATCACTCATCATAGTTGGTACAGTAAAACTGAATAAAACATAAATGATAGGAAATTGTATTCTCTGTAACTTTTGTTATGTAGTACTTTTCGATAGGTCCAAAAACGTAGGTATTTAAAAATTATATTTTAGGTGCCTTCCCGTAAACTACAATTTCATCCAGGGTGAATAAAATTATTTATAGCTTAGACTGTAGTTTCTTATTCCCCGACTCTATATACCGATTTTCATTACATTCTGTTAACCCATTTTCTTGTGGCTCGGCGTCGATATGGAGTTAGCAACAAAAATACAATTCATGAATTCGGTACTTCATAAATGCATAAGACAAAAATGGTCGGAAATCCATAATTCTATATAACTTTGGTTATATAGTATTGATCGAAACGACCACCAATAATATAATATTTGAAAATTAAATTTTAGGCCTTCCCCTAAACTACCATTTCTATCAGCGTGAATAAAATTATTTATGGCTTAGATGGTAGCGACTTATTCGCTGACTTTGCATACTGATTTTCATTAAAATCTCTTTAGCGGTTTTCTAGTGATGCGTGTACATTCATACATACAGACAGGCAGGCAGGCAGAAATTACGGAAAAGTAAAAAGTGCATTTTCTTGTTACTGTGGATATTACCGATACAGAAATACCATTCTTTTCAAATTCTGAGCAATGTACAGACAAAACTCTTATTTTATATATATAGATGTAATACTATTTACGAAAGTATACAGTTGGCTATTGCGTAAATTGCAGAATATAGTTGTTCAAGTAACCTAATATATTCTAACATAATATTGGAATAATATATTTTACAATACGTGCCCCTATTAATGTCGCTGTGCTATGCAGTTAAACTCAGTCTTCCTTATTGTCCAGGCCTAATTTTTGTCTTTTCTCTAAAATTTCCAACTATTTAGTAACTTTTCGAGATTTGAGGTCTCCATTTTCACCCAATGTTCAGCCTGTAAACATTCCATTTTCGTCTCATGCTCACATTCTAAACATTCTGTCTTTTATAAAACAATCTCCTTATTTCGAGTACGCTGTCAGTCTTCCCTCTCTTCAGGGACCTCGACTTTGTGACTTCATGAGCTGTTTTCGAGGTCGAAGCAAGAGCATTGTGCAGATCAGCTGGTAGGCCTATTGATTTGGAAGCAGAAACATGAAATAGAAGAAATAAAGATGTATAAGCCTATTGCTTGCTGACAAATTTAACTTATGTAATACAGGACTAATTGAAGATTTCTTCACTTACTTGCTCTTTACATCCTCATTGTGGGCTGGTATCTCTTCCAACAATATCACATGCACTACAATACCATGCGACTCATCAGAAGTAGAGACGGAGTCATTGCTGCCACGCAGCTCTGAAACAAAGCTGCAAAGGACTGTACACACACCTCATCAATAGGAACTTCCGTTGAAGTGTAACAGCAAAATTATTTTGGTTTAAAAGGCACCTGATAACAAAATGATTTAGGTCTCTAAGGTAGCTTCTTGCATATGAAAATGCAGTTCACCTGACATAACCTCAGGATGAAAATTGGTGTCGTCATCATATGGATTGGCTAGGGAATTGAGCCTGCAGGGCAATTGTTTTCTGTCCCGTCTCATCCACGATTGGTTTACTAAAATTACCACCTGTCTTGTTCAGTTGAATCTTTAAAAAATTCATTAGGTTAATATTTGCATTGGTTTCGATAACAAAGTAGTATTTCCATAATATATTTTATAACTTTATCATGGGCAAACGCTTTCTTTGTTCTCTTTTTTTTTTTTTTTTATATTCTCATAACACAACTTTAATGTTTGCCAAGACCAGTTAGGCCGATTTATGTTGCAAGAATTGAAATCGGAGCCAACATTTATCCACGCAGTCTGCTTTTGCGCGAATGTTATCACATCCGTCACTTTTGACTCTCTAATATGTTTATATTTCCCTAAAACTATTTCAACTAGGAAATCCTTGTCCTTGGAAAAATTAGCAGAACGGTCCTTTTTCTGCTTTCTTTCAGTCATTGTTTTCTTCCTTTCACACACCACACGGGAATTCAAAGGAAAAGTTTCAACCTGCGCGCTGCAACCAGCGATGTTCAGCTGTTAGTTGATTCGTTGATCCTAGATTAGTGTTACACAACACGACACTGGTCTGATCTCAAATCATTTTCCGAACTTGGATCAAAACGTAACTCCAGTCAATCCTAAGAGACTAGGCCTGTTAAAATTATCCAGTCATTGAAATACCTCTTTTATAATATATTCTGGGATAAATGTCTGCAGATTATTATCGTGTAATGTCCCCTACTTGTGGATTGCCTGAAACTGGTGGGGAGAGCATTAATTCATTGCAATTGATTTGTTCAACACATGCATTAAATTATCCTTACAATTATTTGACTGTTACAGCATTTAATATTATACATCTGATAATGTTTAAATTCATTCCACAAATCATCATCCCTTTATTTATTTCCTTTTAATTTTCTTTTTGTCCTAGACGTAGTACAATGCTGCATATTCTAGGAGAAAAGTGTATCTTACCCTTAATTCTTTTATGAATGCTTATTTTATTTTTCATTTCTTTTTGCCACAAATTTTTTTATACAAAAATATTTTGCTATTCCTTTTGTAATCCACTTTTTGTTTAATAATTTAACAATTGTATAGAATTCTCTCTCCCTTTCTATTTTTGTTTTGTATTCATTATCCAAATATTTAACTCCTACATGCAAAAACACTTCAAACTTTTAGGATACCTTGTCATCTGATACTCTTAAATTTAGTGACATGGAGGGAAAGATGTTTTCTGCTGCTTTAGTTTTGGCTCTATATTTATTACAGCAGTGATATTTGATCACGTGGCACTGTCGTTATGTGTCAGTGTAATGGATGTATTTGGGAGATATGCCTATACCGGTTGGAGATTTCATATGTTGGGACAGTTTTTTTTTTAACTTTGTTAATTTCTATGCTTCATCCAACACTTCAGTTGTAAGTTATTATTGCATTGATTGATTGATTGATTGATTGATAAATACAGATAGGTGAGAATATGTTTTCTGAACAGATTGGCCCTCAGGAAGAGATGATGCACTATATTGACTTAAAGAGTATCTGTATGTATACAAGCTATACTTTGCATAGAATTAGTGGAATTTTCCAAGTACCTTTTATATATGTGGAATGAACTAAACTTACACCTACCAAAAAATAATAAATGCACAAAAAAATGAACAACAGTTGTATTTATGTGATAGTTCAGTCATACATGTATCTACTTTTTAGTGTAGTTGAAATATATGTATTCAAGCTAATTGCTGATGCAAGAAAGGGGGTGAGACGGTGCATATTGCATGGCCCATAAAATTTATATTGGCCTAGGGTTTCTCAAATTGGGGCGACAGGACCTAATATTATCATGTATAGTATTGATGCATTGTTTGCTTTCAAATCAATGTCACTATTGATCTACTGAAGTGTAGTCGGCTGGAAATGATTTGTTCACATAAGCAGGTATGCTGACTTGAATATATGGAGGATTTAATTCTGGTTGATCAGCAGGTCACATCTCAAAAATACTAACAAATTTATGTAGGGATATTGTGACATTTTGAGGAACCTTGAATTATTTGGAGGAGAAAGTAATTTAGGTATCACAGGTGATGTGACTTAGGAAAATGGGCATTATTTTCATGCAAAGTATAGAGGTTGTAAAATGTTTTGTTTTGTTTAAACAGTTTGATAGAATAACTAAGAATGCTTACTTGCAATTCATAGTTATGCTTTGACATCTGCTGTTGGCTATAATATAGTGGAATAAGTATTGTTACGTTTGATGATTAAGAGAAAAACCTTCTCTTCACCCCCAACCCCCTCCTATTATTATTATTATTATTATTATTATTATTATTTAGATGAGGTAGAGTATTTTAATAGAACTGACTGCATGACCTGATGTTTGTAAATTGCTGGTTATTTATCTGAAATTGACAGGAACATTTGTTGAAATACTACTTAACTTTATATCCCTCATTACAGATATTACAAACAGTCAAAATAATTTCCAGTCTGTTTTAAAATTTTGCAGCTAAATGGTACAGAACTTACACTGTTTAATGAAATATTTAAACCCTAAACGTCAATTTCATGTTAGTGTATCTTTTTTGGTAAACTACTTCACTGGTATAATGCAGTCAATGTATGACAAATATGTTTCAAGGAATTGTGAATATGATAATGAACTTGTATCTTGTTTGATGATGAAATATTACTTTCTGATTGAATATGTTGTGTAGGTTGCTCATTTGTAGAACTTTATTGTAAAATGTTGTTAATTTGTCCATTAATAAAGTTCAAGCCTTTCATTACATTTGCAAGAAATTTTTTCATGCCATCTGTAGTATGGATATATATTTTGTCCTATTGTTATTTCAGCTGGATATTTTATAAATACTGGTAAATAATTTCAATGGAATTTTGAATAACTGTGCCTTTTGTTAAGACACGCCTTCGTCAGTAGCAATAAACTAATAAAATCTTGATGGAAATTGTGTACTGTTTATAATAATAAGCTGTAGACTGGGACTACATTCTATATATTGTTTTCAACATTGAATGTTGAGTATTCAAATAATTTTCTTACAATATTGTTTCACACTATTATCTGTTGCTGATTTTTTTTTTTTTTTTCTCTCTATAAGTCAACCGGTTCATTTTCAATCCAATGAAACTTATCTTTGATACCATTTGAATTCAATGAATGTTTCTGAATCACTGATCATTTATATTTCTGATGTACCAGTAGTTGTACTTCTAGAATAAATACAGTACCATGTCCTGTTTTCTTAATTGATGCAGAACCTTTGAAAAGATCCTTAGGAATAAAAGAAATATCTGTGCAAATATTATTATTGTTGTAGGTCAATTAGTTTCAGAGATACTTTGCAGCATCAAACAAGTTCAGGTTTGGTTTTGTATCAGATTATCTTTCCTGTGTATTTAGATCTCCTTTCATCACATATTACTTGGAAATGCACTTCTGGAAAATTACAATTGTGCAAATAAATGTACTGCAGTTTAATTAAGTTGTTTTTATTTGGTGTATTGGAGTTTACGATCTCTTTTGTATATCGGTTTTTCTGCATATCTGATTTTTGGTGTTGGACTTCCTCCTAAAATAGGAGGTTTGTTGTATAACTGTAGTTGTCTAGTTGAAGCAGAGCCTCAAGAATATAGATATACTGTATTCCCAGGAAATAACAGAAATCATTTGCAAATGGATTCTGTTCGGACTCTCTACTTGGGAACGAAACTATTTTTAAAAGTTTCCAAAAAGATTGGATCTCAAATGCTCTCAATGGCAGTGAAAATTATGTCGTTTGGGATAACAACAATGCAATAGCAGGGACGTTTGCCGCACAAGACAGCGATAATTCAAATCAAAGCAGTGATTATGTTTCCTGTGTAACAGGTCTACTGCTCGACTAAGACAAATGACTGGTCTTTAAGTTCTTCTTTATTAGGCCTGGTATTGCATAATACAATAAATAAAACTGCATATCCAACCCTTATCCCTTTCCTCTATGTAGTCGAGTATGAAGTGAGACGAATCTTCATATTGAGTTTTTATGATGGGATGCCCTTCCTGGCATCAACATCATCAGAGGAGTTAATGAGATGAAACAAATGACATCATAGAAGAGTAACTAAAGACTGACTATATATACTATATATGTAGGCCTAAAAGTCATGTATTCACCATTTATTGTCTTCTTTATTTCTTAAATTTAGAAACATTAATAAAAACCTTTTTTCAGCTTATTCCAGATATTTCTATGGTTTGTAAGAACGAATACGAACACGTAATAGAACAAATTTAATGATCGGTCAATGTGGTAAAACGAAACAACAGAAAGAAGAGGATGAACATGAAAACACAAAAGGACACGGACAATCTCCATTTCTTCGTACACTGCCGCCTTCACATAAATGGGCTCCCTCCTCATCAATCCCAGTTCTTACTCATTCATTTCTGCCCCATGTGAGCTCATTTCTGCATCACAGCTTCACCGGGAGGCCAACTGTCAGCACTTGAGGGACCATCTGCACTGATTTTCAGTCTTGACATGGAACGTTTTGGATAGGAAAGAAAGAGGAAGAGAGAGGAGACGGAAAGATATCGATGAATATAGGTGGCAGAAGGTAAGGAAAACAGGACAAAAACAGAAGGAAGAAAGGTTGAAGATCTGTCGAGGTGGCCTTTCTTTCTGTTGCTACCTCTTCCCACACTGACCTGTCATTGTTTGTCCTGTTATGCGTTCATTTTCCTGTATCTTTATATGACTTGATTTGTCTCTTACTTGTTCCTTTCCATAAATTACACTGGATCGAACTGCTCTCCTTCTTCAAGACTACAGTATAACAAATTCTCATAGAATTTAAAATTTAATTTTTTTATAAATTTGTTATCTACAGTATTTATATATACTGGGTATTTCTTTTAGCTTGTTCCGCAGCACCACTCAGAGCACGGCACGGCTGGCGCAATGACACTCCGTCGCTAGGCGGTATAATGCATACGTTTCTTCCCACTACTCACGGCAATTCACACTTAGAGATCCATTTCTAGTGAAACTATTAGTCTAAAACCTACCTGGCATTACATTTGATGTTCAAAATGTTGTCCCTCAGCTGTCAAACATACCTGACACCTCGTAAATAGGTTTGCAATCACTCGGCGAATCTCAGCCCTTGTGATGTTCGAAAGAACTTGTGTAATGTTTTCTTGTGTGAGAGTTGTTCACAAACATTTTTCTATTCAGCATTCCCCACCAGTAATAATCACAGGGATTTAAATCAGGAGGTCTAGGGGCATAATTAACCACACGTTCTTCGAAAACTTCCCGTAGTACCTCCATAGACCGATTAGCAGTGTGTGCAGTCGCATTTTCTTGCATGAAGTAACCATTACTTCTTTCTTCTTCCGTCAGCTGTTGAAAGAATGATCTGAGAATGAGGTCTATATATCGATCAGCATTTAATGTTTCACGGAAAAATATAGGCCCGATAATCCTGTGAGCACTTGTTGCGCTCCGAACTCCTATCTTTACATCACAAAGTGGATGGACATGCAGATGTTGGCGATTTTCTGCACACAAGTAGCGATTGTTTTGACTGTTTACATAGCCACTGAAGTGTAGCCATGCTTCATCGCTGTAAAATAAAAGTTCTGGGGTCAACATACCCATCATGAACTGACTGAAGTAACCAGTTACAATACCGAACCCTAGCGAAACTGTCAGGTCCTCTTAAATTTGGGCAGGGGTGTGTTTGTATGGTTTTGCTTTTAACAGTTTTGTTGCTTTGTGGGCAGAAGATAATGGCACATTAGCTTGTACAGCGAGACTACAGGGATTTTGTTGGAGTTCTTTCCAAGAGGGCTATTTCATCAAGCTTTTCTTCTGTTAAAACGGTTCATCTATGTGATATCTTGTTAAGTATGGAGCCGGTGGCGAGGAACTTCTTTACTAATTTACGTACTGTACTCCAATGGAGAGGGAGGATGCCAGGAAATTTGCAAATGAATCGAAAGCGGCACTCTGTATAAGAAAAATACTTCGCATAGCACAACACAATGAATACATGCTGTTCTACTGTATACATCACTCGCTAAACAAACGATTAATATTCCTACAGAAACAACGCTATTTTGAAGCGAACACGCTGAACATGCTACCAGTACCACAGATGTTAAACTTAACTATTGCTGTGAAGCAATGGTTATCACTACCGTACTGAATTAGATCATCTTAGCCGTTCATGAAGCAATATATCTCTTGGCAAATGAGTCACCCAGCCGTGTTATCGCCTTCCATGCCTGTTCCCCTGACACACGGAATGAGCCAAAGAAAGAACCTGTATATACTTTATACAGTGGAACGTTGTTTCTTAGTTTTGGAGGGACAAGAACGTACAATACAGGAAAGCGGAAAATCCAGGAATGCATTTAAATTATAATCTTACAAACACTCCTAAACCAAACCAAACTATAGCCCTAATGGGCCTTGATCTACCAAGGGGCCACTGCATAGCCTGAAGGCCTGCAGATTACAAGGTGACACATACCCAGTGTGACCAGGTAAAATATCTTGATACTTTACTTGGGAAACTTCATAATTTTCCTGTGAAAACTTCTTTCAGGTCAGCAACTTTGATCAGCCAAGCTCACTGAAAAATATCTGATAAATAATGCCAAACCAAACGATGATAGATCACAAGTAGTTTTTAATTCTATAATCTAACAAAATAAAGCTCATCCGATACAAAAGCGCACAACATGATGGCGAAATCCCTTCTTTCTTTTATCTTCCATTTAATTTTGTCACCAATATACTGTCTGTTGTAAGTTTCAAGGATATATTAACATAAAACAGAAATGTAAATATCCCAGTCTTATATTAGGACCAAGCAGTAATAGGCAATCCCAAAACCTCCCATGGCTTTATATATGTAAGGTCCCAACATCTGTTCTGGTGTCGAGAATATAATCATATTGCATATTATAAACTTGATTTTTGGGTCCATATTGACAAGAATGCCTGCTGTCATTTCTTGATGGATACAGTATTTTGCATCCATCTCTTCAAATCAAAATCTCTTTATTTGCAAATGAAATGTCTACCTCGGTGGCAAATGGTACATTAAAATACATTATTGCCAAGCACTAGATATTAAATTAACAAGAGAAGAAAATTTTCCTATAATACAATATTATATAATTTACGCTAACAATTTCTTCTATTAAACACAGCTCATCCTTAATAAATTTACATTGTTTACCAAGTTCTACTTATAATATCTCCTGTACTACTTACAAATATAGTCAACTGATACACAGTATGTGGAATTACTTCAAATGATACTGTACAACTGGTATAAGATTAAAATTTACATTGCATTTATTTACTTTTTCTTTTCTTTACCCATTCTGGAACCTAAGTAGCATAATGACCTGCTGCGTCATAACCAGAGCCCCTTTTACCACTACTTTTCAGAGTTCCTGAAGGGCCTTCACAGCTACCGTAGCGGTCCCAGGGCCCTCGAAGTCCCCACTGTACTTACCCCTACAGGCAGTCCCCTACTTTGGCTGTCCAAACTCCTTAGACCAGGGGATAGAATTAATTTATTCACACACATTTTTTATTTACATTAAACTGCACTGGTCGAATGCCCTCTAACATTTCATTTATTTTCTCTGTTGCTGTTTATTCTCTTTTTGAATATCTGTACAGATTTTGGAAAAGGATCAAACACTACCCCTGGTAAACTGTTCCACTCTTTCACATCTTTCCCAATGAATGAAAATTTACCCCAATCGCTTCAGCTAAAATTCCTTCTAATTTTATATTTGTGGCCAGTCCTGCCGATATAATTATTTTCCAACAAGCCTCTCGCGGATATCTCCCCATGCTTCTCCTGTATAGGCTCTATATAATCCTATAAGTCTAGTTTTCTCCCTTCTCTTACCTAAAGTTTCCCACCCTAGTTCCTTGAACATTTCTGATACACTACTCTTTCTCCTGAAATCCCCTGTTACAAATCTTGCTGCTTTCCTCTGCACACTATCTATTTCATTCATTAGGTATTCTTGGTGAGGATCCCAAACACTGTTTGCATATTCCAATAATGGACGAACCATACTTAGTAACTTTTCTCATTTAATTCTTTGTTGCATCCTTTAAGTAGCCTCATTATGACATGTAACGATCTGTATGCTTTCCCAACAATGTCATCCACATGACCCTTCCAGTGCAAATTACTTTCAAATCTTACACCTAAGTATTTGCACTTGCCATCTTTTGGGATAACTACCTCATCCAAAGTATATTCAAATTCAGTTTTAAAACTCCTGTTTGTAAATGTTGTAACAGTTGATTTGCCTCCATTAACCTTCATGTTATTCTCTTCAACCCATTGTTGGATACTCTCAAGGTCCCTTTGTAATTCTGAACAATCCTCAATGGTATTTATTTCCCTATAAACAGTTATGTCATCTGCATACAATCTGATTTTTTATGTTATATTGTTCCCTAAATCATTTACGTATTTTAAGAAAAGTAACGAACCGATTATACTACCCTGTGCAATTCCCTTCCAAACTTTCTCTTCCTGCAATACGTTAATTCCTACTTTGACTTTCTGGACCCTTGAATTTAGAAATGTTTTTACCCAACGTGTAACCCTTACGTCCAATCCTATTCCCTCCAATTTTTTTAAATAATATTCCATGTTCCACTCTATCAAAGGCTATCTAACTGGCCTCCTGAATCCAATTGATCTGATATGTCCTGCTGAAATCCCACCAGTTGTGCCTCACAAGAAAATTTCTTTCTAAATCCATACTGGCTCCTCATGAACCAATTTTTATCATCACATATCCCTCTTATGTACTTTGATATTAAACTCTCCAGTATTTTACGAATTATACTGGTCAGGCTGATTGGTCTGTAGTTCTCTGGTATCCTTTTATCACCCTTTCCTTTATAAATTGGTATTATTACAGATTCCTTCCATTCCTTCGGTATTACACTATTATTTATGACGTAGTCAAAGAGAAATTTTAAATAAGGCACTATGTACCACCCCATTGTCTTTATCACTTCCCCAGTAATTTGATCACTTCCTGCTGCTTTTCCTTGCTGAAGCAGTTGGATTTCTCTGAAAATATCTTCATTTGTGAATGAGAAGTTTCTTGTTTCCCTCTGTATCTTCTGTTTCGGTTTCCAACTCCTGACAATCATCTACTGAATCTCTGAATTCCCTACTAAAGAGGTTTGCTTTCTCAGTATCTGTTAAAGTGTTCACCCCCTTCTCCCACCGTTGTAGGAATTTGGATTAGTTTTCCTTTTTGATTCCTTGTAAATGAATACAGCTTTTTCCATTTCCCTTTGTGGTCATTACGCTCTTGAAGAATGCCATTCATATAATTCTCTTTTGCTTCCTTTTTCACTCTATTCAGTTCCCTCATTAGCTGCTTTCTACTTTCTCTACTCTCACTACCTTCCTTGATTTTCCTGTTTACTGTTCTACATTTTCTTTTTAATTTTCTTATTTCCCTTGTATAATAAACAGGGTCTGAGGTCATTTTACCCTTAACAGGTACAAATATCTTCTCTCCTTCCCAAACGATTCCTTTGAATTTAGCCCAAGGTGTATCCACATTACTCCCTTCACTTATCCAACAACTGAATTGTGATTTAAGGTAAGACCCAAATTCATCAACTTAAGTTTTTCTGTACAATTTCTCGTCTTGTGTGACCCTCTTATTAAGCCTTTTTGGTACCAGTCCTACATCCATTATTACAGCCTTATGGTTACCTATTCCTTCAATTACCTCAGTTTTATCAACAATTTCCCATGGTTTAACCAAGAACACATCTCTTAAGTTATGGAGACGAGTCTGTTCTTGTACTACTTGTGTAAATCCTCCCTCCCAAATTAACTTATTTGCCAGTTTATGTTCATGGGCTTCACTTGCAGCTCCATTCCAGTCAACCTCAGGCAAGTTTAGATCTCCCCCAATTATTACCACATCATTATTATTGTTTTTATGAGTATAATCTATCATTTTCTCAAATATTTCCATGTCTCTTTCCTCTCTTCCAGGCCTGTATATTCCTATAATTCCCACCTCCTTCATATTATCACAAATTAATTTTATCCCTAATATTTCATCCCTTTCATCAGTAAACCATTCATGTGAACAATAAGTTTCCTTCACCAGAATAAACACACACACACACCCCTCCCTTTTTATCTCCTCGGTCTCTACGATAGACTGTGTACCCTTCTGGAAATACTTCTCTATTACCCACCCCTTCTCACAACCACGATTCCACTCCTATCACCACATCAGTCTCATAAGATTCCATCAATGTACCGAATTTTAATTGTTTATTTACTACTCTGACAGTTTACCAAGAGCAATCTCAGACCCCCTTCCTCCCTAAAACTTGACTGTTGCAATTGGGTAACTTGAAATTCCTTACTTTCCTGAGTTTCATTTTCTAGTTGGCAGAGCCAGCTTGAAGCACAGCTGGCACTTTCTACTAGTTTTCCTGGTCAGTATTATAACTCAAGGGAGTTGCCTTTTTTACAGTACATATCTTATGATTAATAAAATCAAGAACAATATTTGCTATCTTTCGTTTACCTGAATTGTTTAGATGAAGGCCATGCTTTGTGTAACAATGTCTCTCGAAACTGCTCCTATCAATTACCTGTGTACTACGAAAATGTTTACAAATTTTAACCATATCTGTATTAACTTTGTCCACTTCAATGTTCACACACGAGTCTCTAATCAAATCATGCTTGTGGGGCACGTTCACTACAAAGATGTTAGTGTGAGTCAGCTTTCCTAGTGTACACTTGAGTTCAGAAATAACATTCTTAGCGTCGTCGTGAGCTACGTCGTTCATCCCGCCGATGATCACTACTGCATCACGACTTCCGAGATTTCTTGCCGCCTGCTCGGTGTTTTCCAATACCTTCTTCATTGGGGCCCCAGGATAGATGACTGCCGATGCTGCAGTATCATCATTGACCATTTTCTCCGCAATTCGCCTCGCCTGGCTATCACCAAATATAAGAGTGTTCGACACTTTCGCCGGTGCACTGTGTAGGATTTTAGGCCTAACTTTGCCGCTTCTCGTAACGCATTTTGCGCTATACGTTTGACTGCTTCCTATACAGATACCTTGCATATCGCTTCCCTCAGGGCTGAAAATCTATTTTTGGTGTCATTACAAAGTTGTCCTTATTTAACTGAACACTTTTCCTCCTAGAATCTGAAGCAACTTGACACCAAGCGCTAGAATTCACGGAGCCACCTGTGTTCTGAGAGTTTACTGGCACCGGTACTTTCAATTCCAGTAAACATACCTTCTCCTTTAAAATCTCGTTCTCCGCCTTTAATACTTGTAAATCCTGTTGCAATAAAGAGAGAATTACATTATCATTACCACCTAGGGTTGCCAGATGTACGGTTTTGCACGGAACAATACGGTTTTTTCTCATTTTGTTCCGCGTACGGTGCACTATTTAAACCGTACGCCCAATGTTCCGTTTTTTAAAATATCATGGTTTAGACAATAGTATAGTATCAAAAAAGTGCGCGGTTATGGTCAAAATATTCTGTATTCTGACCTGACCAATGATCAGCCATCACAGGTGAGAACAGCGCTTCTGGCAGTGTTCTAGCGGTACTAGCGGGCATGTAGTCTCCTCCATTATATATATCAGTGGTTTAATTGGTCTAGAAAAACTGAAGAACATTTTGATGGTACTTTCGTTTGTCTAAAGTAAATCTCCATCGAATGCATATACTGAAAGAGAATTTTCAGTAATGGCAATAAAATTGAGAGATGACAGAAACAGATGCTCAGGCAGATACAATAAAAATGAACTTCTTGCGTACTTCAACTATGATGACAATTGTAAGGAATTTCTCAAGAAAGTTTTGTTGAATAAGAAACTGTTACAAATTGCTTCTTCAAACGACAAGTACTTGTGAAATGTTAATTTCAATGTAAAGACTAACACACTATTAGTTTTTAATAAGTTAAGTACCTACATATTTCATGCTGACGCTGTTATATTATTAACGGTATTTACTTGTTAATATATCCCTGGTATTTTCTCTTAATTATCGCTATGGTGTCTTAATTTAGCGCTATATGGCAAGGAAATTGAAGTGTTCCTTATTTGCCATCTGGAATCGAGCGACTGTTCCTTATTTGCCATCCGGAAATCTGGCAACCCTATTACCACCATCCTCCAAGGAATGAGACGCCAGCGATTCGTTGACCGTTGTAGGCCTAGGTTTGTTACCGCTATTCAAATTGCTCTCGCCGCAGCTAACACAAGTCCAAATATCTTCATTTTTAGCAAAACCAGCACTACATATACACTCAAAATGGTACCAAATTAAACACTTTTCATGCTGGATACCATTCTTCACTCGCTTCTTGTTTACACCACACTTATTCCCGATTATTTCGCAAGAGAACCTGGAGCTATCTTCACTTACATCCTTCGCTGACGCAATCCTGTAATGGGAAGCATAGGCCAGAGTAAAGTGTAGCTTCCACTGAATTCCCAGTCAACATCCATGGCTGTGACAATATGGAAGTTGCTGGGGTATGGGTAGTGCTGAGTAATGACATTCAGAGCATGACTAGTGCATCTGAGTGTTAAGAAAGGTGCTGCTCATAGGGTCAGTCGTGCTGCAATAGTACTTTCTGACCCAGCGAGGAAAGCAATGGCAAACTACCTCACTCCTCATCTTGCTTAGTACGCCTCATTATGGTGCTGCCATTGGTTTTTGGGGTTTGCTTATAACCGCATAACCTTTTGGTGGTGCTATTTGAGGATCGAACCAGCCTCTGGGCTGATGACCTAAGAGACAGACATTGACAACATATTTTTGAAATGTTTGGACAATCTTACAGATTACATATGTTTCATTTTTTTCTTAATATTAAAACATCGGACATGTTTCGTATCGTCTTTGAGACATCCTCAGCCGTAAAAATTATTTAGGATTAAAATATAATATTAGACTGGTCGTTGGAAGTGTTTGTCTTACACATTTAACATTTTTTTAAATCTTCCTTGTAGAGATTTTTCTGTGTGGAAAATTTTTTAGTCGTAACAGTATCAATTATAATTAGAAATTATTTTCATGTTCAGGTACTTACAGACTCACTTATGCCCAATATAAATTCTCTTACATTGGGCAAATGGGGCAGAACTTTGTCTAGGTATTTGAAGATGCTGATAGCCACCGGAAGTTGTCTTCAACGAGTAAACATGTGGAAGAAACAGGGCATTCTTATACGGTACAACTATTAGCCAGAATTTAGCCATCCTTAAAGTAAATAAGGGCAGTTCTTTTAATAAGAACAAGAATTTAAACGATGTGCTGGATAGTAGAAATCCATTGTACGATCAAATACCTTACGCCTTAGATTATTAGGGATTAATAAATTAAACCTACAGCCAATAAGCTGATTGTCCCTCCCACTAGCAAGAATTCTTCCCCTTCACCCTCCTTCACTTCCTACCACCCAGGTTCCGCCACACAATGAAAAACACGCATATTACACGAGACGAATATCAGACGTCAACAGGCCGGGTGAAGTTACTTAAGACAGTCAACTGTGTGGAGGGAGAGGGGGGTGAGTCCAGTTTTCTTTTTTCATAACATGCCCACCCGTACTATTTCAAGTTTTCTACAGTTCTTCTTCTTCCAGACTTTATTTTGTCTGAACAACGTACATCTGCAGAAATTCTTAAATATTGGTATACCAGGTCAGTGTTGGTTCATAACTCACCCTGAGATGTCCCCTCTTCCCTACAACTTGCAATAAGACTACAGCAAAAACATCAGTTGTGCATTCAGCAAGTTATTGAAGAGTTATATGTAAAAATATTTTCAATTTTATGCAATCGGTGTTTAACAAGATGAACTAAGTGTGTTTTAGATTTAAATGTTTGTGTTTAGTTAATATTGTTTACAATGAGCTAGTAAAAGAAGTACTTTTTCCACAGAGAAAAACTCTGCAAGGAAGGATTAAAAACAAACACATAAGAACACGCTCAATGGCTACTCTAGTATTATATTTTAATCTTAATGTTTTTTTAATGGCTGAGGATGTTTCAAAGATGAGACTAAACATGTCCTATGTTTTAAAATTAAGAAAAAAAAAGAAAACATGCATACCTGCGAAGTATTCTGGTTTTTCCGTAAAATGTGCGGATTTTGAGTATGTTTTACGGTTGTACGGATGAACAATGTTACTGTACGGATTTTGAATATCCGCGCTTTGTTTCGCTTTCTGCGGTCAAATCGGAATTGACTTTCGATAGTAGCTGTAATCAAATACAGTAGAGACAATACACGACATTTACGGATTTCGCCTGGCTAAAATGGGTGACAATTCGACGGTGGCACTCCTAGTGACTTGACCTGAACAAATCGCGCTAAATTCAAATATCAATGGAAATGAATAAATAAATTACGTCTAGAAAGAAGTTGCTAAAGCAATTCTGGATAAATGAATGAAGAATCATTTAAAAGGTTATTATTCAAAGACTGAAATTAGACATATAAACAAGGTGTGAAATGGTTTGATCTTTCATTTATGCATTACTTTTTTAGCTTTAGCATACCTGCCTGAAATCTTACGGTTGGATTTATCTTTTTTCCTCATTTAAAAAACATTGTATCATCACATTAAGACATTTGTCAATAAAAATATCGGCACGTTCCTTACACTTATGATGCAATGAATGAACATTTAATAGCTGGACAATTTTCCTCTTAACATGAAGCCTACTAACAGAAAGAAAATCTATAAAATCCCGGCTTTAATCTGAGAAGAGGGATAAAAGAAAGAAAAGTTTGAAAATGTTGTCGATAGTGATGCTTTGAGGAATATTTACGTACAATTACAGTAAAAATGTAACATACCCTTGGCTGTATAGTCGAGGATTTTTAAAGTCGCTGGCCTGGAAATGATCTGAACAGATCTTATTATTCTTATACAAGCGTAACGTCCCTTCTTTCTTGTACACTTTATCTAAATCGCTTCTGTGACATTTCAAAACCCACAGATCACACCTACAACAACACATCGGATTGAAGGTTAACTGCTGCACTATACAATAAAGTATGCGTATTATATTTTAAGCCCGTTAAAACATGGGTCGAGCAGGTCAGAAGATTATGAAGTACTATAAAAATCTCTGTCACTGGAAGAATATATGAGGCGTATAGTTTCAAACACGACCAAGTCTATCTTTTTCACGTTCTGGTGTTTTGACTTCCATGGATTCCTCTTTACAAGATGAATACAACGGGAACGAAAGTGGGTCTCAAATCCGGCCAGATCACATTTAAAATTGCAGCAAAGAATGACGTCCATATCAAAGTCGGCCAAGTCCCTGTTAACCCGCACGGGCCAATAATTCTGCGCTATCCAGTCACGTGTTTTCTTCCGGTAAAATGGCGGCCTGACGTTTGTTCGAGTCACATGTGGTGGTTTTGTTTGCGTGTATTTTAATAAATATTTTATAAATAATAAATATATACATAATTAATTGGTCATTTTTATAGTATTCATATTTGGTGTGCAATAAAATGGAGGAATTTAATAAACGCCATACCAGAAAGCGGCAACGTGATCTTTCCACCTTGAAGCGCACGAGGGAAAGACAGCTGAGATGAGTATAATCAACAACGTGTTGTTAGTGGTGATTCAATCAAGGCTCGGTGATGTGTTTCGAAGGCGCGATGGTATTGAATAGGTATAATATGAAGAATATACATTGAAGTAGCTACATGAATCCATATATTTGCAAAATATACACTATTTAAATGTTAATTGGCCTCTACAATGCTGGGTAATTTTACACAAACATAATGTTTAAATTTTTTATTTTTCACTAAATCTTATATCATTTTCAATCATATTTGTTCTAAATAAAGTCAAGATGAACACAGTTGGAAAATAGGCCTAATCTAGATTTATTTTTTCTTTAGGTATTAGGCCAAATTTTCTAATCTAAGTTTCAAAGATGGCCAAGTCCTCTTACGTAAGTTTCAAAATCGGCCAAGTCCCATAGTTAGTTTCAAACATGGTCAAGTCCAAATTTTAAATACATTTTTCAATTCATGTAATATATTTAGACTGTAAAAAATGTATGGTAATGAATCAGAAGCCTCTGCTAAGCAACATAAAGATTAAAGTGTCGGAATATATATGAATTAATACCCTAAACGAGTTTTTTGCTTCTCCTGAAAAAAACAGCTCAACGGACTTGGCTATGTTTGAAACTATACGCCTCATATATGCAAACACAATATTACTTACATGTTCTTGTCACGAGGGAACCTGAAGAACGACCGCGCATTTTTCTCTACTTCGTAATTACTGCAGCCAAACACAGCACATACCTTTCCCCTCATGTTGAGAGGAGATCTCAAGGAAAACGACCGCGCATTTTTCTCTACTTCGTAATTACTGCAGCCAAACACAGCACATACCTTTCCCCTCATGTTGAGAGGAGATCTCAAGGAATGACACACGCTACTATTTAATTATGTCAACTCACTGAAGACGCATAAATAACACCAAAAACTTCGCACAAAAATACACGTGCTCTTATGACAGAATCAGTACCGTTCAGGTCCATCCGCTAGAGTGAGCTCCAATAGCTGTCCCTCGATATCTCGCTCAGTGTCGCGTATTGTCTCTACTGTATTTGCTGTAATATGAGATGCAGTGTTTGAAATTCGACCGGTAAATGTATCAATAATCACATTATCGATTATTACCGAGCTTTTGTCACCTCTTCGATCACAACTGGTCTTCATTCACTGAGATGTTCCCAAACAATTAGCAGGCTGTGTATTTATATATAGCAACTTTAGTAACTGCGCCTTGCTTCGTAGCAGCTGTGAAAGGCTTTGTGTGTGGGTGTAACATTGGTGGTAGTTCTGAAACTCGTGGAATTGTGTGACGAATTTGTAAGCGATTTAGTATCTTAAGTGGTGTTCGTAATGAGTTCAACTAAGAAAGGATATTATCAGTCTTTTTGGGAGGCATATTCTGCTTAATTTCCTTGTTTTATACGATCACGGAAAGTGTTCCCAGTGTTAAGTGGAAACAGATGAGCACCTGTCAAGATGTAACTTTGTGCAAGTATTTAATTTCAGGGGTGATCATAACATATATTTGACTTGTGTTAGTATTGTTTATAATCTCCCCCTTGCCGTCCTTTTTCATTATGTCTCAAGACATTGCGATGCATGCGCGTGTTGTTAAAAAATTTCTGCTTTACAATCTTCCAGATTTCTCTTTCTGAAAGTTGGCAGGTATGCACGTGTAATCCATAAGATTATAAGTTGTATTGAATACGTGGAACCTCAGGGTATCTGTTAAACATTTCAATAACACAATCATATCCAATCATATTAAAATAACAATACTACATTTTTGTTACGAAGGAGCAATTTCGATTCCTGTCCGAAAGCCCCAGTGCCTTCAGAGAAGTGCCGAAAACCTGTTCAGCGATACAATAAAAGAAAATTTAAAAAATACAAATCTATTATTTACAAGTAAGAACAATTGACGAAATTCATTCAGTCTTCAAGTAGAGCTCTTGGAATGCGCCCTGTCTCCTTACTGTAGTTGCAGCCACACGCTACTGTATGTTTTCCAAGGTTTCCCTAAATAATACCAACTGAATGCGATGCTAAGATGGTCCCTTAACCTCTTCAGTGGCACGCCCGAGATATTCTCAGGTGGCACACGCTTCCCAATAACGTCACCGCCTGAGAAATGTTCGTTTAGCTGCAGTGTTCATTTTGCGATCGCCCAATTATTTCTCGGGTACTGTAATCTCTTTGGAAAATGTTTTCCAGCATTGCCAACAGATGGCGGGAGGGTTTCCAGCTGTATTCTTGAAGCCTCTGGCCTAAAATATGCCTTAACTTCTCTACTTTATATAGGCAATCTCTGGCCAGCTGACGAGGTAAACAGAAATGGCGAGCGCGAAACGGAAGAGATGTTTGAAGGCAAAATAAGGAACTACAATACATCAAAGATGAATCTCTAAGTGACATTAGTATTTCTGATAATAGTGATAATGTTTCTATTGATTCTTCGGATGATGACCTACTTAGTATTTCTAGTGAAAGTGAGGAAGATACTATGTCAGAAGCTAAGTTGATGGTAGGGAATGTTGAATATACGTTCGTGTGGAAAAAGTGTAAGGCTGGGGATAGTGTCGATCTAGTATAATTCCATTTTCGGGAGATCTTGGTGTGAGGGTTGGATTATTACTGTTTTGAACTGTTTCTAACAGATGAAGTTGTAAATTTGACAGTGACCAAAAAAAATCTGCATGCTAAAAGTGCATTGAAAAACTTGTAAATAAATCTCCGCATGCATTGGCACAGTTTTGGAAAGAAATAAACTCTTATGATATTTGACAGTTTGTTGCGTTAACTGTTGTTGATGGGAATAATACAAAAGCCTGAAATTAAAATGTATTGCTCACATGACAGTATTCACTAAACACCAATATTTTATGAAATATTACAGGCCTACTGTAAAAAAGTGTAAATAGGGTGTAAAGTAAGTTTTTATTAACCTTGAATAACGTATGAATGTGTTCCCTTAATAATTGTTACTCATTCTTGCTTCGTAAAAATAAATCATTTCCTCCGTAAAAACCTCACTTTTCTGGCACAGGCAGTCTGCGAGAACCCGCCACTGAAGGGGTTATACACGCTAATCACTTTCCCATTACAGTACTTCCTCTAATTATTGCAATGACAGGACGTTAACACCAAGATCCATAGATATGTCATAGCTATCCTTTCGCGAGATAACTGTTTCTTGAAAAACGCTTGATTGGGGATTTAGAGTTGATGGGACTGAAATTTCAGGATGCTTGATGCGATAAATTGTTTCTTCGAGGAACGGATAGTGCGGGATTTTTTAAACATGATTCAATTAGGATGCTTGCGAGACCACGTAATTTGAACAAATAAGCCTGGAAAGCATAGTTTTCAATAATGGATCTCCCTTACACACCGCATCTTCCATCAAGCCCACCGGCTGGCCATGATCGTTAAAACATAGTCTTTTACAGTCTGACACCATGGTTTTCTGGTTCGAGTCCGTTGGTCGAAAAATAAACTATCATCTGAACATCGGCTGGCAGTGTAGGAGAGGTGGTGGTATGTAATTCCTAACCACTGGACTGCGTGCCGAAAACCTGGGTTCAATTCCGTAACTCTCCACAGTGCTCACATGTAGTGAGGGCATATGATGCTGTTGATGGTAATTTGACCATCGAATGGGGATGTTAAGTTTGAACAGACCTGTTGGTATTATTCGACAGGACTAGGCTATGCCCCAACACTGGGTTTCACCCTATCTGTACCTAGTCATTATCAAATACTACACAACACACAGTCATCATGCTGGACGCTCGACACAAACACGTGTAATGATCTTAGCTTCTGAGGCAAGGAGTTGTGCACAAGTAAATGAAGATAGCAATGTGTCCATCATCATGGCCAGTGGATCAAAAATAAGTGGCTGAGCATTAGAATGCGCTGGCATGCGCTCTTGTTTCTCTTTCAGCAGAAGTCGGCAGCTTCACGCCTTGCAGTGTTCATTCTCCGTGCCTTATTGATGTCAGTTAAGTTCATGGCTGTACTTCTTATTCATTGCAGTTTTGTTTACTTATTTAATACATTCCTTACTCATAGATGTCATGCTTGCCAGTCCCTCCAAACACGATCTGCGACACCATGTTGGAGCCTGGGATTACGCTCCCAGCAGATTTGGTCTTTGTCTTCATATCGAAAAGACAGAATGCCTAACTAACAGAGTGATGGTGATATTGAAGTCGCTGGTGAATACCTGCTTGTTTAAAGGGGGCCTAACATCTAGGTCATCGGCCCGGTGAATACCTGTCGAAGACCCTGATACCTTTCATTACGTAGGATCTCGGTTACGTAGTAACACCAACATCAGCGCTGAAGTGCATCCAAGGATAAATGCTGGATGGAAGGAGGTAACATGAGTGCTCTTTGACAAGAGAATAACGATACACTTGAAGTAGAAAATATACCCTACAGTTGTTCGCCCAGTCGCTATCTATGGAGCTAAGTGCTGGCTAGTTACGAGACAAGTAAAGCAAAAAGTAAGGAAAACTCGTAGTGTGTGACATTTCTTTGGAACTCAGTATATCAGTTAGTTGGATAAATATCACTAGAATTTTGTAATATCTTGAACACATTGTGCATAGCACATGGCAGGAGTTTTAAATGAGTACGTACCGTATTTACTCGTGTATTTGACCCCCCTTGGCTTTTTGAGGCAAAGAAAATGAAAGCCTTACTGCAGCTCCGATGACATCACACAAATTTGTGAACAGTTTCGTCCATACGACCCGCGCAATAAAAACATGCTTCAAAGTCATGCGGTACATCTGTGTTTCGTAGTTAAGGAATGTCGCGTCCTTAGCGTAGGCGTACTGCAGCTCTGATGACGTACAAATTGGTGAATAGTTTTGTGTCCGACCTATGCAATTAAAGCACGCATCAGTCGTGCTATATGTCTGTTTTTTATAGCTGAGGATGTCTGCCAGCATATTGGTTAGCACAGTTAGCTGCCATTCTCGGGGGACCTGAGTTCGATTCCTGGTACCGTATTGCCAGAGATTAAAAAATGGTAGGAAAGTTGATGTGCGGTAATAATGGTACATGCAGCTCCCCTCCATTGGGGCTGCACCACCTCGGGATGAGGAAATTAGTTAAGAAATATTCACGGTTGTTGCTGTTAATGTAGCAGGAGAGATCATTAACAAAGTGATCATTTAATATCTCGTAATTCGGGGCAATATAGCCTACGTAATCTTTGAAGAGAAGTAGGTTTTAAACGCGATAAAAACAATCCAATCATAATTATTGTTTTACGTCCCCACTAACTACTTTCATGATTTTCGGGGACGCCAAACAGAACATACTATGCGTTAATAAAAACAAATGCGAGGCAATGAACGTGCAAAATTAAACATTATAATAAAACTCATTACCGCCACACCTGCCCTTTTGATCTGTATAATTCCACCTATCTCCCGGAGATCGGTGGTTTGTGAGGTACCAATACGGGTGCGCCCATTGGCGCTCCTCTGTCAGTCTGTAATAATTCATGATTATATGAATTATGAAAATATAATTAATTTTCGTTGAGTGGGAATTACCTTTTGTGCAGTAAATTTAATTTGTGTGCTGTACGTGGCCAGGGGCTGAAGATTTTCAAAGTTGGCTGACACAGTAATATATTTATACGATGTGATTTATCCTACCATAATGTTGCGTTTTAGAATTTGCAACGCTGCACCATATGTTATTATCGCAACTTATTTATGAATAAGTATCTGTGGTTGGATTAATTAAAATTTGGAAGATAACAGCATATGTAAATTTGCAGCTTGTGGCACTCCTCCTCGGCCGAAACCTGAAATTCTGGTGCTTCTTTGCTTTAGGTTGAAAGTGAGGAAGTGAGAACTTCTCATATTTTTAGTGGCAGGATTTTTTACTTGATGTGAGGGGGGGTGCGTTTTAATGTAGGTTGAGTTGGATGAGTTGTCTGTTTGGCAAGAGGGTAATAAGGGGCAGGTTTTGGGACAAGAGTAACTTTAGGAGTAGTATGTGTAGTAGGGTAGAAGTGTCTTGACTGGACTGGTGGGTGTGTACGTTGGTGAGAGGACTGGAGTTCAAGGGTGGTGGGATTTGCAGGCTTAACAAGTAGTGAGGATTGATTTTTGTGCATTTTTAGATGTTGTACATGCCTGTAGTGGGCTCTAATTGACTTTTTAAGAAAGGAGCAGCCAGGGAATGAGGCGGCGTGACTGCCGTGGCAGTTTGTGGACCTCGCCTGGTCCCTTGGTTCCTCGCAATCAATGTGGGTTGCATTGGGTGGGTTCTGAGCAAACTGCTGAAGAATGGTTTAATTTAAGGTAATTAAAGCATTGTGCGATGAGTGTTGGTCTAGTGGGTATGCGGGTTTGATTTGCTGTTGTGGGAGTGTTGCGTGTTGGTGGTTTCTGTGACTTAGGAGCAGCTTTTTGACGCCTGCTCTTAGTCTGTGTGTATTTGGTTTGTGTTTCCATTCTCGATCTTGAGAATGGTAAGGTCTCAGTCGCAGGTTCGGTTTGTGGTTGTGGAGGGAGGGGGGAAGTGTCTGTGTCTGGTGGTAATGTTACGTCTGTCTGTGTTGTTTGGTGTCTGTTGTTATCGTGAGTCTGTGAGTATTTGGTGAATTTATGAGTAGGAGGGTTTGTTTGTGCTGCCGAGTGTTAGATGGTAGACTGGGTTTTAGTGTCTGTCTCTCTGTCTGTCTGTCTGTCTGTCTGTCTGTCTGTCTGTCTGTCTGTCTGTCTGTCTGTCTGTTGTGTCAACGTCATCGGAGCAAATTTTGTAGGTGACACCATGGAATTATAATTGCTTAATAATTTCGTCGTAGCCTTCTTCGTCGGGTGTGAAAATGTAGCCGTTGTCTATTTCCTGCAAGTATGTGGTGTGTGTTGCGCGCATCACGGATGGCGGTGAATGCGAGTTTACGGTGCTCGTGTGTTGCGTGTAGTCGTTCGTCGAGGTGTGGATTGTACGTGCTGGGAATAATTATTGGATAGTAGGGAGTGTTGGGTGAGTTGGTACAGATTTGTAGTGGTCTGTGGTAGTGTGAGTTAGGGTTTTGGAAGCTTGAGGACATGGCTGCTGTAGTGGGTGGGATTTCTTGAAGTCTGGAATGTCGGTCAGTGTCCTGGCTACTCAGTCTTCACCAGGATGGTCCCGACTGGGTGTGTGGTTTAAACTTGGGTGTTATTGCACTGGAACTCAATAAGAGGACCGGCGTCGAAATTTATTGGCGCCACTTAGTGAGTAACTGTCGGGCCTGGTATAGTTAACGGGTCTCGCCGTGACAAGACCTGAACAAGTTATTTCGCTAAGAGCTGGACAGTTTGCTTTCGTCTTCTGTTGGTTATGGCCTAATTCTTGGCAGGCAGTTGTCGAGTATTGATTTGAACAGGCTGTGTTGCAAGTGGCCTGTGTTGGCGGGCTAGGAGCTTGCGGCGGCTGGCAGGTCGTTGAGCGCTCGGCGTGGTGACATGGGACCGCCACACCTGTAGATATCCATAAATGTGACAAGCTTTCCTGTTATTTATTTTTATTATTTCCGTCGTGGAAATTATACACTATCCGGACACTTCTTCTTCTTCTTCTTCTTCATGGGGTCTCTAAATATTATTTCCTAATTAGCGTCTCCTTCTAAGATCTTTTGTTACCATGTTTTTCCTCCATTCCCACCTAGATATACCTGCTCCCTTCACAAAGCTGCAGGTTGTTCTTATCGGGTCTTCTTGGATTTTTTCTCTCTCTTCACCTGGTAGTCCTAGAGTGGAGAGTCTGATTCTACCCAGCACCTCACATTTGAAAAGTATGTGCTCAGCTGATGCTTCATTGCATTTCCTACATATTGTAACCGTAAAAGTTTGTTTCGATGGCTAGCTGAACACACGACTCGGCACAGGGATGATCGGTCCTTATCTGACTTGTTACAGAGGAGAGGGAAGTAAGATATGTATAATGGAATGCTAATTTTTAAAAAAAGGTTTATTCATAAAATAGTCAGAATTTAATATCACCTCAGCACAGCAGTTACAATGAGTACTTCTGCTGGGGTTGATCTGGTCCTGATACATTGCAGGCTCGCAATGTTTGCTCATGGTGCCACCATCTTCCGAGCCGGTCTCGAATATCTCGGAGGTCTGGATGGTCTAGGAGCTCTCGTAGTCTTGGTTGTAACGCAGCACTGGGGTATGAAATGGATTCAAAGTAATTGATCTGCACAAATGAGATTATGGTTAATAGTGATCTTTAACTAGTCACAAGCTGCACTCAGTTGTCTTCACAGTAGAATTTCACTAGTTAATTAGAAGAACACAGTCATTACTGACGGATTAAGTTGAACTCAAAATTAAACTTGTGATGTATTAACCGCGTAAAATAAAATAAAGTTAAGTGTGAGAACATTGTCCGAATAACGGCGTAGAAAACAAGGTATCCCGTTTACTACTTCACACAACATCAAAGGAAAATGAATAAGTTCCGTGAATTTAGTCCTATTCACTATCGAAAATGGCAAAAGAGAACACTGTCCTGGGTTCGACACAAGTCTTATCGGGATAAATGAGGAATATTAAATGCACCAGATCGTTTAAATACAGTATTGAGTTTATGCTTGCTTAAGAATCTTGTCACCTATAAAATAGAATCAAAGTTCAACGACACTGTTAAACACAATTAATTATATCAGTCCTTCGTAACATAGAAGTACAGTTTGAAAAAATGTTCCAACACCTTTGGTAGAACTATCCACTGTAATGCTTCACTACCGTAAATTCAATAAACTAGCAATAAACTGTTGTCAATCCTGTCATTCCTTGCAGCCATTGTTGTTATTTTATTTAGTCAGATTCTAACTTTTTTGACAGTATGAGTTCTGAATCTGATTCTCAAGAAATAATTCCTAAAAGACGTAAGAGAGGCTTAAGAAATGCTGATGGATATAATCAAAATGTAATAAAAAAGTGCAAAGTTAAAGGACTTGAACACAAAGACTACAGTGGTGAAACTGTAAATGCAAGAACTACTGGACCTGATTGCAAGTACGTTGATAACTTTTAAAGTATATCTTGAACTAAAAGTTATAAAATTAGTGTTTCTTATCTAAAGTATGTAAGATAGGCCTGCATTCTACATATTCGGTATAATAAATATACTAAATAATTGATCATGGTTCCAATTAAATATAGTTTAATAGCTTTGTCTGTTGACCGCACAGTTGTTTTCTTTCCAGGTGACATAGTTGTATATTTGTGTTGAAAGTAATGCAATTTTTTTCAGGTGCAAAGGGTAGTGTTTCAGCAAATTCAATGACACGGACAAAATAACAATTTTAAAAGTATTTCGTGATTTTGAGACAAAAGCCTAACAAGATATTTTTCTCTAAGTATTGCCGACTAAAACAGATATCCACCGTAAAAGACCTAGAACTTAAAACCCAAAATCAAGAGCGTGTAATGTTCTTTATAGTGTTTTGGGCGAAGGAAATAAAACTATTTTATGTAAGAAAGTTTTTCTCAGTTTATATGGAGTGACACGAAAAAGAATATCTCATATCACTTCTGGTAGCAGGTGAGACTCCGAAAGAACATCGAGGTAAGAGTAGAAATTGTAGAACTAAGGCTGTGCCTGGAGAAACTGTAGAGAAAATACATGAACACATTATTTCTTTTCCTGTAAAGGAGACTAAATATGCAAATCGAGATATAAAATACCTCAATTCTGATTTCACCATTAAAATAATGCATTCTCTTTTTTGTACGAAATACCAGGACATCAAAGTCACCTATGGATTTTATTTGAAATATTTTAATGAAAACTTTGGTTATACATTCGGTAGGCCACAGGAAGATGTGTGTGCCACATGTGAAGAAGTAGGCATTAAACTCAAAAGTAACTTCCTCAATGATAACGCAAAACCTGTTGCAGTCGCAGAGTTATTGGTTCACATAAACAGATCAAAAAAGTGTTATAAAAAGTTGAAAGTTGTTGAAAATATGTGTAAAGATCGAGACGATGTTGCATGTATTTGTTTTGATTACATGCAGAACCTGCCAATACCCCACATTCCTGTACAGGATGTGTTTTATCTTAGACAGTTGTGGACGTATGTATTCTGCATGTATGACATGAAGATAGGGACAGCAGAGTTTCATTTATACCACGAAGGTTTAGGAAACAGAGGCCCAAACGAAGTTTGTACTTTTCTTCATGATTATATAACAAATAATATACCAGAAACAGCAAAAGTGTTGTATCTATTTTCTGATGCTACCGAAGGACAAAACCGGAATAATACTGTAATCCGATACTTAATGACGCTTGTTTCCTCTGGACGATTTGAAAAAGTTATCCAATACTACCCAGTAAGAGGTCATTTCTTCCTCCCTTTTGATCGCAATTTTGGTGTTATAAAGAGGCAGTTGAAACGTTTTGATCGTGTATACACACCCACAGAGTATGCCAAAATATTGGTGGAGGCTATTTCAAACTGCAAATTTACAAGTGTCCTACATGAGGAAATCTTTTCAATTGATTTTAAAAACTGGTGGAAAGGTTTTTATAAGACAAAGGTTTTATCTATTGAGTCTTTAGGGAAGAATGTTCCCAAAGAAGAAGAAAAGGAACAGTTTAGTATATCAAAATACTACATGTTTGAATGTAACAGAGACAACAAGCGAGTGCTGAAAACTTATGACTTTATCGACGGATTAAGATCTCATGCTTTTAAGTTGGCAAAATGTGAAGATATACCATTTCCTACACAAAAGGCATACTTGGAGAAGTGCCCGATTAACTCTAAAAAAGTGGATGACATTCAAAAACTTCAACAGTACATTCCAGGAGAACATACACCCTTTTATGGCGAAATCTGTGAGTGGCCAACCAAGGACGGAGACGAAGCTGATTAAAAGCATACCTGCAATGTCAAAACTTGTAAAACTAAGTAAATATTTTGCTTAAATATGCCTTGGTATAATACTTGTGTGTATAGATTTTCAGTTTTGTAAAATTAAAATAGTTTAAGCTATTTTATGTTTATTCCAGTTTGTTTACTTTCCTTTAGTTTTGAAAAGGGCACTAGTTCCCTTACCTATATTTATAGGCAATGGGATACTGTTCACCTATATTTCCTGAGTCTATGGTTTCCTGAAGTTTAATTATTATGCCGTCTTTTGCATTGTATGTACAATAATTTGGTAAAAATCCATACTGATACCTGTAAAAATAAATATTTTTAAGTTAAAGGCTCAGCAATCTCTCTTTAACTATGTTTTATAAAATTTTAGATAAGATACATAGTATAGAAACTGGACAATAGTTTTTTTACATCAAATTTATCTAAACCTTTGTATATTGGTATAAGTTTTGTGACCTTCAACATTTTAGGGACAGTAGCCTCATTAAACAATGTATATATATGTTGTGTAATATAGGGGACAAGGTATGGAGCCAATTTCTTTATAATGTTACATACACCATAACAGTCACAGCTACTGGTGTTTTTCAGTTTCCTGATTGTATTTAATACTTTATTATCGTTGGTAGGGTGTAAAAATAGAAAACTACATGGACCTGTACCTAAATAGGGAGTTGTTTTACTTGGAATATTAGCAGCTAGGTTTTGACGAATATTAGTGAAATATTCATTAAATGTTGTTGATATCTCTAATGGATTTGCGATAACCGTATCCTGTACTCTCAAGTGTATTTCTTTACTATCATTATTGCTTTCCAATAATTTTTTGTAGTATTTAATCTGTTGATAAAATATGAATTCTCTAATTCTCTTTTCATTTTAGTTACTTTTCTAAGTGTGATTTGTAGTCCCCTACCGGTTCTTCTGAATTATACGGGGTTATTCTAAATGATTGTTGGGGTTTCGTGAATTTTTTTTGAAAACTTGGAAAACGTACCATTTTACTTTTGCAGTAATGGTTAGACAAACTCTCAAAGTATTGTTTTGCATCAACTGTAGTATATAAGTTACCACCAGATAGCAGAAATAGCAGTATTTAACAAAATGGCTGTTAGCGATAAGGAGAAACCTTTTTGTACTCTTGAATTTCATCAACACTGATCCGTTACCAAAGTCCAGCACCATTTTGGACAAAATACGGGAAGGAGCTTCCTTCTGACAACTCTATTCTGAGATGGTATGCACAATTTTTGG
Organism: Anabrus simplex; assembly: GCF_040414725.1. Classification (NCBI taxonomy): domain Eukaryota; kingdom Metazoa; phylum Arthropoda; class Insecta; order Orthoptera; family Tettigoniidae; genus Anabrus; species Anabrus simplex. Next base: position 1,002,512,751 of record NC_090266.1, read on the forward strand.
ATACAGGTTGTTTGTGCGAAGGGAAAAGCAGTGGGCGTTCCGCTGTGTCAGAAACAGATGTAAATCGTATTAGGGGCGTTTATGTCCGTAGTCCTAAGAAATCAACTACGAGATGTAGCAGGAAACTGCAAGTTCCTCAAACCACAGTATGGCGTGTGTTTCGAAGGGGCCTAAAGGTAAAGTCATATCGCCTACAATTGCGTCAAGCTCTAACAGCTAATGACAAAGCCCTATGTTTCAAATTTTGCATGGTAATGCAGGAAAAAATTGAAGAAGATGATGGTTTTCTTGACAGAGTAGTTTGCAGTGACGAAGCTACTTTTCATGTAAGTGGAAAGGTAAACAAACAAAACATTCACATTTGGGGTGCAACAAACCCCCATTGTTATGTGAAACATGCGCGAGACTCTCCTAGGGTGAATGTGTTCTGTGCCGTTTTAAACTTGAAGGTCTATGACCCGTTCTTCTTCAATGAACAGACAGTAACTGGGATGACTTTCCTGGACATGCTCACAGAATGGCTGTTACCCCAGTTAAGTGACGACAGGGATGATTACGTGCTGCAACAGGATGGTGCACCACCTAATTTCCACAGGGAGGTTAGAGCATTTTTAAACCAAGAACTTCCACAACGATGGATGGGACGTGGAACGGAAGGTGATCTGATGCTCTTACCCTTTCCACCACGTTCACCAAATCTTACACCATGCGATTTCTTCCTGTGGGGATATGTTAAAGATCAGGTATTTGTTCCTCCTCTACCGGTGGATATTCAGTAGGTGAAGCAGCGCATCCAAGCCGCCTTCGAAAGCATCACCGCTGCCATGTTGACTCGTGTGTGGGAAGAGCTGAACTATCGAGTAGATGTGCGTAGAGTGACACAAGGTGCACATATCGAGCATTTGTAATGTATGTCAAAATAACTTTATGAGTTACAGTACACAATGAAACAAGATTCATATTCGTACGTCAATTGCACTGTGAGTCATGAATTTTTGTAACGCCGTCAATCATTTAGAAGAACCCTGTATTCACACCCCATTCTGTTTCTAAGTTGTTGCCTTCTATTTTGGCATAGAGGTTGT